>NC_080782.1:206791690-207454904 GCF_028018385.1 Neofelis nebulosa | reverse complement strand
TTTCCTATCTGAGGAAAGACCCCTAGATAATTGAATTCGCTGCTGGTTTTTAAAAAGTAAGTTAACATCTTATGTACAGCTTGTAAAGAAATATGACAGTCCTGTAAAGTTTATATTATTCTTTGCTTAATCAGCTGAATAGTCTTGTACAGACCCTGCCTCTCAAGGACTCGGTTTCACAAGACTACTTCCGCACTTCAGATGCCAGTTGCAAATAGCGGGTCCCTGGGTTACCCACATGTCAGTACGTTGTGGGTACAAATTGGTGGTTCCTGTGACCTCCTGCTTGGGTTTGATAATTTGCTATAATGGCTCACAAAAATCAGGGAAACACTTTACTTACTATTAACAGGTTTACTATGAATTTAGGATATTGTAAAAGACGCAAATGAACACCCAAATGAAGCTACAAGATCTAGAAGAGTCCTGAACACAGGAGCCTCCGTCCCTGTGGAATTTGGTGTGTTCTACCCTTCCAGCACATGGATGTGTTCACCAAACTGGAAGCTCTCAGAACCCTGTTGTATAGGGGGTTTGATGGAGGCTCATTATATAGGCATGATTGACTAAACCACTGAACATTGGCGACTAACTCATTCTCCAACCTTCCAATCATATTATTGGTGCCTCTGGCAGCCTGCCCCCATCCTGGAGCTATTTAGGGGCCCATCAATAGTCACCTCATTAGCATAAACTCAGGTATCCTCAAAGAAGCTTATTATGAATAACAGAAGATGCTCCTCTGACCCCAATCACTCAGGAAATTCCAAAAGTTTTAGGAGCTCTGTTCCAAGAACTGGGGAAGAAGCCCAAATATATATATTTTTATTACATTGCAGTATCTCAAATATTTGCTAGTAGATTTTATGTATAAAAATTTATTTTGAAGATAATTTTCAGGTAATATTTGTCTGTCGGATTATAGTTTTAGTGCGCTTTTAAAACTTTTGTTACCATTGTTTGTTGTCTTGAATTAACTCCTTGTCGAAGAGGGTATTTTTTTACTGTGTTTTCTTTTTATGGGAGCAGGTTGGTAAGTACTTCTGAAAATTCTATGTGAATGTGTAGTTTAGTATGGGAGATGAGGAGAGAACCTTTACCTAATTATTGCCTAATTACACAAAATGTTTTTATGTAGTTTAAAATTATTTATACAAGGCTTTTTTTTTTTTTTTTCCTATTCTATATAAGAATCTACTAACATAAGTGGATTCCTGGCACATTGTAAATGGTATAATTTCTGTCTTATGACTCACTTTTCTCACAGAGCTTGTCAAAACACAATAGAAGTAATATTGGAACTGAAGGTGGACCACCTCCTTTTGTGCCTTTTGGACAGGTAATGACTTCCATGTTGGCAGATGAATTTAATCAGCAAAAAAGTGTTTTTCATTTGTATTCAAGCTGTGTTTAGTTTTGTGTGGAACTATTCATTTAGAGGTCATGGAGTTATGTGGAAATCTATTAAATACAGAAATTTAATAATTGTGGTTTTTTTCTTTAACTAAATTGTTGGTGTAGATTCTTTTCTCAAGAGCTGTTAACCGAAAGATTGAAGCAGTTAAGAGGCATACTTGAAGAGCAACTTATAATTAATTAAGATAGCCTGGTGGTAGAGGCTTTGTTTTTTTGTTCTTGTTGTTATTTTTTTGTTTTTTTGACAGAGTGAGCGAGAAATTCAAAAGTAAGGCAGATGTATGCTGTAATTTCCCACTTTTTTCGGTAGACACAAAAGAGGGAGAGGAAAAAATGAAAATGTCAACAGAGAGATGAGACATAAATGTGCGAACCCAGAGACAGGGAAGGGCATCACTGCACTTTAGTGGGGTTTCTGTCCCAGTTGTTCTTTCCTGGATTCTAATCTTCGGCCTTGATCCAAATTACCTGTCTCAGTCAAGAACTTAATTTTATTTCCATTTGATATTTTTCTTTTTAACCACAGCAGCCCTGATCCTTCTCTTACAGAAGCTAAAAGTTTCCTCCTCACTGTTTTTCAACCCACCCTCTGCAAAATGTTACAGTGAGGTAACTCCTTAGCTGCCTGAAATCTTGGGCCTTCCTGATTTTACTCAGCGTTCCACTGTTATTCACAACAGTCTCCTGCAGCCTTTTCCTGTTTTATCCCTGATGAGTCTGAGATTAATCCCTGTGGCAGCTTGCTCTTTGCTTCATGATAGCACCAACATTTAGCTGTTGGTAATCTGCCTTGCGTTTGCTCTTCATTTGCTTCATTCCACCCAGATAAATGGGTGGAGTCCGTTGACTGGCATCCTTTTCAAACACATTTTTGTAAGGTCAACTCAAAATTGAATTAAAGTCATTCTCTCATCATGGCTATTTTGAAAATAATTTAAAAATATGTTGACTCTACTGTGCTTTGGAGCAAGGCACAGTCAAGATGAGAGGAGGCATGATGCCCTGTGATCTGATCCATGTTGCTGATACTCTCTCCCACCAATGTCACAAAAACCTTCAGAATGCAGAGTGTAAACAGTCGAATGATTTATATTTTAATAATATAAATACATGTTTGCAAGAATTTGCTTTCTTCTTAAACATTTTGGTGATAATATTTCTTTTACGAATTACTCAGAGAAACGTAATTTTGAGAGAGAGCGCAGGGAAGAGGCAGAGAGGGAGGGAGAGAATCACAAGCAGGCTCCACACTATCAGCTCAGAGGCCCATGCGGGGCTCAATCCTACGAATCATGAGATCATGACCTGAGCTGAAATCAAGAGTCAGACGCTTAACCAACTGAACCACCCAGGCACCCCTTATGGTTTTTTAAATTAGGAATATATTAAAAGGTATAGTTTCACTAATATTTCTTATCAAGTCCATTCTAAAATATTCTTGTTCAGTTTATCTTAGTCTTGTACATGGGTTAAAGATAGATAATGCTGGATGTGTGCCAATAGCAACAGGATATATTAATATTGCTGAAAACCTGTATTTGTACAACACATTTGTGTGAGTGTATGTTTTTCTTTTTTTATTAGTGAGTTGAGAAAAGGCTCATTTTATAGGATTTTTACTGCTAGGATTGGAAGGGAGAACAGAATTCAGGGCTTATTTTTAAGCAGTGTTGGCTTTTTAAAATTATCCTAAGAAATTAAAAATCAAAAACTTTGGGGGCGGTTGGGTGGCTCAGTCGGTTAAGTGTCCAACTTCGGCTCAGGTCATGATCTCGCGGTTCGTGAGTTCGAGCCCGCATCAGGCTCTGTGCTGACAGCTCAGAGCCTGGAGCCTGCTTCGGATTCTGTGTCTCTCTCTCTCTCTCTACCCCTCCCCCACTCTCATTCTGTCTCTGTCTCTCTCTCTCTCTCTCTCTCTCTCAAAAATAAACATTAAAAAAAAATTTTTTTTTTTAAATCAAAAACTTTGTAGCCTGATTGAGAGAGCAGTTATGTTTTTAGTTTTTAGTTTGTAAGTTCAGAGACAGCTCTTTATATTTAAAATAACCATACTATACTACTTAACCATCATATGCATATTGTGTCATAATATGGAAATCAAACTCTTAATAAAAAACTGAACTTGTCTCTTCTTGTACAGTAGTATAGACTGTTTGAAGTTTAAAATTATTTCAAGTTGTTATTGTAAAATGCTACATAAATCTCTTGGTTCAATGTGTGTTTTAAATATGTGCCCTATTTTAGATGGCCATTATGTAGCTTTACAATTTTATTTACCAGTTACATTTATTTACAAGTGACTTTAATCAATTTTCTACCTTTATTTTTAAATCTATGGGAAAGAATTAAACTTTTATGAGCTCTCAATTGTTAAAGCAACACAAACCTTTCTTTTGAGGTGTTACTTTCTTAGGAAAAACTTGGATCTCTTTTGGAACTACTGAAGTGTTTTATTTTTCTCTATTATTACCAGAAGTGTACGTCTCATGTCCAAGTGGATAGTAGAGAACTTGACCGAAGAAAGACATTGCAAGTCACAATGCCTGTCAAACCTACAAATGACAATGATGAATTTGAAAAACAAAGGACTGCTGCTATTGCGGAAGTTGCAAAAAGCAAAGAAGTAAGAAACTAGATCTTTATAAACTCTTATTCTTTGTCATTATGTTCTATTTAAGTCGCTCAGAATCATTATTGTCTTTCCATATAAGGTAACTAATTCAACAAACTTTCGACATTCTTCTTGCATATTTCAACAGTAGAAATGCCCTGGGCCTTTATGGAGCCTTAAGCTCACACATTTTGCTCACAAGTTCTTGCTAGCAAACCACTCTTCTTTCCTCCCTTTTCCTTTTCTTCTGAATAGAGTAACAACGAAACACAACACTTTTCATGATGGCAGAGGATTTTCTGTTGTTAGTTGAGCTAGATACCACCTGTGAGGAATGCAAGTAAAGGTAGATCAGAAGAGGGGCGCCTGGGGGGCTCAGTGGGTTAAGCATCTGACTTTGACTCAGGTCATGATCTCACGGTTCGCAGGTTCAAGCCCCGTGTCGGGGCTCTGCGCTGCAGCTCAGAGCCTGGAGTCTGCTTCAGATTCTGTGTCTTCCTCTCTCTCTCCCTCCCCTGCTCATGTGCATGCATGAGTTTCTTACTTCTCTCTCTCTCAAAAATAAATAAATATTTTAAAAAAAAGATTGATCAGAGGATAAATCATGGCTTAGTATTAACATTTTTGTTAGTTTTCATTCTTCAATCTACTTAGTAAAAAATAATTTTTTTCTTTGGATCCTGTACATTTATGCCCGCCCCCCCCCACCCCCCCCCCACACACACAATCCATCATGTTCTCTTAACAGCCAAATGGTTTTCTTTTAATTATTTAAAATTTCTTGCTTATTTGAAATAGGTGTTTTCTCTAGTTAGTTATTCATTTTAGACTTTGAGAAGAAATTTAAGTTCATGAATTAGTTGCTTAGACAGACTCTCCTTCTCTTAACCAGTGAGATTAGAATACTTTCCTTTATTTAAAACCAGTAATAAAGCTTAGTTAACAACTGCTTTCCTATTTAACTTTGAAGTATAAGTAAGAGATTTATTGAATTTTGATTGTTCTTCCTGCAGTGTCTTTCCGTCATCAGTCTGATCCAAGAGCACAAGCTCTGGAGTCAGGCAGCCTGGAAGTGTATCCTGCTGACAGCCTTCGATAAGTTACTTAGCTTTTCATACCTGATTTTTCTTCATCTTTGCAAAGGGGATAATAACGGCACCCACTTCATATGGTTGCTGTTAGAATTAAACTGATAATCTTTAAAACGTTTACAACGCTGCATGTGGCACAGTTCAAATTTTCCTTCACTGAAAGCTCTCCGTAAATGTGACTATTGCCATTCCTTAGTGTCTTTTATGTTCTAAGGTACATGCTTTTAAAAATCGTTTTTCATGCTTCTGAAATTAATGCATTTTGCATAGTTTACATAATATATATTTCTTTTTTCCTAAAAGACTGTTAAAATTATGGAATTTAAAAAGAGTATATGGGATATATATCAATTTCTTAATGATTATAGGAAAGTTGTTCTTTTGATGTACATTTTTCTCACACAAACTTTCCTTCCAAAACTTTGATGCAGGGTATGGCTATTTTCTAGAATATAGTTAAACTGTAATATGCTTCATTTTTTAAAGCCATAATTGATCACATTGTATTTTGTATAAATATTTGATAAATAAAGAATCCTAGCTTTCCAAAGCAAACTTAAAACTACTCAGTTTATATATGAGAGAACTGATGGTGGTTCAAAACTACCCGAACTTGCCCGGTGTTACCCAATGGCAAATTTAGGACTAAACCTATGTGTATTATAGATTATCCTTATATCTATAGATCTGTCTCTATAGGTAAGTACACACACACACACACACACACACACACACACACAAGCACAGATTTATATTTAATCTAAATGCCTGAACAATGGAGCACCTGGGTGGCTCAGTCAGTTAAACATCTGACTCTTGACTTTGGCTCAGGTCATGATCTCACAGTTTGTGAGTTTGAGTCCAACATCGGCCTCTGTGCTGACAGCACAGAGCCTGCTTGAGATTCTTTCTCTCTCTGTCTCTCTTCTCTCCCCCCACTTGCTCTTGTGCTCTCTCTCTCAAAATAAATAAATCAACTTAAAAAAATAAATGTCTGAACAGCAAAATCATAAGAGTGCAATTGTTTTAGAAAGATGTTTTATGATCATCCATTCAAACAATTATGTGGATTTGGTGGAATTTAGTGCACATGATCAAGCCATGATTTTCATATATTTTTTCCGTTATTTGTTTATTCAGCAATCTTATGAAAATCTGTATGCGAAGAAGTGTTCTAAATGCTTAGATTAAGAGTCCCTGGGTGGCTTAGGTGGTTAAGCATCTGACTCTTGATCTCAGTTCAGGTCATGATCTCTTGATTCGTGAAGTCAAGCCCCACATCAGGCTGATAGTGCAGAGCCTGTTTGGGATTCTCGCTCTCTGCCCCTCCCCTGCTCATGCTCTTTCTTTCTGGATCTATCTCTTTCTCAAAATAAATCAATAAACTTTTAAAAAATGTAAAAACTAGGGGCACCTGAGTGGCTCAGTCGGCTAAGCACTGACTTCAGCTGAGGTCATGATCTCGTAGTTCATGAGTACAAGCCCTGCGTCGGGCTCTGTGCTGACAGTTCGGAACCTGGAGCCTGCTTCAGAGTCTGTGTCTCCCTCTCTCTCAGCCCCTCCCCTGCTTGCGCTCTCTCTCTCTCTCTCTCTCTCTCTCTCTCTCTCAAAAATAAATAAACACAGACAAAAAAATTGTTTTTTTTTAAATTAAAAAAATAAATGCTTATGTTAAGTCAATGAACAAAATAGACAAAAGATCCCTGCCCTTATCAAGCTTATATTTTAGTAAAGGAGAAAACTATTTATATGTAAGTTGTATGGGAAGTTAGAAATCAGTAAGCTCTATAGGAAGAAAAAGAATAAAGTAGGTTGGGGAGTTGGGAGTACTGGTTGGGGATGGGGTGCACTTTAACATAGGATGGTCAGAAGTTAAGAATTCTTTTTGTGTAGTTTACATTCTAGTAAAGACACTAAATAATATAAGCATGCTAAATAAGTAAGATTCAGATTTCAGTTTTAAATAGAGTGATTTGATTAGGTCCCAAGATGATGAGATTTGAGCTAAGACTTGAAGGAGGTAAGAGAATTAGCTATGTGGTTACCTGAGAAAGAAAAGTCTTTACAAAGGCTCTAAAGCAGGAGTATGTGTTCAAAGAATAGGAAGGTAGCCAGTGGAAGCAGAGAGAACAAAGGGACAAGAAGTAGACCATAAAGTCAATGGTGATAATGTAGGTCAGCTTATATATGGCTCTGTGAGCCATGTTTAAAAAACTGGTCTTTATTCAGAGAGAAATGAGAGCCTTTAGAGGTGTTCAGCACAACAGTGACATCAACTGACCTACATTTAAAAAAGCTAATTGGGGGGGCGCCTGGGTGGCTCAGCCGGTTAAGTCACGGTTCGTGAGATTGAGCCCTGTGTCAGTCTTTGCCCTGGCCGGGCAGAGCCTGCTTGGGGTTCTCTCTCCCTCTCTCTTTGCTCCTCCCCCTCTTGTGCACACTCTCACTCTCTCAAAATAAATAAATAAATAAATAAATAAACATTAAAAAAAATAAATAAAAAGCTAATTCTGGCTGCTATGTCCAGAGTAGATTGTAGAGAAGAAGACTGGACCAAAAAAGTTAGGAAATTATTGAATGATCCAGGGAGGGGAAAAATGATGGTAGCTTGGATGAAGATGGCAGCTGCACAGGTGGTGTGAAGTGGTCAGATTCCGGAATTTTGAAAGTAGAACTATCACAGTTTCTGAGATACTGAATGTGGTACATGAGGGAGGTCTCATGAATGATTCCAAGGGTTTTGCCCTAAGAAATGGGCAGGTTAGAGTTTCTTACTTTGAATTAGAGAAGACTATAGTGGAACAGGTTTGAGGATAAAGATTTGGTATTCTGTTTTGAACATAGTAATGTTGAAGTGTGCCTGTCAGACATCATGTGGCTTCATAGGCAGTGAGACAGAAGAGTATAATTGGAAAAGTGAGCTTTGGAAGAGATGCATTTGGAAGTTGTAAGCATATATGGATGCCTATTTAAAATCATGAGGCTATTTAAGTGATGACCTTCCAAACTTCCAAATCTATTGCATAAACCAAAAATTGAATGAATCTAGTAATGCACCTTTGGTCTTTGAAGGTGTGGTTTTAATTTTGGTTTAAATAAAATTTAAATATTGTGGTGGTGTATCAACTACATAATAGATATTTTATACGTTGTCTGGTTAATGCTTATCTACTATCATTTTTCTATTTCTCAGGTTCTGTTTCTTTATATTTTCATCAGATTGAAAATAATTTCCCAGTATCTCATAAATTTATATCTAGGATGTTTTCTTACTGTAATAATTTTAAAACACATGTAAAAATATTTATTATTATCACTAATAAAAATCAAGTCTTGACTTCTTTCTCTTTTATTGGATCTATTAGAGCTCTAAAGATGCTGTATGACCACATATTTAATTTGATACTGTACAAGTAACAGCAGTGGGTTACTTTTCAATCATGAATTTGTATCTTTATGACTAATGTCCTTTACATTCTTGTCTTTTTATAATAGTTTGTTTTTGTGTTTTTTTTAATTTTTTTTTTCAACATTTTTTAATTTATTTTTGGGACAGAGAGAGACAGAGCATGAACGGGGGAGGGGCAGAGAGAGAGGGAGACACAGAATCGGAAACAGGCTCCAGGCTCCGAGCCATCAGCCCAGAGCCTGACGCGGGGCTCGAACTCACGGACCGCGAGATCGTGACCTGGCTGAAGTCGGACGCTTAACCGACTGCACCACCCAGGCACCCCTATAATAGTTTTGATGAAAATGAGATCAGAGCAGATTTTCAAATGTGATTAAACATAATTATTGAAATAATTCAAACAAAATAAGAAATAAAGGCTTTAAAGTTTTCTATACATAATTAGTAAGATAGCATATTATGTAATGAATGTAAATAGTAAGTTAGCGATGAGAATTTTAATCCAGTGTTAAAATTCACATTATTTGTTTACTTTTTAAGTTTGTATAAATAATCATATTATTGGATCATGGACATAATGTAACTGATTCCTAGACATGTTGAGTGCCTTGCTAAAAATAGACTTGCTACGTATCTGGGTTTATAACCCAGCTCTCGTGATTTATCAGTCACGTATCGTGCCGTAGAATTATTTTAACACCTGAACTCCATAATGCTAATATTATTGTATTTTCTTCTATGTTGTTGTCTACTTCAGTTTATTCTGATGACTTGCCTTGAAGACTTAACGATGCTAATTTTGTAAATTTTTTATTGCTTCACTCAGACTTGTGGAAAGACGAGATGATGGCCAGTAGTTAGCATAATTGAGAAGCGTTTCGTTACTTGTTTTGCCAGATGTTTTTGGTTGCAGACTAGTCTTGAGAACTATCTTTCCATGTTACTTACCTACATCTCTTTGTCTTTCACTTGCTTAAAGACCAAGACATTTGGAGGTGGTGGTGGTGGTGCTAGAAGTAACCTCAACATGAGTGCTGCTGGGAACCGAACTAGAGAAATCTTACAAAAAGAAAAGTCAGCCAAACCGGAGGGGAAACATGAGGGTGTCTACAGAGAACTGGTAAGGCCAAAGAATCAACCACAGAGTTAATGTGTTCTGCCTTACCTGGATGATTTTTCTGTCCCTTCTCACAACCACTCCTGGCTTTATTCAGTGCGTTATGAATGAACTTTACAACTCTTAAGAAGGTTTTCATTAAGGATTGTCGCTAATCGTGGAGCATCTGGATTGTTTGAAAGATAATTTACTTAAAACCTCCATCGTACTTAAATTTCTAATGTCTGAATTATGTCTTTTGGAATAGCTTGATGAAAAGCCATCACATTTAATAGAGGACATTTAATGGAGATTATTTTGTATAAGATGATGCCTCAGGAACATCCTTTCCCTTCCCTTCTCCATATCCTTCTCAAATTTTCTGTAAAGTGATTTTGTTTTGTTTTGTTTCGCTCTTTGGGAAAAATGTATTAGAACAAGTAAATGTGTATTCTGGTCTCATTTGCAAAATATACTTGGATTTTTAAGATAAATGATAGGAGTCAAAGTTATTTCTGGTATGCTGCAGTGTTCTCATACATGAGAGAACTGACAAGAATTCTTTTTCCTCTGCCTTTAGAAGTTGAATGACTTTAGGTGCTTTTATCTGTAGAGTAGGGGATACTAAGACTGACTTAAATAATAGGGATTTATTATTTCACATAACTAGAAATTCAGAAGTAGATGGTTACAAAGGTTGATAAATCCAGCAGTATAACAATGTTGGAGCTCTGGTGAGCATCTCTGTGATTTTTTGGCTTTCTTCTCAGGGTTATAGGACTCTTTGTGTATTAAGTCTTCACACAAAAAGTTCAAAGGCAGGAAGGAAAGGGTGTAGGTCTATTTTATCAGACTAGAAAATACTTTCTGAAATCTCCAGAAAGTTCCATTTATGTCTTAATGACTAGAGATAGGTCACATTTCCACTTCTAAATCAGTCATTGGCCAAGGAGAACTATGGGCCAGGCTGTCTCTTCCTTGAACATGGTACCATTTCATGGACTTTTACAAAAGTCAGTTTCAGGTTAGAGTAGATACAGCGAACTGAAAAAATATGGTCCCTAACTCAAGAAGCTTTCAAACTTCAGTAAATTGAGAATACTTCTCTGGGGATGTCTTGCCATAGAACATCAGAGACCAGCAGTTTGGGGTTGTGGCAAGGACTAAACATATGAAGGGAGTGACATTGCAAAGATGGTGGAGTCGAGAGCTCCAGGAATTGGCCTCTCCACCCAAACAACTGTTTAGGTGACAAGTACTCTCTGAAACAACAGTTTTAGAATTCCGAAGGCTGGTAGTCAAATACTTGAGGATCCAGAATAGTGAGTAATGAAGAAAGAGGATAATGGAACAGAGACTTCAGTGATCACATATCACAAGGAATATAATCCTTGCAAAGAAAGTTTGGAAAAGTCACTACACAAACTTACAACAGCAGCTTTCGTCAAGTAACAATAGCAATCCCTGAGGAGGAGGGAGAATCTGATTTTCAAAATTACTGCCATTATAGTATTCAAAATGTCCAGTTCTCAACAAAAAAAAATTACAAAGCCTACCGAAAAACAGCAAAGTACAACCCACTTAGGGGAAAAAAAAGAAATTGACAGGAACTTTCCCTGAAGAAGCCCAGGCATTGGACTGACTAAACAAAGACTTTAAATGCACTATCTTAAATATGCTCAAACGTCTGAAGGGAACTGTTGACAAAGAACAAAGAGAAATCAAGAGAACAATATATGAACAAGTGGGGAATATCAGTAAAGAGAGATTATAAAAAAAAAAGAAACCAAATAGAATTTCTGGAGCAGAAAAGTACAGTAACTGAAATGAAAAATTAGCAGATTCAACATCAGACTGGAACAGGCAGAGAAAAAATCGGTGAACTTTGATACTGGGCAATTGAAATTACCCAGTGTAAGATGCGGAAAGAGAAAAGAGTGAAGAAAAAAAGAGGATAAGGGACCTATGGGGTACCATCAAGAAATTTCTTTATGGGATATGTTTATGTTACTTAAAAAGTTCTTGAATTCTACTCAGCTCTAGATTTTTCAAGGAGATTTTGGTTTATGGCATTTTAAGGTAGATTTTCCTATTTGAGGTACAGGCTATCACAGCATCATAGATAGTATTGCTAATGAGTATAGAAAGAATACTGGAACAGAGAGAGTAAAAAAAAAATAAAACTACTGAGATAGCACCTTTTTGTTAGCTTCATTTTATACTTTGCGGTTTTGGAGAAGTGAAATATTAAGCAAGAAAAGTTTTCATTAGATAGTTTTCACTGTATTATTTTCAGAAGCTTCTTTCCGACATATATGATTTTCTTTCTTTTCCTTTCTTTCATTCATTCATTCACTCTTTTGTAATGGTAGTTGTTAAGTCAGAGAGTACTTGACCCCACATATCATACAGAATTTTCCTCGACTATTGGTATGAACAAACAGCAAGTGGATGTTGTATTAGTATGGCATTTTTTCTATAACCATGAATGTAATTTTTAATTTAAAAACAGTATACATAGGGGTACCTGGGTGGCTCAGTCAGTTAAGTGTCCGACTCTTGGATCAGATAATGATCTCACAGTTTGTGAGTTTGAGCCCCGCATTGGGCTCGAATCCCTGCCTGGGATTCTCTCTCTCCCTCTCTCTCTGCCCCTCTTCCACTTACTCTGTCTCTCAAAATAAATAAACTTAAAAAAAAAAAAAAAAAAGAAACTATACATATACTTAAAAACGTATACCTTGCTTATTTATTGGCCATTAGCGTAGCTTTGCTCTTAATTTCTTACAGGTTGATGAGAAGGCTCTGAAACACATAACGGAAATGGGCTTCAGTAAAGAAGCATCGAGGCAAGCTCTTATGGATAATGGCAACAACTTAGAAGCAGCGCTGAATGTACTTCTTAACAGCAATAAACACAAACCTGTTACAGGTCCACCTCTGAGAGGTAGAGTTCATTAAGCCATGTGACAGATAGTATTGTTTGCATTTCTGGCTGAGGTTTTGTTGCTGGGCGGGGGGGACAGTATAACTTCATTTACTCTTTGTGGTAAGAGGAAGGAGCACCAGTTAGGGCATCACAGAGACTTGTGCAAGTTTCTCCAAGTCTCTCTGTCTTCATCTTAATGTAAAGTAGGTCTAATAATACCTTACTTAACAGGGTTGTTATAAGTAATAGAGAAAATATAATATGAAATGAGTTGTTCTGTTAATTATTTTTAGAACTATGCCCCTTGTATAAGTGACTAGTCTGCAGACTTTTAAAAATTATCAAGAACATGACTTTTATTTAGTGTTATTCTTTGGTCATTCAAGTCTTAATCCTATATTCTTTTAAAGGATTAGTGGTTAAAGAAAAATTTTATAAGAATGATTTTTTTCTCTTAAAAGATAATTTACATGAACAAATTCAAATTTCCAGATAGATCATTTAGAGGACTAAAGGTACTAGTTGATATAATCATTTTAAAAACTTATTTATTTAAAAGATGCAGAATATACAGAAAAATATGAAAAGAAAGACATACAAAATCATACTTGAGGTGACTGATGATTCTGTTTTGGTGTATTTTCTCCTTTTGTTTTTGCACGTACAATAAACGTGTCTTGCTTTACTTCTTCAGGTAAGGGAAAAGGCAGGGGGAGAATACGATCTGAAGAAGAGGAGGAGCTGGGAAATGCAAGGCCGTCAGCTCCAAGCACATTATTTGATTTCCTGGAGTCTAAAATGGGGACTTTGAGTGTGGAAGGTAGGCTACCTTAAAGTAGATTGCTTTTTTTTTGTTTGTTCTTGTAATGTTTATTAATTTTGAGAGAGAGAGAGAGAGAGACAGTGAGTGACTACTGGGGAGGGGCAGAGAGAGAATCCCAAGCAGGGTCCGCACCGTCAGCACAGAGCCCAACACGGTGCTCAAACTCACGAACTGTGAGATCATGACCTGAGCCAAAATCAAGAGTTGGACGCTTAACAGACTGAGCCACTCAGGCGCCCCTAACATAGATTTCTTTTAAAAAGACCAAACTTTGGAATTGCACCAAAAAAAGTTTAATAAAAGAACTGACAATACAAACTTCTATCTGGGTGTTAAAAATTAAAATTTTTAAATTACAAATTTACTGTTTAACAGAAGTACAGAACAAAATTTTTGATTGTTACAGTCTGAAAATACAAAAGGCAGCTTATTTTGCCCTCTAACGCTGTAATAGGTAGTATTGCCAAGATCTTTCCCCCAACTTCACTAGATAACAGATTTAGCTATGAAAACTGATTGTTATGCTGGAGAATTTATTATTATATAATTTTATATAACACTTTGTGAAATTGGCCTATCTATTCTTTCTCCACATATTACATATTTTATGGAAATATTCACACAATGAGTGAATATGCTCCCATAATATGATGTATTCCTTAATAGGACATATTTTAGTGATTAACATAAATACTGAAAAGATAAAGAATGTTAAATGTGTATCTTTTTTCTAAGCATGGGATAAGTATTTTCTAAAATAGTATATTTTTAAAAATATGAGTCCAAAACATTAGGAAAATACCCTTTTTCCTTTAAATTTATTTATTTAAGAGAGCGAGCATGAGCACAAGCAGGGGAAGGACAGAAAAAGGGAGAGAGAGAGAGTGAGAGAGAATCCCAAGCAGGCTTAGCACTCTGTGCTGAGCCCAGTGCAGGGCTAGATCCACAACTGTGAGATCATGACCTGAGCTGAAATCAGAGTTGGATGCTTAACCAAGTGAGTCACCCAGGTGCCCCAGGGAGATATACTTTTAAATTCAGTTTTCTCTTTCAGATATATTTTTAATTAAAAAAAAAAAAAAAAAGGTTGGAGATAAAATGCTATGATAACAAATTTGAAATGTCCAGATTTCATGAAAATGGAAGCTCATTGCTAGATTATATAGAAAAGGCAATGTATTTTGAAAAAGTATTTGATATAGGTGAGATTTGTAAGCACACATTTAACAGCAATGTTTTCTGGGTTGTAAAACATAATGTATTGGTTTTCCACTGCTGTTTAATAGATTACCACAAATTTGGTGGCTTAAAACAATGCAAATTTATCTCATGGTTTCTGTGGGTCAGGAGTCCAGGCAAACTTAGTTGGGACCTTTGCTGAAGATCTCACATCCTGAAATCAAGATTTCAGTTGGGGCTATGACCTTGGCTGAGGCTTGAGGTTCTCTCCTAAGCTCACTGGTTGTTAGCAAAATTCAGTTCCTTGTAGATTAAGACCAAAGTCCCCATTTTCTTGCTTGATGTTGCCTGGGGAGTGCTTTTAGCTCCTGGAAGCTCTCGAGTTCTTGCCACCTGATCGCCTCTGTAGGCAGTTCACGTCATGTTTGTTTCCTTCTGTAAAGCCAGCAAGAGAATCTCTACTGCTTCTTCAAATCTCTGCCTTTCTGATATTTTTGTCCCAACTTCCTTTATACTCTCCCAATCAGAACTTTGGTGATTTTCTTTTACCTTTCTGTCTCCCTACATTTGCTTTTGACTCCTGCAGTATCTCCTAAATCATAACGAGGTTGAGACTGAGATACTAATTTTCCTGTGACCTATGTGCCTATAATGCTTCAGTTCTCACAGAACATATTCTATACCAACAAAATGAAATGATATTAGCATTCCATTTGGAAAAAGGTATGAAAGTTAATTAAGATACATGACCTGGATACTACACTCAAAAACAAACGTCAGTGTCTTCTGAAGAGACAGAAGTTTATGAAGACTTCTGGTAATATAGGGTATTGTTTTAGTAGATGTGTTTTATTTATGACACTGCTATTAATATGACACAGAATCTGTTAGCATGTGAGAAAAAATATGGACTTTATAATAATAATATTCCAGATCCTTGGCTTTTACAAGGTATATAATCTGACCTTCAGACACGTGTGCAGAGGAATATTGGATCAAGGATAGGCCAAGTAGAGGAAGCTCTGGGCATCCAGGCTTGGAGGCATCAGATCACCAGTTCCCTATCTTTGGGACAGTGTGGGAGAGGTGAGGCCAGAGGGCCAGAGATAGAAGTGGTAAGCTGGAGATGGATCAAGAACATTTTGTCCTAAGGAGTTTTTATTTCATGTAGATGACAGTGCAAAACTGTGATGGCTGTGAAACTTCACTATGAGAACAATGGAGTTTGTTCGGTGCTTTCAGGCAAAAGACTTTTTTGTGTCTGCAAGGGGGAACATGGGATTGAGACTGAAGTGAGACTGCATTATATGGGCTCCGAGGAATTCTTCATTCTGTAGATGTATTTTATGTAGTATTTATTTGTACCAGGTCTATGGTAAGTGGTGGGGATACAGAATATAATAAACTAGCTCTTTCAAAACATTTGGGGGAAATACAGGGATCTCGTAGCTCTTACCCCAAAGAAGCTTACTGTCTACTTTGTGAGACAGAAGAAACCGCAAACTAAAGAGACACAGAAATACTTATTAAAAAGGACTTTATCATTTACTTAGTATAAACCACCCTGAACAGCATATAAAGGCTTAGCAGAGGCTGTTTCGAATACAGTAATCAGACATGATTTATATTTGTACAGGCACACCTTGGAGACATTAGAGGCTCAGTTCCAGACCACCAGAATAAAGCATATATTGTAATAAAGTAAATATCGCAATAAAGTGGGTCAAATGATTTTTAAAATTTTTCAACGCATATAGAAGTTATGTTTACTTTATTTTTTTTTTTTAAAGGACTTTTCTTTTTTTTTTTTTTTATTTTTTTTTTATTTT
The DNA here is from genome assembly GCF_028018385.1 of Neofelis nebulosa. Taxonomy (NCBI): domain Eukaryota; kingdom Metazoa; phylum Chordata; class Mammalia; order Carnivora; family Felidae; genus Neofelis; species Neofelis nebulosa. Next base: position 207,438,521 of record NC_080782.1, on the reverse strand, counting down.
TTAATATATGAAATTTACTGTCAAATTGGTTTCCATACAACACCCAGTGCTCATCCCAAAAGGTGCCCTCCTCAATACCCATCACCCACCCTGCCCTCCCTCCCACCCCCCATCAACCCTCAGTTTGTTCTCAGTTTTTAACAGTCTCTTATGCTTTGGCTCTCTCCCACTCTAACCTCTTTTTTTTTTTTTTTTCCCTTCCCCTCCCCCATGGGTTTCTGTTACGTTTCTCAGGATCCACATAAGAGTGAAACCATATGGTATCTGTCTTTCTCTGTATGGCTTATTTCACTTAGCATCACACTCTCCAGTTCCATCCACGTTGCTACAAAAGGCCATATTTCATTTTTTCTCATTGCCACGTAGTATTCCATTGTGTATATAAACCACAATTTCTTTATCCATTCATCAGTTGATGGACATTTAGGCTCTTTCCATAATTTGGCTATTGTTGAGAGTGCTGCTATAAACATTGGGGTACAAGTGCCCCTATGCATCAGTACTCCTGTATCCCTTGGATAAATTCCTAGCAGTGCTATTGCTGGGTCATAGGGTAGGTCTATTTTTAATTTTCTGAGGAACCTCCACACTGCTTTCCAGAGTGGCTGCACCAATTTGCATTCCCACCAACAGTGCAAGAGGGTTCCCGTCTCTCCACATCCTCTCCAGCATCTATAGTCTCCTGATTTCTTCATTTTGGCCACTCTGACTGGCGTGAGGTGGTATCTGAGTGTGGTTTTGATTTGTATTTCCCTGATGAGGAGCGACGTTGAACATCTTTTCATGTGCCTGTTGGCCATCCGGATGTCTTCTTTAGAGAAGTGTCTATTCATGTTTTCTGCCCATTTCTTCACTGGGTTATTTGTTTTTCGGGTGTGGAGTTTGATGAGCTCTTTATAGATTTTGGATACTAGCCCTTTGTCCGATGTGTCATTTGCAAATATCTTTTCCCATTCCGTTGGTTGCCTTTTAGTTTTGTTGGTTGTTTCCTTTGCTGTGCAGAAGCTTTTTATCTTCATAAGGTCCCAGTAATTCACTTTTGCTTTTAATTCCCTTGCCTTTGGGGATGTGCCGAGTAAGAGATTGCTACGGCTGAGGTCAGAGAGGTCTTTTCCTGCTTTCTCCTCTAAAGTTTTGATGGTTTCCTGTCTCACATTCAGGTCCTTTATCCATTTTGAGTTTATTTTTGTGAATGGTGTGAGAAAGTGGTCTAGTTTCAACCTTCTGCATGTTGCTGTCCAGTTCTCCCAGCACCATTTGTTAAAGAGACTGTCTTTTTTCCATTGGATGTTCTTTCCTGCTTTGTCAAAGATGAGTTGGCCATACGTTTGTGGGTCTAGTTCTGGGGTTTCTATTCGATTCCATTGGTCTATGTGTCTGTTTTTATGCCAATACCATGCTGTCTTGATGATGACAGCTTTGTAGTAGAGGCTAAAGTCTGGGATTGTGATGCCTCCTGCTTTGGTCTTCTTCTTCAAAATTACTTTGGCTATTCGGGGCCTTTTGTGGTTCCATATGAATTTTAGGATTGCTTGTTGTAGTTTCAAGAAGAATGCTGGTGCAATTTTGACTGGGATTGCATTGAATGTGTAGATAGCTTTGGGTAGTATTGACATTTTGACAATATTTATTCTTCCAATCCATGAGCAGGGAATGTCTTTCCATTTCTTTATATCTTCTTCAATTACCTGCATAAGCTTTCTATAGTTTTCAGCATACAGATCTTTTACATCTTTGGTTAGATTTATTCCTAGGTATTTTATGCTTCTTGGTGCAATTGTGAATGGGATCAGTTTCTTTATTTGTCTTTCTGTTGCTTCATTGTTAGTGTATAAGAATGCAACTGATTTCTGTACATTGATTTTGTATCCTGCAACTTTGCTGAATTCATGTATCAGTTCTAGCAGACTTTTGGTGGAGTCTATCGGATTTTCCATGTATAATATCATGTCATCTGCAAAAAGCGAAAGCTTGACTTCATCTTTGCCAATTTGGATGCCTTTGATTTCCTTTTGTTGTCTGATTGCTGATGCTAGAACTTCCAGCACTATATTAAACAACAGCGGTGAGAGTGGGCATCCCTGTCGTGTTCCTGATCTCAGGGAAAAAGCTCTCAGTTTTTCCCCATTGAGGATGATGTTAGCTGTGGGCTTTTCATAAATGGCTTTTATGATCTTTAAGTATGTTCCTTCTATCCCGACTTTCTCAAGGGTTTTTATTAAGAAAGGGTGCTGGATTTTGTCAAAGGCCTTTTCTGCATCGATTGACATGATCATATGGTTCTTCTCTTTTTTTTTGTTAATGTGATGTATCACGTTGATCGATTTGCGAATGTTGAACCAGCCCTGCATCCCAGGAATGAATCCCACTTGATCATGGTGAATAATTCTTTTTATATGCTGTTGAATTCGATTTGCTAGTATCTTATTGAGAATTTTTGCATCCATATTCATCAGGGATATTGGCCTGTAGTTCTCTTTTTTTACTGGGTCTCTGTCTGGTTTAGGAATCAAAGTAATACTGGCTTCATAGAATGAGTCTGGAAGTTTTCCTTCCCTTTCTATTTCTTGGAATAGCTTGAGAAGGATAGGTATTATCTCTGCTTTAAACGTCTGGTAGAACTCCCCTGGGAAGCCATCTGGTCCTGGACTCTTATTTGTTGGGAGATTTTTGATAACCGATTCAATTTCTTCGCTGGTTATGGGTCTGTTCAAGCTTTCTATTTCCTCCTGATTGAGTTTTGGAAGAGTGTGGGTGTTTAGGAATTTGTCCATTTCTTCCAGGTTGTCCAATTTGTTGGCATATAATTTTTCATAGTATTCCCTGATAATTGTTTGTATCTCTGAGGGATTGGTTGTAATATTTCCATTTTCATTCATGATTTTATCTATTTGGGTCATCTCCCTTTTCTTTTTGAGAAGCCTGGCTAGAGGTTTGTCAATTTTGTTTATTTTTTCAAAAAACCAACTCTTGGTTTCGTTGATCTGCTCTACAGTTTTTTTAGATTCTATATTGTTTATTTCTGCTCTGATCTTTATGATTTCTCTTCTTCTGCTGGGTTTAGGCTGCCTTTGCTGTTTTGCTTCTATTTCCTTTAGGTGTGCTGTTAGATTTTGTATTTGGGATTTTTCTTGTTTCTTGAGATAGGCCTGGATTGCAATGTATTTTCCTCTCAGGACTGCCTTCGCTGCATCCCAAAGCGTTTGGATTGTTGTATTTTCATTTTCGTTTGTTTCCATATATTTTTTAATTTCTTCTCTAATTGCCTGGTTGACCCACTCATTCGTTAGTAGGGTGTTCTTTAACCTCCACGCTTTTGGAGGTTTTCCAGACTTTTTCCTGTGGTTGATTTCAAGCTTCATAGCATTGTGGTCTGAAAGTATGCATGGTATAATTTCAATTCCTGTAAACTTATGAAGGGCTGTTTTGTGACCCAGTATATGATCTATCTTGGAGAATGTTCCATGTGCACTCGAGAAGAAAGTATATTCTGTTGCTTTGGGATGCAGAGTTCTAAATATATCTGTCAAGTCCATCTGATCCAATGTATCATTCAGGGCCCTTGTTTCTTTATTGACTGTGTGTCTAGATGATCTATCCATTTCTGTAAGTGGGGTGTTAAAGTCCCCTGCAATGACCACATTCTTATCAATAAGGTTGCTTATGTTTATGAGTAACTGTTTTATATATCTGGGGGCTCCAGTATTTGGCGCATAGACATTTATAATTGTTAGCTCTTCCTGATGGATAGACCCTGTAATTATTATATAATGCCCTTCTTCATCTCTTGTTACAGCCTTTAATTTAAAGTCTAGTTTGTCTGATATAAGTATGGCTACTCCAGCTTTCTTTTGGCTTCCAGTAGCATGATAAATAGTTCTCCATCCCCTCACTCTCAATCTAAAGATGTCCTCAGATCTCAAATGAGTCTCTTGTAGACAGCAAATAGATGGGTCTTGTTTTTTTATCCATTCTGATACCCTATGTCTTTTGGTTGGCGCATTTAATCCATTTACATTCAGTGTTATTATAGAAAGATACGGGTTTAGAGTCATTGTGATGTCTGTATGTTTTATGCTTGTAGTGATGTCTCTGGTACTTTGTCTCACAGGATCCCCCTTAGGATCTCTTGTAGGGCTGGTTTCGTGGTGACAAATTCCTTCAGTTTTTGTTTGTTTGGGAAGACCTTTATGTCTCCTTCTATTCTAAATGATAGACTTGCTGGATAAAGGATTCTCGGCTGCATATTTTTTCTGTTTAGCACACTGAAGATATCGTGCCAAGCCTTTCTGGCCTGCCAAGTTTCAAAGGAGAGATCAGTCACGAGTCTTATAGGTCTCCCTTTATATGTGAGGGCACGTTTATCCCTTGCTGCTTTCAGAATTTTCTCTTTATCCTTGTATTTTGCCAGTTTCACTATGATATGTCGTGCAGAAGATCGATTCAAGTTACGTCTGAAGGGAGTTCTCTGTGCCTCTTGGATTTCAATGCCTTTTTCCTTCCCCAGTTCAGGGAAGTTCTCAGCTATAATTTCTTCAAGTACCCCTTCAGCACCTTTCCCTCTCTCTTCCTCCTCTGGGATACCAATTATGCGTATATTATTTCTTTTTAGTGTATCACTTAGTTCTCTAATTTTCCCCTCATACTCCTGGATTTTTTTATCTCTCTTTCTTTCAGCTTCCTCCTTCTCCATAACTTTATCTTCTAGTTCACCTATTCTCTCCTCTGCCTCTTCAATCCGAGCCGTCGTGGTTTCCATTTTGTTTTGCATTTCGTTTAAAGCGTTTTTCAGCTCCTCGTGACTGTTCCTTAGTCCCTTGATCTCTGTCGCAAGAGATTCTCTGCTGTCCTGTATACTGTTTTCAAGCCCAGCGATTAATTTTATGACTATTATTCTAAATTCACTTTCTGTTATATTATTTAAATCCTTTTTGATCAGTTCATTAGCTGTTGTTATTTCCTGGAGATTCTTCTGAGGGGAATTCTTCCGTTTGGTCATTTTGGATAGTCCCTGGAGCAGTGAGGACCTGCAGGGCACTTCCCCCGTGCTGTGGTGTATAACTGGAGTTGGTGGGCGGGGCCGCAGCCCGACCTGATGTCTGCCCCCAGCCCACCGCTGGGGCCACAGTCAGACTGGTGTGTGCCTTCTCTTCCCCTCTCCTAGGGGCGGGATTCACTGTGGGGTGGTGTGGCCCGTCTGGTCTACTTGCACACTGCCAGGCTTGTGGTGCTTGGGATCTGGCGTATTAGCTGGGGTGGGTAGGCAAGGTGCACGGGGCGGGAGGGGCAGGCTTAGCTCGCTTCTCCTTAGGTGATCCACTTCAGGAGGGGCCCTGTGGCAGCGGGAGGGAGTCAGATCCGCTGCCGGAGGTTTGGCTCCGCAGAAGCACAGAGTTGGGTGTTTGCGCGGAGCGAGCAAGTTCCCTGGCAGGAACTGGTTCTCTTTGGGATTTTGGCTGGGGGATGGGCGAGGGAGATGGCGCTGGCGAGCGCCTTTGTTCCCCGCCAAGCTGAGCTCTGCCGTCCGGGGGCTCAGCAGCTCTCCCTCCCTTTGTCCTCCAGCCTTCCCGCTTTCTGAGCAGAGCTGTTAACTTATGACCTCCCAGACGCTAAGTTGCGCTTGCTGTCGGAACACAGTCCGTCCGGCCCCTCTGCTTTTGCCAGCCTGACTCGGGGGCTCTGCTTGGCCGGCGAGCCGCCCCTCCGCCCCGGCTCCCTCCCGCCAGTCCGTGGAGCGCGCACCGCCTCGCCGCCCTTCCTACCCTCTTCCGTGGGCCTCTCGTCTGCGCTTGGCTCCGGAGACTCCGTTCTGCTAATCCTCTGGTGGTTTTCTGGGTTCTTTAGGCAGGTGTAGGTGGAATCTAAGTGATCAGCAGGACGCGCGGTGAGCCCAGCGTCCTCCTACGCCGCCATCTTCCGGAACTCCCCCTGTTTACTTTATACTGTAGACTATTAAATATGCAACTGCATTATGCCTATAAAACAATGTACATACCTTGATTAAAAAACACTTTAGTGCTAAAAAGTGCCAACCATCATCTGAGCTTTCAGAAAGTCATAATCACTGATGATAGATCACCATAACAATATTTGAAATATTAAATAATAATATGACCAAAATGTGACAGACATGAAGTGAGTGGTGCTGTTGGAAAAAATGACACCAATAGACTTGTTGGACACAGGGTTGCCCCAGACCTTCAATTTATAAAAAATGTAGTATCTGTGAAGCACAATAAAATGAGGTATGCTTGTAATCTATAATATTTAATCCTTTCTTTCAAAGTTTTAGTGCCAAAATAAGACCAACTAGTTATTTTGAATGACTAGAATATACTTTAATCAGGCAGACTTGAAAATACCGTTTGGTTTAATATTTCATTGTTTTAAATATTTGACCAGAACCTGATTCTGTCAGTAGCAGCTCTTCTGACCCTAAACTTTTTCTTTGATGATGTTGACAACATTCGTAACAGATTGATTATAACACATGACCACAAACAGCTGGACAATAAAATGATACATATATATCCTGAAGATTATTGTGCTTGTAGATGTTTCTCATATTGTCCTGTCTCTGCCTTCATGTAATCCTATTACAATGAAGGTGATGGAATAGATGTGAGTGCTCTGTGTGTGGTTGCCCTCACCATTATTCTTTCTCTCGCTAACCCACTCTATACTACTACAGTTTTCTTAGGTGAGCCGAGGTTCATAGTAAAATAAATGGATGAGGCAAACAACTGAATTGTTTTTCTGCTCATTTTATGGTTTTATGGGTTTTTTTAAATTGAAAATAAAACCTGAAATAACTTTTTACTGTCATAAAATTGAGTCTCCGTGTTGGTCTTCTCTTAGAATTTGGTCATTGTTCCATAAATCCTATGTTCTAAAATTAACACTTCATTGATGGGAGAAAATGTTGTCCATTTTCCGAAGGAAAACCTAGAAGGCTTTTCAGGATGGAGTCTCCATAATGTTTAATGGTTGATGCCTTATGGATAGCTAATGAAAAACGTTAGGATCTTATAATTTTAATGTTCAAAACATTGGTGTCATCATGTGGGTCTGTTATAGTCCCAGATTGATTATAAAGAAATAATCATTATTTAGTGATACATATATTTGGGGTTTTTAAATTTTTGTTTCTAGTTTAGCTGAATTATCAAATCTTTCTTGCTTCTATGTTTTGTATCATATGATCTGTCTGAGGATTTTGTTTAATGTTAATACCCTAGAAATCATCTTTTGGCTGAGTAAACAAATGTAGGCCTGGATGGACTTGTTATTATCATATCAGATCCTGTGTAATGTGTCAGGCTTCTGGAAAAAAAAAAAATGCATCCTTTAAGAATGAGCTTCTGACAAATTTAAGGCATGTTAGTAACACTTTTACTTCCACATTATATCATATATTTTTGTCTAAAAGCGGGCTATCATTTTTTATTCTAATTTTTTAAAACTTCCATCAGAGGTCATTGATCATCACATGTACTTTTTTTAGAGAGATTTTCTCTTAACATTAACTTTTTGTTGTATCTTTAAATTGGAATCAAACATAATTCTAGTTGACATTTTTATCAGTATTCTGAAAAAAATGAAGCTGCATTACATTGTTTTCTGAGAGTAATCACTAATTAAAGTGTTTCTCTGTGATATGTGATGACTTGGTGTCAACTTGGGAACATTTAACTGACCACCTTGTGATAGGATTGTGTCCAAAAGGTTCTTATATAGAGATTTTTTTAAATTTCATTTTACAGACTAGGTATTATAATTGGTGACTAGATTATCAAGCCAGTGACTAGATTATCAAGCCAACTTTAAAAATCATATGCTTTTTGCCATCATATACTTTATCAATATATCACCTTGTTATACATAACTACCACTTAAATCAATGTCCATTGGGAATATGTGTTTTAAATTTCAACTTGAGATGGAAAGGATAGGTTTGATTCGTTCAATTATTTGGAAGTTTAGGTTGGCCAGAGATGGGAGTAGGAAATACCCTGAGACAATAACTTTACTGTTTTAACTTTCTACATCTAAATAAGACCAGGAAAACCTTAATTTGTTCTGAATGGGGAACAAAAGACATGGTGAGAAGAGTGGACAGAGTAACTGTCTTACATTTGTATTTATCTATTATTCCCTCTTTTGTATAGCCTATCCTGTAATTGTTATCTATTTTATTTATGTTTCTTCATATCTTGCATCAGAATTGTAGAAAGCAGAATAAAGAATATAACTTACTCATATGTTGAGTAAATACTTGGAAGAATATGAAGAACATATTCCACCAAATAGAGATATTTTTATGAAAAGGATAAGATTTAAATTAAACAAATATAGGAACTAAGAATTCATCTAACATTTATAAATGTTCATGGAGTTCTGTAATTCCTCAAGAAGCACAATTATCTATTTCTGCCTTTTTGGCTTATTGGTAATAATTGAGAAAAGCACCTCTTACCTAGTTATATCTGTGCCCCTTCTGCTTTCGAACTTGCCAGCTTGTGTCTTTCTTGTAGGGCATACTGAAGGAACTAGGAAGTACCCAACATCTTCTTTGGCTACTTTCTTTAAGAGCATCAGCTTCCTTCATTAGTTGGTTTCAGTTTCAAGACCATAGACTACAATTTTACTGCACAGCGAGGAGTTCAAACTTCCTGTTAGGGGATGCGGAGACTCTCACGATCCAGCACTCTTTTTTTTTGCTAAACAAGTTTTACATTTGAGGTTCTGTCACTTGTATCACCCTATTTTCTGGCACCAACTTATAAATTAGTTTGCTTTCAGATGTAAGCCAGAGAAATACAAAGAAAGATTTTTTTTTGCCTCAATAACTGGAAAATTGTTCTGCCTCTGAAGTCTGCTTTTTTTGTATACTGGCAGACTGTCTCCATGTGGTAACAATAATTGATCCAGGTAGCTCCAGGTGTAGCATAAGGCCAACATATAAGGGGGCATAATGACGTATAAAGATACGCAGGTAGAAAGACTCCATTTTGCAAGTAAATATTTGGCGGGGAAAGATAAGTATCTATCATTGCATAATTATTGGTTACCCAAGTTCAACTGAGTTCCACCAATGATATTGGCATTGTTGTATGTGGAGTGGCTAGGACAGAAACCCAGAAGACTTGCACAACCATTGGTGTCAGATATGAGATAAAAGGTAATAAAAAAAAATATTTGTCAGAAACAGGGAAATGGTCCTCATATCTAGGAGGTCAGATAGAAAAAGGCCTTCTGTCCCCTTAGTCGGAAAAACACAGGACATCTTAATTGATTAACTGATATAATTGATTTCATCAGTATTATATATAAGGAGGAAGGAGTAGTTCCCACCACTACCTTCCCCTGGAAAGCAGGATTCTATTCCCAAAAGAAGGAGAGAATTGACAAGATGCTGGAATAGAGAAGTACAACTGATTCTACTACTAAGTTAAATTACAACTTCTGTATTTATTAGTTGTATGTCTTTGGGAAGGTTACATAACCTCTTAAACCTTAACATCATTATTGGGAAATGGAGGAATAGTAACAGCACCTAGCTGTCGGGTTGTTGAGAATATCAAAGTAGATATGACACATAAAATGCTAAGCACAGTGCTTGACACTTAAGCCTCCACATAGCGGTAGTTCTTCCACCAGCACCACTACCATCATCTCCATGATTAGCAACAGTAGCAACAGCCTCCTTCACTCATCACCTCCTCATCTCCACCCCCACTGCTCTACTCCAGGCCTTCACCACCCCGCCCCTGACTCCTTGCAGAACTTTATCATCCCATTCTCCATATTGTCAGCGATCTTTCAAAACACAAACTTAATCCTACTACCCCCTTGCTTAAAATACTGTATTATCTCTTCTCATTGTCAGAATAATATTCAGACTCTGCTATGCATACTGTTTTTGTGGTGTTCTATTACTCTATTTCCTGTGGGTTATGTGAGAAGTAGTATTTACGTGGTTAACATTACTGCCTAATTTCAAATTCTGCGTAATATTCAGTTGTAAATAATGTATTTAGATGTTGGCAGATATAATATTGGTGGTTGATGGGTAATTGACATGAAGTTGCATGCTTTTGATAGTTGTTAGGTGTCTTTTTTGGTCTTGTTTTCTTTTAATCAGGTTTCAAGTCAGCTTAAATAGTTTGGCTTATAGATTTATAGCTCAAATTTTAAAGACAGAAGAATGGGAGGTGTAGGAAGGATATGTGATATAATGGTAATAGTTCAATTAGAAAAGCAGGAAACTAAGTCAAGAAAAGAGACTGTGTATGTGTTAGGCTGTGTATGTGTTCTTGAGAAGGGTTTCCTCAAGAAAGGATTGCCCAAGTAGAGATCTTCCTTGACTTAAGATAGGGTTACTTACTAGTAAACCCATCGTAAGTTGAAAATATCGCAAGTCAAAACACATTTAATACACCTAGCCTAAGGTATATACACTGAACATCATAGTTTAGCCTAGCCTAAGTTAAGCATGTTCAGAAAATGTACATCGGCCTACAATTGGGCAAAATCATCTAATACAAAACCTATTCTGTAACAAAGTGTTGAATGTCTCATGTAATCTGTGGAATTCTCAAATGAAACTACTGTGAAAATATTCTGCAGTGCTGCACATGTAATGCCCTGATTATAAAAGTGAATTTAGTAGTTATTTGAATTTGATAATTATATACAAAAATTGTATGTGGATTTAGGGATAATTTTAGTGAAAATTTTTAAAGGAAATATATAGAAAGTTGGTTACAATCAGTTTACCAAAAATTCGAAATGCACTTTTTAAAACATGTCTTAGAAGGGCATTTTAAAAATAGGAGCTAAGAATTGAGGTTAATAAATTCTTTGATCACGTACCACAGAAGTGTATTATTACCTGTTGTATCTGTGTTACCTGATAAATTTAGGAAAAATTAAAAATATAGTTAACAAAAGAAAAGGAAAATGGCCCATGGTCTCATCACCATATTCTGTTTTTGTTTCTGTTTGAGATCATACTTAAATAACCTGCGTTTTGTCCCAACAATAAAATATAACTCTATTTCTATGTAATTATATATTTGTGTCAGCATGATTTTTAATGGCTGCATAGTAATCGATTATAATTCCATTAATGCTCTTAGTAATTTGAAAGTTTCCAAATTTTGCTTATAACAATAACCTTCCAAAATAGTCTTTTAGTTAAATTTGGTTAAATTTACATATTGATGATTATTTTTTCAGACAAATGTACAGAAATCAAATTATGTGGCATACATATTTTTTAAATATGTTAACCATGCTATCAGTTATGACATATAATTAATTTTCTTTGGTGCTTAGATCTATAGAAGAGATACAGCTTTGCTCAGAATACTAGGACAAGTGAGCCTCTTTTTCATTTTTGCCATTCTTCTGTTTTCCTCCTCCTCAATTAATGGTCCATTCATTTAAGCATTTAATGACCATAAAATAAAATATGTGCCTTTATTGAACATCTACTATATGCTGGGAACTGTTCTAGGTGCTTTGCATACTATTAATTCATAAATCGTTTAATCATCTGCAAATGCAAAAGATACATTGTTATTTCCATTTGACAGGTAAGTTATAGGCTTGGAGATAAAACAGATTACCCGTAAGAACTAAAGATCTGGAGTTTGGACCTCTGTCTGTCTGATTCCCAACTCAGAACTCTTTCTACCATGCCCCATTTCTAAACATCTGTTGGGTTTTTTGGGGAAAGAGCAACCGACAGTTTAATTTTAAGATACGCCAATTTTTAAAAACCAAGGAGAGACATCAAGCAAGCAGTTGTGTTTAGAGATCAAGTAGAGGTGGAGGAGCCAGCAAAGGAAACTGAGAAAAGAGCTGAAAGAAGTAGGAGGAGTATGAGAGTGAGTGAGAGACAAGATGAAAAGTGTCCATTGAGTTTACATAGCATAAATAGCACACAGGTGAATGTTAACAGCAGGCTGTGGGAGAAGAGGCGGGGGTGAGGGAATGCCCTGTTTTTTAGTTTTTCCTCATTTCTGTGGTGTAAATATTTCCACTGTGGCTGATCTCAGACAATCAATAGTTTAACAATCAGCTTCCAGATTTTCTGAAAATTTAACGTTAGGTCTTATACAATGTTCACATTGGGTGCAGCACACCACTGATTGAAGACCTTGACAAGAATAGTGCTAGTGAAGTGGTAGGATTGAAAGATAAGCTGAAGGATATCCAGCAGATAATTGTTACATGGATATTAAAATGATGATTTTGAAGAGAGTGATAAGAGAGAACACATTTAATATCGCATGAAAAAGTGAAGCTAAATGCTTGAGATGATGGGTGATTTCTCTTCCTGCCTATCACATAATATTTTTTAAAGTTTACATTTTATTTTTACAGTATTTGGAAAACATAATCATTTAATAAATACTTGTATTTGTATGTACCTACAAGGCATAAGATATAGTCCCTGTTCTTATATTTTGTAATCTAAATCAGAACTCATTCAGAATAAATTTGTAGAGGAAAGGGTTTTGTTTTGTTTTTGTTTTTGTTTTTATTGAGGAAACAAAGTATACAGATTTTGAGCTGATAGACTAATTTTCAGAGCCGAAGAGTTTTGTGGTTATTGCAGAATATATACAACATCTAAAGACATTTTACACAAATAGCCCTGATTTGTATCACTGAGAAAATTAGTTGACAATTATGTATAAAATGGCTGAAATATAGATCTAGGAATATTAGAAGGTGTTATGCTTCATTTATGGTGCGAGTTCATGTACTAATCAGTTGAGACCATATTTTTGTAGCATATACCTTTAATGACTTATGTTTATTTTGTTTCACTTGTTGGAGGATTACTCTCAGTTTCAGCTATTCTACCAGAATCATTTTCTGTATCAGTAGGTAACCTGTTGCAGTGGGGTACTGTGGCTTTTTAAAAATAGTATTCTAGCCCATAAATGGACATTCCTTTGCTTCTTCTCTCTAAAAATTCTCCTTATTTTCATTTTTTGCCCCTAAAAATAAAGTACCTTTAAATGTCACTAGCATATTTTGGCTTCAAATTGTGAAAGTTCTCATTTTTGTTTTGCTATAGTTTTCTGTGAAATTTGCAAGAAATGTGTTACAAAGATAATGTGGAGTCTAAAATTATCATAGTCATGATCCTGGAAAATACTAATCAGCTTGGAAGAAAAGATCACACAAGTTAAGTTTAGTTTCTTACGCTTGACAGGTATTTCCTGTATGAGAGTTTTAGTTGTTCTGACACACCATCCTTTGAGTTTTTACAAGTTTGATAATAAGTGACATTTTAGTCGACGTTTCCAGTGTGTTTTTGCAGTACGCATTGATATTTGAGTTAAAGCAGAAAGATACACATTGTATTTCTAAGTGGTTTGTGACTCACAAGTTTAGCATCTCTTGTATAAACTCCCAGTTTATCAACAAGGGGGACATTACCTGACTCACCTGAGTCGACCAATGAACAGCTGAACGAAAGGCATCAATGGCAGTGAGTAGTATGGGGATGACAGTAAGGCTGCAGTGCCACGTTGGATTAAAAAAATTCTTGTGTTATTATGTGTCCACAATACGCTAGGAAGATGAAATAATCCAGCTTGAGTTTTACAAGAAACACAGAAGTATGACTGACAGTGCTCACTTGGTATTAGAGTTGGTTGCTGTCTGTGGGGTTGAAGGAGAAAAAGTGAAATCTAAGTTGAGATCTGAAGAGAAGCCAGAAGGACGACTCCTGGGACACCTTCAGGCACTGTGCAGGCATGCAGGGATGTGTGATCAAAATATACTGAAAACACTCAAGGGGCCCTTGGGTGGCTCAGTCAGTTAAGTGTCTAACTCTCGATTTTGGCTCAGGTCGTGATCTCATGGGTTCATGAGTTCAAGCCCTGTGTCTGGCTCCACACTGACAGTGCAGAGCCTGCCTCTCCCCTCTCTGCTCCTCAACTGCTTGTTCTCTCTCTCTCTCTGTCTCTCTCTCTGTCTCTCTGTCTCTCTCTCTGTCTCTCTCTCAAAACTCTCTCTCTCAAAATAAATAAACTTAAAAAAAAAAAAAAAAAGAAAACAGTCAGAACAAGACTTTTCTCATTTACCAGGAAAAAAAACTCTGTTTTAGAGTGTCTATTAGTTACGGATGAAGAAAAGGCCAAACTGGCTAGAAAAGCCCTCTAAAGAGGACATTATGCGTTTAATGTGTTTAGAGGTAGAAGAAAAATTAAATGAATCCAGTGGCATATTTTGCATATGAGATGTGTGATGAAGCTATACTCCTGCAATTTGTTTATAAGGAAGAAAAAGGAGGAAAATCAGCTGAATTAAATACATGTATTTTCATTTAATGAATTGACCTGTATAGCAAATGCTTTTTTATTTTTATTTTTTAACCCTGGCAAAAATATTTTTATGGTAATGCTAACCTGTGTTCTGTGAGGAAGTACTGAAAATGACTCCTGGTTATTAATGACTTAATGTTACCAGCACAATGGTATTGTTGTTGAGGATGTATAGCTGGGAGGTTAATACTGGAGTCTGGAACCTGAGTGCTCGGTTAATCCCAGTTCTACCCCAGTTCATTGTATGCCCTTGGTTAAGCTTCTCCCCCTTCCATATTTGCAAGGTGAGGGTGTTATTATAGTTGTACCCTGAGCTAAGCTCATTTGGTCATTTACCTATGTGAGCGATCCTAGTGTACTCCCCGAACTATAAACCTTTTGTTTTCTCTTGCACCTGTAAGCACTGGCTCGGACTCTGCCTGCCTTTTGAGCAGGACTGGAGAACGGGCAGCAGCTGTACTGTGGGTGCACATTGTGTTTCCTCAGCGTTCTTCTATCCGTTCGTTTATAGCAGCGGTGATTTTAGGCGCCACGCCCACCCTTTTTTTTCATGGATTTTTTTCTCTCTGTTTTTGAACAGGATTTGCGATACTAAAGGATTAATTCTGTGAACACTGAGTATCACACATGTTTATTTGTGAGCTTAGCCTTAAGCTTAACGTTCATCACAATTAAGAGAGAGTATCATGAAAATTAAAAAAAGAAAAATTACGCCTTTGAGTAACGAAAGAAAATGCCATGTCCAATTACTAATGTTCATTTTTGTGTCTTTTTTTCTGGAATTTGCTGTTTTTATTTGGCATAAAGGACATCAATTTTGGGGTATTGCTATTTGTAACTGTTCCTCCCTTGAAATTAATAATTACCAGTGATTGTGTTTTTACCTAAAATTGGGCCTGCCAAGATTTTTTTAGGAACACATTAACTCCACGAAGCAAGTTTCCAGGCCAGGACTTTTGCGCGTGCTGTTCCTGCTCCTTGGACCACTCTTCTTGACTTCATTGCATTGCTTCTCATTCTTTAGAGCACAAACGAAGCACGGCTTCTTCAGAGAAATGCTCCCCCTGAGTTGGTATATACCCACTCCTCCCAGTTTTATATAAAAGTCTATATATTTCCCTCTTTGTCTTTTTCACAATTTTAAGCTGTGTTATTAGTTGGTTTACTTATTTGTTGTTTACTTCTTCCCATTATACCTAAAGCAGCACCGGAGAGAGCACTTAGGAGCCTTACTACTGCTTTGTATACAATGACTAGAACGGTGTTGATGCTTGTCCATAGTCAGTGCTCACTAACTATAGTACAGAGTAACTTAATGAAGGAAATAGGTAGGTAGCATTATTCCAGTTTTAAAAGGTAACACAGCTGCTTAATGGTAGGACTGGGACTTACTTTCAATTGTCAGTCTAATTCCAAAGGCCCTATATGGCCCATAAGAAAAGCAATTTCACAAATATTTTCTAATTGATTCTTCACCATAATCTTGTAATAAATATAATTATCCACACTTTCCAGATGAAGAAACTGGGGCTCTTTGGGACTTTATTAACGACGCATCACTCGGAAGTGGGAGAATTAATTTATTTTGCTTGAGCTCAGTGTTTATATGTTGTGCAGTCTTTGTCTGTAATCACTTGAACTCAATCTAACTCTGTCCCAATGCTTTCATGCAAACCTTTCATACAGAAAATAATACAGGGAAGTGTATTTTCTATTTCAGTATTGCCCTCTTAGCTGAGCCCAGGTGACAGTGTTAAACAGGTAATGGTTTTGAACTTGGAAACTTGTTCCATGCCCATTGCTTTTAGTAACTGTATCTTTCTTTGAGCAAATACTTACTGAATACCATCTGTTTGCCTGACTGTTGTAGCCAGGCACTGGAAAAAAAAATGCCAAGTAAGGCGTACACTCCACCCTTAATTTGGTTAATACTTAATAATATTTAAAGTACCCTCCTTTAAGAAAAAAAAAAAAACATGCAATATCAAAAAGAATGAGATAACTCTGGGTACTGACTTGGAAAGATATGGCGGCCGGGGAGCCTGGATGGCTCAGTTGGTTAATTTTACAACTTTGACTCGGGTCATGATCTCGCATTTTGTGGGTTCGAGCCCCACATGGGGCTCTGAGTTAACAGCTCAGAGCCTGGAGCCTGCTTCGGATTCTGTGCCTCCCTCTCTCTCTGCCCCTTCCCCACTCATGCTCTGTTGTGTGCGCACGCGGTCTCTCTCTCTCTCTCTCTCTCTCAAAAATAAACATTAAAAAAAAAAAAGTATACTACAGCCTATGAGATATGGGTGAGTCTGCCTTTTTTCTGTTGTTTAAAATTTAAAAATATGTATAGATATATCTATATGGCTTATATAAAAAGGAAGAATAACCTCTGAAATGTTAATAGTGGCCATCCCTAGAGGTGGAATTGGTTAGGCAGAAGGTAGTACTTTTATTTTGTATGTATTTTTTATGATAGGATTATTAGTAATTTTTACTTTTTAAAATATTTATTAGTATTTTCTAAGATAGAAACATTTTAAAGGGTATATAAAAGAAATTTTATCTAGAGAATGTTTATAATATTTTGAGTAGAAAACAGTATTAGAGTAAGATTTTGATTTTCTGATCTAAATTTTCTCTATAATATGACTTACATAATTTGACAGTAAAGTTTTTACTAAAGCATTCTTTCTGCCCTATTTGCAACAACAAGCACAACAAAAAACCAAACGCAAACAAAAAATAAATACAGTGAGGTAAGGATCCTAACTAAAGTTAGGGATTGTGGTAGGGGAGCCGTGTAAATAGGGAAGTGCCTTACCATCCAAGTGTTGTTTAAATTGGCTTGCATAATTATAATGCTAATAGTAATCATAATAATAACAGTGACCGCTCACATTTACTGAGTGCTTATTAAAGCCAGATACTGTTCTAAGTACTTTGCATGTATTAAACTTAGTCAATCCTTTGAGGTAGGCTCTACTGTTATCCCATACCTTAAAGATGAGGCTCAGAAAAGCTTATCTTACCTAAGGTTACAAAACTATTAATTGGCAGAGCTGTGGTGTAACCTATGCAGCCCTTCTGCAGAGGTTGTACCCACACACTTGCTACCTCTGGGTGTCAGTTTGTGAGATTCTAAGTTCAGCCAACTGTTAATAGGGGTTTCGGGTTGTTTTTTTGTTTGTTTGTTTGTTTTTGCATTAATGGAAAGAGATTATTAATTTTAGCTCAGGATTCTGGTAATATCCAAAGTTTCCTGGTATCCAAATTTATTTTTTCAGCCCAACAGGGATTAGGAAAGAGTCTTTGTGATTTCTGCATCTCACCAGAAATGAACAGATGTAGGTGACAAAATTGTAACTAACATGTTGTTGGTTGCATTCTGTTTTGTTTCTCTAGGCAAGCAACTTGGCATAGTGGAAAGTAGTGGTTTCAGTTAGATTTGAGTTTAAATTCTGGCACCAACATTTTCTAGCTTCTAGGCTTGTTTCTTTTTGTAAAATAAAGATAATACTGCCCTTCGGAGTGGTTATGAGAATTACATGAAATAATGTAAGCAAAAGACCTTCTAAGTAGAGTTGTCAGGCACATAGTAAAATCTAAATAAATATTAAGTCACTTCTTCTTCTGGTAGATGTCTCAGAATAAATTGAAGAGTCATCTTGGGAAACAAAACGTACTTGATTTTCTACTACAAAATGTAGGTACAACTGTGACTGCAAAATGAATATTCAGCAAAGAAATATTAATAGTTTCAGATGCCTGATTAATTCAGCACATTCTTATATACAAACCCAAATAATTTGTGGCAATTAATAAAAATTTTTAATGATCCTTGCATTTCAACTCATGGGAATGTAAAACATTATAAATCAGTTATCTTATAAACATACATTTGAAACTCGTGATCTAGTGTAATAGGAACATTTTATCATAAGTCAGACTGAACTCACACAGCAATCTTTTATTAGTTTTTTCATATGAACTTTTTTTAAAATTTAATTTAATTAATTTTTTATTTGAGAGAGAGAGAAAGAAGAACTTACTGGGGGTAGAGCAGAGAGAGGGAGAGAAAGAGAATCCCAAGCAGACTCCACACTGTCAGCACAGAGCCTGATGCAGGGCTTGATCCCGCCAACTGTGAGATTATGACGTGAGCCACAATCAAGAGTCGGACTCTTAACCAACTGAGCAGTCCAGACACCCCTCATAAACGCTCTTTTTTTTTTTTTTTTTTTTTACTTGACCGGGCTCAGTCAGTGGAGCATGAGACTCTCAATCTCAGAATCATGAGTTTAAGCCCCATGTTGGGTGTGAATCCTACTTAAAAAAAAAAAAAAAAAAAAAACAGAAAAAAAGAAGAAGAAGAAGATGAGGGTATCACTCTGATCTTTTAGATGTCACAGTTTCGTCTATTTTGTGATGAATTTTTCCATTATTTTTGCTAATATCCCTTTTTTTCTCCCATTAAATACTAAATGTTACCTATTTTTATTTATGTTTTTGTTTCATGTTTCTTCTTCAGGTCTTCAAAAAAAAACCCTACATTTTATTCCACTGCCTATACAGAAAAGTATCTCGGTATATTTATTATTAGAGTGACTGTAGACCTGGCTGGTAGTGTTGAGTAGTATTTTGGGTGGTTTGAAATCATCATGCCTTTGGAAGAATGTGGCAGAGAGCAAGTAGGTTCTGAGTGGAGAACTGAGTAACTTTCTGTTTGATTTTGGGGTATTTCTTAATTTATTTAAAATCACATTTTCCACAATTTAGTAATTAAGCATATTCTATTTATTTAATATGTTAGCTCAGTTTCAAAATACCTACTCTGTATCTGACTTCCTTGCATAACAATGTAGGACAAAAGATCTCAGGGTTAAGGAAGTTCAAGAATGATGAAACATTTAAGAACCTTCCTTTCTTGACTTACTTTTATTTATTTTTGAAAAAAAATGGATGTATATGAAAACTATATTCTTTCAAAAGCGCAGTTGTATTTTCTGCCTTCTTTAGTTTATTTCTAAGAGCTATTTTATTTAATTTTTTTTTAATGTTTGTTTATTTTGAGATAGAGCATGCACACACATGCTCACGCGGGTGTGAGAGCAGGGAGGGACAGAGAGAGAATCCCAACCAGGGTCCCTGCTGTCAATCTGGAGCCTGATGCAGGGCTCAATCTCAGGAACCATGAGATTGTGACCTGAGCCAAAATCAAGAGTCGTACGTTTAATTGACTGAGCCACCCAGGCACCCCACTCAGTTAAAAGACTAATTTTTTTAATGGATTTTTCCCTGACAGTATTATCTCAACATAATGATAGAGATAAAGTATATTCATATATAATGTATATTATAATATACAATGAATGTATTAGTGAATTACTCATTTTATTTTTTACTCTAATGTACATCAATTAAATAAATATAGCAATCTTTTTTTTTTTTCCTTTTAGAGGAATTGAAGTCAAGTTCTCCCATATTGTGTATACATGGTTATCCAGATCCCTGTCTGTAGTGCAGAATACTTAGTTACTCTCATGATGACCTAAGTTATTTGTGCTTCCTGACCATCATAGATATTGGTGGCCCTTAATGGAATAATTTAAGAAAAAAATCTATTCCTAATCATAATACATCCAAAATGCTTACTTCTGAAATATCTATTCAAACCTAATTGACGACAAATAAAATACCTTCATATTTGACTTATTTTGGAAGCTGAAAATTGTCTTCAACTCACTGTACATGGGACCTCTCTCTGTTAAATAAATCTCATAACACCTGTATCTGAAGATGACTGTGGGGCCTATTGATAATGTGTGTGAAATGCTAGCGTGTCATGCTTAATACATAGCAGATAGTCAGCAAGAGGCAGCTGCTGTTTTTATCCTCCAATAATGAGTGGAACAAATGCCAGTACATGCTTTATGCTGAAAATGCTCATTTGTGTCCTGCTTATGTTCACTATTCTTGCTTTCCTAAATCTTCACTCCTGGATAATAATGCCAGCAGAAACCAAAGGTGACCATTTTTCTTCTCTCTAAAGAAGGATTTAATATTGACTACAGTTGTTAAAAATAGGATAGTTGTGTTATATTTATAAAGAAAATCTTGGGAAAAGTGATTTTTAAAAAACATCCCTGTAAACAGTCTTGGCTACTATTTGAGATCTTGCATATTGGAAACATGTATTCTTTGTCGAAATTAATGGGTGATTTGGCTGGATGTAGAATTGTACTTAGGAAATAATTTTCCTTTAATTTCAAAGACATTTAAAGCCTATTAGACTGGCTTTAGCTTCCAGTGGTTCTGTTGAGAGGTTTCTTGCCAGTTCGAGTCTTGATTTTTACTGTGACTTGTTTTGTCACTCACGAACTTTTAAAGGTCTTCTCTTTATCCCTGTTTGAGACATTTTACCTGGTACCTTTTGCCTCTGGTGGGTGTTTGAAGATGTATGGAGACAGTTTTGTTCGTCACAATAACTACGGAGGATGCTTTGATTCTTTAGCATTTAGTAACTGGAGGTCAGAAAGGTTAATTTTCTTGCATTGCAGGAAACAGTCTCACCCAAAGTGTCATTAGTGCCACTGTTGAGAAATATTGTGACCTTGTGTATGACAAGAGAAACAAGACATGCACATCAAAGACCACTCAATATGGTTTGGTAATAAGGTTACAGACATGCTGTGTGAAACAGTGAAGGAAGAAAGTATAAATGGCATGTTACTAATCGAAATAGAATAAAAACCACTACATGAAATACAGCCATTAAATTATCTATGAGTATATGTTTACCATGTTACTGCTTTGGGTTTCTAGTTTGACATTATCTGTGCTATTATGCTTAATCATATTTTTGACACTTTTTTCCATATTTCCAAGTAGTAGTTACTCTTAATTACTAAGTCAAAGAAATTACTCTTTTCTGTAAGTAGGGTATCTGTTTGTAATCTTTTTTAAAAAATTTTTTTAACCTTTATTTTTGAGAGAGAGAGACAGACAGACAGAATCAGAAGCAGGCTCCAGACTCTGAGCTGTCATCAGCACAGAGCCCAATATGGGGCTCGAACTCATGCACCATGAGATCATAACCTGAGCTGAAGTAGGACACTTAACCAACTGAGCCACCCAGGTGCCCCTGTAATCTAAACACTTAGCAATTCTAGATGCAGAAAGATTTGAGGAATAACATTTTTTGCAAAGGCTAGAACCTGACTGCCAATGATAGCTGTACATATTTAAATTGAAGTGGGATTCAGGAAAGGGTTGAGCACGGTTGTACTTGTGTTCTTCCATAGCAGCTTCTGGGTCAGCAGTTTGCAATTCTGTTTCATTACTGTTTTTGGGAAGTGAATTACCAGAACAGCACATATAGATAGCTATGTTATAAGAGTACAAACATTCAAGGACAAAGACGAATTCCTTTTGAATTATTCTTTACTTCATTAACGCAGCTGACCAGGAAAACTACATTAGAAATATAGAACTATAAGGAAGCAGAGAGGGATTAAGATAATGAGGTGGGAAGGTAGTGGAAAATGTTAAAATAGAAGTTTGATAATTTGTATTAATATAATAATTTGTTGATATTTTAAGTAATTCAGTATTAATTCAGAGCCTTCATTTTAATATACATATAATAACTTTTACTTTTCAGAACCTAAACCACAGCCACAGCAGCTTCATCAGGGACAACACCGATTGTCAAATACTGAGCAAAATGGAGTCAAAGATAGTAATCAACCACGGTATCTGCCTCGAAATGATACCAGACAGCCAAGAAATGAAAAGCCTCCTCGTTTTCAAAGAGACCCCCAAAATTCAAAGTCAGTTTTAGAAGGCAGTGGATTACCTAGAAACAGAGGTTCTGAAAGACCAAGTACTTCTTCAGGATCCGAAGCATGGGCTGAAGAGAGAATCAAGTGTGATAGACCCTATTCTAGATATGACAGAACTAAAGATGCTTCCTACCTTTTAAGCTCTCAGCACAATGATGGTGCTTTTAAAAAAAGGGATAACTCTATGCAAAGCAGATCAGGAAAAGGTCCGTCCTATGCAGAGGTAAAAGAAAACCCACTTCCTCAAGAATCCATTGACTATAATAATCAAAAACGTGGGAAAAGAGAAAACCAAACAACAAATCCTGATCATTTTTATGACAGGAAACCACGAACAATAAATAACGAAAGTTTCAGTGGTGTAAAAATTGAAAAACATTTTAATGTAAATACTGATTTCCAGAATCCCGTCCGAACTAATAGTTTCGTTGGTGTTCCAAATGGAGAGACAGAAATGCCACTGAAGGGCAGGCGAGTAGGACCTATTAAGCCAGCAGGACCCATCACAGCTACACCCTATGATGATAAAGTATTTTACAATAGTGGGCCCAAAAGAAGATCTGGGCCAATTAAACCAGAAAAAGTACTAGAATCATCTATTCCTATGGAGTATGCAAAATTGTGGAAACCTGGAGATGAATGTTTTGCACTTTATTGGGAAGACAACAAGGTATGCATGCTGTAACGTTTTCATATTCTAATGTTATTAAATGTCACCCCCTAGTGAGACTGTAGAAGGCCATTGCTTTGGGACTATGAGTTTTGTTCTATGGCTGTATCTGTTTAGAGTCTTTGAACAGATCTATAGATATGTAATTTATAAAAGAGGAAAAATAAAATATTTAATATTTTTTATGGATCCTTAGAGAGAATCAGTCTCATAAGATTTGGTTAAGTAAGGTTTGATTTTAGATTGCCTATCGGAATAGTATTTAAAAGCAATTAAGTAGAGTTGATCAGTTATTTCACTTACCGACTGAGCTGTCAATGTTTGCTTTTCTTTCTAGTAAAGTTATACTGATTCACAAGGAAGAAAATGAATTGAGTGGCACAGAGTTAAATTCTGCAGATTACATCTAAATTAAAGAAAATATACAATCAGCCTACTTAAAGAAATAACAGAAAGGTTAATTATTTAGCTAATAATAAATGATAATTATTAAGCCAATAATTTAAACACTCTAGTTCTACATTATATGCTGACTACAGTGGAAAGAGGGAAATCATGGAGAAAAGGTAAGGGAAAGACAGAAGATGTGGTCAAGAAGGAATACGGTGGATCAGTTAAAAGAGCCTGGGTGAGAGGGAGAAGACCAATAGAGAACAGGAAAGGAAAGAGGAAAAAGAAACCCTCAGAGAGAAGGACCTTTGCACATATTTTCCCTTCTGCCCAACATACTCTTCTACCAACTATTCTCATCATTGAGAGCTTAGTTGCAATATCACTTCCTAGAGAAGCCTTCTTTGACCTGCCCCCTCCTCCCTTCTACACTGTTGTCTTTCTCAGTCAGTGCCTTATTCACCTTCTAAAACTTACCACAATTTGTATTTTTGGTTTTGGTTCTTGGATTGATAACTCCTTCCCCTACCATAATTTTGAGTTTCTTGAAGGCAGGGCTATGTCTGTCTAGTTTTCCTCTGCAGCCCTGCTTCTCCTGTAATATAGGGATTTCATAATTATTTATGGACTCTGTTAATTAGTTAATTCTGAATAGGGCACTTATGTAGGAAAAAAGTAGAGTGGTAGGGGACAGGAGATACCAGCAAGATAGTAATAAACAGACTCATAGTATAGATCTGGGTGGATGTGAGGATCCAGTCCAGCAAAAAAAAAAAAAAAAAGAATTATTTCATGGGTAGAATAGTTTCAGTTCATAAAGTAAGGCTGTGCCCATGAGAGTGTATCTTTGGCTAAACAGAGAGGTGGAGGCAAAGTTAACTACAGTTTTCAAGGAACTGAAATTCAGACTAGGGAATGTGGTTGGATCTTTTAAAAGGATGCTATAGGTCCTGGGATCAGGAAATGGGCCCTACTGTGTTCAGTGAATGATGAAGTATAAGCAAGATGTTAGATGTTTCCTAATGAGAGCAGCAAGGAGAGGGGTACCGGCTGATATAGCTAGATGGCACAGTCCTGTAAGGTTTTTGTATGATGGTGGAATAGCATCTATCTACAAGCAGCAGCCCGACTGTCAAGTTTTCATTCAAGGTTAGAAGGAGGGGGAGACAGCGGTTTTTGTTTTTGTTTTGGTTTTGTGTTTTTTTTAGTTCCAGAAAAGCAACAGCCTTTCCAGAAATCTCAACAATCTCACTGGTTGGAACTATTTCGCACGGCTCTTCCCCGGCTGTTAGGAAGGCTTAGGAAGCACGTGTTCTTCACTACTCAGACTCTGACTGTTAACAACTCAGACCACTTTCCAACATACAGGAACTATTTGATTTGGGTAGTGAGGGATTACTTATGTTTAGCTGTTTCTCCCTCATGATAAAGGCAAGAAAAGGTGAAGTAGTTGGAAATCAGTGCAGGTTTATAGAGCTAACAGTGTCTATCTTAGGATGAGTGGCCACTTGTGTCAGATGCTTCTGTGAAAGTTTGATTAAGATGATAATGGAAAAGTATTTTTTTATTGGACAATCTGAGATTTTTGGTGATCTTGATGAGCAGAGAAAGTACATGATTGGAGTTGAAAGCCCAATAATTTTCAAAAGTCTTAGTAGATAAGTCAGGATTTCCATTGAAATCCCACAAGGATCATGCCCTAATAGTAAGTGCAAAACTCATACAAATAAGCCATTACACAGCTAAAACCAACGATTTACAGGCTCAGAGATACCTGTTTGTACTCTGTCTGCCAAAGGAAAATATAATCCCCTTTTTTGGGAAAAATAACATTTTCTAAGACCTCTTCAATATTTCATCTGCAATGTCTGCAATCCTATAAAAAAATTAGAGGGCATGGTTAAAAATGGAGAGAGAGAGAGAGAGAGGAAGAGAAAATGAATGACTAGGAACAAATAAAGCAACAGAAAATATTAACAGAGCTACATATATTTAGATATTGGATTTAACAGACAAGTTCTTCAACAAATATTGACTAAACTGTAATTGAGTAGCTGCTAAGAGTCAGGTGCTTGGGATATATCAGATAGTTCTGGTTATGCTATTATCCTAATTTCTTCAAACACCTGATGGAATTATTAATAAAGTTTACTTTTAACTGTAATTATCTCAAAAAAATCAATAACAATGAGTTTATCTGTTGCCTTTCCTGAATATATTTAATACAATGTCATATAGTTTGTGAAAGACAGTACTTAACAATTCCCAAAGTGTTTTGAGCTTTTGTTCTTAGAATAATTGCATGATCTTCTGAGGTGACTAATTTGATTTTAATTGGATATACACTCTCAGTTTAGAGTGAGGGACTGTAGGCTCTCTCTGTATTACACCATTAAACAAATAAACAGTATTTACCCTCTGAAAAAGATGAGATTAGTTATCTTCTGAAAACACCTAATTTAAGAGATAGCTTTTAAATGTTTTGTCAAGAATAAGCAACTTCCCAATTTTTTAACCAGAGACCAACCAAGATAAAGATTTAAGAAAAATGTGAGTTGTTAACGGTCCTTAGGAAACTCTAGCCATAATAGCATTATAGTGATGTAATGCAGATAATTAACCAGTTGGTATAATCTATCATTTAAAAAATTCTTTACACTACCTTGCCTTCTTTCAGCCTTTATTTCCATAGAAGGATTGGGAATTTGGACCAATTCTCCTCCTTCTAGACTGCTATAATTAGTTCAGCTCTTTCTGCTCTCTCTACTGGAATGCTGTAACAACCTCCAAAATGGTTTCCTTGCCTTAAACCTTATTCCTCTTAAATTTGTCATTGGAATTACCATCACTGATCCTGGTCTTAGACGTTGTCATTCTTCCTAGTTAAAATCTTTTACCTGTGGAATAAATAGAGCCTGCAGCATGCATACAGAGCCTCTTTCAGCTGGTCCTTACCTTCTTGTCCTGTCTTGTTTCCTATTGGTTGACCCTCCTCACATCACGCCATAATTAATTTTAAACTGTTTGTAGTTTCCTGCACTCATCTCCATGTTTTAGGTCTCTGTAACTTCCCGTGATGCACCCTCCTCAGTTGTTTGCTTGGCTAAACCTTCTTCATCCTTGAAGAATGTATCCATTGTTATCTGCCACAGGAAGTTCATCCCCAACTCCTCAGCCCTATTAAGTGCCGTGTCACTGCACCATTATTACGGTACTCTCCACTCTCCATGTAATATAGAAGTCATTTTTCACACAGTTGTTTTTGTTAGACTCTAAGCTCCTAAAAGGATGTCAACTTATTATGAGTCTTGTTTGTTGAACTTACCAGAACTGACATAATTATCTGAGAAGCTTACAAACTCACAGCAATTCATAGATCACAGAAGTGTGAAACTAAGAAATAAAGGAGAAAAGGATAGACGTGAATGTATGTCAGGAACTCTAATATAAGAAAAAGAATTCCAGCATGGTGTTTTTAAACTTGCTAGCATCTAGAACTGGGAAGGAAACACCATGGATTAACTTAATAACCTTTGTGATGTAAAGTATACTATTTAATCAGTAAAAACAGATTTTTTTCTCCCTGGTGTACTCAGGATAACATATTTTAGAAGGAGGTAGAGAATAAGAATTTTTGTTGCCTTTAACATTTTCTGATTCTGGTGGGATTATTAAGAGATACTGTTAGAGTATTATAGTAGAGCATCCAATTGCCCTAATTTGAAGGAAATATTTCTTAAGAGTAAATAGTTTTTACTTTTCATTTTGTCTTCACTAAGCACCATTCAGACCTATAATTTGGGTCCTGAATGGGTTGACCTGTAGCAGAGAAGTACTCCAATTAGTTGACCTACTTGTGGTTACATTAACAGAAAAAAATTAAGATTGTTGTTGTTATGTAAATCAGCTCCTTCTGAGTTTATTAACGTGAATTAATTCCCAGAGCCAAATTATACTAGGTAAACTGATAAAATAAAAGTATTTGGTCTTTCAGTGTCTCAAATCTGATAAATCCTGGATATAAGTAATGTGTTTACTCCTTATCTGACATCCCTACTTCACCCCATTAGCCTGTGATGACTATGGCGGGGAGCCTTTTTCTCTGAGATTTATTTTTGTCATATATTTATGCTCCATAGTTATATTTTCTTTTCTTTTCTTTTTTTTTTTAATATATGAAATTTATTGTCAAATTGGTTTCATAGTTATATTTTCTGATTAGTACATAAGAATAATCTTACTAATATTGGTTAAGGGCTTCAGTGGCTTGTAACAAAACAGAACACTAGTTTTGTGGGGTGTTTTTTTTTTTTTATTCCCATTAACATGTGAATATTCTTCTCTACTGACCCTTCTTAGTTCTGTCCTGAAATCTTACTACTGCCCAGTGTATGTCAGAACTCACATGGATGAGAGAATTTATCTCTTTTTTTAGCCAATTTATGATTATCTGCAGGTAAGTTTTCTTCCTTAAAAATATTATTCTCTTAAAAATTTTCTTTCAAATATTGTGTAATTGAAAGTTGCTAAGAGAGTAGATCTTAAAAGTTCTCAGCACAGGAAGAAACTTTGTAACTTTGTGTGGTGATGGACATTAAACTTGTTGTGGTGATCCTTTCACACTATATATATAGCTCAATAAAAAATAATTTTAAAAAATGAGCTTTCAAAAAATATACATTGTATTTATATTTCCATCAAACATTGCCCTTTGTAGACAATGTGGATTGTCACATTCCCAACTCCTTTTTGTCTCCTCAGTTCTACCGAGCAGAAGTTGAAGCTCTCCATTCTTCTGGCATGACAGCGGTTGTTAAATTCATTGATTATGGAAACTATGAAGAGGTGCTACTAAGCAACATGAGGCCCATTCAGACAGAGGCATGGGTACGTGATTCAAATTCTGTACGAAGGCATAGGCTGTTTTGAAGAAAATACATAGCTCTAAAAGTTTAGTCATAGCAATACAAAATCTGCCAGTGGAAAAAATATTTTGAATTTACTTAAAACTGGCTACTCCTAAAGTAAGATTCTAGTTTAATAATTACATTGAACTACAATAAAAATGAATGCATTGGAATTCACTTTCCTTGTGTAATGCTTTGTTATATTATGCTTTGGAAATGGGTGCCCTTATTTACAGTTGCAAGCCTTTATGCATATTTTGTTCTTTCCCAGTTTGTTACCTTAAATTTGACTAGATTATGTCCAGCAGTTATCAAATTTAAATCTCTGATGAATACGTGTATGTTCTTTATTATTTTCGTTACATATCAAATCAAGAAAAACACTTTAAATTATATATGAAGTCATGCTGCATTTACTACATATATGTTTATATATGTATACATACAGACTAACTATAATATCTCTGTTTAGTAATTACTTGATTTTGTTGCCAAATGTATGTCAATGTTCTGTGGTAATTTTGATGATGTAATTGAGAACAGTTGACTTCATGGAGTCCATTATATATAAGGGCTTATGTGACTTTATATAGATTCTCAGCTACATTTAGGCAAAAACGGAGGACAAGGCACATTAAAATTGGTTTCATAAAGTTTTTTTTTAACTTCGTTTTTCCACTTTATGGGTAGCTGTTAATAAACTTATCATTAGATGTCTAACTCGTTTCTGTTTCTCTAAAGTATCAAAATATACTATAAAATGGTATTATCCAGACATTAGTCTTATCTTTGAAGTATACAGGTTTCTCTCAGTTGCTCCCTTTTAGTTTAGTTTAGTTTAGTTTTGGTCTCCTTACATTTTTCTGTCACCACCTCAGTGTCACCCACTCCCCTCACACACACAGCCCACCGTCCACTCTCCCCAAGATAAAGAAAACAACAACCAAAAGCCTAGTACCAGTAATTGTGCTTTGGGCCATGGAAATTTCTAGAAAATTTATCATTTTATATTTTATAGTATATTACTAATGATTCATAAGTTTAATTAATAGATCTTTTCCCTCACTCTCATTGTCTAAAGTTTAGCCACTTTTTCTCTAAAGGACTGAAATACCATCAATATCTAATCTATGCCTTTCTTTTAATGGAGAAACTTGATGTAACCATATGTTTGCCCTTTTGATTCTCCTATGACTGCTACTTTCATTCTCTTTTTCCATTAATACATCTTAATCTGGTTTTGATGGTAAAATTAATTATTTATTTATAGGTTATGTATTCCCAGAAGTTGAGTCCTTGTTTGCTATTTGTAATGTGCTCCTAAATGTGTTTAACCATTACAGTCAAAGTCAAACTAGAATTTTTACGTTCAGGTTTTTTTTTTTTTTTTTAAGAGGATTTGATAAGAGATTGATTTTATTCTTTTCTCCCTAGAGAAAAATTTAGTTTCCTTACTTCACTTCTTTTCTACTTCCTTTTTCTGTTTCAGGGTGGCCATAACTGATGAGCACATTGTCATTCCTCACTGTAGCTCTTCCATTCAAAGGTGTTTGCTACTGAGTGATCATTTTCTTTCTAGTCAGTGATTTTTCCTTTCCCCCTTTAATACCCCTCTTTCTGTTATCATTAATTTTTAAGTCAATGTAAACTTAGCTGGACAATAAATTTCACAGATGTCACAGTCCATGTAGTGTTTCTGAGCCAAGCAGTACTTTTCTACTTTCTAACCATTTGTGAATACTCATCTATTCTCTTTTCTAATTTTTTTTTTTTTTTTACTTATTTACTTTATTTTGCAGTCAACCTAAAAATCTTTTATAAGATGCTTGAAATATTTTACAGTGAGAAGCACGAGAGAATCACTAAATCTTTTGGAGATTCTGGTATTACTTTTCTGCTGTGATTGTTGATATTTTATGATTTTGCATAAGTTAATATGACAAATAAGTTGGATCATGAACATTGTTATTGGGGATAAGATCATTCTTCATTCTTTCTCTGCATGAGTAATTGACTTAGTTTGTAGAATCATCTCCTTGATATTCAGAAGCCACTAGCTTAACATATCTTCATCCATCTCCATTTTTTAAAAGTACATATGTGCATATATACATAAAAAGGCCCTGAAGAAAAGCTGTTTATGCGGTTGTCAATACATTTAGTGTAGAGTTGGTCTGGAGTTCTCTTGGCCTCTGAGAGTATTAATGTTGGGGTCTATGAGCACTTTTTCTTATTGTAACTGGAATTGTGGCAAGTTTTAAATTAAAGCAAAATACCCACTATATCAATAAGAGGATGATTCTAATTGGTAAACATACTAGAAAAATTAAAGGGCTGCAAAGGTACAGTGTTCATTCACCCCATGGATTGTGTAATTTTTAATTTTTAACTCTTGGTCTCTTTTTAATTGTGAAATTATATTTTATCTCTTAGAAGGTGTTTGTTTCTTATTGGTATAAGATTTGGGAAAAACCTCCTTTTCCTAAATGTAGCAGTGGTCATTCATTGAAGATGTTTCTAATAGTTTGCAGGAAAAACAGCCCAAAAGCCTGCATATAAACCAAAAGCTTTTATAGAAATCAGTTGCCTGTATTATCTATTAAAGGTGTAAGGATAAATCATTAAATAAAAAGCATGAAATATTAAGAGACTCAATGACTAAGTTAATAGTCTCTCATATGGAAAATTAAAATAAAAATCTACCTATTACTTTAAGGGTTAGTATTTTTCTCACGAAGTTTAGGAATTATTTGCCTTTGCTCTCTACACTAAATACCTACTTTTCCCTTTCCATATGGATACGTATTTTTCCTTCCAGAACATATTCAGTGATGATATTTCAGATGATGAAAATATATGTTCTGATTATGATTAAGTACTTTATTTCCTCCAAAATGATTTAGTAAACTTTTTAATAAGTCATCCTTGATTTTTTTTGTTCTAGCTAGATTTCACCTGGTTCTTTTAGATGTCGTTAAATATTCTCTCTTAACTTTAGCATATTTATTATAGTGAACTCTCTAACTATCACACATAATGTGGGGTTCATAACTTATTCTTAACTGGATAAATGCTCTCGCTTTTTTCCCCCAATGTTCTTTGAACATCATACGATTTTCCTTGTTTTTCCAAAGTAAGTGAAGCGTTAGGGAGTCTCATATTATTTATAAAATTATATAGGAAGAAAAGTATACATATATTATTTTATATTTCTGATTACTGTATGAGAAAACATTAGGGGCGAAGAAAACTGCTGTTTGTGTTTCCTGCAGGCCCTTTCCAAATTGGTTCCTTTTAACTCTAAAACTAATACCAGGAAACCAGTAAAAAGATGCCTCAGGCAATTTGGAATTATTGTAAAATACCCTGGTGCTGCTGCTCAGACAAACCTTTTGTGTTTTTAGAGTGTGGTTTCTTCTGAATTGCCTTCCTAAGCCTGTAGAGACACTTGTCAAGTCTTGATTTTCCAAGTATTTTTATGACCTGGATTCTATTGAGACTTTTATATCCCAAGAAATGTTTTAGAACTTGCTAGTTTCTAAACTTTCTTTTTATAAATTCATTGTATTTGCTTCTTAGTATCAGGAAATAATTATTGTTCAGCTATTGTTCCAAATAAAACCATTATGATTACATAGGTAATGCTTAGTTCCAAGGCCTTAACATACACATCATCTTGGTCATTAATTCTGGACAGATGGGTTGTTACTGCGTTTTAGATGATCATCCTGTTTTAAATGTTTTTCTGTATTCATATATTCAAAAATATTCTTTGCATATCTATTAGGTACTACGTAGGCTCTATTCTAAGTGAAGGATATATGTTAGTGCACAAAGCACACAAAAATCCCTGCCCACTGCACAAAGTTAGAAGAAAGTTATAGTTCCACTTATGTCAGTGAAACTTAAATATCTCATGGGGGTCTTCATTCTTTCTTCTTGAAGTTTTAAAACAAAATGCGAGTGGAAAAAATCTTGTTTACTAAAGTTTTAATTAAGTAATGTTTAGGTCTTTATTTTATTCCACCGTAGTTTGAAGATAAAATTAACGTGGAAGAAAAAAGCATGACTTAATGAATTTTACTTGATTCAAAAGTTCGTATCTATTTAAAAAGTAAAATTTGTTTTTAGGAGGATTTGGGTTTTGCTTTTTTAGATAATTATATATATATATATATATTTCAGTTTTACTGTACTTTACAAAAGGAACTGTCGATCTGAACTTTTACTTTTGAAGTACGTTTGCACAAAATTTTATAATGACATCCTGGAATGCACATTTGAAAGTTATCTTTTCAAATTCGAATGACACTCACAAAAAGCTATAAATTATTCTACCACTAATAAAAATATTAAAAAGAAACATATTACCAAAAAACCCCTAACCTATTTAATGACAGAGATTGAAAGTTATGATACGTAAATTAATGAGTTAAAATGGATCCTAAATGTATTAGAACAAGGTCATGTTAGTGATTTTAATGATGTAGTGATAAAGTTAGGCTATATCTGGGTTGTGTTTGATATTAAAAGATCATAATAGATATTAAAGAGGACAATTGTTACCGAAATCATTAACTTCAAAGGAATATTAGAATTATGTAACAGTGAAGTTCTGCCAATTAGTAGCCAATAATAAAAAGTACAAGCACATATTTGATCATAGTCCAAAGGTTTTTCATTTTTGCTGATAAATTCTTAAATAAATTAGTGGGTATAATTTACCACACTTAAATTTCTGCATTAAAAGCATAAGTTGATTAAGGTCACTAAAATACTGAAATACATTTTCTTCCACCATACATATTTCGGGAAACTTTCCTTTCAAACATTGTCCTACAGGCCATGCCCATTTTGTTTTGTCTTGTTTTGTTGCAGTATAAACAGAGTTAGAATGAAACTGTACTGATAGCTTAGCCCAATTTAAGAACATATGGGTGATGGAATTTGGGGATTCCATGCAGTGTCTTCAAGCTTTGATTTCATAAAGTTTGGTTGTACTTGATATTCTTTATTTCTTCATCAATTGCTCAGCCTTTCACAATTCCCACCAGAGGTTGTGGATTACACAGAAGGACTTTACTGGAGATATGAAAGCTGCTGATGAAGAGGGAGAGATTATTCATTCATAAATGCGTACCATATACATAGAGATGTCAACTTCATACTGTTGCTATCTACCCCCTGAAGCCCAAATTTTGTTTGTGATAGCCAAACCTAACAGTTGATTATGAAAATGTTGACATCTACGTTTGACCCTGCTATATTATTTAACAGAGACATTTTATTTCACCATTTAAATTAATCCTAAGAGAATAATAAACTAGATAATAATTTTAAAAACCTATACAAAAAGTACTGTTTGAATTTTGCTATTTGATAACTTCGTATATTGTAATCTACCCAAAGGAGCTATATATAAAGACATGTTTAAAACGTTTCTGGGTAATCTGAGGTTTTCTTTATTGAGCACTGAATGTACAGGTTATTTGCTTATGTCATGTTCCTTTTTTCTGAAGGTGAAATAACTTCCAAAGTGAAATAACATGGCAGGGTATTACCCAAGATGTGCCGTCTTTTTAAAATTATTATAGTCATACTAGTCAGTTTGTTTCTAACTTTAACTATAATTCATAAGACAATTTGAGCCTTACATTATTTGGTTATCAATATTAAGAATCAAGCTAGCATAACTGTTTGAAAAATCCACAGCAATTATTTTTGCATAAATGAATACCAGCAGATATGATGTTAATTTTTATCCTCTAAGTCTCACCTTTATTTATAGCAACCTAAAGTGTGGTGCCCTGAATTATGATGTTTGTTAGTTAAAGTTAAAATATGTTGCTTTTAGATTTATGCCAAATATCCTCTGATTTACATTTCCCTTCAAAGTAGTCTTTAAGGAAGCATCATGGGGGAGAGCTGCAGCCAAAGGGTGCTGGGATTGTCAGGTGAACTGATTTTTTCCTTTGGCGTTTTTGATTTAGTAGGCTCAAGCCTTGTTCTCTTCGAAGTGTAAATTTTTGTTTTTTCGTTTATTTTACATACCAGGGCTTTTAAAATTGCCGTTTCAAACTGCACTGAATTTTACCATTCCTTTGCATATAATACAAAAGACTTGCTAATATACTTATTGCACAGAAAATAAAATAGTAAAATAAATGAATCTGAGGAATATTTTTGTTTTGTTTTATTTCTCTGTCCCAACGGTGTTACTCTTATACTGGGCATGTGCCTTGACTAGACACTTATGTCAGTATATTTTAAAGATTATTTTCAATCCGAAGAGGCATCCTTGAATTAAAAAAATACACACAGTTCTATTTCAGTTTCTAGTGAATTTCTGAGCCTCTTCCATCTGCACCTAAAGAAGCTGAAAAATAGTGTTGCGTTGTTGGACGACAGCACTTTCAGATGGAGCCCCCGCAATACATCTTTCCTCCCCTAAAGTCTGGGATTGACCATACATATTGGATTGCATACTATAGGGGGTTGTCAACTGTCCTTTCATCTTGTGTCTCCGCTTAATACTGTTTTTGTGTATTCTTTGGTCATCTTGTTTGTTAGTCATCTCTCTCTGTTTTCATTTTTATTTCCAAAACATTCTTGTATCCTCTTGGCTTTTTTTTTTTTTTTTTTTTTAACTGTTCTTTCTTTCCTTTCTTTCTTTATTTCACCTTTGGTAGGTGGTATCTCTTGATATATATGGACTACTTTTCCTATTGCTCTTAATTTTCTGAACTTTACTGGATCTATGCTATTTACTCTAGAATCCTGTGTGATAGGCTTCACTAGGAAAGAGTGGAGTTTGATCTGTCTCCTTGTGAGAAATACTCTAATGTTATAGAGCTTCCAATTCCATTAAACTTGGGAACTACTAGCAAGAGTTTTACACCTTGGCTTGAAATAACTCCCTTAGCAACCTGTCATTGACTGAGAGCACCATTCAGAAGGGAAAGGAAGTACTACAACAGTGAGTACATTTTATTTGCCTAAAAAAGAAAACCCATATGGTTTATTAAGAGTAAACATAGTTGAAGAGGCTCTATTTAAGCAACTTAGACCACTGTAAGAATACAAAAGTCATTAGTTTTTTGTGCAGATGGTTTTATGCCTAATCCATCTAGAAGGTGTGTTCTGAGAATATTAGTTCTGCTTTTTAGTTAAATACATTTGGAAAATGCTGAGTTAAAAAAATTAAGCACGCTTTTTTTTTTTTTTAATGGGACCTCTTTGAGCCAATAACAGACTAATATGTATTTTATTTTATCTTGTTTTTCTCCATTTATTTAGGTCTTCTGTAATTTCCTTCATCAGTGCTTTGTAGTTAACATGCAACCTTGCTAATATCACTTATTGGATCTATGAGCTTATGTTCATTTGCTTTGAGTGCTTTTGTTTTTTATTTTTTTTATTTAGAAAATACTGTTGAACATTCACATCAGTTGATACATATTTTAATCTCTGAGAGAGAGAGAGATACTATGTATTGCTTCACAAACTTATTTGTTCATGGAACTTTTTTTTTAACCTGTTATAGAACCTGTTACAGAAAATCTATAGGACATATTTTGGAAAACGTCTTAGCTGTCTTGTTACCTTCTTTCTAGTTTTCAAATTTTCCCAGCTTTAAGATAGGGTGAAGATTTAGCTTTAAATATATTGTTTTAGATATTCCAAACTTCTTAAGAGGAACATAATATTATATTTTTATGTTATAAATAGAGACTAAATATATAGTAAAAGGCAGTTTGTCCTCAAACATGTTCTCTCATCTTATAACTCACTGGTCTTTTAATTTTATTTTAACTTAATTCTAATTCTAAAAACTTCTATTTATTAACATTTAGAAATTGTCATTTGTGGAGACTACCATTAGAGTTTTTATAATATTGCTGTCCTTCTCTGTAATTCTCACCCAATAACCTACATGATGTTTACATGTTCCAGCAGTAAGGCATTTTCATCATCTATTTGGGTTTTGAATTTGTTATTCCCCAATAAACTAGTCTAAGACAAAATCTGAAATCCCTTTTTTTGTTGTTTTTAAGATGACATTTCAAAAAGAAAGTGTCAAAGCAAGTTAATTCCAGTGGGTAAGTGAACATTGTTAAGCGAAGGAGATTCCTAAAAGACCAAAAATTGTGTTTTGTTTCAACATTTATATTGCTCTTTTACTAATAGGCTTGTATGTTCTAAAGCTTTTGAATAATATTGTTTTAATTAGTTGAAAGCTTGTTAAAAGCCTCCTGGAAAATAAGCAAGCTCTTATACTTAACTGCTCTTGATCTCCCTTTCTTCTTTTCCTGGTTACAACAGTTAAGTGAGATGAATTGATAATCTTGGATAGAATTCCACAGCTCACTTGAGTGAACTAGAGGGGGAAATATTCTTATTTTAAGAAACCTGCCTTTTCCAGGCACTTATAATTATAAACAAGGGCAGAATTTATGGTTGGATAATAGCTAGTGAGAGTGCAAAAGAACTCTTTAAATAAGTGGTAGATATATACTGTAAGTACCAGCTCTTTTAGAGCTTGAAGGGATTAGAATTTTAAGTAAGCACATGAACGGGCTTGATAACTAAAACAGTAGAAGGAGGTCAGAAATTACGTGTTGATTTATGATTTATGGATGATTTATGTAGTCTTGGTGGGCACCTTTATTAGTGAAGAGTCCTTTGTCAGACATCAGGCCTAAGCGTAATAGTCTAATATGATAGTTTTCCAATACATAGTCTTTGAATGCTTTTTGTAGCAAAGCTACTTCAGAAAATAGATTGCCCTATATACCCAAAGGATTAAAAGGATATAAGAGAAGTAGAAGATAGATTTCCTTCCTTCCAGAAACCACCTAATAAATATTAATAAGGCCTCCATCAGTCCTAGATGGTTCCAGTCTGGGAACCATTGTTGGAATGGTTCTTGATTACAATTTTGTTATGCATGTTAAACGAATAGGATAGCATGAAGGAGGGAAGTGGGAAAGGCTAACATTGACTTTTCAAAACTAGAATAACTTTAAAGACCTTTTATTGACACTTTTATCTTGCCTGAAGTATGCTCATTTTTTCCCAGATCATGTGATTAAAAAATTAGGGTAAGCCTTTTTGGTCATGCTTAACCAACAACTTACTATATAAAGTAAGATATTAGAAGTCAGTTTAATTCTGTTTCTTTCTGGTTCAAATTTTAAAATGTATGGGCTTGTGTTCTTCTTTTTTTTTTTTTTTTTTTTTTTTTAATGTTGGAAACCATTTTTGGTACTATTTAATGAATGATTTTAGGAGAATATAATGATCATTTTATCTTGAAGAGACTAATGTAAATAAAGCTTAAAATAATGTGGAGAAAATATACTAATTTTTTTCTTACCTCATAAAATCATTAGATAATATAAATATTATTATTAGGAATTCCTGAATTTGACCATCAGTATTCAAAAGAATGTTAGACTTAATTAGATTTTTCAAATATGTAATTGAAGTCTTAAAGCAAAGGGAAAAGGGAGGCATATCAAAGCTTGAAAGTATTAGTACTTACTCGAATTTTTTTGTTTATTCTAGGTAAACTTTTTTTCTTCTTCTTCTATTTTGTTCATTTTCTGTCCTTTTCCTCTTCCCCCTTACCCAGACTCTTCTTCCTTGTCCTCTTCCTCTTTGGTTTTGTGTCTGAGTATTTGCCTTTTTATTCATCTTAAAGGTTTCACGTGGCTTTTAACTATTAGATTGGGTATGTTCCATCTCAGACAAGACTGATCCTCAAATAAAGTCTGGTTAAATAGAGCATTTTTCAAGTTCAGAAAACCTTTGAAAGTTTTGGG
Source organism: Neofelis nebulosa (assembly GCF_028018385.1). Classification (NCBI taxonomy): domain Eukaryota; kingdom Metazoa; phylum Chordata; class Mammalia; order Carnivora; family Felidae; genus Neofelis; species Neofelis nebulosa. The sequence continues at coordinate 207,400,544 of NC_080782.1, read as the reverse complement.
AACAAATGAATTGATATCCTTGGTTGATCTTTTATAAGCCCTGATTATAATTGATGCTTACTTAGCACCTAGACCTAACTGACACAAGTTCTCATAAATGCAAAGACTGTTAGAGACAGATGTACTGGAGCTGAGTACAAAAAGATGTAGAAGTGATAAAAAGTTGGTTAAATGCCAAGTTGATTTAAATTGTACCCTTGTATTCTTAGGAAATAAGAAAAGAAAAAAATTCTCATTGAATATATTTAAAACTTATTTGAAATGTAAGTAATCAAGATGAGAAATTAAAATACATGATTCTTTAAGAAAAATTAAGGAACTATTCAAGAAACTAGGTACTGAAAACTCTAAACTTTGTCATAGAAAGTTAATTATAAAAGGCTACATTAAAGACCTTTTAGATATAATTTAGAAATATGAGATTTACATCTCATTTATAAGAAGATGATACATTTTCCTATTAATTTGTTGAAAATACTTGGCTATAAAAAGACTGAATATTCTGTCCATTCTAATGATTATAATTGCTTTAATGACAATAATCACTGAGGGAAGATGATTAAAATAGAAAAAAATGGCCATAGAGTAGGGTTAAATATATATTTGGTATCTGGGTTCTTAGGTATTTTTCAAAATAATTTTTATAATGGTATAACTTAAAAAGGTTTGACTCAAACTGCTAAACAAAACATTTCAAACAAACTGCTTTGAATAATTTCAATTATAAAAATTTTTTTTTTACTTTCTGAAGTGAGAATTACTATACTTTGAGATTCCAGTAAATTTCACATCAGTGGCAAAGTACTGCCAAAATTACTTCTGACATCATTTACTACTTAGTGCTATTCTTGAGCCCGAGCCTGAGAAACATTTTCAGATTCTGTGTGCTGTATCCTGAGAGAATTTGATGCAAAGAGGCCACTGCAAGAGTTACATGTCTGCTCTGCTTGGCCTTTAAAAGAAGGGGAGAGGGCAAGGCTGGTCTTGGGCATATTACTTCCACCTCCCTTTTGCCCCTGCTTCAGCTCCAGGGGAGCTGGAAATGCACAGGAAGAATCAGAAGACCTGGGTCGAGTCCCGGCTCTGCCACTTACTACCTAAGTGACTTTGGGTAAGTTACTTAATATCTCTGGGTCTCAGTTTCAGTACAGGGTTGTCGTGAGGATTAAGTAATACGATCAATGGAAATGTGCTTTGTAAAGTCCCAAGGTATATAGAAACATACATTTCTATCATTGTAACCTTGGCCTTCTTCCCTGTTCTTCTATAGTATAGTGTCCTCAGCTATGTTATTTTTAAAGCAACCCAAAATGACTTAATTCCTTTTGCTTCTCCCTATGTCCTCTCCATGTTGGAATTCTTAGTCCTATCTTCTGCATGCTTCAGAGTTAAATATTCTAAGAATACAAAACCAGTCTAGTTAAATTAATTTCACCATGAAGTGTGGATGACTGTTACCGCTTCTTACCTTTCACACTCCTACCTTTCTCCTTTATTCTTCTCAGAATTATGTGCTTAGAAACGTGAAGAATCTACTGCATGAATATTCAGACAGTGTTGGGGAGCAATGTTTTGGCAGAGGGAAATCCTATTACCTTAAATCCTATTACCATGAATTAGTAAGGTTGACTGGGAAAATGGGAATATGTGCCTCTAGTCCTTTCTCTGCGGGAAAAGAGATGGAAGGAGTTTGGGATTTAAAAGCTCTTGAGAAGTCTCACTGAAAACCTAGACTTGAGGTGTAATCATAGATGGGAAAAGGGATTGAATGACCATAACTCTCAAAGAGTTATATCTGACTGGGCCTCATCTTTGCTTCTCAGTAAAGTAAGTTCTAGCCCACCCTCAGCCAAACTATGCTCATAATGCCTAGGATCTTTTCTGGGTGCTCGGTGTATAGAGGCTGTGTGGAGCTAAGGAAGGAAAGAGAACTTGCCTTCTGGATCACATCTGGTTCCAGATCAAGGGATCTTTATGAGGGCGTAAAAGAGCTTAAATCTCTACCTGGTCCAGCCCTCCCCGTAATCTAAGAATGCTTGATCTGGCTATGTGTAAATAATAACAATAATAGCCACTTGCCGTGAACTGCTTGCCATTAATGCCTAATTATCGTGGATCACAATAACAGTTAATCATGCCATGATTAGATTAACTTTCTTAAAGATTTTATTTATTTTCTTTTGTTTTTACAGCCTTGACCTTTTGACTTATGCTCAATATGGTTTCTTGCTGAAGTAGCAGTGTCATCTTTCATAACTAAGAATTAGAAATATTGAACTCTAGGAGTATTCAAATGCAATTGAAACAATTACATGCAGGGTTAAATGTATGAGTTGGTGGGGAAAAATTAGGTAAAGCTCATGCTGGCAAGGATGCAGTGATGTGAATACTCTTAAACATGGCCAACGGCAGTGTAAATTGATGTAATCCTTCTGATTTTTTCCAAGCCTAAAGAGTGTTTAAAACCAATAATCCCACAGTTGTTAATCTCTCCTAGGGAAAGAGCAAAGGAAATAAGCTAATTGCTGAGAGATGATCATTGCAGCATTGTGATAAAAACTAGAAGTTACCTAAATGCCTAACAATAATAAGAGAACGGTAAAATAAGTGATCTTCCACCTAATGGATGAAATATGATAGAGCTGTCATAAAAGATCATTATGAAGTCTGTAATGTCATGGGAAATATTTATGATGAGTGAATAAAGCCAATTTATAGATTTGGATGAGAATACATTCAAGGTAATGGCTTAGTGTAGTAGAATTATGTACACTCTGTGTGTCTACATACACTTTTTCAATTTTATAAACTTTCTGTCATTTTGTATTATGATTTTTTATTTGAAAAAGTAAAAGCAAGCAAAATAAAATTAGCAGGAAGGAAGTTGATCATAATTAGGGAATTTTAGTCTTAAAAATCCCTAAAATTTGCAAAAAGGATCTGAAAATATGAGAGTTTAAAAAAGTATGAGAAACAAAACATCACCTTTTAATTTTTAATTTTGCCTTTGCCTTCAGTGAGGTTAATGGCAATGCAGTTATGGTTTTTCCATGATAAAATACCATGGTCTTTAAACTTGTTCCTGTCTGTAATTAGTAAATGAAAACAACTGAACAAATAGAGTTACTTCTGCAAAGTCTTATCACCTATTTTCATTCTGTCCATACAGCCTACTCCCCAATTCCTTGCAAAATTCTCCCTTAATTATACTGTTCCCAAAATGCTTGCACACCTTCAGAATTCAGGCTCTCCCAAGTGCTTTCAAATACAGAGCAAAATACATTTCTCCTATGAAATGTTTCTTTAATCTGCACTTACCTACCATTCATAATTTTAGGAATATGTTACTATGTAGTTATAACATTTTGTTTGACTCTTTGTCCCTGGTTAGCATTTGATATGTTATTAAAATATTAAGTAAAAAGTGAAGATTTTATTTTGAGGTTTTCTTATTATTTCAAATATGTATCAGTCTATTCCACCAGCCTGTTTCTTGAGCACTTGTTATGTGGCTTTACCTCTCCACCCAGAACAGTGGTGAGCACATTTCCGTAGAATGATTATGTGCTAGGCAGTGGAAACACACAGATGAGCAGCCTCTGCCCTCAAGGAGTCACAGACTAGCAGAGGAGCCCAGCAAGTAAGCCAACACCTGTTCATCCTGAGCAGAGCACAGAATACCTAACTGAGTCAGGAACCAATTCATGGAAGAATCAAGGCCTTCCCTGACTATTCCTGTTATAAAAACAGCAGTGTGCCATCACACAAATTCTCTTTCCCCTTTGCCCTGCTTTATTTTCTGCACATCTTGGTCCTGCCTCCAACCCCCGAAGTGAAGTCAGTGTGAGAACAGACACTTTGTCTCAGCTAATACTTCAGCATTCAGAACAGTACCTGAAACATAAGGGGCTCTCAATAAATATTTATTTATCAATAAATAAATAAATAAATAAATTCTGGATGAATGAAGTTTGATGTGAATCTCGAAAGTCGTGAAGGGAACTTAGAACTTAGTTTGGGAAAAAAAGGGAGGAAAGTAAGAAAACAGAGTAGCCAGGGAAATTCTAGAGGGCATGGTAGGGTGAGGTATGTTGGCAACAGTACAGGTGGGTATAGTAAATGTCAGTAGACGAGGCTGCCAAGGCAGGTGGGGTCAAAGCGTGAAGAGTAAGGTGGGTTATGGTGAGGAGTTTGAATTTTATCCCTCAGAATAGGGACTATGGAAGGATTTTAGGCAGGAGAGTGTCATATACATTTCTCCTATGAAATGTTTCTTTAATCTGTACTTACCTACCATTCATGTGATCTTTGATTTAACAGATTGTTGCCTGGTATGGAAAATGGGTTTAGTGAAAGCAGAGAGCCTGGAGACCAGTGATTGGAATAGTTAAGGCAAGAGGTGAGACCCTGGAGTTATCAAAATTTAGGCAAAATTAAAGAGTATGGGTAAGACTGCCTAGAGAAAGTGTGCAAAGAGAAAAACAAGGACTGGAGTCAGACTTCCGGGGAATTCGTTAAGGGGTGGGGAGAGGCATTAGGAAAGTCTGGCCAGGGAGGACAGGGGTTTGGCCAACAGGAATGACTGCTGAATCCATAAAATATAATGCTGGAAACATCAAGGAAGATAAGAACTAAAAAGTACCTAGTGGATTTGGCAATCGATAGGTGACTGGTAACTGTAGAATGCATTTCCAGTGGAATTGGTGCAGGAGGATCGCAACTTAGCGTTTCTTGAGAATGGGCAAAAAGAAAATGAAGTGTAGGCTACTTATAAGACCTTGGTTGTGAAGATAAAGAGCATAGAGGATGAGAATAAAGAGTAAAGGAGCTCAAGGGAAATGCCCAAGCGTGTTTACATCAAAGGCACAGTGAAGCAAAGAAGGAAGGAGAAGTTGTAAAAATGGGAATAAAGATTTTTAAGATCCCAGGCCATGGTAAGAAAGTGGGGCACAATAACGTGATTTCGCGTATGTTGAGGAACACTAGAGAAAGGAGGAGAAAGAAGTAAATAAAGATGTGGGCGAGGTTAAGTTGTTGGGTTTCAGGGAAGGAAGCTGAATAACTGTAATGAACTCTCTTCTCTATGAAGTAAAATCAGGTCATCAGTTGAAAGTAATGAGATCAAGAAGAGGCGATGAATTTTGAAGAGCGAGGTAAAGATTCAGAGACTGCCCAGGAATATGACAGAGGGAGTTAACCAAGAATGTATTTTCACAGCAGAAGTTTTCAACCCTTAGTAAAAGTTATGTGTAAAGCCTACTGTGACAGTTCATTCTCAGTTTCTAGTCTTTTAGTACAAGAAAAGTATAAGTGGATATACAAATGAGAAGAACTTTCCATGTTTATTAAACAGAAACTAACAGTTAACTCCTAGCCAATTTTCGCTAGAGGTTTCTACTAGGAACCTGATATTTGAAAGTCTGCACAAACATAATGACTATATTATTGCTCTATGACCTCAGCAAAGTTTAGTATTGGAAAATGCCCTGTGAAGGTGGATTTAAGCATACCATTAACATTAATACAATCCTAGGAATGTTAACAAAGTTTCAGGGCTTCTTTTTTTTTTTAATTTTTTTAATCTTTATTTATTTTTTATTTTTGAGAGACAGAGAGAGACAGAGTGTGGGTGGGGGAGGGGCAGAGAAAGAGAGAAAGACACAGAATCTGAAGAGGCTCCAGGCTCTGAGCCATCAGCACAGAGCCCAATGCGGGGCTCAAACTCACAAGCCGTGAGATCATGACCTGAGCCAAAGTCGGACGCTCAACTGACTGAGCCACCCAAGTGCCCCAAAGTTTCAGGGCTTCTTGAGCTCATCTTGATGCCAGGCAGTGATATATTAAATAGATAAAAATGTTAATTAGGTACTTGAACATTCTAAGACACAGTGTGTGTGTGTGTGTGTGTGTGTGTGTGTGTGTGTGTGTGTACGCATGGGAGCACACGAAAGATATTAGTGTTTTAAAAGCTGTGATAGTTACTACATTGTTCATTTAGAGAACAAAATAAGGTAAGAAAATTTTTTAAAAACTGCTGTTTAATCTGGTGAGACCTCATCTGTCTATTGACCTGTCCACCTGTTACTGACTGATTCATGGAGAAAGATTTTCCTTACATGGACATGGTTTTAAATAAGGAATTTTTGTTAATGTTCATCACGGTTTTTGCATGACAGTTGTAAAGAGTTGACACTTACTAGCTATGGAAGTATAAAACAGAATCCAAATAAGAAACTAAGTAATCCTGTTAAGAACATATACTCTTCACAGTTTTGGAGTTAATTTATAAACTACCATGGGATACTCTTGTTCTGTCACCAAAGGGGATGGCTCATCATGGACATACCACACCACAAAATTGATAGAGTTTCTAAAAAAGCCTAAATAACTTATAGTCTCTCGCTAAGACCAGAGAGAGCTTAGAAAAATAGTCTGTCTCAAGTTTATGCTGCTGAATGTGATAAACACTCAAACAGAGAAGCATAATACTACTACTACGTGAGGCATCAAATTCTGAAATTAAGGAACATCCCTTATTTAAAAAAAATTAAAGTTCTTAGGTAAAGTTAAGACCTTGATAATTAAGTATACAACAGAATTATTTGTGTTAATCCAAGCCCCTGAGGATAAATATCTTGGAACATGTAATAGTTTGTATTGGTACACTTTACTGCTTTATTATATTCTCCTTCTCATAGTCATGTTCTCGGGAGTACTAATGCTCCCATCTGTAGATACCTAGGTGGGGAACATTAACTTGGATGAATTTTATAAAGACAATTTCTATATTTGGTAGGCTGATAGGATTTGCCCTGGTAAAGAAGTTTGCCTCTGGGTTCCTTTCTTCACTGGAAGAAAAATGAGTATGTTGCTAATTGACCAGATTCTCAGCCTCTCTTTTATATTTGACATTGGTTATTAACACCGATAATTGTAAGAATCACTTTGGAAATGTAAAGTGCCACCTGGAGGCTCATTTAGCATTGCGTGTTAGGTTTTTAACTTCTATAATTCACTAAGATAATATAGTCAAATTGCTTGACTCGAACCACTGAAAGAAAAACTGTTTATGTTTTATGTGGCATTATAAAGAATAGAACTTTACATTTGTGAAGCATTAATAATAGCACACTTTATCGAACACTTAATTTTGTACCAGACATGATTCTAAGCTCTTTATTTACTTTAATTCATGTAAAGTATAGTTGCTGCTTATGAAGAGTGTAACCACCTCACTGTCTTTTGTTCTCTCAATTGAGTCCTTCAGAGTAGATAGCATTATGGATAATTGGTGCTTTACAGGAGGAACTGTGGCACCTAAGTGTTATTATATCTACTTTATTTTATTAATTTCACGATGTGCTTAAGATGCAACTTAGATGGAAAGCACCTGATTTTTATCTTTTTGTATAAACTTCGAAGAGTTTAACATGAACAATCTAATTCTCTTGTTCAGCCTCTGCATCCACTGGGATGTGTGAAAAGAGCAGCATAACCTGGGCAAGATATATCCTCTTTTTTAGCCTGAGGTTTGTTTTCTCTTCTGAAAAATAGCAATAAAAATATGCAATTTGATAGGGTTGTTGTAAGGATCATAGTAGCTGTTCAATAAGCGTTTTGTTCAGTCATTGAATGATTGAAACGCCTCACACATAGGTTTTTAATTACTGTTGGTTCCATTTCTTTAGTTTTCTTTCTAGGCTGTGGAAAGAGCAGCTTTCCTTCACTGCCCATCTCTTTAAAGTGACGTTTGTTGATCCTGGATTGCAACATCAGCAGCTACTAATTGGAACTTTCAAATCAGGAGTTGCGTGTCCATCCCAAATTATCCCTCTTCAAAGGAAAACCAGACTGCTTCCCTGTCCCATCTTTTTCTTCAAATGAATTCCTTTTTCTTTTATACTTCTTTTTAAAATGTTCTTTTCTATTAGGATGTTACTAGTATAATGAACTTCTGTATTAGGACTTTTAAAATGCAATCCTAATATAAAAATCCACAAATCTTTTAAAAGTAAACTAGTTTTTCCCACAAACTAAAAGAACTGTGTTCTTTTAAGCTAATAGTATTGCCTGCAAAGCTATAAAATTTCCATCATTTTCTTAATGCAAAACCATTTTCCTTCACACTTTTGAAGTCCTATGTTTGCAACAGCCTTCATAAATTGGCGACCCCTATCCTGACTCTGACACAAACCTGCTCAGCCCATCCTGCTGTCGGTGTACCTGCTGCTTGCCATTGACAGGATTCTTGTCAAAACCGGGGATTGCATAAATTAGTGTTTAACCCTGGACAGGCTTTTTCTCATTTCAGTTCAGCTTTTAAAAGACTGTCGTGTCCTTATTCATATGTAATGAAAGTGAAATTTGACTACCATCATACACTTTATACTTTCAGAGTTTGTAAACTCTGAAGAGCATCATAAACATTCCTAGTCTTACTGATTTTTTTTTTGTTAAGCCTTAATTAGTAATCCTCAGTTTTACAAATTCCTGTACAAAAATGACATCATCACTAATTGTCTACTGGCCTTTCCTTCTAGTCCAGAGGACCTACTTGCCTTACTTTTTACTTTAACAAGCAGCTTACATCATGTGTGTGTGGTGGGAGGGCGGGGGTGGTGGTGGGAGAGAGAAGAGAGGAGTATTAAGTTGTGTAAAGGAATATATGTTAAATAATCTTATGGATGAATTTAGAATTATTAAAAAATGGGTTGTTTTACCTTGATTCTTTTCAGAAGGGCACATATTAAGTGTTTGAAAAACCTAAGAAAATCTTTTGACTCCATAATACTTCCTAACTTGTCCTTGCTGTCATTGTTCCACTGTGACTCTATGGACAAGGAGAAATAGCTTCATTCTCGAACAAGGAGAACAAAACATATTTAATAAGAACAAATATGTATTATGTTCTTCTTTTGTACAAGATGATGAGCAAATTACCCTCAAGAGTATATTATCAGTTCTCCCAGCCTGTGTTGAACATCTAAAACAGAGTTCCTGAATTTCAGTAAACTAGAAATAGTATTATTACAGGAAAATATAATATGTTTAATAGCCTTGATTAAATCAGGTGATATATGCTGTCTAATTTTCCTTTACCTGAGTTGACAGAGATAAGTTTCTCTCCCTTATTATTCTTAGAGAAAATCTTTGTGATACCTTTCTCTTTCTTCAACTATCTAACCGTCAAAAATGATTGAGAAGGTCTCCTAAACTTGGAAAGAGAATGATTTTTTTTTTAAAGCTAATTCCTCATATACTGAACATTTTGAAATCTCAATGGGAGGAAAAGAAATCCATAAATTTAAGCATACTGAAATCCACAAATTTAAGCATAGTTAACACCAAGATGAAATGTTATTTCTCTACTAACTTATTGAGGGAAAAGGGAATAAATGGTTGAGAACGTGAAGGTTAGAGTCCTTACGTTCAAGACTTCACTATAATTGGAACACTCATACACCAGACCACCATGTATAACTCTTGAGCTGCATTAACCAACTTAATATCTACAGGAACCCTATGAAATAATTATTAGCATTCCCATTTTACATACACGGGAAACTACAAATACGGGTTCAGAGTCATGAAGTAACTTGCCTAAAATCTTTGAGCTAGTAAGTTACAAAGCTGATATTCAAGTTTGGATTCACTGACACCATCACACATGATCCTACGTTTTACTTGTAAATGAACGTAGATGATACCAAACTATTTGAGGATTTTTGTGGGAGTTTAATGAAATAGTATATATAAAAATATTCAGCATTGTAAGTAAATGTGTACTTCAATATGTGATACATTGTTTTGATTAAGGTATCTTTCAAACAGTTTATTCAACCTTAATTCTCATGAATTTAGAGAATTTTGAATGGAAAAGTGAAGACATATGTGGGTAGAAATATCAGCTAGAAAGTATCTTACATAGGGCAGAAAAAAAATCAACTTGTTCCTTTCACTTACTATTGTATTGCTAAGAGAATTTAATCTCAAACCGAGACTCTCTTTTTATCCTCTAAATTTCCCTGGAATCTAGTTTTAGGATTATACTACATTTTAGCCATCTGTTTAGGTCTTACCCTTTTAGATAGTAGTCCTAATTTTCACTATTCGAAAGAAAGAGAGGGAAGGAAGGAAGGAAGGAAGGAAGGAAGGAAGGAAGGAAGGAAGGAAAGAAAGAAGGATCACCAAATCATCATTTGGAAAAACTGACTTAATATTATATATTCAGAATACACCAATGATAATACTGTGCCAAAATAATATCTTTCATTAGTGTATGGATTTCAATTGCGATGAAATTTAAGACCTTAGATTGGGGAAATAATTATTTTCCAATACAGAATGATATAGACCTACGAGTAGGTTATAGGGATTCTGCTTGATGACAAGCACAATATGAACAAGTAGTGATTGAGCAGCTGCTGAAAACATTAAAGCAAGGCTAGATTGCACTAATAGATTTATATAGAGTTTGTTCACTATGGGAAATAATAGTATTATGTTCCAAGCAGACTTTACATGGAATATTATCTGAAAACTAGGTTCTAAAGAATAGTAACTATTAAAGTGAAATAAAAGAAAAGACATTGAAGATTATGGAAGATTCTAGAAATAATAGTATTTGACAAGTGATTCCAAGAGCTGAGTCTTTTGCTTCTAGAAAGTAGAAGACTGAAGAGAGATATAATACTTGTTTTAAAATAGCTTAAAATCTTTCATATGGCAAAGGAAACAGACTCAACTAGAAATGTAGGTGGGACTTCTAGAAATGCAGATTTGTACTTTGTTGTGCAGAACAGAGAGCCTAAAAGAGCCTGAGTACCCCTCACCAGAGTTACCTGAAGGCGGTAGGTGGATCTTGTACTGGGATCAGATCATTGACTCCTGTAGTCCTTCTACAGGACTTTGTTAACTGGCCTGTTAACGGATAAGGGTTTCTAAACATCTGTTATTATGGTTCACTAAAGAGAAATATTTTCAGTTCATTATGCAGACTTTGTTAGTATGGGTTTTTAGGTATGAATGGGATTTAAATGTATAATGATGTTTGTCACATTGGGCCTCTATCTGCTTGAAGATTTAAGTGTTTAACTTTTTTCCTGTCAGTCTTCCTTTATGTTCATTAAGGGGGTGAACACATCAGCATTGATTTCATTTCTGTGTTATTAGGCATGGCGACTTTTTTCTTATAGTTAAATAAAGCATGTCAAGTCACGTGTCCCCTCCCTCCTCCAACCTTCCATACTTTTTAATGGCAAAGATCTGGCCTATATTTCCTCAATTTGACATGGAGATTTTTTTTCCTATTTCTGTTTCTTAAATCTGTATTACACGTCACTGTAGCATACCGTAAGTGTTTGTCTCAGGTGGTCAGTTACATAATATGCATCGGGCTGACTTTTAGAGTAAGAAGTGCTCTGGCATTATGGTGCAGAAATCATTACTTTCAGAGAAAGAATTAGTTAACCCATCTTAAATTGTGTTATATTAGCCTGCCCATTTAAGATGTAAAAATGATATAAATTATGAGAGCGAAATGATTAACCACTTGTGATTAGTGCTCATATGTCTTGACCATAAGATATTCTAAAACATTGGTTGCGTTTGCATAGATAATTTGTAGGCATTGACCTAAAAACAGATCAACATAGATAGGCATTGTCTATTATGAATTGTCATTGCTGTACAACTTTTTAAATAGTGTTTCTAACTGGTTCCTTTTTATAGCATTTGCCAAAATTTAAAGGGTATGATCTAAAGGCAAGATATTCAAAGAGACTGATCACATTAACTTATTTTTGGCTTCCTCTTAAAATGTTCAGATTTTATGCAAATCGTGTCTATAACTTTTGACTGATTTTCAAGAGTGCTTCTTTGCCAGTTTCCTCCCCTTTTTTGTTCTATTTTCCTTTTTTATCTATAATAAATTTTAAAAAAATACCTCCCAAAGAAACAAAACCAGTGGTAACAATAGAATTAAACTAGTAACAATTAAACAAACAAACTATTCATTTTAATGTGTAGATCATTTTTTTTTTTAATTTCAGTAGATAAAAATGGCAAGTGTGTGGCAAGAATCTTCCTCCTTGCATTGGCTCTTTGATTTTTTTTTTTTTCCAGTGACTCTTCCACTTTCCTTATCTGCCCAAAACAACCTGAGGAATAGCAGCAAACTTCCTAAATTTTAGCAAAGTCTGTGAGTCTAGATAGTTTAATTGAAGTGGGCACATATATTGTATTGTCAAACGGTTACTTATTTCACAACAGTAGAGAACATAGAAGGCTTATTTGATAAACCCTTCCTAAGTATTAAAACGTCATATAGTTCTCCATGTAAACCTATGAGTTCATTATTATTTTCTGTGTGAGAAAACTGAGACCAAGAGAAGTTGAGTAACATGCCTCAAAGTGGTAGAGGCTAAACTGAGACTCAGATCTGACTTAAGAGACTGAGGTCTCAAATACCAATGTCATGAAGTAACTCTCAAGGAAATCTTTGAGTACATCGGCATATCTGGGAGCAGGATATGCTCCGTACCTTGATTTCTGGGCAAGCTTTTGGAATCTATTTAATCTTAAGCTAAAGCAGCCAATGAGTTTTAGAGAGGTGCACATTTTTATAAAACATATATTCATTCTTTGGACCTCACTGTAGTATTTCAGCAAAGATTATGACCAGTAAATGATGTTTGTGCTAGGACAGAGACCTTGGGACAGAGGCCATCCATTTACTTAAAAATGATCTTAAGCTAGCTATTAGAAAAAAGTAAGCCAAACTGTCTGAAGCAAGATATGTAAATATGCACTGTGTGATGCAATGGAAAGGACTTTGGAGCAGACAGCCCGGAGTCTTATTCAAGCATGGCCACTTATATAGCTTTGGGTAAATTACTTTGTTTCTTCATCTGTAGAGAGGTGAGATTAGGTAACTCAAAGCACTGTTACAAGGATTAAATGAGATAGAATGCAAAATGCCAGGCACACAATGGAATAAACATCCATTTCCTTTTTCTCTGTTCCAAGTTGTAAATAAACTCAGGTGTGTTTTTGAATGTAGGAGTGTCTGTACTTTCGCAATTTGGTAAGGGTGACATGTTTACTAGTCTCTTTTTCATATCCTCGTAGTTAAAATATGGATGGAGCATTTTGAAGTTCAGCTCAATTTCCTTAAGTGCCTAAACTGCCAAAAATGGCTTGTCTACTTTATATTAAAGGGTCGGTGATCTTAATGAAATTAGAGGAGGGACTGTGATGAAGAGTACGGTGTTTGCTTTTACTGTCATTTAAACATCAAGTTTTCTTCTGTGTTAAGTTAGTTGTCTTATGTAGGTTGTGCTCTAGCTGGCAGGGCATGGAGTAAAATCCTTGAACTAAGATTTCTGATAACTTCCTAATATAGCATCATCAACAATTTCAATTTTTGTATAAATCTAAAAAAATATACTCTTTTCTGAAAAGATCAGAACCACAGTGAAATGTCTCATTTTTCTCCTGAAATCCTGTGTGATACAGGAATGAAAGCACTGGGTTCTGTCGGCCATGCATTTTGGAACAGCTGTTTAGTAATTAGATCAGATTGAATCAGATTATTATTTTTATTTTTATTTTTTGGTCTTGAATCAGTATTTTTCTTTTCTGCTATAAAATATCTGGTTTAAATAAAATATTCTTGGACATGGTACGTATTAAAGGGATGATCTTAGATCTGCTCTGAGGGAAGGGGAGACTCTAATTCTAAGTGGTATAATTCTAAAATGGTATCTTCTTTTACCCAAAGTTTCAAACATAGAGAAATTAGTCTATTACAAAATTACTTATTTTGGTTATATATGACACTCTCATATGTTAGTGAAACTTGAGATTTTTTTTTCCTCACCTAGGTGCAGAAGGTTTTATTACCAAATGAGGCATTTAATTCATTGAAGTCAAAAGAAGTGTTTAGATTTTCTCTGTGATAGAAGGCAAAGGCAAAAGGGTTCCGAACTCAGAGTCAGAGGCCTACTTTTTGGTTCCTCTTCTTCCACCAGCTCACTTTTTTTTTTACGTTTATTTATTTTTGAGACAGAGAGAGACAGAGCATGAACGGGGGAGGGGCAGAGAGAGAGGGAGACACAGAATCAGAAGCAGGCTCCAGGCTCCGAGCCATCAGCCCAGAGCCCGACGCGGGGCTCGAACTCACGGACCGTGAGATCATGACCTGAGCTGAAGTCGGACGCTCAACCGACTGAGCCACCCAGGCGCCCCACACTTTCTTATATTCATCAAGTCAGTCGACCCAGCTAGTTCCCCGTGTTCAGCAGAGGCTGAACTAGATGGGGCTAGTTTTTGTGCCATAGAGAGTTACAGAGCTTGGAGGGGCTGAGGAAGAGAAAGCCAAGGGGATACTGCTTGCTAACACATGTAAAACACTCACTGTAACCTGGGCCCATCTACTTTAGGGTGAAATTCTATATAAAATTTCATATGAAGCCAGAGTGCCACATTTACCCAAAATATAAACGATAATTCTGATATATATATATTTTTAATGTAATCTGCTCCGTTCGAGTATCTCCAATTCCTCTTCCAATTCTGGCATTCATTGTAACTATATTCCTCACCCTCATTCTTTGGGAGCAGAGTGAAAGACAGGACTGTGAGTCAGAAGACTTGTGTTCTAGCTCAGGTTACGGTACTAATTCCTTGAGCAAATAATAGTTTTTAGGTATTTGGATTACTGTTCTTTACAGAAACTTTGTTTTATAGAAAACAGTTTGTGGTTCCAGGCTACCACAAGCCTGGTTTGTTTTGTGATACAGCTGTAAATATTCAATTGGAACATATTTCTTAAACAAGAATAATTGGTAAATTAAGTTCAGCGTTGATCATAATACATGATTCTAGTGGGCACAGATGTTATAACCTTCACAGAAAATAAAAAACCAATCCAGCTTTTACTTTCAATTTTAAGTCACTCTAATATAATGGAATGTTAGTTTAATTGATTTAAAATAGGTTACTTAAAAATATTTTAAATTCTTCTTTACATGATTTTTTGTTCTTGTTTTTGAATGGGGCAGAGATACTTTATTTCACCTGTTTGGACTGTAACATAAAATCAAAGGTCAGAGTTTCAGTGGGGATGAAGAGGAAATGTTATAAATATCCAAGGTATAATCAAAATTGAGCACATCCTAAAAATCAATTCAGAAAGCTCCATAAACTTCAAAGTGGCTTTCACACATTAATTCATTCTCATGGCATCCCAAGGATGAAAGCAGTTTAATTGTCATATTCTAGTTACTGATAACCACAGGAAGAATCTGAATGGATTGAAATGTGCCATTTTATTAATAAGGCATGTCAAGAAACATTTTATCAAATATTAAGGATCCACGACATCATCAGCACTATTCAAGGCACAAAGTATCCCACTGACATGGCCTATTTTACAGCCTATTTTTTTTAATATACTTCATTTTTTTAGAACAGTTTTAGATTCTTCGGAAAGGAAGATACAGAGACTTCCCATATGCTCCCTGCCCCCCACCCCTACACACAGCCTCCCCCATTATCAACATCTCCCACTAGAGTAATGCATTTGCTCAGAGTCCGTGGTTTACATTGGGCTTCATTGTTGGTGTGTACATTCAGTGGGTTTGGACAAATGTATAATAACATGTATCTACCATAATAGTATCATAACACAATGGTTTCACTACCCTAAAAATCCCCTGTGCTCTGCCATTCATCCCTCTGTTCTCCCTTACCCTGGACAACCTCTAATCTTTTCACTGTCTCCATAGTTTTGCCTTTATTACATGATGTTTTGGGAAAGCAAGTTTGTCTTTAACTTTTGTTTAGGTTTTGTATTAAAATGAATTTATATTTCTATAAACTGGCTACAGAAGCTCACCAGGCAGGCAAAAGGTGGCCTGGAAATTCACAGGGTGAGTGACTCATATGTGAATCACTGATAGAGATATGTACTCATTAATATTTCATTATTCAAAGTATCCTAAATTTCAAGGCTTGTTGTTGAGAGTACATGGTGTTCATTTCATATGCTGGATTATGTTTTTGTGACTACTATACAAATTCTGTGAGAAGGAACTGACTAGAAGAAATTTTATTAAATTACACACAAAATACCTATTAAAAGATGTGTGACAGTAGTAATAAGTTTTTCTAAGTTTTTTTATGAAGAGAATTGCCATCCCTGCTCCCCACTCTCACCAACCAAATAATCTCTGATTGTCTCCTCACAGAGTCATGGTTGTGGGAAAATGCCGAAGGAATGGTAATTTAAGAAGATATATGAATATGTCAGTGAAGCAGAGGAAAATGTGGCATTGTTGGCAAATAGAGCCCCCTCCCCCCCGCCCCACAACAAAATTTCCATAGAGATTTGGGTTAGCGTTTCAGCCTTAGAGACAGACAAGAAAGGTGGCAAACCCAAGCTTCCTGAATTTCAGAATTATTTTCCAGGCTGGCACTTAGGAGTAGGAAGTTTCCTCCTCCTCCCTTGGCCTAGCCCAGGGTTTCTCAATTCTGGCACTGATGGCATTAGAACTGGGTAATTCTTTGTTGTGTAGGCTGCCCTGTGCCTTTTAGAATATTTAGCAACATCGTTGGCCTCCACCCCTTAGATGTAGTAACAACTCGCCTACACCTTACCCTCTCACTTTGTAACAACCAGAAATATCTTCAAACCCACTAGATGCCAGTAGCATCCCTCAGTTGTAGCAACCAAAAATGTCTCCAGACAGTGGTTAAGGTCCCCTGGGGGGCAAAAAATCACTTTCAGTTGAGAACCACTGATCCAGCACCTTCCTTAAAATACTCATTTGTATGGTTCACCTTGTTTTTTCATTTTTTTAATTTTTGTTTTGGGGTTTTTTTGGGTTTTTTTGTTTGTTTGTTTTTTGATTTGTTATTTTTGCACTTCACCTTGTAGAACAGAGAACCCTACCTCTATTTAAATGTTGCATACCTTTTACTGAGGTATGATTCAGGTTCCGAGTGACTGATTTCCAATGAGCTTTTGTACCAGAGCTCATTTATAAATGAGGGAAGATGTATTTGTCTGTGTTCTCACTCCGGATACAGTGTATGCTGAAGATCATACTCAAGAAAGATGTGACCTGTCAAACATGTTTCATAGGTGAAGTTGTCATCTCCTTTTTGCACTGGTCCTGGGACTTTTTATTTTCTTCAGACTGTCATTCCATTCATGCTTGATGACACAGTGATTATTGTATTTTATATCTTCTTAATAAAAGGAGCAATAAACTAGTAAATATTGGCATGAAAAGAGGATGCATTTTGAATCTTAGTTATATAGTATTTTTAAACCAGGTTTAATCTGAAAACATGGTTTAGGGGGGCAAAAATCTGAGTCCCAATAAAATAGTTCTGAATCTCAAAGTTTAGGTGAAGATGACATTGGTCACTTTCATTTTATGAAAGTTATCGCAGAATTTTTTTTTTTTTTTATTTTTTTTTCAACGTTTTTTATTTTTATTTTTGGGACAGAGAGAGACAGAGCTGAACGGGGGAGGGGCAGAGAGAGAGGGAGACACAGAATCGGAAACAGGCTCCAGGCTCCGAGCCATCAGCCCAGAGCCTGACGCGGGGCTCGAACTCACGGACCGCGAGATCGTGACCTGGCTGAAGTCGGACGCTTAACCGACTGCGCCACCCAGGCGCCCCAGTTATCGCAGAATTTGTAAAGAATCTTGCCTGAGAGTCAGAAACAGAATGGTGCTGGTCTGGACCCTTCCTTGAATAAGCTCTGTGACATGGAAAACTGAGTTCGCTTCTCAGGGTTTAGAGATTCCTTGTCTGTCAGATCTAAGGGGAGGGACAAGACTATATGGCTTTCCAGAACAGTGCCAGCTCAAACATAGTGTCAGATTTTTAAAAATATGTTTTGAACTATCCTATTATTTAATTTTTTTGAGTTTTAAATCTATTACAGAGTAGCAAAACCTAAAAGAGGAAGAAAAGTTAGGAGCAAGAACTAGGTATAAATGTCATTCAAGGATGACTCCAAGTAAACTCACCTATTAAGTTTAGCTGTGTATTATATAAAATGGAAAGAGGTATTCCTTCGGTGCTAAAAATGACTAGCTATGGAATATACGAAGTAGTTTCTGTGGGTGACCAGGTTTGCCCTCAAGTACTCTGCAAGAGGAATATTTAAAAGTTAAAAAGGCAAGATTGTGCCTTTGACGATCACTGAAAACCAAGCTGTCAGAATCATTTTTATTTTTTGCTTCTATCTTGCATAAAAAGATGGTGAAGACATCAAATAACGTGAAAGAAATCTCATGGTCGGTCATCTTTATAAAACCATCTAATTGGCTCTGGCTAGTATGGTCTGTGAATCTTTTAAACACAGTAGAGACAGCTTTTCAAATAGCAATGCCATATTATATAGATCCAGCTCCCTCACTCAACAAATGTAGCTTCCTACCTTTAGCAGTGTTTTCTATTGATAAATTATAGATTTTTAGATGTCCTCTCAGCCAGTTCCACAGTGGGGTGTGGAGAAAAAGCAGCATTCCATTCTAATTCTTGAAATAATTACTTCATCTACTACAGTAACAAATATATGTTCATTCTTCTCAGTTAATATGCAAAGCTTCAAATGTTGCCCTATGTCATAAAATTAAATAGCCTTTTTTCAAATTTAGCCATAATATTTGACCATCATCATTCAAAACAGTGACCAGAGTAATTAAAAATAATTCTTTCCTTTCCTAAACACTTTGTGATTTTTCTTATTGCATTTAATTGATATTCTAAATTATAGACCTAGTATCTGACACTTCTAACCATTTTGAGATTGATTGTCAATGAAAGGGACACAGGAAAGGAGAGCTAACCTGAAAGTTTGTCTCTAAGAGGCAGTTACTGAGTTATGCCGATACATTGTCGCATTTCTCCATTCTCTTATTTAGGTGATGATGACCCCTTAAGGATGATCATTAATTTTTGGCTATTGGTTTATTTCTTTTTACATGCAGGCTGAGATGTAAACATTTAAGCAGTTCAGTTGCACTTGAATCAAAACCCAGGTTTGCCTTAGAAGTATTAGGGCAAAGTCACAAAGTTTTCCTGGGCTTCAGTGTCCTTTGTATAAAATGGAAATAATTGTTCTTTAAGAATACCGTGGAGGATGCCTAAGAATACGAGTTATGTCCGTGCCATATATTAAATAATCATTTCTAAATGATAGGATTTGATCAAATTATCTTAGCATATTTCTGCTTCTCTCAGGTAAAATTGTAATAGTTGGATCCGTAAAATTCGAAGAATAGAACTCAGTCTCTCATATAACTTCTTATGTTATTAATAGGGTCAAAAGAAAGCAATCTTTTGGGAAAGATGATTCAGAGATAAAGTGAGGAGGAGGAAGATGTGGGATACATTTCCAAAATCATGCAAATTATTATGTTCTGATAATTCAGTTGGAATTTAAACGCTACTTTTGAAATAGATGCTGTTCCTTTCATAAACAAAACTGAGAGCCAATTTTTTTCTGTCTTTAAGAGGGAGCATACTTCATAGCTGCATTCATTTAAAAATACTAAAATTACAGGGTGGCAGCACTCAGTAAGAAACCAGTGTGGCTTTGGCTACATTTCTGTTGCTTCTAAGTTCTTTTCAAATATTACAATTAACTGTATTCTTTCTGCTGTTTAATCTGCTTATCCTAAGTTTTCCATGCTATTCCTTGAGCTGATAGATGTATCCCCTCAATAAGAAAGAAAATGAGAAGAAAGTAGTTTGTGTCTTACTGTGGCGATTGCTATGTCTTGCATGAAGCTTTCTTTATATGTAAACTGTATTTCCCTCCTCATTCCAATCCATTATTTTTTCCTGTCTCTAGATGTAAGGTTCTTAACGATGTTGGAGATCTCATCAGATGAGGACAGACAGCTGGTGAATGTTCTCTGGCTCTTCACCCCTCTTCCATATCTTACAAAATCCCCTTCCATGACAAATACCTACAAATATTTAGAAGCCCAAATATTCAGGAAAATTTTTATTATAATGCTCGTTTTTCTGTGTTTTCACGCCCTTGTGTCAAGTCATTTGGTGAGATAATCATGCTATTATTATGTGGAAATAGTTTCCTTTTCTGAAATTAAATTTGATTCTAATCTTACCACTGTCAAGTTCATTCTTCTGTTATCAAGGACCAAAAGATTTTTAGCAATGTCCCTGCTTTTTTTTTTTTTTTTTTTTCCTTTCCCCTTGCCTCCCTCTGTTATAAAAGTTGACAGATGTGAATCCCAAGGCAGCTTAAGAGGGCATATCAAAATCGGCACCATAGAGTTATTAACTTAGGAAACTTGGAGCTATTTTGAACATGTTTAAATCACTATTCTTTGCAAATAGGAGGAAGAAGGCACCTATGACCAAACGCTTGAGTTCCGCAGAGGAGGTGATGGTCAGCCAAGAAGATCCACTAGGCCCACACAGCAGTTTTACCAACCTCCCCGGGCGCGGAACTAATATGAGAAGGTAAACTTGACATTGTGAGGTGGTTTCCATATAAAGAAAGATGCTATTTATGCTAAACGTGTAAGTGCAATTATTGATGTTTTATAACATCATAGAAAAAACTGATATTTCAGACCTTTCAATTATAAAGTATGTAAGATTATACCATAGTCACAAGCTACTTTTGCACCAAATCTTTCCTCACACGTATAACTCCTAACCCCCTCTTTTCTCTATACTTATCCCTTCTGTCAGAGGTGATGCCAATCAGTAAAATGTCAGTAAGTTTGAAAGCAGGAAGAAAATAAAAGGAAAACAAAGGACCAGATAACCACCAACTTGGATAATTGAGGTTTTTTATTATTTAACTAATTTCAGTCCTTTTTAAAAAAGAGGAAATGTTTCATTGTATATCTTCAGAAATTGGATGAAGGTAACATGATTGCTTACTGAGACATGATGTGGCGGCTGTGTGCTATTGATCCAGAAACTTTCATCTTAGAGTTTCAGAGAGTTGCTATCTGAAAATCATCTTCAATAGGAAGGATGAGAAATATAACAGAAAAGTCAGGAAATTATGGGAGCAATCGAAGGCATCTCATTTTGATCAACAAAGACCTTAGTTTTTAATGTGTTATTAGAAGGTGATACTTTTGCTGTCTTTGGTAACATCTCTGTTTTTTCATTATGCCAGGATTTTTGAATATATTCAGAGTTTTCCCATTACAGCTTTTGTTATATATCACTGTAAAGACTATGAGACTATTTTAGACTTAACTATATCTTTTTCTCAGTCTCATCTTCTCAGTAACAAGACCATTGAGAATTTAAAGAAATTGTTCTCCATTTCTCATTTCAGCTATTCATTTTGTTAAGGTTGTTATCCACATTGTATTTCCCCCCCTCCTAAGTGACTCTCAATTTTTCAAACCAGCTGTGACTTTTTAGCACTTGAAATTGCAGCTAGTCTGAATTGAGATGTGCTGTAAATGAAAAATGCACATCAAATTTTAAAGTCTTAAAGGTTGGTAATTTGCAGTATTTATGTATTGAAATGAGAGTATTTTTGATAGATTGGATTAAATCAAATATGTCATTAATGTTACTTCCCCCTATTTGTGCTTTTTTTAATGAGACTAGAGGGAAATTTGAAATTACATGTGTGTTTCACATCGTGCCTGTGCTGGGCAGCACTGTCCCGGAGTCTTAGATCCCCTTCAGCTCTTCCGGAGCTCCTTCTCTGGTTACAAATTAGTTCTGTCATCCTAAGTGAAGGAACGTTTTCTTCTGTTTTCTGGTCCTTAGCCCCTTGTGCAGTAGTCTGCCTGGAGTGGAAGTCTGGTGCTACCTGACTTCTGATTTACCTGAGCAGGCCAGAGTACCAACTTTTTCTCTTATCACAGGCTTTTCTTTGTGCTTAATACAAGGCCATCCAGTAAACAGACGTGACCTACCATCCATAGTTATCACAGAAGGACTGATTCTCGACTTTGGGCATTTTTCTATAGCGAGAACTGACCAAAGCAGAGTCAAAGTATAGATAATGACTTCCGCAGCTTCACACCGTACAAGATTGAACATCCACTTTTGACATAAGTTCAGTTGCTTACAATGAAATCACATGTAAGGTGAATGAAAACTGAGAATTCCCTCATAGCTTTCTGAGGGCTTCGCATTGTTTAAACCAAGGTTTTAAAGTAAGACTGAAGTGGGACGCCCAGGTGGCTCGGTCAGTTAAGCCCCTGACTTGGGCCCAGGCCATGATCCCACAGTTTGTGGGTTCACATCCCGCATTGGGCTCTGTGCAGACAGCTCAGAGCCTGGAGCCTGCTTCGGATTCTGTGTCTCCCTCTCTCTGCCCCTCCCCCACTTGCAGTCTGTGTCTCTCTTTCTCTCTCAGAAATGAATAAAACGTTCAGAATATTTTTTTTAGTAAATAAAATAAAGCCGAAGGTTCTCAACTTCCTGATTGCTCTAGGGTAGTGGTTCCCTAGCAGCGGATGCAGGACTGGGACTCCTCAAGGGTGTCCTGAGGCTGCAGAATAGAAGGGGGGTAGGGCCTGGCAGGGCTGCCAGTGGAAAGAAGGAAAGGAGATGGTGAGAGTGAGTAAGGCTGCAGCCAGAAGCCTGGAACAACATCCTCTTGGCCCTTCTTTAGTTTCTTTCATATGTTTTCTAGGTTAGGCTTCCATGGAAAATTACCTATGAAAAAGAACATACTGCCTAAATCAGGAACCATAGCCCCACAGTACAATGCAGACTGTTCCCAATCAGCTGAAACATCACAGTGTTAGTGGTTTTCTGCTCCCTGGCTTAAAATGCCCATTTTTCCCAGATGCTTGCTTTGGATTGTACTGTTGATGTGGGAAATGTGTGACACAGAGATTCTGGATTCCTGACATCAGTGAGAATAACTTTGCTGGTGGGGGGCAGTTTCATGATAGCATCACTAAAAAAAACCTCTCACTACAAAATTTACTCCAAAAAATAAATAGTCAAGACACGTGATCTTGGTTGAAACAATTATTATTTTTTTATTTGAGTTCAAACATGGAAAGATTATGAAGTAGAATTATCTTTTTGATATATGGTCTGTGAATGGGAGGTTCAACAATAGTAAGAATTATACTTTTTGTTCTTGTCACGCAACCCAGTATATTATTTTCTTCTTGAGAGGAAAGGTATTTTTATTTCCTCATTCCTGGTTTCCATTAACCTAAGCATTTAAAAAGAAGATATGCATTGTAGCTGGCCATTTGACTTCCAGCAGATATAAGTATGAATTCTAATATGTGCTGAAATTTTTCTCAGATTTTGTTATCTAAAATTATTCAAGATAGTAAGAAACACTTCAGGCACTTTGTATTCTCACTTTTAAAAAATCTATAATTTCATAGTAATATTTTTTTTTAATGTTTCAGGTACTTTGTTAGGTGATGAATGACACATAGTAGCTGTTCAGTAAGTGCTTATTAAATAAGTATATTTTGATAAAGTTTTTGGTAAGATTTTGTAAATTACATAATTTACACATTCTTTGGTTGTCCTGGAGGGTTTTTCCTATAAGCCCTCTCTCCCACCACCACCACCTCGTCACGTGCACATACACTTCCCCTCGAGGTGCAGAGGGAGTTGGATTCAACTTGGTCTTGGTCCCAAACACACCGTCAGTGACTCGCAAAAGCAGGAGCTCCCTGGGGGTCTGGGCAAGGTGGGAGAAGGAGGTGTCAGGGAGCGACGTGGGCAGATAGGCCCAAGTCTGAGACAACGTGGTGGAGAGTCAGATCTGGGCCTTGAGGGGGGAGAGGGCCCAAACGCCAAACTTCTCGTTCCTGGACTTGTTATAATTGTCACAGACAACTCAGAAATATGAGTAGCTATGGATGGAGAAATTATACCCAATTCTTTTATCAGTGAAACCGACCATAACTGTGTGCATCTGAAGAGGTTTCTGATGTGACTGGAGTCCTGGGAACTAGGTACCAATTAGCAGGGGCAGGAGAATGCTCAGAAATAGTTTGAAGCTTCATTTTTTTTCTTGGTCGGGGAGAGCCCTCTGAAGACACTCTGAAGGCCGAGGAGGACTGAAGGGGGAGAGGCAGAGTTCACAGGAAGTGGCTCCAGTGGCAAGAGTAGAACGTGTGAACCCAAACAGTGCATGTTAAACGTATGGATTGGTGGTGACTCAAGAATGTAGCTTTAGACGCATTAAGAGTTTGATGTGTTTGGTGATAATGAACTTCTGAATAAGAGTAATGTGATGAAAATTAAGCTTAGGAAATACTGCTGTTGGATATGGGGTGGGTTACAGCCCTATAATCCATGGGAAAGACTGTAAGAAGCTATCGCATCATTCCAGTGGAAGAGTGCACATCCCGTTGTGAAAAGAGAGGAGTGGCAGACCTGGGTGGGAAGACTTTGTAAGACACATCAGCATGAAGTCCCCCTACCCACCACCAGGCCACCAAGGCTAGTGCTCGGCGCAGGAAGCCGTTTAATAAATGTTGACTCACGTTGAGTATTCACTTCCAGTTTCTTATTTGTGTGATGGAAGAATGGTCTTCAGGCTTTCACGTATCAGCCAGAAACCACAAACCCAAGAGCCATGCATAGACTTATTACCTAAATGCTGTGACTTAGTTTTTTCCGAAATCCAGGTTTAGCTTTCAGCTGGTAAAAGATACATTTTTAAATGTCAATTTTTTTTTTTTTTTAATCTGATCCAGCATCCTTTTGCAACACTTTGCAAATCAAGGTCAGGGAAATTATTGCTCTAAAGATAGCCGCTGCAGAGCCCTCTGGTGCCAGCAGGCTAGACGTCATGTGAGGATAGCAATACCCGAAGCTCTTCATTTCTGAGCAGGACACTGTTACTTCGGAAGACTTGTGAGCTGTTTGTATGCAGCAAGGGCACTCTGCCGCCCCTGCCCGAGTGTTCTTTAGTGCATGAGGCTGAAATACGACCAGGGCAAACAGCTTCTCTCCCCGCTTCTCTCAGCTCTGTCTGTCATCACCACCCAAAGAGGTTCACCTAGAGCAGTGCCTGGTAAAGACTGGGAGCGGGCGACAGACCCCCATCAATTACCTGTGTGGACTGAACCAATCCAGAGGTGTTCAAAGGGGAGACGGAGGGAGGTGGGATGCGGGTAGAAGTGGTTCACTGGGAGAGTGCATATCTTTTTTAGGCCATCCTCTGTTACATACTATTCAGTTAATCCAAATTCCTAAAGTCAGCATGCCAGCAATAATAGGGCTCACGATGACAGACACGTGCTCTAAGAATTTCTAGAAGAAAAATTATTTTGGAAGATTTCTATTTTTGTTTATATATTGATTTATAGAAGTTATATTTATAAATTAGATAGCAGTGCCCAATGTATTCTACTTGAGATCTATTAATGTTTATACAAGCGCTCCACATTTAGGTATGTTTCAGCAGAAGTGTATCTTGAGTACGGAAAAGTCAACTTGAGGACCCAATCTCACCTTCCCCCTCTCTTTTTAAATAGAGTCTTTGTGAAGAAAGGAGCCACTGACTGAAACATCCTGGTCAAAACCTGTTGATAGACCGCCTACTTTCCCTTCAGAATAAATAAGGTGCAGCCATGATGGATATTATTATTGGAGAATGGAACAACAGATTTTAGAGGGAAAAAACCCCAGCCCACATGGAGAATGGGAAAAATACTAAGTTAACTAAAGCAAGTACCTTTTACAAGTGAAAGAGAATCTTTTCTTCTGCCATCAATAAAACCAGTGCGCTGTTATATACATTGTTTTACTGTATGTTTTATTTGCTGAATATTATCTTTCTTGTTCGTCTGGTATTCACCCCATATTATAGCATCACAGCATACTGAAGACCCTCCCCATAATTACAGAATAACCTGACTGACACAGCTTGCCACATGTCATACAAAAACAATGTGTAGCCAATTAGCAGTTCTTGGTAAGGTAAAAGTTGCTAAATGTGATAGCCAAAAGTATTGAAAACTTGAATATGTTGTGTTTAACACTCTGCTAGCTTTTTCAAGTGTAATTCAGTTAAAAGCCAGGCATTCCCTTCCTTTTAAAATTTGCAGCAGATCTTTCAAGATGTGTCTGGTTGTAGACAATGGAAAACCCAACTCAAACCGGCTTAGACACTAAATGGAATCCACTCGCTCACTGAAACAGTAGGTTTCAGTTGGTTTAATTCAGGGACTCAGAGTTGTCAACAAAGACCCTGATTCTTTGCATCTTTCATTTCTGCTTTCTCTGGCATCAGTTTCATTCTACAGCAGGCTGCCCCATGGGACCATGAGGTGGCTTCAACAACCAGAGCTGTGAAGTCCAGGGATGGGGTTGGGGTCACTTCCAGAATTACTCTCAAAAGAGAAAAGAAGCCTTTCTCCTGATACTGCATTTACCTATATTGTGCTCTTTTCTGCCTGGGAAGCAGTGACTTCAGCAAGGGTCTGTGGATTAGTTTAGGCCTTCGATCCAAGTGCTTTGATATTATAAGTGGAGGTGGAAGCACATTTTGAGGCAGAAATATGTGTCTGAAAGCCAACATACTTGCCAAAAGGAGAAGGAGACCAGAATGTCCATTACAGAGAACAAACATGTCTAAACTATAAATTTTGTGTAATAGGACGAAGACAATCTTCCCATAGTCTCAATCCTGTGAGGCCAGAAGAGAACAGTTAAAAAGAAAGAATAAGAAGAAAGGAGGGAGGGAGGGGGGAAAGGAGGGAGGGAGGGAAGGAGGGAGGGAGGAAGGAAGGAAGGAAGGAAGGAAGGAAGGAAGGAAGGAAGGAAGGAAGGAAGGAAGGAAGGAAGGAAGGAAGGAAGGATTTTGTTTTCAAAATCCTCTGGTCAAAGTAATTGACAACATGTCATACTTTGCTTTGAAGGAGAGGGCTTTAGGATGGTGCTCAAGGCCTATTAATTCTACATTTCTTTATTAACCCACAGTTTATTGTTTCTACAACATCATTATAAGTGAACGGGTGCAGGTGAAAATGACATGGCTAACAGTGTTGAGTTTTCTCTTTTCTGTCTTTTGTTCGTTACCATTGCTGTGCATCGTAATCAACTAGGAATGGGATGACGTAGGCATGGTATTTTTAAAAAGATCTCCAAGGAATCTAAAGTGTCTCCTGGGTTGAGAACCAGGGGAGGAACCATGGTAGTTTTGATTAATTTGACGGCTGATAGGTCAGTAAGGGAAGAGGCAGAAGAACTTAAACTTGAGGTAAGTGGTTGTCCACGTTTTCTCGTTTAACAGAACAATCATACCGAGTGCAGTGTTACCTAGAATAGACTCTCGATGGCTGGCACTAGAAATGGCTAGTGGTTGGTAACTTGGCAGTCCCTAAGAACAGCTGTGTATGAAAGATGTGATGTATATGATTTGACCTGAAAGTTTAAGTACAGCCAGGGGGCCAGCCTCACTGTGGCTGCTGGAACACAGAAGGGCAGGAGTCCGTTCCTGACAGAGCAAGATGTACTGGGCTAAGTATACCAAAAGACAGGCTTCTCTGTGTCTTTCTGTAAGTAGGGCCGCTGCGGGCCTGCATGTGCAAGTGGTATGTGATAATAATCGTTACGATTGGCCAAGGTTTTCCTGGGTGCCAGCACTGCGTTAAACACCTTGCACTTGTTGTCTTTTGTAACCTTCACAGCAACTCTTGACATACGCACTTCTATCGTGACTCTGCAGCTGAAGCAGCTCCTTCAGAGAGGTTAAGTCACTTCCCCAGGACACAAAGTGCAAGGGTTAGAGCCTGGATTCAAAGCGGACAGTGGACAAGCACGCTCAAGGAAGATGGTTAGAAACCCGCATCAGCGGAGTGCCTTTTCTCTTCCCTCTTTTCCCCTCTTACTGTTTGTTTTGGTTTGCGATGTGGATATATTCTGTCATGTGAATTAGCCCCTTAGGTTTGCTCCATAATTTGTCATTGCCGTACCAGGTGATGTTCACAGTTGACCGTTCCTCCTAGTTCTGTGGCGGATCCTTGTCTCCCCGACTCACCATCCCTCTCCTTTCTTCCGGCTCTCCCTCACGTTTCAAACCCTACTTGTCCTTTGACTTCCCATATCCATATTCTTGGCTCAGTTTCTCCTTTCTCCTTTCAAAGAAAAAAAATGATTTTAATTACAGTTCAAAAATGGATGTTTCTGTGGGTTCAGTCACTACTTCACGAGTACTAACGGGGTCCTGGGCACTGTGCTGTCACCAAGCCCGGCTTGCTCTCCAGTCTGCTAGTGCTCGTGGTCTGGCTCCCTTAGCTGGCTTTGCTTTCGGCATATTATCCTTTTCACGTTCCTTTTATTTATTATAACTTCCTCCCTTAACAGTTTTTTGTGCACTTTTAGTTTTGCTAAACTGCTAAAAACTATCCATTTTTTTAGTTTTAATATTTTACCTTCTGTTCTCTATTATGTTTTTGGTGTTTTTAATTTTAAAGTATTTTCCCCCTCTGGGCCACGGGTATTAGTTTTCTGAAGGAAGTCTTCACAGTTTGGGGAAAGCACCCGAGGCTGCCTCCAAACCTTCTGCCACCTTCCCCAGGTGGCTGACACCATGTGGGATGGTTAGTACTGCCAACCACATCTTTCCCACCCTTTCACTTATTAAGACACTGGAGGGGGCACCTGGGTGGCTCAGTCGGTTAAGCGTCCGACTTCGGCTCGAGTCATGATCCCATAGTTCGTGGGATCAAGCCCACGTCAGGCTCTGTGCAGACAGCATAGAGCCTGCTTGGGATTCTCTCTATCCCTGTCTCTCTGCCCCTTCTCTGCTTGTGCCATCTCTCTCTCTTTTTCTCTCTCTCTCTCAAAAATAAATAAACTTTAAAAAATATACTATAGAAACAACTATCAGTTAATAAATGAAGAAGACTAAGAGTTGGTAGGCTCTAAGAGAATTCCTAAGCCCTCTTCTTCAAAGCAGAGTACTAGATTTTGTCACTTATTTTGGCCAGAAGAAGATTCCCTTGAGCTCCCTCCCCTCTTCTTTTCCCTCCCTCCTTGTCTCTCCCTATTTTCTTCCTCCCTCCCTCTTTCTCTGCTTCCCTCTTTCTCTCTCTCTAATTACTCACTTCGAGCTTTTTAGGATTATGAGACTGTCTTTGTCCTATTAAAGAGTTTGTACTATATTTGACCTTCCAGGCTCGAGCCATGATGGCAACAACCCCAGCCTCGTATAGTCTCCTAGTGTCTCTGTAGTTAACTTGTCTCATGGGCCTGCCTCTGTGACTCTTAGCCAACACTGGTTGATAAAGAGACACATTTGGCGAACATTTATTTTCCTCCCATTTATTTTGTCTCCTTTGAGAACATAGGCGTGAAACACACCAATAGCACAGTGCCTGCTACAAAAGACTTGGGATCCCTCTGGTCTATAGAAATAACAAGGAAAGCTGGGTTTGCTACCTGGAGATTATGGGGCTCAAAAAGGCTTAGAGATTCTGCTCACAAGAGGATGAAACCATTTCCCTTGACGAAGACTAGTAGGTACGAGGAACACAGTGGTCAGAGGGGAAGTGGAAGGTCAAAATAAGCGAATTAAACAAAGGAAAGAGCTCTTAGGGAAATACCTGAAAAGGAAGAGCAGACTCTTTAGGCTCTCATTCTCCAAGAGAGCAAGCCATCTGCATAAAGGAGAATTCCCCCGCCCACCCAGAATGTAAAAACCCTAGCCTTATTACCCCTTATGTTAAGAGTTTTCTGCTAAATGATCTCAGGTTGGTCTCTGGCAGTGGATGGGTTTTCTGGCACATGGTAACTCCTTTCTCTTTTCTTTGCTAATTTTTCCATCTCTCTTCTTTTCAGATAACAAGGTTTATTTTATGACCATGGTTAGATCGCTAATGTAGGTTAAAATCTCAAGTCCTTGCTTGCTAGTATTGTCAGGTACACATTATAATACAATCCTGGATAGTGAACATTATAACATGAGGGAACTCTAATGGCATCATATTTTGTTTCACATTAGGATAGCCTTAACTGAAGTAATATAATGATTCAATTCAGAGACTGCTGGGGTACCCTCAATAAGTCTTATAGATGACTTTGAGAGACTAGCTGCCTGTATTGCAGGGTCTAGGTAGGGTGTTTTTATTTTATTTAAATAATAATTTTAGAGTAACTGTTGTTAGGAAAAGTACCCCTAGGAAAGGGCAAACAGGATTTTTTTTTTTTGATACCTATTTTTATGTTGATGGTTTGAGGAGTACAGAAATATTCATAATTATCACAGGCTAAGTGCTTTGGGGTTTTATAGGAAAAGAACAAAACTTAGAAGAATGTGGTGACCTATACTAATTATGAGTGGCAAACTCTTGCCCTTTCATCATTAAAGAAAGGCAATTTTGTTAAAGTTCAAGGGTTTGTAGGGCTTCTGCTTATGGTCAGGATAAAGCAACAGAGGATGGATTTGCCTTCCTGCCTGAAACCCTTAAAGAACTAGACAAAATATATGAGACACTGGAACTCAAGACATTGGCCACAAGGCAACGAGGTACTGTGAGTCTTGACGGATGGGAAGCAACTAGGTGAGCCCTGCAATCGCTCCAGACTACTGCCTAGAGAAAGTTTGGAGACTGTTGGGGGGCGGGGGGGGGGGGGCTTGGAACCCAGCCAGTGTGTTTTGTTCTCTGTGAGTTGAGAGATGGAGGAGGGAATTTAGGGAAGACAGAGTAGGAAGATTTTGCAGGGCAGAATATCAGGAAATGGCGTGTAGACCTAGGTATAATACCTAAAGCTGGGAGAAAACACAGGAAATTTTTATGACTTTGCATGTAGACGGAGTTCTAAACTCTATAACACCAAAAACATGATCCATAAAAGAACCAATTGATAAATATAGCACTTAATCAAATTAAGAATTTCTGCTTTTCAAAGATACTGTTAAAAAACTAGAAAGACAAGACACAGAGTTGGAAAAATATATTTGCAAATCACATATCTGATAAAGGACTTCTATACAGAATATATAAGGAATTCTCAAAACCCAGTAAGAAAACAACCCAATAAAAAAATAGGCAAAAGATTCGAACATACATTTGACCAAAGAAGATACACAGATGGCAATTAAGCACATGAAAAGATGCTCAACATTAAGTAAATACAAATTAAAACCATAATGAGATAACAATTGTACATATATTAATATGACCAAAATTGAAAAGTCCCACCCTACCAAGATGTGGAGGAACTGGAACTCTCATACACTGCTGGCGAGATGTGAAATGGTACAAACTGTTTGGGAAATAGTTTGGCAGATTCTTAAAATGTTAAATATATACTTATTGAATGATCCAGTCATTTTACTCCTGTTTACTCATGATAATGAAAGCATATGTTCATACTTAGATTTGTACATGAATGTTCATAGTGTCTTTATTTGTGATAGCCCAAACTGGAAACAACTCAAAATATGTTAACATGTAGGGGAGCAAAATTTGTCACCCCAAAATATGTGTCTTTGGCAATGGCTGATAATTTTGAAGAAACAGAAGGCTCAGGAAGAACTTTTGATCTTCCCCCTCACTGCTTAAAAGAATTGAGATAGAGGGGGCACCTGGGTGGCTCAGTCGGTTGAGTGTCCGACTCTTGGTTTTGGCTCCTGTCATGATCTCCCAGTTCATGGGATTGAGTCCTGCCTCAGGCTCCACACTGATAGCAGGGAGCTTGCTTGGAATTCTCTCCCTTTCTCTCTGGCCCTCTCTCACTCGTGCTTTCTGTCTCTTTCTCAAAATAAAATAAATGAACATTAAAAAAAAAAAAAAAAACTGTTTGAAGGAATTTAGAGGACAGACTCCAGGAAAGGAGCTGTCACCATAGATAATTATGAACTAGGAGTGGTAGACAGGGAGGAACTTGGCAAAGTCTGTTAAAATTCCTATGTCCCATTGTTTCTCTATGGCTCAGCAAACATTTGTTTACCAAACATTTACTCTTTTTCATTTTTTTGTAAATTGTTTCCCTTCTCTTTGACATCCCAGGCCCCAACCCCCTTCTCCTTAGCTCTGCATGGCATAAAAGCCTCACTTGCCTGACTACCTGTGATTCTCGTATTCTTATGGAGCCCTGTACATATGTAATTAGATTAGATTTTCTCCTATTAATCTGTCTCATATCAATTTAATCCTTAGGCCAGTCAAAAGAATCTTGAAGCATAGAGAAAAACTTCTCCTCCCCAACAAACATGTAAGGAGATAAACAAATTGTAGTATATCTATAAATGAAATACAACTTAGTAATGAAAAGCAACTACAAGTATAAATGTCAAAATAATTATGCTGAGTGAAAGAGGCTAGCACCCCACCAACCCCACTTCCTGAGAGAAAAAGAATGAGAGAGCAAACACACTGGAGGATTACATTTGTAGAAAACTATAGAAAATGCAAAGTAATCCCTAGTGGCAAAAAGCCGATCAATGAGTGCTTGCCAAGGCTGGGGAGGAGTGGAGTGGGAAGAAGGAATCATCAAAGGGCATGAGGAAACTTTCTGGGGCAATGGATGTGTTCATTCTCTTGACTGTAGTGATGGTTTCATATATATACATACATATACATATATGTATGTATATATATGCCAAAATGTATCAAATGGGACCATTAAATATATGCACTTTGCTGTATGCCAGTTACACCTCAATAAAAACAATTGTGAACCCAATGTGAGTATTTTCTTGCTCCTTACTAACTCACTGGAATAATAGTGGGCATTATGGCTGCATTCAATGAAACACTCATAACTTTCCACTCTTCATTGGGTTATGCTAATGATATGTTGACAGTTACAATTATCTTTGTTAGGAAATATTTAACATAAAAATATTAATAATTCTTTATGATCATTTTAGACACTTTAAATTATTGCTGTTATTTGTAAAGCTCTTGATTCTCAGAGGACAGAGAGGTTGTTATAATTGTTGATACATTTGTTGTGTTACTGCTACTTGGACTAACTCTTCTTGTGGCCTGAGGTTTTATGTATGTGTATGTGTGTCTAAATTTTCTATTGTTAAAGTTTAATCTGTCAGAAAACCCAGGCACTTCCTTAGAAGGACTAGGGTTTTTTACAAACATTTGTCTGTATGAGCCCTCTCAATTTTTTTCTTTGTATTTACTATACAGTTTTCAAGTGCTGACAGAAGTAACTCTAGTACATGAGGCTTAATTTGCTGCTTAATAGGTACTTGTTTTAATTTTATACATCTTTTACATCTCTTGGGGAAATACAGCTCATAGGTGAATAACTTTGGCATTTTTACAGTGCTTTGAATTCTTCTAAGTTTTCCATGGCATCTTTTTCAAACATGCAGTAATTTCTCCCCCACCAATTTAATATTAGATCTCCATGACATATACACCCTAAAATAAATACAGTTACAGAGTATTTACGTACTATTGTAACTCTCCTGTTTCTCGTAGTCAGGTTTATGCACACTGAATAAATAACTGGCACATTTTGCCTTAACCTGTTGCTTTGGATTTATAACATGCTAAAACTCATAAGCTCAATAGAGGAATCCAGATACATGTGATAATCACAAGGTTGAAGATTTTCATAACCATTGTATAGGAAACATTCCATTTTGAGATGAAACAGTAATTTTTCCATGTCTTCATGGTATGCACACAACACAACCCCCTTTATAGATAATGGTTTCCATCTAAATTTTTCTTTGTAGCTCTCAAAAAAGCTTTGAGAAGTCTTTTTTTTTTTTTTTTTTTTTTTTTTTTGGTCCTGCTGAGGAACATGGCCCAAGGAATTCAGGCCATTTGCTACTTCCTCGTTCATGGAAAATACAAGTAGAAACATTTCTGGCCTGGTCAGATTACAGTTTAGTTATCTCCCAAAATAATTTCTTCCATGAATTAATTTAATCACCTTAGTAGAAAATTGTGTTGTATGCTGTATGTAAGCTGCTTAAGTAAAATCAGCAGAATTGTCCCTTCCAAGTTCCATTCATACCACTTCTTGGAATTTAAATCTTAGATCCATCATGGCAAATAGTTCCTACTTAGCAAGGCCATGTCCAGTTACCAAGGTGGGATTTTCTGTGTTCAAATGTTCCTACTTTAAACCCTGAATCTGATTCTTTACTTAGATTTAAGACACCAATAAACGAAAGCTACTAATATTATCAGAGTCATACTACAATGCACCAATGGAATTACTTGTTAATTCACTTAAACACTTTTGCAGAGGAGTGGACATCGTTTTTGTTGTCTATCCAGACCCTCTTCTCTCGGCATTGCTTCTCCCCACTGTCTTCAGCACATGGTTTCAGAGAGAACCACTATGTTTTTTTTATTTAAATTTTTTTTAATGTTTTATTTATTCTTGAGAGTAAGAGAGACAGAGCATGAGTGAGGGAGGGGCACAGAGAGGGACACAGAATCCGAAGCAGACTCCAGGCTCTGAGCTGTCAGCACAGAGCCCGACGTGGGGCTTGAACTCACGAGCCGTGAGATCATGACCTGAGCTGACGTCAGACGCTCAACCGAGTGAGCCACCCAGGTGGCCCAAAATACTATGTTTGCATAGTATTTAGCATAGAGAGAAAGTAGAATCGTGAAATAGTGGGAAACAAAGGTTCTATGGCTTCTTGACTTTGTGACATTGGTGACTTTGTGACTTAGGAAGCTTAACCCTTCCTAAGTTTGTTTCCCCATCTGGGAACTGGGATTAATAGCAGTAAACTTGACCCTTGAACAACATGAGTTTGAATTGCACAGCTCCATTTACACGCAGATTTTTTTCTTCAGTAAGCACAGTACAATGTTGTAAATATATTTTTCTCTTCCTTATGATTTACTTAATAGCATTCTCTTTTTTCTAACTTATTTTGTTGTAAGAGTACTGCATATCATACATATAATATACAAAATATGTGTTAATCAACTGTTTATAGCAGCAGTTAAGTTTTGGGGGTGTCAAAAGTTATACATGGGTTTTTGACTACACA
Source organism: Neofelis nebulosa (assembly GCF_028018385.1). Lineage (NCBI taxonomy): Eukaryota > Metazoa > Chordata > Mammalia > Carnivora > Felidae > Neofelis > Neofelis nebulosa. Next base: position 207,365,581 of record NC_080782.1, on the reverse strand, counting down.
TGGAGGTCAGTGCCCCAACCCCTGCTTTGTTCAATGGTCAACTGTACTTATAGGATTATTGTGAGAGAGAGAGAGAGAGAGAGAGAGAGAGAGAGAGAGAGAGAGAGAGAGACACAGCCTCTGGCCTTCAGAACCGGGCCTGGCACTCAACTCTCTTGTTGCCCATAAGCAATTTCACAGGATTCCGACAGCAGACAAGGTCACTGTGACCATGCTGAGGCAAGAAACAACCAAAGCGCTCCATAATCATGTCTGAATATCAAAAATCAACAACAGACATAAGAAAAAAAAATCAAAACCGTAAGAAGAATATTGTTCAAACCAGAAAAATGACCGAATGTCCCCTTTTTCTGGCGATTACTGGAATGACCATAATTCCACAGCTGCTTTGCCAGGTACAGCTTTTGTTCTACTTCACTTGTCCCACCATCTGGATAAAAATGATCGTGATGTCCAATCACAAAATGTTCTTGCTTCCTGACAGCATCCAGTGCCAAGCGAAGCCCACTTTTCTTGCACCATCCAGAGTCCCCTAACACCAGGTCAGACCCTACTGTATTAACAGACATCAGTTTCTGTATCTGATGTTTTGCCTTCTGGGGCATTGCTGCCTTGATCCATGCTTTCACATGGAAACTAACCACTCCAGAGCCTATTTACACTCCTGAGACACTAACCCCTTGTCCTAATCTCCCCGCACCAGGCAGTGACAACTAAGGGCAGCTCCACAACCCAGTGAAATCGGTCCACCTCTCCTAAACATAGTAAGCCCATTCCTTCCTGGGAGGCCACAATAAAGGCGTTCCCCTTTCCCCTAGCTCTCTGCCTGCCACCAGCCTCAGTGTTCTTTCCTGTGGCGTATCCCCTACTCTGGGGAACTGTACAAAAAATATATATCTTTTCGATGGCAATTGTCTTGTGTTGTTCTCACCGAACTGGAATGAAAGCAAAATCTCATGTACATTTTTAAATGCCTGTAAGTTCTTTCCAACATCCTCTTACTTACACATTCCACAGTTCTCCATGCCATGCGGTCTCTTGCATTTCGGTGAGCCAATAAGCCAAGTTCATTTTACGGCACGTATGTTTTTTGTGGTCTTTGGCTGGAGAACGTTACTATGAGGTCATGTGAAGTAATGTCTGTAAAGGTCAATCACTGAAAACCGTAAACACTTCAATGATATCATTAAAAATGTCATCTAGTTCCCTTGCCCATGAGTCATTGGCTCAGGAGATGACCTTGGGGGACCAATGAGATTTCTCTTGAGACAAATGGACCTGCAACAAGTGAACTTCAGAAGTTACTGAACCTGTTTTGTTGTTTTCTCTATCTAGGAAATAGAACCTGATGAGGGTTTGGAGTGATGGGGGGGCGGGTCCGGAGCCAATGACCAAGAAACAATTCTCAAAGACGTCTTTGGTGAAAAAGGTGGTTTTATTAAAGTGTGGGGACAGGACCCGTGGGCAGAAAGCACTGTCATGGACCCCGTGGAGAGACAGGTAATATATCTGGGAGTTGGGGGAGGTAAAGTCAAGGGGAAGTTTTCAATGAGATTTTCATATGCTGAAGAAGATTCACAGGGTACTGGAGGCCTGGCTATTGTCAAGCTGAGGTTGTTTTTCCCTCTTAGCTTTAAGACAGTAAGGAGTTCCAGGAGAAATATTTAACTGCCAGCCTCTAGTATCTGTCAATGGGCTGCAGGTTATAAGGAAATTTAATTTTATCTGTCATTCATTTCCTTCTGCCTTTGTTTCCCATATCATTATGGAAGGCTGATGTTGGGGATCCAGGAAACCAAGTCTATAGGTTTCTGGAGATCGCTACTGATAAGATTGCCTTTTTCCTGCAATTTACTAAAATATTTGAAAACTTGTGGAGACCCATGTCCTGTATGAGTGTGATCTCTATCACTTGGCCATTTGTTTTCTTTCCTTTCCTTTGTCCTTGGGCAGCCAGGAGTGGCAGAGGAATATCACACAAATCCCACCTGGGATGACAGGGAGGCTAGCTTGCACTTTGTCCTCAACCTGTCCCACGCTCCTTCATCAGAACCCATCTACTATGATAGAGTAGAAAGCATTTAATGCTCACAGAGAAGTGGGGGGTGGGGGTGGGGTGGGGGTGATAAGAGAATTAACTGAGTTCCTCACCAGTATCTTGTTTATGCCCATTCCCTGAGTCTGGTTCGGTCTCTTCCCTTGGATCCTGTGAGATACCCCAGGATCCTAATTAATCCCAATACAGTTTGCTTAAGGGAGACTAAGTATGTTACTTTCAGCCAAAACAAATCCTCACAGATGTAATTAACATAACAATTAATTATAATAAATTAATTAGGGGTGTCTGGGTGGCTCAGTCGGTTAAGTGTCTGACTATTGATTTCAGCTCAGGTCATGATTTCATGGTTTGTGAGATCAAGCTCCCAGTTCAGCTCTATGCTGACAGTGTGGAGCCTGCTTGGGATTCTCTCTCTCTCTCTCTCTCTCTCTCTCTCTCTGTCTGCCCCCACCCTGCTTGTACACACTTTCTCATTCTCTCTCTCTCTCCCTCCAAAATAAATAAACTTTAAAAAATTAATTAATAAATAATATATTAAATAGGTAAGTTCATAAGCACCTTCCATATTACAAGGAATTGGTAATATTTTCTAGCTATGAGAGAATTTCCTTCGACATTTCTTTTTCTAAATTCTATACCCTTCCACTTTTGTGGAAGCATCATATGGGCTCAGCATCCCATGGGCTTCCTAACAGTAAGTTTTTTATTAGGGCCCTTCACAATCTTGTTACACTTACCACAAATATAAGAGCTGCCACGGCTGGTGGGGTAGGGGTGTGAGTGGGTGAGGTGGGGGGTGGGGGGCAATGCTTCCTTCTTTTGGTCTCTGCTTGTTCTGGGCTGGGTAGCACTGAATGGGGTGTCTGTCTAAGGTCATAAGCATCCCAGGCTTTTAAGGCTGTGCTTTTTGAATATTTTCCCCACATGATCCCTAAACATTAAAATACAAAACAAAATCAGCCAAATGACTTCTGGCATAATTTTAAGGCGATGTAAAAAAATCATATGAGGATTTTATAAGTTGCAAAGATACACTTCCTCCCATGGTGTATATGGTGTGCTTTTTTTTTTTTTTAATATATTTTTTTTAATGTTTATTTATTTTTGAGACAGAGAGAGACAGACCATGAATGGGGGAAGGGCAGAGAGGGAGAAACAGAACCGGAAGCAGGCTCCAGGCTCTGAGCCATCAGCCCAGAGCCCGATGCGGGGCTCGAACTCACGAACCGTGAGATCGTGACCTGAGCTGAAGTCGGATGCTCAACCGACTGAGCCACCCAGGTGCCCCTATGGTGTGCTTTTAACGTATTTATGTATTTTCTTCAAAACCTTGGAGCTGCACATTTAACTTGTTCAGCTTTTGGACCATGTTCTCCATTTTCCATAGGTTAGCCAAGGCCAGTGCTCAGGCCAGACCGGTCAGCCAAATCAAAGCATGGGGGCTTGGGGCTCAGAAAATGTTTTAATTTTCTTTTCCCTCCCAAATCAACAAATATGGCATAATACCTTTCTTTGAAACATTCATCTCAGTCCTGAATTCTAAGGTAGATGGAGCCTGGCTGCGTGTTTGTCACAACGAAAGATGACTCAGGGTGCCTTGGCCACCTTCTCTTCACAGCAGCTCTGGGACTTTCCCTCAGGGGATAGTTCTTCTTGAGTCTTCTCCACTGCCACCCCTTCTCCCCAGCCAGGAAGAAAGCAGCATTTTAAGATTCATGGAAGTTAAGAGCTATGCCTTTCTCCTCTTCCTTCCCCTTCTTCTTCTTGTTCTAAATGTATCTATTTTTTATCAGAAGCATATTGGTTTCAGATAGGGGTATTGTTGCAGGATTTTCCACCGCAATGCCCGGGATTCGTTGTCTCCCCGTTTCGATGAATGAAAGAGGTGGGCGCAAAATAAGCGGCAGGCAAAAGTTGATTAGAATATAAGATTAGAAAGGAAGAATAGGAGGAAAGCTCTCTTCACAGAGAGGGGACACTGCAAAGTGAATGCCCGAGGACTGTAGGCAAGGGTCCTAGTTTTGTAAGGTTCTGGTCAGCCCTCCCCCTGCCCTACCCCCTGTTCCTCCTCAGGTTCTACCCTTATTGGCTTCACAGCTCTAGGCACTGGGTTGTCCATTCCTGATTGGCTCGTTTCCATTGTATGAGGGGTGGTCTATGGTCATACTTTGGTCTTTTGTCAAATTCCTGAGGGAAACCTGAGGGGGAGTAGATGGGGTCTGTTACATTCTTAAGAGGAACCTTGGGTTTGCTGTGGTCAGACAGTCCCAGCATTGTTCAAACATAGATGTTTTTCCCCACCCTGGGACCTCAGGCCCTAAGCTTTCCCTGTCTGCCTACTGAACCCTATCTTCTCCTATCATAGTATCGGACAATCATAAATGCACAGGCCCCTTTTTATGCCTTTTCTTTGTTGTAAGAGAGAGAAAGATGACCCTGAACAGCCAGGAGGAAGAGGAAGAAGTGGCAGAGGAGACATAAGCATTACATTTGGAAAGATCAGTTTTTGGAAGAATGAAAATGAAAATTTCAGGGTTTAGAAAATGTTTCCTTCAAACTACTCAAGTCTGTGTGGCCTATGGAAATCATCAGGTCTCCCCAGATGTAGGTATGCCCTTGTGAAATATCAGTGCTGTTGCCTAAGGCAGCAATGCCCCATGTTTAGAGACCAGCAGAATTTTCCAGAAGGCTGGCTTATAGGCAGCTGCCGGCTCCACCCCCAAGATTCTGATTCTGTGGTTCTCAGCTCCACCCTGGGAATATGCATGTGAGCCAGTCTCCTGAGCTGATGCTTTTGGCCTGCTGCAACTCTCAGAAACACCCTTCGGAAAGGATAAGCACAATCTCCCGCAGCTTTAGAAATGCAGGTCACGGCCTCAGAATCAGAAGGCTTAGGGGTGGCGTGTGTAATAAGGAAAAGTAAAACTTAAAAATAAGAGGTGTAATTCTCCCTGTTGAAAATAAGGGAAGAGATTCCTCTCCCTCCTTTTTCTCACAACCTTACTTTAGAAAACTTGTAATTGTTGGTAGTTTCTTCTCTCTTTGAAATGTATATAAATCCTTTGAAAACCAGATAGGCCTTTGTCAGCTTGATGACCCATGAATGCCGTGCTCAGGGACCTGGGAGGCATCTCTTTGAAATGTAAACACAAGGAATGTACTCCCTCCTCCTAGTTTCTTTGGGAGGCAGGGTGCTCTGCAGAAGGTGCAAAGTGCCAGTCGCAAAGGTATGAGAATTTGTTTCTCCACTAGATAAAGCCGATAAACTAATACAGACCTGTAGGCAGAATCCCCAGAAAAAAAAAGACAACAACACATAGCTTTCTTGACATAAGAAAAGTCATTTTAGGCCCGCAGCCATCTTGTGAAAGAAGGTAAGAGCAAAGAGCCAGTAGCAGGCTGGGAGATAGCCTAATCGTACTCAGAAGAGAAGACTGACCCACACATCCCCTGGAGTTATCCTTGCAGGATAAACCCCTTTGAGCACTCAGATACCAGACCAACCAGAGCCAGAGAAGTAATGATGTGGATTCCGGCAGGTCCTCATGACTGACCTGGACGCAGTCACCTTAAGGTGAGTTTTGCCCCGGGTCTATGTTGTATTCCCCATTACACAAGCCTCTTCATGAATATATACACACCCTTAGCTTAAAATTTCCCCAGTTTTGTTATTGGGGAGACACTACTTTGGGAACCATCCCCATGTCTTCTTTTATTTATTGCAGGTAAAACCCTTGCTTTTCCTATTCTCGGCTCTGTCTTTTAGCTTGACATCCACCAAGAGGCAAGCCCAGTTCCGGGTAACCACCCCACTTGGTATGTGAGTCAAGGATAAACTATGTATAACAAATGATGCTGTCCCCTTACTTGCGGACTAGTTATTGTTTATCTTGAGAACCTGTCTGTAACGGGTTCTATCTGCTTGGCTATATGAGGGGGTGAGATTTCTTTCTGTCATTGCCACCTAATCTCTTAGCAGACTGCCTGTGATATGTGTCACATTCAGGCTTAATGCTCATTCACTAATTGTGAGAAGTAAGGGAGATGATTCATTTTTAGAAACACCAAACAAAAGCTGTGCTGTCTAGTTAACAGTAGGTTTACAACCTATTGGAAATATGTATGAACCCGCCTCCCCCAACAATGGAGTCCCAAACCCTTGGACACTTCACTTCCTGGTTCTGCTTCCCCTCTCCATTTCGCGGGCTTTGCAATGAGCATATGCCAAAGAACAAAGGGGGGACTGAAAGTTTCTGTGTCACCTTAGGAATTGGACATTTGTTCCAATCAGACTACTTTTGGCCTTACATGGGCGTAGGCGACGGCCAGGTAAGGCTGTAACTTCTGTAGTACTTAGCCAATGAAGAACCAGGGGAGGGGCTTCACACTAGGAGATAAATTGCCTGCTGTAACTGTCCTGAGTGTGCCTGTCCCTCAGACACTGCTCTTGCAAGAATGTTGATTAAAGCCTCGCCTCACTCTGCTCTGAGTCTCAGCATCCCTCCTTTGATTGGGTCAGCGGGCTTATTTCCCAACTAATGATACCCCCAGGCTGGGTCCAAGGATCAAGAGGGGGTCCCATAAGGCCAGCCAAGAGGGCCCTTGGCTTTGCACAGGATAGAAATTAAATGTAAGCCGGGAGGAAGTGAGAGGAGAGTTTATTGAAGGCATAAAAAGAGAGCAGATATAGACAGAGTGTCTGGGAGACTCAGAAAGGAAAGAAGAGAGAGTCTTGTCTTTGCCTGGGGTCTGGACTTTTTCCTGAGGATTGTGGATCTGTGTACAAGTCTTCTCAGGCATCCAGGAACAAAGACAAGTAGTTAAGTGTCCTCCATAAGTTATGTATGCCCGGAGCCGGGGGCCTTGGTGAGTCAGTCGTCTTGGAAACCTGGTAACTCCTTCGATGTTACCTACTGTGCTGGGGGCCACCAAAAGATCATTAAATCCTTGACCTTTACAAAGAGGACGTACATTATCTGTTCTTTAAGGTGTGTGTAAGGCAGGGGTATAGGTCCTAGCAAAAATAACTGCAGAAAAAGGAGTGAAGAGAGCAGTTTTTCATGGGGTCCCTTTAGTCTCCCTGTCTCAGTAATACAACTGTTTCCTATTCCTCCTGTCTTTGTGGCGAGGTTTTTCTGGATTGAGAGAAGATTTTGTTTTTTAATGCTATTCCTCCAACACGGGCAAGTTGTCTTTATTATAGGTTCCTCAGGGTAAATAGTGAGACTGACCCTAGGGTAGAACCCACAGCTCTGGCAAAGCAATTTTGCAAAACATCAGAAGCAATTTCTTTCACGTGCTCTGTTGCCATATGAGATACAGATATACTACCCATCAAATGTTTCAAGGTTCACAATTCCTGGGCAATAATTGCTGTACTCAAGTATTAAAGAAAGAACACAAGAAAGGTTGAATGAATATGGATTGTGTACGAGTGGATAGATCTTTATCCCAGGACCTTTGGCATCACCTCCCTTCCTATCCCGGTGAACTCTCTGGACCACCCAGAGGAAACCCCCGTGTTCAGTAGTAGAGTGGGTCTTTGTAGATACACCTTAGGGTTAGAGTGCAGCTTTGCAAATGTCGGTTGGAGGTTTGAACCTCACACTCACCACTCCCTGGTGAGATGTTAGTCATTTGATTTAAGTTTGAGCTTCAGTTCACAGAACAAAGCAATTATAGTACGGTAGTGTTGCAGGAATTTTTACCTCAATACATGGGGTTTGTTGCCTCGCCGCTTCGAAGAATGAAGAGGTGGACACAACAAAATGAGCAGCAGGCGGGGGCGCCTGGGTGGCCAGTCGGTTGGGTGTCCCACTTCGGCCCATGTCATGATCTCCCAGTTTGTGAGTTCGAGCCCCGCGTGAGGCTCTGTGCTCACAGCTCAGAGCCTGGAGCCTGCTTCAGATTCTGTGTCTCCCTCTCTCTCTGCCCCTCCCCAACTCACGCTCTGTCTCTCTCTGTCTTAAAAATAAATAAAACATAAAAAAAATTTTTTTTAATGAGCAGCAGGCAAATGTTTATTAGAGTATAAGATCAGAAAGGAAGAATAGTATGAAAGCTCTCTTTATAGAGAGGGTGCATTTGAAATGCCCAAGTAGAGGTAAGGGTCTTTGTTTTCTAAGGTTCTGGTCACCCCCCTCCCCTTCCCTTCCCTCTTTTTCCTTCTCAGGTTCTATTCTTTTTTTTTTTTTTTTTTTTTAACGTTTATTTATTTTTGAGACAGAGAGAGACAGAGCATGAACGGGGGAAGGGCAGAGAGAGAGGGAGACACAGAATCGGAAAGCAGGCTCCAGGCTCTGAGCCATCAGCCCAGAGCCCAACGCGGGGCTCGAACTCACGGACCGTGAGATCGTGACCTGAGCTGAAGTCGGACGCTTAACCGACTGAGCCACCCAGGCGCCCCTCTCAGGTTCTATTCTTATTGGCTTGATAACTGTAAGCGCTGGGATGTCATTCCTGATTAGTTCAACAACATTGTGTGAGGGGTCAGACTATGGTCATACTGTCCCTCATATGACATAAGTTTTATGGTTTACTTATTTTAGTCAGGTATTTTGATTGTCACATTCCTGAGGGAACCTGACGGGGAGTAGGTGGGGTCGGTTACATTCGTAAGAGGAACCTTACGCGTGAGGGGGTTTGCTGTGGTCAGACGCTCCCAACATTGTTCCCAAATATGTGTTTTTTCCCACCCAGGGACTCCAGGCCCTAACCTTTCCCTCTCTGCCTATTTTATCCTATCTTTTCCCATCATAGTAGGAGAGGGAAACTTTCCCATTCTTCCCTCTTATGTTCTTTGGCCTAATAATTAAATTGCCATAAGACAGATTAACAGGATAAAAACAAATTTAACTAGTACCTACAGGAGCCCCACATGAGAGGCTCCCTGGCAGTCAGGCAGTTGAGGCTTATATACCATTGTGAGCTAAGGAGACAGGGGTAGAAGGGTGGGAAGAGAGAATGTTTGATAAACATGTTCGTCACACCAGGCAGAGACAATGAGACACAGAGAAGAATTGGAACACACAGGCCCTGCTGAGCTCCCCCCACTCACCACACCTGCCCTTCACTCTGTTGTTCTTGCTGGTGATTGCTCTCCTCCTGGACCAGGTCCTCTGTCTAAATGTTTAGGAGTTAAGGAGGAGGTAAAAAGCTCATCCGGAGTCTTTTGGGTCTTGACTGCCCTCAGCTCAGAATACTCCACATGCCAAAGTGGCCTGCTATGAAGAGGCTCATTCTGAACCCCTTCAGTCCCCATCCAAGAGGGCAGCTGTGAGGTATGGATGAGCCAGACACATACGAGACAGTGGCTGCTCTGGCAAAGAGCCAAGACTGATCAGCCAGGGCCCACCAGCATCTTTTTTCTTTTTATAAATTGATGCATAACTGACATATAACATATATTAGTCCTAAATGTACATCATAATGAATCCATATTTGTATACATTGTGGAATGATCACCATATCCATCACCATATATTATTAAGAATTATGTTTTTTTGTGATGAGGGCTGTTAAGATCTACTCTCTCAGCAACCTTCAAGTATATAATACAGTATTGTTAACTGTAGTCACGATATTGTACATTATATCCCCAGAACTTATTCATCTTATAACTAGAAGTTTGTACTTTTGATCCCCTCACTCATTTTGCCTGCCACTACCCCCTACCCCTGGCAACCATCGGTTTTCTGTATCTGTGAGCTTGGGATTTTAAATCAGAGCATACATAGTCAGTGCCTGGCATTCCTGGCTTGAAACTGGACCCTTTCACATGTTCAATATCAATGGTGTCCCGTATGGGACAGCCATCCCATACTCATGGACCCCAGGGTTCTCTGCCCACCCCTTAAGCCCACTGTCAGTTGTACTTCCTAATCCAAAGAATCACATGTTGCCACTTACTCCCATTCCTTTGCTGTCGGAACGATCTTGGTTTTGATTGTCAGTGTCTATTCTGATTCTGTGTCTTCACCCACTGAGGGCTCTTTATCTTCTCCCTAATGAGGGGTAGAGAAAGTGTAAGGGTTAAATTGTAGTGTAGGGTAACGCTTACCTTGAAAAATAACAGCTTTGTTCTGACACCAAAGGTCAAAAGATAACAGCCTTGCCTTTACTCTTGTAAATCATGCTTCATACTCTTGTGAATCAGGCTTTACCAATGAAGGAAGCAAAAGCTCAAAAAAAGAGCATCAGTGACAAGGTCAAGGAGATCCACTGGTTGCAACTTAGCGGCAGAAAGTCTAAAATAATCACCTCATTCGATAACTGTTTCTGACTCATCTGGCAACTGTTTCTAATTCATCTGGGAACTGTTTCTCTGTTCTGTTCCCAGATAATGATAAAACGATGTGATTGGCTTTAAAAACTCTGTACCCCGGCTGCTCGGGGCTGCACTCTTATCAAGAGTGTTGGTCCCGATCGGTCGGCCTTGCCTCTGTTGTAATAAACTTTGTTGTGACTGTCACTGGTGCCCGTAGCATTCTGTTTCAAGAGTCGTGTGGATGCAACAAAAGACCTATACAATTTACTGAACAGGGGTGCCTGGGTGGCTCAGTCAGTTAGGCGTCCGACTTCGGCTCAGGTCATGATCTCATGGTTCATGAGTTCAAGCCCCGCATCGGGCTCTGTGCTGACGGCTCAGAGCCTAGAGCCTACATCGGATTCTGTGACTCTCTCTCTCTCTCTGCCCCTCCCCTGCTCACGCTCTGTTTCTGTCTCTCAAAAATAAATAAATAAATAAATAAATAAATGCTAAAAAATTTGTTTTAAAATAATAAATAAAAAATTAAATGAACAAATTTCAGGATAAAAATCTTAACACTGCTTTACAAGCCAAAACTAAAATTCTCAAAGTGTAATGTATATTCTGAGGTACAATTTTAATGACTAGCAGGGCAAAAGAAGTCACCAGGATTTTTGAGTACTAAATAGCAATTTCCTGTCTTTTGAGAATACATTTAACATAGTGCTTTCTAACACAATATGTGAAGAATTGGGTTTTATTATTAAGCTCAGTTGCAATTTCATTTAAAATTATAACATTTTACACGTACTGTTTAAAGTGGCTAAATGTGCAATTTTATTTCTCATAAACTCTAATTACATTTTAAGGAGTATACAGGCAAAAATAAAGTTTAACTTCCATACTTACTATAAAATCAATTAAAGAAATTCAAAAACACTGATGAAAATTTTGCAGATATTACACTTGTGCAAATAGAGACCAAAATCCTCTGTTAGCAAAATGTTTCATCTTTAGTTTTCCCACAACAGTTGTATTTGTAAGGATAAGAAAGGTGTTAATGAACCATGCATCCATCCATCCATCCATCCATCAGGTTATTCATTCAGTAAATCAGTCACTAACTGAAACTTAACATCACCTGCTTTTGAGATTCTAAAAGGATTAACATTATGAGACTGTCCACGCAAAGTTTAAGAGAGAAGATAAGACATGATGCAACAGAGGAAGAATAGATTTCTTTAATCTTGGAGGTAACATTTGGGAAGATAGAGATCATCCTTAAAGGAGATAGAAGGACAGACAGAAAAATCATGGGCTTTGAAAGCAAAAGACCTGGGTAAATTTCTAGTGCCACTCTTTACTAGCTGTGTGACCCAGGGCAGCCTGCTTAAATACTCTAAGCTTTAATTACCTTGTCTATAAAACAGGAGATGTTATAGCATTACCACACAACCTTGTTCGGAGGATTAATTGAGTTAAAATCAGCAAATCACACTACTTTGCGTATAGTAGGTCTCAATAAATTCCAGTTCCACCCCATTCATCCGATTTCTCTTAGTTTGGATTTTTTTTTTTTTTTTTTTTTTTTTTTTTTTAGTATTTAAACCTCTTGGGGTGCCAGGGTGGCTCAGTCGGTTGAGCGTCCAGCTCCAGCTCAGGTCATGATCTCACAGTCTGTGAGGTCGAGCCCTGCATCGGGCTCTACGCTGACAGCTCAGAACCTGGAGCCTGCTTCGTATTCTCTCTCTCTCTCTCTCTCTCTCTGTCTCACCCCTGTTTGCACTCTGTCTCTCTCTCTCTCTCTCTTTCAAAAATGAATAAATGTTAAAAAAAATTTAAATACTTAAACCTCTGGATTTAATCCATTTATTCAGTCATTTAAACATTCATTGAACACATACAATATGCCTGGCACTGTGATAGGTGCTGGGGATCCAAAGATGAATAATTCAAAATTCCTGCTGGGTATAATCATTTACTAGAGGAGAAAGACCCATAAATAAATCGACACACTAGAGAATACAAGAGGAGTAGAATGGCTCCAGGGGTCCAGAAGAGAACGCATTGCCTCTGCCTTAAAAGGTGGGAGAGGAGGGTTCAGATTTATGGCTACCTTGGCAACTGGTAGTCCATAAATGTATCCAAATGGAGACTTTTTCCAAGCAAGTAGTCCTAGCAGTTCTTTAAAAAATCCTCCCATTTATTAGACACTAATGAAAAGTGATAAAGAAGGCAAAATGGTTGCCAACAGGGGGAGGCAGATTTGCAAAGTCCAAGTGCCTGGGTCCGTATCTGTGCTCTATCCCGTATTAACTGTCTGCAGGTTATTATTTATTTATTTATTTTTGGTGGGGCGGGGGGGCGGAGGGGAGTGCAAGTTGGGGAAGGGGCAAAAGGGAGACAGAGGTTATGAAGGGAGCTCTGCCCTGACAGGTTGACAGCAGTGAGCCCGATGTGGGGCTCAAACTCACAAATCCCGAGATTAAGACCTGAGCCGCAATCCAATGCTCAAACAACTGAGCCACCCAGGCGCCCCTGTCTGCAGGTTATTTAGCTTCTCTCAGACTCCAGTTCCTCATGTGAGGATAGTAACTGCATCTATATCATTGACTCTTCAATGAAAACAAAAAATTACGTAAAACGCTGCATTCTGTGGCTGGAACATGTTAAATATTTGATATTAGCTGCTATTATTACTTGCCTAAGCCTTCTTGCAAGCATTAACATAGGTGTTTTTCTTTTTAAAAGGACATGCTCCAATTATAATGGCAGAAATAAAAAGGGCCCTTCCATCCTGGGATTTAGGAGTTCTCCCGGTTACCCATTCTCCCTCTCATATTGCTGCCTTGGGGTATCTGGTGTGGCACCAAGAAGAACGGGCAGGAAAGCGCTGCTGTTCCATAGCATCATAATTCCACACATGTAGAAACAGTTCCCCCTCCAGAAAGTGGGGAAACTGCCTGTCCTCAGGGATGTCTCAAGGCCAGAGGGGATGATCTCTATGAAAGTGCCTTTGAAGGAAATAATTGAGTTCATTCAAAGTTTAATTATCATTTTGAACACAAAATGATTTCCCAGCATCCTGTATAACATAAGCTTTTTTGAGCTTAAATATATTTACCTTTTACCCTCTCCTACCACCATGTTTGATACGTAAAAGATGCCCTCAAATGATGGTTAAGTTGTTAAATAAAATCCTATGTACCAAAGGTACCTGTACTGAAGCCGTGTTTGGGAATAATTTATTTTTAAAAAATGTTTTTTAAATCACTTTTTAAGTTGAAGTATGTGAATGCAAACATTTCAGTCTTCGGCGCCAGCTGGGTATTCGATTTCACGGCTTTGCTTTCACATTCCCAGTTACCTGGACGTGCGCACAGACCACAGACGCACACATATTTGTTCTTTGTTATTCTAACAGCACCTGGCGCTCCTGCTTGAGGTTTGGCTTTGCTTTTTGATGTCGGAAGTCGGTTTGGGGATTGCAGTGGGACGCTGCGAGCTCGGAGGCAATGGGGGAAAGGCGCCAACGTCTGAACTGGTGCCTAATCCTCCGCTTCCTCCTCTTGGGAGCGCACCTAATTCAAGGATTTAGAGAGGCCTGCCACACCTTTCGGCTGTATTGGGCTGCAATTCATCTTTGGAGCAAAGGGATTCCAAATGTAAAGGTCAAACCACTCGGCAGCCGCCTTAGCATCTAACAGAATGCTTCTGTGTCCCAGGGGCATCTACCGCCGACCAGAGCCCTCTCAGCCCAGGATCCAGGTCGGTCCCTGACTGCACAGGCTTTTCTTGGCACGCACAGCAAAGGCTTCGGGGCGTTTCCATCTGCCACTTGCCAAAAGGCTGCAGCCGTGTGCGGTCCAAGTGCCTGGCTTGAAAGCGTTCCAGCGCTGTGTTCTGTGGCTTTGAGGTTTGCCCTCGCTCGCGCTCGCAGTGTGTGGGAAGGTCCCCTGGGGACCGAGGCGGCGGCTCTGCGCGCAGGGCTTATCAAAGGTCTTCCGCTGTGCGGCAAATGGAAAGCAGCCAGGCTCTTGGAGGAGGCTTACAACTTGCCAATTATTTTCCGGGGCACTTCGGTGTGTTACCTTCTTCCTGTTCTCAAGTCTGCACGTAGCAAGGTGCTTTCCTTTTCCTTTTCCTCTTCCTTTTTTTTTTTTTTTTCCTTTCCTTTTCCTTCCTGTTTTTATGCCACACCGTTGTTAAGTCCCAATTTTGTATTGCCTGATTGCGTTCCTTTGTAAAATTTGCGATATAACCTCTCGAATCTGGCAGCCTACATACTTGCTAACTTACTCCATTACCCACCCCCCTCCGTGTTCAGGGTTTTATTTCTACTTAGCATCTAGTTTATAATGTCTTTTATTAAGACTGGAAACTTAATTATGTACGTATTTGAAACCTGAACCCGTTAAGTCGATAGATCCCTTGAAAACGTTGTTTGCCAGGTGTGCAATCACAGTGAATGTGCAAAAATGTTGCCCAATTAGTTTTTAAAGCTTAACTGAAAACAGGCTGAGGGACTAGCTTTTTAAGTGGAGAAAAATGGCTCCCTAAATGTTAGAAGAAATAAGGAAAATGCATGAAATGAATGAGAAATAAAATTATGAGGATTATATCCACAGGAAAGATATCAGGGGAGAGACACTGAAAGGAAAGAAGAAAATGAAGATTTTACAATGTAAACAGTAGCAGGTTCCCCTCCTGGAGGAAGTCGGAGGCTGTTCAGCTCACCCCCCTGCCCTTGGGTCTCTCTGGGTTCTCTCCATCCTGAGTCAGTCACCACCTCCGCTGTGTGTCTGCACACGACCACCTCCTCCTTGTGTGTCTATAGACACATGGGGGTGATCGGATGCTTCACATTGTCATCATGACTTATTCACCGTCTCTCCCATCAGACTATAAGCATCTCAGGGGCAGGAATCATGACAAGTGTCCAAGACAGTAAAGGTTAGTCGTTGGAAAGAGTAGTAGTGTCTGATGGGCCTGACCCCCTTCAAGGGGGTCAGGGATGTGCTACTCTGGCAGCTGGAAGGCTGTCAGTTGAGAGCCCTTCAACTTGCAGCCTTTGGAGGATGCCCTCAGCTGCGGACAGCTGCCTTGGCCCGGGTCACACCCTTCCAGGGGTCATACATCTCCAATGACTGGTGCCCCCCATCCCAGCCTGGCCTGGGACAACTCTGAAATGTTGCTCTAGCTTCAGAGCTTCTCTGTGGGCTTGGCCAGGCTGTCAGAGGCCTGCATTGCCAGTGGCCTTCTCTCTCTGTCCACTCCTAGTTTGCCCCTTGTTTACACAGGTGTTTGGCCCAAGGGCACTGGCTAATGAACACTCTATACACAAAATCCCATCTGAGTCTGCCTGTTGGAGAACCCTACCTGCAACCCCATTTAGCTGAGGATGGTAAATAATTAGGGCAAGGGGTAGAGAATCTAGGAGGAAGATATTAAGGGGTAGTATTAAGGATGGTAAATAATTAGGGCAAGGGGTAGAGAATCTAGGAGGAAGTATTAAGGGGAAGTATTAAGGATGGTAAATAATTAGGGCAAGGGGTAGAGAATCTAGGAGGAAGATATTAAGATTTTAATATCTTAAATGATGTGGGGTTCTAAAGGAGAATGAAGAGATATAAAACCAAAAAAAAAAAAATGTAGTCTGGTGGAAAGAATAATTGCTGGGGAGTTCCCAGACCTGGTGCTTATGTGGGCTCTCCTAAGAGCTGAATGCGTGACCTTGGGACAGTCCCAGCAACCCATGGGCCTCCCTCCTCTTCTACAAAGGGAAGAGAGTTGGAAAAGCATATTCCCAAAGTACCTCCCTCCTCTGCCCTTCCATCAGTCTGGATTAGAAACTCTAAGAACATTTAGCAAAATTTGACTGCAACCACGAGATTTCCAAAGATGACCTCGAAACTGTAAATCCAGGAGACAAAGCTGAAGGAAAAGAAAATGTGCCATTCAGCGTTCGAGGCGGTGATCTAACATCCCTCGAAGTCTGTCATTTTGACAACTCACAGACGTGTGAGGAAGGCATTCCTTTGATGGCTGCTTGTCTAGAGATAACTGTGCTTTTCAAAGGAATGAGGTGAGGGAACAAGGAGGGCATGGGCTTGGCAGACAGTGGAAATTGGAATGGAAACACCATGGGGAGTAAGTCAGACAGAAAAAACACAATTATTGGCAGCGGAGATGAAGAGACTGACAAAGAGGAACATTTTATAGTCACAGAAGTAAAGCTTCTTGCAAATCAAGAAGTTTGGCCGGAAATGAGAAGTTGGAATCTTACTTAGTTTCATTTTGTTTGGTTCCATTTTGTTTGCCTTTAGTTAAAACAATAGTCATTCATCAAATAATCAAATGCCTATTTTTATCAGGTAGGCTTCTTCGATGCAGTCAAAAAAGGGAACAAAATAATAAAAGAAGAATTTGTGGTCAGAGTAGGAAGTGGCTAACAGAATAGAAGGAAAAGTCAAACAAGCCAGCTCCCAGGATAGGACCCAGGGAGCCTCCAGGGATCTAACAGCAGGCGCAAGAGAGAGGCTTTCCAGGATCCAGGCTTCCCAACCTTTTCATCCTGTGAAGCCTTAACTTTCCAGGAGAGAAGGTTACTAAAGAGTACTAAAGAGACTAACTTGCGTTATCCTTGGCTGGAAGGAAAGGAAGGACCCTCTTGCCTGATGATTGGGGAGGAGCCATTCCCCAGAGGAAATCAAGTTTCTGTCGCCAAAAGAAAGGACAAAGGATGCATGCAGGCCAGCAAAACTTTCAGAAAGTTCCCCCCACCCCCTAAGCATTGCTATAGCCATGGCTTATGTTGGTGAGAGGCACAGAGATGAGCCCTACTCACCGGGAGCATGGAGCCTAGTAAGAAAGTGTAACAAGGTATGACAAATCCTGCTGGCTAGTGACCTTATAGCCATTCCTGCCTTGTTTTTTCTTGCCTAGCTCTACCTCATAGTTTGACAAAGTGAAGTACTCGCTTTCCCAGACTCCCTTGCAGCTAGAAATGGCTAAGTGACATGGTTTTAGCCTGTATGTATAAGCAGAAGCCTGCTAGAGGACTGAGGGAAAACCCTTTGCTTTCTGTGATAAAAGAGACAGATGCATCTGTACAGTCCTTTCCCTCCTTTTCCTGCTTGACACATGATGTCTGGTGCTACATCCATGAAGATAAAACACCAATTGAAATAGTGGAGGAGAAGAATGAACAAGGCTCGGGGCTTCCTTGTTATTTGTAAGCCCCTTTGCTATTTGTAGATGGATGCATTTCTTTTTTATTTTTTAAATTGTTTTAAATGCTTATTTTATTTATTTTGAGAGAGAGAGAGAGAGAGAGAGAGCGAGAGCGCACATGCACATGAGTGGGGGAGGGGCAGAGACAGAATGAGAGAGCGAATCCCAAGCAGGCTCCATGCTGTCTGTGCAGAGCCTGACTCAGGGCTCAAACTCAAAAACTGTGAGATCATGACCTGAATCGAAACCAAGAGTCGGTCGCCTGAGCTTCTCAGGTACCCCTTGCTGAATGCATTTCTAACTGATATATAGGAGTCTGAACTATGGAGTCTGGGATGGAATCTCTGAGGCAGTGAATACGATATGAAAAGGGGTTATCCAGATGTGGATTGCAGGGAAGGACGAGCACTCCGGGTGGTCTAGGAGTAAGAACATCTGTGCCCACTTCCTACATGATGCATATAACCTGGGCCAGCCTAACTTTTCTGAGCCCAATTTCATCCCACAGAATCCACCTTCACCTGCCTTCCTCAACTTGGGAAAACATGGTCTTTGTTTTATTCAAGGAAAATCCCTCTACTGTGGTCTGATGCAATTGTCTCCCAGGAATTTATTGATTGTTATTCTTTCTGTTTTATAATCTCTCCCTCTCTATTGGCTCCTTACCCAAAGACTGCCTCCGTTCTCAAGTCTCTCATATTTAAAAAAAAAACAAAGCCTCTTTCAGCTACTGTATTGTTTGTCTTTTTTCCCTTGAACACTTTATTCTTTTTGTATTTACTTCCTCACTTCTCTGTAACTCCCTCCCTTAGTGCTGTGAGACAGCCACACTCTACCGCTATGTGGAACTGTTCTGAGAAAAGTCACAGTGTCACTAGAAGGTAATTTCTATGCAGGCAGGGATCTTCTCTCTTTTGTTCCCCACGGGATGTCCTGTCTCCAGAGTAGGGCCCGGAACATAATAGTTGCTCAAGAAATAAATAAATGTCTCCCAAATCATCAAAGCAAATGAATCCTGCCTGTTTTGCCTCACTTGACTTCTCAGGAGCTTTGTCATTTTTGAGCACTTCTGTCGTGAGACCCACGCATCTTAGTTTTTGTAACATAATTGTTTCTACTTCTCTTTGAAATTTTTATTATGGAAAAATTTCATAAATGGATATGAAGGAAAAATAAAATAACAAAGGTCCCAGTACCCAATGCCCAGCTTCAACTCATGGCCAATCTTGTTTCATCTGAACCTTCACTCCTCTCTCATGTTAATTTGAAACAACCCTAGACACCATTCTATTTCACCCATAAATATTTCAGATTCCATTGCCAAAAGAAATGAAATCTTTTAAGCAGCATAATCTCAACACTGTCATTACACATAAAAAAAATAACAAATCCTTGAGGTGCCTGGGTGGCTCAGTTGGTTAAGCGTCCGACTCTTGGTTTCAGCTTAGGTCATGATCTCGCGGTTTCGTGACTTAAAGCCCCGTGTGGGGCTCTGTGCTGACAGTGCAGAGCCTGCTTGGGATTCTCTCTAGAGAGAGAATCTCTCTCTGTCCCTCCCCCACTTGCACTGTCTCTGTCTCTCTCAAAATAAATAAATCAACTTAAAGATAACAATTCCTTAATATCATCAGCTTCATTCTTGATTTTATTTTGAGCTATCTTGATTATTATTTTGGAGGCTGGAATACCTTTCTGTTTCTGTTTCTTCTACCTCAACTTTATCTTATTGGTAAATTGGGAAATTGGAGTGAGGCCTGGTCAGGTTTTTTGAGCTCTTTCTAGAAGCAACCCAGTTGTGGGAGTCCTGTACCTCTGCCCTTGCTGAAGCGTAGCTCCCAGGGTCATATTCGGCCTGCAGTTTGTCTACCTCTGCCATGCCTGGGCAGGTAAGTTAAATTAACAGTGAACCCTTAGGAAGCCCATCTGCTTTGGTCAATAATCAGGCTGATATTTTATGTTCAGCCACCTGACTTCCATACCGGTCTCCCAGTCAGTTCTGAAATCAGGAGGAAAAAACTATGTGAAGCCCTATCAACAAAATGAGAATATTATTCAGAAACATTGAGGTAAACACCAGAAGAAAGAGCTAATCAGTTGAAAGTGATTGTTTCTGGGGAGGGAAGAAGACATAGGAGGTGGTGGACAGTGAGCTTCTTTTTGATTTAAGCCTCTTTACAATATATGACTCCTGAAGCTCTAGACATAGGATATATTGATAGGTATAAAAATGATGGGGCACTGGGTGGCTCATTCAGTTAATGTCTAACTCTTGGTTTTGGATCAGGTCATGATCTCATAGTTTGTGACTTCAAGCCCTGGTCAGGCTCTGCAATGCCAGTGTGGACCCTGCTTGGGATTCTCTCTCTCTTCCTCTCTCTGCTCCTCCCTCTCTCTCTCTCTCTGTCTCTCAAAATAAACAAATAATTTTTTTTTAAATTTAAAAATCAATGAAAACATGTCATATCAAAACCTAGAGGAGCTTAACTCAAAATCCCCTCATCTTACCCGGCCCCTCCTCTTTCAGGGAACACTACCATCTATCAGAAATCTTGGAGTCCTCCTGCTTCTTCTTGCCCTTTCTTGCCAGATTTTGGTGGTGAGCAGGACTTCTATAATGTGTCCTGTTCCCATCACAACTTCTGTGTTCCCACTGCTCTTGTCTTGGTTCATGTCCTTCACCATCCTTTGCTGGACAATTACAGCAGCCGCTGCCTGGTCCATCTGATATGGGCTGAATTGTGTCTACCTTAAATTCCTATGTTGAAGTTCTAACCCCAGTCAGAATGCGACTGTATTTGTATATGGGGCCTTGAAGAGGTAATTAAGGTAAAATAAGTCCATATTTATGGGCTTTATATGACTGAGTCCTTTTAGGAAGAGGAGATTAGGACAGAGAAAGGCATAAAAGAAAGCTCTTGTGCAAACAGAGAAGACGACCACCTACAAGCCATGGAGAGAGGCTTTAAAAGGCACGATCCTACTAATACTTTGATCTTGGACTTTCAGCTTCCAGAACTGTGAGAAAATAAACTTCTGTTGTTTAAGCCGCTGAGGCAGTGGTGCTTTGTCATGGCAGCCCTGATGAACCAATACACCAGCCCCCCTGCCCTTCTTGGCCATGATCTGATTCAACTTCCAAAACAGTGTCAGAGGGAGTTCTCAATAATGCACATCTAATCAAGTTATTCTCCTGCTTAAAATCCTTAAATGACTCTTCTACATGCTAGATAAAACCTATCTCCTTAGCCTGACACGGGAAGCCTTCCCTTATCTTCCCTCCTTATACCGAAGCACCAACTTTAGTGAAGTATCTGCACATCCAAGGAGGCCACCCTAATTCAGGCTTTACTGTCTCTGCAGGTGTATTTTCCTTGCTCAGAAGACCTTTACCCTCCTCAGAATTTTCTTTCTTTTTTTTTTTTTTTAATTTTTTTTTAACGTTTATTTATTTTTGAGACAGAGAGAGACAGAGCATGAACAGGGGAGGGGCAGAGAGAGAGGGAGACACAGAATCGGAAGCAGGCTCCAGGCTCTGAGCCGTCAGCCCAGAGCCCGACGCAGGGCTCGAACTCACAGACCGTGAGATCATGACCTGAGCTGAAGTCAGACACTTAACTGACTAAGCCACCCAGGCGCCCTACCTCCTCAGCATTTTCGAGTCTCAGGTCAAACCCCATTTCCCCTGGGAAACCTTTCTTACCCCTTCAGATAGAATCAATATTCTTTCCTTATGTTCACTTTGGACCCTATATAGACTTCTACCTGACACAGTATTTTTATTGCCATTGCTTTTATCTTATTTATCTAATCCTTAAAAGCAGAGACTATGCTGTAACTTTGCAGACACAGGACCTAACATAATACCACGCACATAATGGGTGCTCAAAAGATGTTGACCAACCACCTGATTAAATGAATGAATCTGGAAAACTGGAATAATTATGTTAGTTTAGAATACCTCAGAGAGCTATTTTCCAATAATACATGTGGACATTTTAAACAATGCCTAGAAATAAGTAATTTTTGAATTTTTAAAGACGAATTGAAATTGCAACTTACTACTTGATCTTGAGTTTGAATGTACTCGAATAGTGGGTCATTTCCAACCCTTAACATGGTGTTGCTTTTTCTTTAAAACATGGGATCATGAAAATGTATTTTTGGAGAAGGTAGAGATGATCTGATCCAACCATTCTATTTCATCAACAAGGAAGCTAAGAAACAGCAACTGTGCCCATGAGCACACGGGCCCGCTGTTACCAGAGCCGGGATGCTTGATTCCATGTCTGATACACTGATTCTGCCTCCGATGAAGACAGAAACACCGCAGTTAGATTGGTTTGAGGAAAAGGGATCTGAAATGTAATTCAACCAAGAAAAAAGCCACCAAATTTACATTTATAAAAGTAAGAGAAAGACTCTGATTCTTAAATTGTTTCTAAATAAAATATTGTGAATGAATTTCATCCAATATTGATATGTCCTTTGGCACTGGGGCATTTTAGAGTATTTATTTGTTATTGTGAAAAATTGCATTTGAATAATGTATAACAAGATGCGTATTCAAATTGCCTCTGAATAATGTATAACAAGAACATTTATTCATTTGGCACCTTTCTTTCAAGGAAGTACAAATACCTGGTGTACTTTAAATTAGGTATGGCTTGCTGGGTACTTGCTTTTTCACTTAACTGTAACATTTTGGATACCACAGTAATGGTTTGAACCTAAAGCAGCAACACTCCACAACCTGAGAACATCTTGACAAAGGAAAAAATTTACATAGTCTACCTCATCTGTTAGCACAACTTGGAAGCACTGTCTTGGAATGAAGAACTTGAAGTTGTGTCTGTTGGTGGAATTTCAGACATTTCTGACCCTTTGGAGGAGGCTGCAGGACCAGTCACCCACAGGCTTCTGTATGCAAGCCTGTTGTGGTGCCTCAATGACAGTGTGTGACCACAGATGAGAAAGATAAGCATTCTCTCCACTACTTCCAGAACACAATGTTCAGCTCAGCAAGAGCTGCAGGAAATCCAGCACAGCTTTGCTGCTTTGAAACTTCGAGAGGCTTTGTTCCTGACACAGGTATGGGCTGGCTATGGTGGTTGTGGGACTGGCAGTAGGAGTGGGGGGAGGTTCCCTCAAGAATCATACTGAACAGCAGCCATCAGCAGGGCAAAGAGCATACATGAACTTACTGGAGACACTCCTGCAGACTCCCCCAAATTACTGGGCAAGACTTTGAGGGGGTGCAGAAGGTCCTATATTGGCACGGTGGAATAGATAGACCTCATTCAGCCATTAGCAAACCTATGTGAGACAGTCTTCTTGGGGCTGGAGATGTAGCAGTGAAGAAAACAAAGATTCCATTCTTGTGAAGTTTACACAAAGTGAGGAGGAGGGGATGATACAGGCTATGAACTGAATCGTTTCCCCTAAAAATTTGTACATTGAAGCCTTAACCCCCCAAGTGATGATTTTTGGAGATGGGGCCTTTGGGAGGTAATTAGGTACATATGAGGGTATGAAGGTGGAGCCCTCATGATGGTGGTGGTGTCCTTGAAGAAGAGACATCAGAGAGCTTTCTCTCTCTCTTTCTACCATGTGAGGACACAGTAAAAACATGACTGTCTGCAAGTCAGGAAGAAAACCCTCACCAGGGAATCAAATTGGCTACCACTTTGATCTTGGAATTCCCATCCTCTGGAACTGTGAGAAATCAATTCCTGTTGCTTAGGTCACCCAATCTATGGTATATTTTGTTATGGCAGCCCTAGCTGACTAATACAATAAAGAATGTAAATAACACATAGATAAATTACCTAGTATGTTAGGAAGTGATACGTGCTATAGAATTTTATTTATTTTTATTTAGAGAGAGAGAGAGTGAGAATGGGGGAGAGGAGCAGAGGGAGGGAGGGAGGCAGAGAGAGAGAGAGAGAGAGAGAGAGAGAGAGAGAATCTCAAGCAGGCTCCACACTTAGCGCAGAGCCCAGTGCAGTGCTCGATCCCACAACCCTGGGATCATGACCTGCGCTGAAATCAAGCTGGATGCTGAACTGACTGAGCCACCCAGGCACCCTGCTATAGAACTTTTTTTTTTTTTTAAAGAAGCAGGATAAATGAGATCAAGAGAATAGGTGTGGGGAACAAAGTTGGTCAGACTAGGACTCGTTAAGAAGGTGATATCTAAACAAAGAATTGAAGGAGATAAAGCAGGTAACTGATGGAAATGTGTTTCAGATAGCAGGTATAGCTAGGGCAATGGTCCTAACGTGGGAAGGTGGTTGGGATGTTCTTGCAATGCCAATGAGGCCAGCATGGCTGGAGGGGGGTAAACAAGGGGGAGAAAATAAGCATAAGGTCAGAACAATGATCTGGGTCTAGATCACAAGGGCCTTGTGGACCTTTGTAAGGATTTACTCTGAGTGAAATGGGGAGATACCATGGAGTTTTGAATAGGGAATGACATGATTACATTTAAGTTTACGTTTTTTTTGTTTTGTTTTGTTTTGTTTTTATTTATTTTTGGGACAGAGAGAGACAGAGCATGAACGGGGGAGGGGCAGAGAGAGAGGGAGACACAGAATCGGAAACAGGCTCCAGGCTCCGAGCCATCAGCCCAGAGCCTGACGCGGGGCTCGAACTCACGGACCGCGAGATCATGACCTGGCTGAAGTCGGACGCTTAACCGACTGCGCCACCCAGGCGCCCCACATTTAAGTTTAAAAAGGTCTCTTGAGCTGCTGTGTTGAGGTCAGCATAGAATCTGGAAAGCCAGCCAAGACAGCATTACAGTAATGTAGATGAAAGCTTAGACCAGCTGGTCGCAGTGAAAGTGGTAAGAAATGGTCAGATTCTGGATAAGTTTTGCAAGTAAAGCTAACAAGATTTGTTGTGTTAGAGACAGGGAGGCATCAAGGATGGCTGACTTGATTAATGGGAAGAATGCAGCTGCTATCAAATGAGATAGGAAGGTATTGCTAGTGCAGATTTGGGGCTTTCAGGAGTTTGGTTTTGGCCATATTGAGTTTGAGATGTCTATTGGTCATTCAAGTGGGGATGTCAAGGCTTGAATTATTTCAGTTATTGTGAACTCATGAGCACCTCAAGTGATGAATCCTGGGGAAATATGGATTACATCCACAACATGACCTTAAGTTGGCAGGGTTTGAAGGGATATTTGTTGAAGTCGTGAGTATGACTTGTTAGAAGTTGGATGTATCCATGGCATAGTTGGAGAAGTGGCTCAATTTTCAGCGCTGGTCATTGTCATCTCTTTGTAAAAGGATCTGAATGCTTCCAGGCAAAACTACTTTGGATCCTCCTATTTTTTGAAATGAAAGTAATTATTTCCTTATGTGCTTGATTCTCCCACTTAATCACGAGCTCCTTGAAGGCAGCGCTGCGCTGTCTTTATCCCTGTATTTCAAGCAATTGACAAGCTAGTGTCCAGATGCAATAAATGCTTATTTAGTGAATAAATACAGGTTTGTCTATGTGAGAGTCAGTTACGTATTTTGTTTCAGCAAACTATTTTTAGACATTTGAAGTAATCTATCTCCCACTTAATGCCCTAAATTTGATTTTACAAAACAAGGCATAAGATAAAAAGAAAAAAAAAAATAAGCAAAGTGTTATTACTGTAATGCAAATGTATTATGGATAAACATAAGGTACTTTTTGTCCCCTAAAGAGGTCTGTCTCATGACTCTTTCATCTCTATATTATGTGGCTGATGGAAGTTCGGTCTTTCTACTGAGAGTGTTGTCCTCAGACCAGCAGCAATGGTATCACTTGGAAGATAGTTAGAAATGCTCCACTGCACACCTCCTGAATCAAACGATGCTTTTCAGCTAAAACCCCAGGTGATTCATGAGCACATTAAAGTTTTAAGAAACACTGTTCTGCAGCCGGGTTGGCAAACTACTACTTGTTTTTGTAAATAAAGTTTTATTGGAACATAGCCATACATATTTACACATTGCCTGTGGATTGTTGTGCTACAACAGCAGAGCTGAGGAGCTATCATAGAGACTGGCTTGCAAGGCCTGAAATACTTCCCATATTTTTTTTAATGTTTGTTTATTTTTGAGAGACAGAGTGCAAATGGCGAGGGGCAGAAAGAGAGAGAGACACAGAATCCAAAGCAGGTTCCAGGCTCTGAGCCGTCAGCACGGAACCCAATGCGGGGCTCGAACTCGTGAACCGTGAGATCATGACCCCAGCCAAAGACAGACACTTAACTGACTGAGTCACCCAGGCGCCCCCCCATCTGACCCTTTAAGAATCAGTTTGCAGTCTCTCTTCCTGGGTTCCAGTGTTATTCTGGACAGACCTTCCAAGAGGCCGCACGCCGTGTGTGAATGTTGTGGCCTGGACACTAATGTAAATATTTATTTGTTTTCTATTCTTTTTTATTGGGAAAAAGTGTTCAAGATTTTGAATGCAAATATAAATCCTTCTAAAGTAGTACTATAAAATTGGGTAACATGAATACCATTCATATTCCAAAAATTTTTTTTAAGTTTATCTTTTTCTGTTTATAAAAACAATATGTGCTCATTACTGGAATTTTGAAAAGTACAGAAAGAATGAACAAGAAAAAGAAAATACTATCTAGATTTTAATATGTATTTTTATATACTTAGACTGATCCCATATTTGTATTTTATATTCTGATTTTTCACTTATCCTACAGCAAATCTTTCCCCAAGATATAAAAAATTCTGTGTAAGCCTCATGCTTAGCAGTGACTAATCTTCCATCACTGGGAATTGTTTCATTTTCTTAATGATTCTTCTATGGTTGGCTCTTTAGATCAATAACTATTTAAGAGTGAAAATTAGCGCTTATTATATAAGTGACTAGCAAATGATGTGCTCCAGCCCTTTTACTAAAAAGGACAGGAAAACAACACAGGATGAAAGTCCAAATTAATTAGCCTTTTAGTATTGATGTGCCTTTGTATATACAGGAGAAAGAAATTATTCGGGAGACTTATAACTGATTGAACATGATGGGAAATAAAGATACAAATTATAATCCCCTAATGAAAAAGTATGTGATCTGTGAAAACTAGAGAAAGCAGTGAGGGCAGTTTTGACACGATGCAAATGAAAAGGCAGTAAGCCCTGAATTGTGAGATAAAAAGCAGGGCCAGACTACCAACAGGCGATTAAAACATCATCTTCCCAAACAACATGGCCTCTATAGGCCTAACGTGCTATTTCTTACTATCATGTTTTAGCGAATCCCTAGGTGGTGGTTTAGGTACTTGACTCAAATAGATATTCTCATCTCACTTTGATTGCGGTGATGTTCACAAACACTGAGAAAAGGTACCACGGGCCAGAAGACCCCCTGTAGACGTGCTGTCTTGGGCCCCCGCATTGCTGCCTGGCCTTGCCAGACCATACCTGCTCTCAGCCTAGACCTACTAGTTCCATTCTCACAGAGAACAGCTCATCTCTGTCCTAGAATAAGTCATTATCATCCATTCTGCTCCTTGTGAGGATTTTCTTACTTATTCTGAGCCCGAGATTACACTCCCATCCCTGCTTTATGGAATGATTTTTGGCTCATGCCCTTCTGTTTGGATTATAACCCCAACTGGCTTACCTGGGATTTGCTCCCTCCTACCTGCTCAGATCTCTTACTTTTGACCTTAACTTGCCCTTGTGATATGTAGTGCTCACATGTGCATCCTGGGAGAACCCAGTTTTCTAATGGGATTGCAGCTTCTACTGCACTTGACAGTCTAGAAAATCTGCAGCCCTATGCCCGTCTGAACTAACTGGTAATGAGTTGTTTGTGACCTGCTGAGTGATGCTATCAGACTCGGAATAATTTCTGCCGTCTGCTGTGTCATTAAATATGTGATTAAAGAAGGAAGGCTTTATTCAAAGACACAAATGCAGGCCTTGAGTAAGGAGTTTTGTGGTGACCTCCGCCATCTTACTCAGAAATGTTCTGAATTGGAAGCTGGACCGTTTGGTCCCACGGGGGTTAGGAGATTTCCTAGGGGGGTTGTAATAAAGCACCACGGTCTGGTGTGTTTAAATTTCTAAACAAAAGGAATTTATTCTCCCACAGTTCTAGAGGCTCAAAGTGTAAAATCAAGGTGTTGCCAGGACCTGTTGTCTCTGAAGCCTCTGGAGGAGAATCCTTACCAGCCCCTTTCAACTTCCGGAAGCCCTAGGCATTCAATGGTTTGTGGTGGTATGAAGTTTCTGCCTCTATGATCACATGACATTCTCTCTTTGGTTGTCCTCTTCTCTTAAGGAGACCAGTCCTACTGGATTAAGCACCCACCCTACTCCAAGATTATCTCATCTTAACTAACCACATCTGCAAAGACCTTATTTCCAGCTAAGGTCACATCCTGAGGTATAAGGGGTTAGGACTTCAACATATGTATTGGGGGGACACAGTGTAAACCACAACAAGAAGGTAAAGCAAATGAGTGTGCAAGAAAGTATGTTCTGTTTGCATACCCTAAATTGGTAGGTGTATTCTTCACTTCTGTGATGAAATATGATGTTTATTCCATTTTCCTTGAAACATTCAGTTATCTTGTTCTACATTTCTTTTTGCTTCATGGATGTCAGGAGATGTTTTATTTTATCTTTACATCTGCTCTTAAAAATACTATACTCTAGGGGCACCTGGATGGCTCAGGCGACTAAGCATCTGACTTCGGCTGAGGTCATGATCACGCTGCCCATGGGTTTGAGCCCTGTGTCGGGCTCTGTACAGCTCAGAGCCTGGAGCCTGCTTCGGATTCTGTGTCACCCTCTCTCTCTCCCCGTCCCCCACTCACGCTCTGTCTCTGTCTCAAAAGTAAACAAACATTAAAACAAAATTTAAAAATTCTATACTCTAAAAAATTGCAAATACTATACTATAAAAATGCAATCATGCATGGCAACTAATAGTGGTCTCAGTTTAAGAGACGTTAGGATGTAGTGAAAATTGTAGCAAATTTGAGTGTGCATGCACATCAAAAGGAATCATTGCTACTTGACTCCTGCAGATTTCTGCTAAAAATAAATGTGGGCCCAGTGGTGTTCCCTCCTGTGAGTGGATTCTATGATCCAGCTCTGATGTACTAAGGCATATATGTGTTTGTATCTTCTCTTCTGCCTTCCTTTCAAATCATGGGAACATGTGTTGGGATAGAGACTCCATCAGTTTTCTCTCGAAGGTTACTAAAGGGCCTCAGGCTCAAGTCCAGTACGTGTGAGAGGGTTTCCCCACACCATCAAGCCATGTTTGGACACCAGCTGGGTATTCGACAATTCAACTCAATTCTGATACCATCTAACGAGAGGTAGAGTCAGATTCCACAGCTTCCTGGCTCCGTCCCAGAAGACTGCCCTCCCCCTCAGACACTGGTGGCAAATCCAGATTGTTTACCTGTACCTCTGACTGACTGTAAATCAGAGGTTCCCATGCCCCCCTCCTGGAATGGGAGTTTCCTGTACTAACTCCTTGATAGCAATCTCCCCTCTGTTTTATGTTGTTTCTGGAATGTATGTTGATTGCATGTGCAATCCCCAGGACTGATTCTCTGATTTTCTTACCGTTTCTTTTCTGTTGTCCACCTCCGTGTCTTTTTGTTCGTCTTTCACACAGAAATCCTGGCTTTATTTTCTGTCTCTTCTATAGATTAAAAAAAAGCAGGGGTTCTATTTAAACATTTTTTTTTTAATCTCTTTCTTGATCTTGGAATTTCTTTTTCTTTTTCTTTTTTTCTTTTTTTTGGGTCATATATCTCATCTTTCTCTGTTTCTTTAGTTCTCTCCTGCTCCTTAATTGACTTCGGTTTTGGAGTTCTTTATTTATTTTATATTTTTGTTCTGGTTTCTTGAATGTTGGGGAATTTCCTCAATTACTTGGTGCTCCTTTTAATACTTAAAGCAAAGTACTAAGACGCTGTTTGGAGGCTCTATATGCAAGGGCAGGGCTGACTGGCGGGTGGGGTTTGCCAGGGGGTTGTTGGGCACATCTGAGTTTTGCTTTGGAGCTTCCAAATATCAATACCTGTAGGTCTTTATTTTGGAGTTCAGGGTTTCATGGGAGACTCCTAGGTGAATGAGTCTGCCTGCTGGAGCTCTAGGCCTGGGCAGGAGAAGAGAAGAAGGCCTTGGACTTTTCAGTAACTCTGTATGGAGACTTCCAATTAATCGCCCTGCCTCAGCCCTCCACTGTATGAGGTGTCCTTGAGTCTAGGGTGGTTCAGATTCATTTCCTCTGAAGAGTAAGCATTTGGTCTCCTCAGGAGTGAGCATAAGGGGAATGCCTAACCACACAGACTGGGAAATGGGGACTTGAAGGTCCACCTGCTCCCTAAAGAAGCTTTCCACCCATCCCAGTATTTAGCTTTCAAGTGCACTCTGAATTATGTGTTACTTCTGATTTCTGTGACTTTTCAGGCTTCCAAAGGGTGGATTGCATGGCTCCTTGTTATCGTTGCCCTCTGAAGGCACTTGAGTTTCAGCCTTTTCTATGCTAGGAGTCAGATCCTACAGCAATAGATGCTGTTATTTTGAAAATCTCCGTACACCTAAGTGATTAACAAGGCTTAGCTAATATCCATCTTGTTTCTGTGTTGGTGGAAGTTCACAGTAATGGGATCTGACCAGTTTAACGTTAATGAATCACACTCTGTGGTGAGGTGGCTGCCTTTCATCTTAAATACTAAAGTCAGACTTAGAGCCATGCACATCGTTAAGCAGATGCTTTGCCTCACCACTTGTCTTTCAGTTGCAGAAAATATCGGTTTCATTGCAAAATTAAATTGGTATGCTTGTCTAATTAACTGTGAGTATTGGGACAAATTCTTTCCCCCTCTTCTCCTTTTATTCCATAATCCTATTCAAAACCAGATCCCAGAAGGAGAAACAGCATGTCCTCACCAGCTCAGCAAGTTTCTTATGAAGCAATGCTTCTTCCATTCAGACTCTGCTGCCTTAACAGAGGCAAGAATGTGAGTGATGACTCTTCAGTGGCCTCGAGAGTCCCATCAGCTCTCACACCCCAATGTGTAAGCCCCAGGGATCCCCCTTGATGAGAATTTTGTCTGAGGAGAGGTCTTTGAACACAATGTGTTGTGTAATATGACCAACCATCTAACTAGAGACCCCAAACTAAGGGATCTCAGGCCAGCTGTCTCAGGCCAGGGATCGCGTGAAACCTCGTATGCTGAAGACTTATCTGAGCTGTCCACACTCGATGGAGAAATGCTGGTCAACGAGTAGAAAGACTGGCATAGGGAAGCCAGAGACCAAGCCACCACTATCCAGTTTACCATCTGGATTATTGGGTAACTAAATAAAAAAGTAAAGAGACAGAGACACAGAGATTGATTAAGGAATCATAAACAACAGAAAAGATGATTGCTGGAGTAGACAGGGTTCTCCAGAGAAACAGATCAAATAGTGAAGCAGGACCCAGTCATTGCCCCGACTGACTCCATTTTGCCTTCAACCTGTTCCACTTAATGGCTGTTTTCCCCTCTATCTACTCAGGTAACTCCGGCAGGGGGCGTGGTGGGCAAAACCACCCGTGATGGGAATCAAAATTGCCCCTTTAAGCAGTAACGACTGCCCTGATGTCAGTAAGACCCCATATGGTCGATCCCAAGATAATGATCAACCTGACTTTTGTTGCTTAGCTGCACATACCCACCAATCTTTGTTCTGCATTTTCCCTATATAAACTGAGAAGTATTCTCAGCAGTTCTTGGGACACTAGTCTGCTGTCTTCCTGGTGTTGGCCTCATTGAAGTAAAATCCTTTCTTGTTTCACCACCATTGGCCTCTCTGCCTTCACATTTTGTCAGCAGTGAGTGGCACAACCTGGTCCCTTTGGGACCCTGGGACCAGGTGTAAGATCTTGCACCCTGGAGCTCTGGTAACAATAGGATGTTATCTATATCTAAAATTTCTCTTTTTCTGATTGACACTTTTTCTATGTGGTATTCAAAGGCAAACTCCCCAGCTTGATTTGAATCTTGTCTAAACCATGGATATTCATGTTCAAATTCCTTTGTGTGTGTTTAATCCTTCCTCTTGCATATCTTGAGTTTTCAGATTTGCTCACTTTCCTCTGTGTTGGGCTACCAGTCAGTACAGGGAACCTTTTTTTTTTTTTTTTTTTTTTTTTTTTTTTGTTCAACATTTTTTATTTATTTTTGGGACAGAGAGAGACAGAGCATGAACGGGGGAGGGGCAGAGAGAGAGGGAGACACAGAATCGGAAACAGGCTCCAGGCTCCGAGCCATCAGCCCAGAGCCTGACGCGGGGCTCAAACTCACGGACCGCGAGATCGTGACCTGGCTGAAGTCGGACGCTTAACCGACTGCGCCACCCAGGCGCCCCTAGTACAGGGAATCTTAGCTTTACCTAGAAAACCCGAGAAACTAACTCTCTGGCCCCTCGTCATTTTTTTTTTTTTTTTTTTTTTTTTGGTATACAAATCAACTAGTATTTTAATTTTGTTACTTCATTTGACAGTGAATTCTGCCCAGACTCACATTTAAGACCACCCTCTTCTGACACAGGACCCTATTAATGCATCCTGTTTTGATCATGGGGTCCTTTTCAATGTTTTTTGTTTTTGTTTTTGTTTTTTTCTGGGTGCCTGGATTTAAAATTAGCATATGGTTACCTTTCATATTTTATTTATTTTATTTTATTTTTTATTTTTTAAGTAGGCTCCAGATCCAATGTGGGGTTTTCACTTACAACCCTGAGATAGAGTCTCATGACTGAGCCAGCCAGGCGCCCCTACCCTTTCATATTTAAAATTTTTACCTAATTTAGTGTTTGTTACTATGCAGTTTTCATTTCAGTATTTTCCCTTTTTTAGTGTGTGCTTATTCCCTAAGTATATTAATTTTTAAACTTGAGATTTGGATGTTATTTTATTATTTGGATCCATATTACTGCCATTTGTAATTTTTCTTCTTCTTCTTTTTTTTTTTTGAGGCATTTGCATATTCTCCCAGTTTAGCATCATCTAACATCTAAACATTTCACCAGGTGTGTTCTATTTTCCTTTTCTGTTATTAGTGTTCAATGTTTATGGATCTTTGAGAGGCACAGGCCAGGAAAATCCCAGGGAGAGACATAATGCATGTGCTCAGTTGGACTTGTTGAAAATGATTTCACGTTAGCAGGATAATCTTAAAAAGAGTTACCACTTCCTTGTGTGATCTCTCTCCCTTAACCCTGTTGTCAAGGAAACATATCAAGACTTACTTATCCCTTTTATGATTTTTGGCCAATTCTCAGTACATATGTAACAAATGTCAAAGTCTCCAACTTTAAGGGGCAGCTTCCTCAATATATTTGGAAAAGAAGTTATTTATCATGTATTTGTCAGGGAGTTAACTACTTGGCAGCTAATTCTTTGAATTGCAGGTTTTCTGCAGTGAACCCCACTCTTTGCTGCTGGTTACTGCCTAGGTTTCTTGGACTACATCCTGCTCAGTGCAGTGCCGCCACCATGGTCTAGTTCTGCGAGGGCAGGGCTGAGTTCCTGTCTTCTAATCATCAAATTCTAGGCACTCAGCACAATGTCTGTCCATAGAAGTTTGTGAGAGATATGTTTTGGGTGGATGAGTTTGTTAATTGTCTGCTATATGTAAAGCAAAATAACACTAAGCACTGGGAATCCAATGGTGATTCAGAAGTCCCTGCTTCTTATAGGCTATAGTTTCACAAAGAAGATAAAGTATTAAATAGGCAATCAGAATAGTATATGATAAGTGATGTGCCAGGTTGGTGAGGCTGATGGGAAATAGAGTAAGGGAAGACACGGATGAGGGTTGAAATAAGGATCTAAGGATTGTAGCTGGGTAGGGAAACACCTGAAGATAGAGTGTGGTGATAGGGAATAGAGGGATCAACTATCTGGAGGAAGCACTGAGTGAAAGAATTGGGAAAATTGAAATTGTGCTCAGAGAGTGGGGTGTTTGGCTCATTTTTTCAAAGGTACAGAAGTTCCAGGTAAAATTGCAGTTCATGATGTGCTATGTCAAAGGATGGTCTGGTGGAGAAAATCACTATCTGGGAACGGGTCAAAGAAGTGAGAGGTCAGAGGCTGGGAGGACTCATCCACATGCTGATATTATTTACAATAATCAGAGTCTCCACAGATCTCAAACTCTTCTTCCTCTAGAACACAGATCATCTCTTTTGAGTTAGGTTGCTGTTCTGGGTGCACCCCATGCAGCTTTGTCATGACTCAGCATTTATCACACTGCTTGGTCATCGCCTTTTACATGTCATGGAAATCAGGAACCACACTGTCTCTCTGGCTCTAGCAGGGAGTAAGGTACACAGAAGGGCTTGATAAATATTTGTCAATGAAAACATGAATGAAGAATTCAGTTATTGTAAGTAGGCTTGGTTTCAGCTTTATGTTGATGAAGGGACTCAATATCACTAGAATCTTTTTTTTTCCCTCCCCTCTATTTCTGGACTCTGCTTCTTTTCTTTTGTCCCTATTCTTAGACATTGCTCTCTTTGTGCTAGAGAAATGGAACCAGACCTCATACTGCTCAGTCCATTGTCTCCACAGTTGGGTACATGTAGTTCACAGCATGCAAAATGTTATCCAAAGCAGATGGCCTGAGAAGAGGGAAAGCATGGTTACTTGGAGGGAAATCAAGGCACTACACACACACACACACACACACACACACTTATGTATCTCAAGAAGAGTAACTGGATTCAGGCAGCAGAAACAATAGATAGACAACAATAACAACAATATTTTTTCTTGTGACACCAACAATAACTTCAAAAAGCACAGAAGTTGAATCTCGTTTGCTCTTCAGGGCACAGAGTCCTCACCTAGATGTTTCTGAGTGAAGGTCATTTGCCTTTGTTCATGATGAGGTGCTCACTTTAATTTCTTGGAATCCCAGGACCACTGAACCACAGAGTTTGGAGGTTGCTGGCTGTGGGTCACGATCCTCACATTCCAGAAACCTTTTTGAGCCATGTGGACAGTAGCACTGTGGTTGCCATAGAAAGACTCCTTTTGGGGAATCTCCTTGAGATACACTGATGGAAGCTTGACAGTGACTTCCAATTGTAGTTAGAGCCACAAGACTTCCAGTAAATAGCCTCACTGCTGAAAACAACTGTCTTGAAGAAGGGAAGATAAAGGCATAGGGAGTTGGAGAGGAGTGTGTGTGCAAGAGTTAAATGAGAACCACTGAAAGCTATAGGTGTAACTGAAAGTCCACAATAGCTTTCAAGATGACAGGAAAAAGAGGCTTCCATGGTCAGTGTTACATCTTGGAAGCCAGAGGCTAAGTCTGCCAGTGGCATTTAGCCATGCATAGTGATCTAATAATCAGAATCTTTTACAAAATATAAAAAGCCTCAGGAGAAGGAAAAGTAACAAAATCCATTTTAGAAGAACTTAAGCAAATCTTTGGAAGGGAAAAAACCAAAGTGATAGACAAGTTATTGTATGGAACAGACATGAGAACATTATCTTAATCTCCTGGCCAGTATTCTCCCAGGCTTTGGTCCATTTTAATTCCCTTCCGATTTACAAATTACTTTAACATTTATAAGGGACACAGATGTGTCTTAAATTGATAAGTAGAGTGTCAAGCATCACTTCCAATAACAGGAAAAGAATCCACAGTCTTTAATTATTACGTCTAATTGACTTCAGTTGAGGTGTAGTCAAATGTATATTATTTCTTAATTTGACACCTTCTTTTTAAGAGGTCTTATTTTATGTGTATCAGAGTCACAGGTGTGAAATTAGTCACTGGGAAGGCTAACTGTTCCAGATTCTTTTGACCTTATGGCTGGAAGGAATTTAATTGTAACCTCATAAAAAGAAAGGAATTCTGGTCACTAGGGAAGATGATTACATGGTCATTGACAATGTGAACTTGAATGGCTACATTAGCTCTTTAATTATAATGAATCAAGAAGAAACGTTCAAGGTTGGAAAGGAGGCTCCTGATAGGGGATAATGACAGGTACTTATGCAAATGGTATCAACACTGACAGAATGAAGAGGCTGGAGCCAGAAGGGAGATGTGCAACACCTACCAAAGATTCAGCATCTGTCATTAAAACTACTGCATAAAGTGACACGGTTCTATTCACTAAATCTCAAGGTGGAGATTTTCTTTGTTAGGTTAGTACTTCTGTTGTCTTTTCCCTTCTGAAATTTTGGTGCCAATTTAGTGTGAATTTCCTTAAATGTGAATTGAGGAAGAAGGAAATAAATAGCAGAGACCAACATGTTCTTTACATAGGTTCTTATTAGTAAAAAAACCAAAAACAACAACAAAAAAACATTATTGTTTATCTTTTAATTCCCAGCTCTGGCTTCAATATCTATCATTTCAAAGTACCCAGGGCAATTCTGAATGCATAGAACATACTTATTAAGACTTGATAAATAAATTAATGATTGAATGAACGGATGATTATGGGGACATGAATGTTGTAAAGGAGAAAGAAAAGAAACTAAAAACCCAACTGAGGGACAGAGCTTCAATATTAGATCTCAATTATGAAACTGAACAAAGTAAACCTCATTCAAACTGGAGTCTGAAGCGTGCCTGGGTGGCTCAGCTAGGTAAGCATTGGACTCTTGATCTCGGCTCAGGTCATGGTCTCATGGTCATGGGATCAAGCCCTGAGCTCGATGCTCTGAGCTCCATGCTCAACATGGAGCCTGCTTGGGATTCTCTCCCTCTCTTTCTGCCCCTTCCCCACTTGCACACTCTCTTTGTCTAAACAAACGAACAAACATTTAAGAAAAGGTATTTAAAATGGAGTCTGAAGGGGAAAAAAAATGGAGTCAGGAGGCCAGGAGAGGTAGTTCTCACAGACCTACAACTGGTTGAAACTCTTTGCAGATCCTAAGGGGAAGAAGCCTACTTTACTACCTAACAGGAGGAAGATTTTCTCCTCCCCCAGCAACAGCCCAGCCAATGAGGACTGTCACAAATCAGCCAATGAAAAGACACTACATTTCCAACTCCCAGTTTACTCCAATGGACTTTTTGCTTATAAAAGCCCTTCCCAGCTCCCCCCTTTCCTTTATAAAAGAGCCTCTCCCTTATTCTTCAGGCTTGCCTATGGTTCACCATAGCTTACTTGTCCTGAACTGCAATTTCTCTGCTACTCCGAAACAAACCCATTTTGCTATTAAAATAACTGGCCGTTTTATTATCCGGGCTGATTTACACAGCTTTTACAACACTGAAAATAGATGTATTTCTTGGAATTCTTTAAAGAAAGTCTGTTGAGAACACTTATGAGATAATCAGTTTTAGTCAGAGATTACTTAATTAAGGTAAGTATATATAAACAGCTTGTACCACCCACAGGCAAAGTACTGATGTTTGTCTGGGTAATGAAACTGGTTTCTGCTTATAGAAAACTAGGCAGCCCTCCTTGGAGCTTTTTCTTCTGAACAAGCACAACAATGACAAAAATCCATACAGAAAATATGTTTTTTTAGGACATAGAGTCATCATCTTAGGGAGAAAACAGTTATTCCTTAGTCCTAATATTTGGTCCTTGTGGATAGAACTTCTATTACAATAATCTTCCCCTTTCCTTTTTACTTGTCTTCAGGAAAAGAGACTTTATTTGGTATGCCAACTTGGGAGAAGAAGCTGAACCTCACCCTTTTTTTTTTTTTTTTTTTTTTTAATGTTTATTTATTTTTGAGACAGAGAGAGACAGAGCATGAACGGGGGAGGGTCAGAGAGAGAGGGAGACACAGAATCTGAAACAGGCTCCAGGCTCTGAGCTGTCAGCACAGAGCCCGACGCGGGTCTCGAACTCACGGAGCGCGAGATCACGACCTGAGCTGAAGTCGGACGCCTAACCGACTGAGCCACCCAGGTGCCCCAACCTCACCCTCTTTTTTAGAGCCACTCTGCTCACAAGAAGACTGCATTATTTTTCCTCTGGTCAGTTCTCAAAAGTGTTCTTTTGAGTTGTTCTCAGACCAAAGGCCTCAAGATTCTCTGAAGACTTGTGAGAATTTGTTATCTGAATGAGCCACCCCCCCAAAAAAATATTAAAAAATTAAAAAGAAGGGGTACCTGGGTGGCTCAGGCAGTTAAGCATCTAACTTCCTCTCATGTCATGATCTTGTGGTTCATGGGTTCAGGTCTCATGTTGGGCTCTGTGCTGACAGCTCAGAGTCTGGAGCTTGCTTCGGATTCTGTGTCTCCCTTTCTCTGCCCCTTCCCCACTCATGCTCTGTCTGTCTCTCAAAAATAGACAAAGATGGGGCGCCTGGGTGGCGCAGTCGGTTAAGCGTCCGACTTCAGCCAGGTCACGATCTCGCGGTCCGGGAGTTCGAGCCCCGCGTCAGGCTCTGGGCTGATGGCTCGGAGCCTGGAGCCTGTTTCCGATTCTGTGTCTCCCTCTCTCTCTGCCCCTCCCCCGTTCATGCTCTGTCTCTCTCTGTCCCAAAAATAAAAATAAAAAAAAAACGTTGATAAAAAAAATTAAAAAAAAAAAAAAATAGACAAAGAAACAAACAAAATTTAAATGAGCCAAAGATGGCCTCTGGGTGTTGGCCCAATCTGTTTTCTTCTTCACAGCAGTATGGGACCAGTTAGCTCAATAGCCCACTGGCACCAAACTTAATTTTTTACATATCCATATGTTTTAAGCAGAGCCCTAATAAATTAGCAGATTATTAGCCAAGTAGATCCTACCTGCTTTGCATACCCCATATAATTGCAGCCAGCCTCCACTAACCGTAGATAAGAGAAGAGAAGACAAGATAGATAAGATAACTACTCGAGCTGTAAAGAAGACTCCAAGATGCTGCTGCCCTTCAGAGCTCTGTGACCCAGACCCTCCCCATGGACAGCTGCACAACATCATCCAGACACTTGATCCTCTTGCTGGGTGGTGGTCTCTGCATTATCTCACTCGGTGAGAGACCTGCCCCACATGTGAACGTGTCAAAGTGTCAGCCAAATAAAGCTTGTTGTATGTTATTGCAGTGTTCACATCTATCACATCTGTTCCTTGATCAACTCCCAAATCTTTGGAACTCATTACAGAATTACAGAATTCAGGTCCTGCCTCAGACCTACTAAGTCTCTACTCTTGGGTGGGGACCAGTAGTCTATACTTTAATAAATGCTTCAGGTGATTGTGTTGAATGCTGAAGTTTGAGAACCACTGTCTTTCATAAGGCAGGACACCCATTGGGGAAGCCTGTAGTTCTTTCACATGTGTGTTATGACCTGGTAAGTTTCTGTATTATTAATCTGTGGCTGTGTAACAAATTCCCCTCAACAGTTAGTAGCTTAAAATAATTCACATTTATTATCTCATTGTTTCTGTGGGTTAAGAATTCAGAATCAGCTTAGCTGGGTGGTTCGGGGTCTGGATTTCTCATGTGGTTACCGTCAGGATGTTGGTTGGGACTTCAGCCATCTAGGGGTTTGACTAGGAAGGTCTGTTTCCAAGGTGGCTCACTCTCATGGCTGTTGGCAAGACCTCTGAGTTGCTTACCATGTGAGTACCTCTGTAGGGCTGCCTGAATAATTTAATGACAAGGAAGTTGGCTTCCCACAGAGTAAGAGATCCAAAAGAAAGCAAGAGAGAAGTTATAGTGTCTTTTATAACCTACCCCCAGAAATCACATTTGCCATTTTCACAATGTGCTATTGGTTATGAAATTCAGCCCTAGTATGGGACATGAATGCCATGGGGCAGGGGTCATTGGGGGACATCTTGCAGGCTGACTACCATAGTCTCTCTAAATCAGAAATGCAACAGTGGCAATGTAAGTTTCCCAAATGTCAACCTAAGTAAAGAGGTACACGAAGGCCAACACAAATGACCAGAAATTGAGTTTAGTTGGGAATAGCAGAGGAATTGCAGTTCGGGAAACCCATGCCAAAACAAGCTACAGGTGAGTCTCTGGAGGGTTTGGAGTAGAATGTATTTATGGTAAGGAATGCAAAGAGGAGGAAGTTGAGCCAGAGTCCAAGAAGTAATTTCATTGGCTTGAGGATGTAGAGAGATTCTTGGCAGATGTTCACAGGTCAGGAGGTAAGTCTTGGTCTTCTGTAAATCATACACTTAATGAAAGTCGGTCTCTTGGTTCTTAAATTCCATTATCCTGAGGGCACATGTGTGAGATTCTACATCTCATATCCTCTGGTTCCATTGAAATCCTTTCACACAAACATGGCATGTATCTATAATCAAAGGTGATATTTTGCTTCTGTCTGCTCATGGCCAGGTTTCATTTGATTGCTAGCTTGGATGGGGAAAAGCAATGTTATCGACTCTCTCATAACCCAACATGTAAAAAATTGTAAATCATGGTAATCCCTCTCATATGCTTTTCTAATTAATTGCCTACTAGACATCTCTCTCAGGATGCCCCCCAGCACCCCAGAATTAAACTCCTGATACACCCTGCTAAACCTGTTTTTCTTTCATTTCCTTCTTATATTCAATAGCACCACCATCCGGCCGCCTGCCCAGGTCAGGAATCTTGGAGTCTCTCTTAGTGACTGTCTCTCCTTCATCCCCCAAGGTCTGGTAATCATCCAATCCTGCTGACTTTATCCTCTAAGTAACTCTCAAACTTCTTGTTACCTCCACATTGCTCTTCTCTCAACAGCATTGATGTTACAACCACCAGCTGGTCTCTCTACTTTCCCTGTGGAAAATAGTTTGGAGGCAGGATGGAGGGGAGTCAGGGAGACCAGCTGGGGGTTGTAGTATCAATCCTGTTGAGAGAAAAAAGTGGTGGTGGTGAAGAAGAGAACTCATTTGACTGATTTTTCTAAAGCGTTCTCTTCTTTAGATCCCTCTCCGTAACTCCCTTTTGTCCTTAAAGTCCAATTCCAAGTATGCCTGAAAGCCTCCATGACCGGGTGTGGTGTAGCTCTTCAGTTTACTCTCTTGCCTATACTCAACCAGTCTGAACTTCCTTCAGACCCACGATTGCCTATTTCTCTTTACCACCAAACCCATTTTATAAATGTTCCCCTCCATCTGAATTTCCCTTTGCTTCATCCTATTCATTTGTGAAGCTTTTATGTGTTCTTCAGGGCTTGGTTTATATGGTCCCTTTCTGGGAAGTCTTTTCTGACTCCCAGATTTGGGATGAAAGCTTCTCTATGGTCTCCTTCAGCACCTCACGGTTAGCTAATCATCATATGTACCAATATTGAGACGATGATTTATTGAGTCTCTCTTCCACTGAATTGCACAGTGCCTGAGGCAGGGACCCTGTCCTCCTAACTATTGTACACCCAGCCCTGTCACAGGTTCAGCACTTGATACAATGTGTTGAATGAATGCTTTTGTATTTATCAGTTAATAGACCATTTGCTTCTACTCTCAGTGGAGGACTGTTTCCTTTGATTGATGGCTCATTATTTCCTTTTATATTCTCTGTCTTCCCTATCTCCCTCTTGCTCCTGTACCCCCACCCCTTTCCCATTTCCTTTCTTCTCTTCCTCCTTTCCAAAATACTTATTGAACCCCTACTGTATTCCAAGAAGTGCTCTTCTAACCTCTTTCTACCATTTCTTCACATCTTCTGCATTAGAGTTCTTCATTTGCTGTTTTTCTATTTTTACCAAGAATGTGGATAATCTTCAGGATCATTCTTATCTATGTCTGACCCTGTAATAAGTATAGGAGAAAACAAGGCTTTGTGTAGAATCAGAGGTACACTGCATTTGGCCCATGGTGATGCCTATGTCTTGCTTTATTTGCTTTCTTCATCATATAAGCACACCTGAGTGAACAGGTCTACTGGGTTCCTTCTAGAGGACTAAACTTGTGAGGAAGAGGATACTAAGGCTTTCTGCAGAGCTTCACAGTGTGTGAATCCATGTTAACGTGACTGTCTCCAACATCACAAATATGGAGACTTGTGTGATGGTGTGGTGCTCATAAATGGACTTTCTGAAATAAAAGAGATCCCTGATTTATAGCTTTTGCCAGTTTGCGTGGTATAAATATGCCTACCGTGGTTGATTTCAAGCTACCAATATGACATCATTGAACACAGAGTTGGGAAGTGATAGGTAGAATCGGCTCTTGCTAACTGGTACAAGCTGGTCCAGCACATCACTGCTATGTCAGGGGGCACAGGCTTCCAGGAAGGGGGCGCTGGGTAGCTATCATTAGTCTGACCAGCACCCTGCTCTCTTTTCTGAAAGTTGCCTTACAACCCTGCAGAGTTGTCAGCTGGATTATCCTGATGGGATTGGAGGTGCTCAACTCAAGCTGGGCTGAGCAAAGTACTTTCTAATACACCTAGTTTGGGAATCTGGCTGGTTTCATGTACAGAGACATAGATCAGGAGTTAGAGCGGCCATTTCCTTAACATGGAGTTAGAATAGAATAAGCCCACCTGCAGCAAGACAGAAGCAGCAACAGGATATACGAAGAAGGGAATGACTGGGTTTCTATGGCTCTTTAGCATCTGAGGTGAGGAGTACCTCCGTGCATGGATATGAGAGACTGCCTGACCCTACTTACCTTTGTTTTAAAAAAATTTTTTTAAATGTTTATTTATTTTTGAGACAGAGAGAGACAGAGCATGAATGGGGGAGGGTCAGAGAGAGAGGGAGACACAGAATCCGAAGCAGGCTCCAGGCTCTGAGCTGTCAGCACAGAGCCCCACACGGGGCTCGAACTCACATACCATGATATCATGACCTGAGCTGAAGTCGGACGCTTAACCGACTAAGCCACCCAGGCGCCCCCTTACCTTTGTTTAAGTTAGCACTGTGTATTTGAAAACAGGCATGTTAATAGTACAGAGGATAATAGTACAGAGAATCTGGCTGAAAAACAACTATCAAACCTTTCTTTTCTGTGTTCATCCTCCCAACTATCGGTTCAGAAACTAACACCCGAAATCATAAAACTTTGATTATAGGGTTTTTTTTTGAAATTTAAATATCTATTTTTAAACCTCCCAAAACCCTGGAATATGCTTCATCTAGAAACAGTTTACAGGACTAATAACAATAATAATTAATAAACAATACAATTCCTACCCATGACACAGCTGTAAAGTTTCAAATAATCAATTTATAAATTTGTTGAATTTACTTTTACAAAAATATTCATTTCATCCATGAGATGAGTTGCAAAATTATTTCCAGATTTCTATAGATTACAAACTGTAATTCAGTTTCAGTTACATAGCAGGTGAACATTTTAACTGAACTATCACTTCAAAATATAATGTGTTAAAAGTGATTGTTACAGCATAGGCACCACTGAAAAGAAATTTCTTGGTATATGACACAACCACAAGTTATTCAAATGTCTGTATTATTACAGAAAAAGAGGAGGTAATGGCCACTTTGACTAAAAATTGTATTCTTGGCTTGCAGAACATTTTTCTTCTAATATTTGGCAATTATTCAGATTTTTAAAACTGACTTCTGTGACAAAACAAAACTGTGCAGATCCAAACATTAACTATCAAAACTAATTAATATCAATAATTCTATAACTAATGAAATACAGCCCCAGTTCAGAACTTAGGCAGGCATAATATACATACTGGGCTTAAAAATGAAAAGGTATTACCCACGTTACAGTACCATAAATATAACTGAAAATTATACCGTCTAACCTAACTTTGGGCAGAGATCAGCCTGTCCTATGGTTATTTTCATATGAACAAATGATACTTATGTACTGGGTAATTATGAAGAACAAAAATGTATAAATAGTTTATAGGACATTTTACTACCATGAAAAAATATGCTGCTATGAGTATATTCTATACCTGTTGATCAGGTATTTAATCATATGATTATCAGCTTTTATTAAGCTCCCCAAATCCAGGTATATAATATGTAATATGAGTTGAAGTTTTTAAAAATGAAGGCTGACTAATTTCTCCAGTATTGCCAAAACCCCATCCATGGCTAATTAGTATTGCTTTAAATTTCCAACCGTGTTAAATAAGGGTTAATTGCCTCTTCTAAAAGAGAAGGTAAATACCACACACCAAGAGGTAGCTCTGTTGCCTATAAATGCTTCAAACACAGGGCTCTCAAATATGATTGTCATTGAGCTGCCTGGAATATCATACCAACTTCGTAGAAGAGTCAGTACTTTTCCGGGTTTCATTTCCAAGAGCTTATGAAAAACCTCTGTTTAAGAAGGTAAGACTTGTTTCCATCTCCCCACCAATAGTCATTTTTAGAATATGCTCATGTTTTTAAAAAAGCATTTTGCAGCTTGATGAGTTACAAAAGTCGAATATTTAGGGTGACTTTGAAAGACCTATGTGCATACAGTTAACTAAAGATCAAAACAGGAAAGGTTTTCATGCCAGTCACTTAAGTAATAATGATACCTAAAAGCAAAACTGTCTCTCAACATTTAGTAGAATACAGGGGAAACCATAGTATTAGAAGTTATTCCTTACAAAGTAATCTCTTTAAAATATAAAATGATAAAGTGGCACCTGGGTGGGTCTGTTGGTTAAGCGTCCGCCTTTGGCTCAGGTCACGATCTCACGGTTTGTGAGTTCGAGCCCCACGTCGGGCTCTGTGCTGACAGCTCACAGCCAGGA
Organism: Neofelis nebulosa; assembly: GCF_028018385.1. Lineage (NCBI taxonomy): Eukaryota > Metazoa > Chordata > Mammalia > Carnivora > Felidae > Neofelis > Neofelis nebulosa. The sequence continues at coordinate 207,321,431 of NC_080782.1, read as the reverse complement.
GCCTGCTTCTGTTTCTGTGTCTCCTCTCTCTACCCCTGGCCTGCTCATGCTCTGTCTCTCTCTCAAAAAATAAATAAACACTGAAAAAAATTTAAAAAATATGTAAAATGATAAACACTATCACAAGGTAGTTGAATGGCTTCTCCCAGATCTTTAATGCTGCCAAGATCCAAAAGGCACACAGGGCTCATGAGTTAAGCGTTGTTAAGGCTGATGTAGCTTTGGTGGGTTTCTCTGGGTCTGTATGAAGTAGAAGCCAGTAATAAGGAGTCCCTTCAAGGAATCCAGCTGCTGAATGCTTTTGAAATTTTTCAATTAATTTCTTCACCTTTTTATCTGTGATGCCAGGACAGGCGGCTTCTGCCACAGCAATATGTTTCTGGAGTTCTTCAACTGCCTGATTGCTGCTAGCGTTATTCTCATCCTGCTGTTTAAGTTCAGCAAACCCAGGTGTGATTACCATAGACCAATGGCTCAGGGTCTGTGCAAGATCTTGCTTCTTTGGATTGGGCTTCTTTCACATGCTGATAAAGCTTCATTCAGCAGGAGTATTTTTTTCCCTGCTGGTGGATTCTGAATCAGAGCCCTCAGAATCAGTTTCATCATCACTGTGCCCTTCTGCCTCCCATCTCTAAAACTGACCTATCAGTTCTGTCAAATAAGACGTCTTCTTTGAATTTTTTACAATGAATTTGTGTTTCAGGAGTTCTTTAGCTGTAGGACAAAATCATGGTTCTTTGTTCAGGCAAGCATCAATAAACTCCTTAAAGGACTTAGTAAAGTCTCCAACAAGAGTTGGGGGGTTGTTTTTTGGAATAAGAAACAGAACTCTCATTGGATGCACATCACAGTTAGGTGGCTCTGCCTTGGATGGTTCAATAGCAGTAATTCCCAATGACCAAATGTCAGCTTTTGAGTTATAAGCCCACCGTTGAGGAAGTTCAGGAACCATCCAAAATGGTGTTCCCACAAAGGTATTTCTTTTAATTTGTGTATCTGTCAGCTGGACAGTAACTCCAAAGTCAGCAGGTTTAACATCTCCTTGTTCTGACAGCAAGATGTTGGCAGCTTTTTATGTCTCAGTGAATTTTCTTTTCTGAACGGAGATAGTGCAGACCTTTCAACATTTCCTTTAGCAGGGTAGCGATCTGGCACTCATCAAATGGACCAGCTTGAGGAAGAGCCAGGGATGAACCACCACCACCCGGGTATTCCATTGTTAATTTTGAACGCTTTAAATATGATCCATAGCATTTTGTTACATATGAGCTGTCACACTGACTCAAAATAGCTATTTCTTGCTGAATGCCTGCAGTTTCTTCTTCCGCTCCCTCGCGGTCTGGGACTTTAATAGCAAGCACCTGCTGGGTGCGGTATCAAATTCCCTTGAGAACTTCTCCAAAGGAGCCTTTCCCGATGTGTTTTAGTTTTGTGACTAGTTCTTCTGGATGGGCTGTGTTATTCTGCATCCCGGGAACTTGGACAGTCCCCGGTGAGCAGGCCACGAAAGCGACGCTATTGCACATTGCTCCTGCGGTGGTGGCGCCCTGGGCTCGGAGTGGCTCCTGCTCCGGGGGTCGCTCAGCAGCCCTCCCAGGCTTTTCGACCTGGGCGTGGAAGGACACACAGAAGTGGGGTGACTGGGGTGGTGGCACGTCGCCTCTAGCTCAGGGATAGGCGGTTTGTAGCTCAGCCGCCTGGGACTCAGTTTACCTTTCTGACGCCCGCCGGCTGCTGCTCCCACGGCAACTCCTCCTGAAGGGGGTTGGGGGGGCTGGGCGCTGTGTGTGGTGGGGACTCGGAACTGCCCTTGAATGGTGCTAGTGGTCTATGCGTCGCCGCTGTGTAATTACAGGTGTAAAGGAAGGAACGGTTCTTACATCAGAGATGATGGCTTTCACTATATCAACTTCCAATGGGCCTGTGGTTTTCAAAGCATCTTTCCTGGAACCCTAGCACCTTCGGAACTACGCGGGCGACTGGAAGGAAAGGACAGTGGGCAGAGGTCCAGGCTCCAACTGTAACATCAATCAGAGCAGCTCTAGGCTTATCTGTTTCAAATGTTTTTGTTGGTGGTGGTGGTGGTGGTTTTTGTTTTGTTTTGTGTTTTTGTTCTATGTATGATTTCATTAAACAAATGTTTGCCCTACTGTAGCCTTAGGTAAACTCAGTCTTTAGAGTCATTAGTGCCCCCCTCCTGCTCCTTCTCTCCCCCTGGGCCTTTCTGTCCTTCTACACTCTTCATTCCATCTTTTCACCACTGCAGCTCTTGGGAAAGGGACAGATAAATTTAGATCCCGCTACTACACAAGGTCCGAAGCATTACCTTTTTAATACCACTCTCATCCAAGTGGAGGACAACAACCGGAAACCGACAAAAGCAGCCCTGAAGATAATAGCAATTTCAACCATCATCCAAGAGACGTGCATTTCTGGTAGATATGGCTATGTGATGTGGCTGGGATGAGGATAATTTTCTGGGATTTTTGGAATTTGCCATGCAAGTGACTAACTGCTCTGGAGGGTCATGAGCTCTGTTCTGAAGTCAAGGGCACGATTCCCCATCCTTATTTGGGAACTGAGTTTGAGATGAGCCCTCTCCCGTTTCTATGCTGGTTTCACTCAACGTACTTGCCTTACTAGGGCTAACATTTGCTCTTTTAAGTGTTTCATTTTTCAATAGAAAATATGGGTGACTGTGCTGGTATGTCTCTGACATTTTGCAACAACAGTCCTTACTGATGTTTAGCTAGTACTTCTCTTTCTCAGCTCAAGATTTGAGAATGTTTAAAAATACATATATTTTTTTACATTCATTTATTTTTGAGAGACAGAGAGAGACACAGAGCACTGGTGGGGGAGGGGCAGAGAGAGGGAGACACAGAATCCACAAAAGCTGCAGGCTCTAAGCTGTCAGCACAGAGCCGGATGCGGGGGCTGAAACTCACAAACTGTGAGATCATGACCTGAGCCGAAGTCAGGCGCTCAACCCACTGAGCCACCCAGGCACCCCGAGAATGTGTTTTAATAGACTCCGCAGGTTTTTAGGTGGTGGTGGCAGCTTATTAAAGTTATAGCATTAGTAAGATAATCAACAGGAATATGGGCATGTGAATTTGAAAAAAAAAAAAAAACCAAAAAAAAACAAAAAGGAAAAGGAAAAGGAAAACAGAAGATATCCCTGAGCATGATCATTTATATAGGTTCTTAAGGAATCACGTCCAACACGCAGGGGAGACAGAGGTATAGAGTACACATTGTCTGAGAAGTTCTAACATGCCTTCGGCTGCAACTGGAATAAAATGCATTCCTCAGAAACCTCCAGGAGAGGAGGTAGTGTGACATGTTCCACAAGTGGATAAAATCTGGAAATTACCTTCATTCCCACGGGCTTTCTTTCTGGCCTTAGAAATGTAAATCGCATGTACTAGATTTTGTACTGAGCACACTGACTGAATGTGTTCACTGTAGTCCCTAGATTTTACAATTAATGAAGTATTGGATAGATTTTCAGCTAGTCCTTTAAGGGCAATTGCTTCTTGAATACTTGAGAGTCCCTAAGAGACATAGAAAAGGTGATTTCATTGCTAAATAAACATGTAATGTAAAGTATCTTGTGGTCTTTTCTTGTTTTGTCTTGTGTTTTTGGTTTGCCATACAATCATTTAGCTCTGACATCTTGCCACAGGTTTTGTGTGCAGGTACTCTTTATATGACTTTATATGACTTTAATAAAAATTTCTCTCTGGTGAAGATATCTTGTTTGTCTATCTTAAGTTTATAGCTTAAATTTTATTCAATTAATAGTCATTATTTCCTTGTTCTCAGTTTTTCCTTAGGTAAGGATTTTTTTCAGATTTTCTTTTATAGTTATTTTAATTTTTTAAGATGTTTATTTATTTTTGAGAGAGAGAGAGACAGAGTGCAAGCAGGGGAGGGGCAGAGAGAGACACACACACAATCAGAAGCAGGCTCCGGGTGCTGAGCTGTTAGCACAGAGCCCGACATGTGGCTCGAACTCATGAATCGTGAGATCATAACCTGAGCTGAAGTCCGACGCTTAACTGACTGAGCCACCCAGGCACCCCTCTTTTATAGTTATTTTAATGTCACTGATTTACTAGACTGCCTGTTATCTGGTGCTATGATTTGATCTCTTCTTATGAAGTTTTTTTTTTTGTAGTGATGGGACTTTCTATCATCACATTGTTTTTACTATTCCCTCTTTCCTGGCCATAAAATGCAAGTTGATTGTACATGGACAACTATACTTTTTAGAACTTGAAACCTCCTTTCGTAAGATTTTGGAAGGCTACAAGAGCTAAGGTTGCCTAACATATAAACTGTTTGACATGGTCAGAGCTTTCTATATTTTTAAGTTCACCAAACACAGATGTTGACTACACATTTGCTACCTTCCTTCCTGCACATTTGTGATGAAAATTGCTACCCAGATAAGCTGGAATGGAACATTTACTAAATATCTACTAAGTGTTAACTGCCAGGATAAGAAACATACATGCCATTTCCATTACTCTTTGTAACAAACCTATATTTGAAGTAATAATATCCTCAATTCACCCATGTGACAGCTTAAGTGTGTATTAAGTGAATCACACGGATTTTATGGGGCTGGGCATTTCTTATGTTTCTAAATACATTTTTAAGACTGCCATAGGGAGATGTGAGCTCTAGGTGCTATCAAACAGCATTTCTGACATCCTGATGTCCTTGCTAAAGCACTATGTCTGAGATTCCATCAAAAATTGGTGTTGCTGGGGCGCCTGGGTGGCGCAGTCGGTTAAGCGTCCGACTTCAGCCAGGTCACGATCTCGCGGTCTGTGAGTTCGAGCCCCGCGTCAGGCTCTGGGCTGATGGCTCGGAGCCTGGAGCCTGTTTCCAATTCTGTGTGTCTCCCTCTCTCTCTGCCCCTTCCCCGTTCATGCTCTGTCTCTCTCTGTCCCAAAAATAAATAAAAACCGTTTAAAAAAAAAAAAAATTGGTGTTGCCTTTGATTTGTTCTTTTCTCCTTGTGAAAAGGGGCTGGAGAAAATCCAATGAAGAGGGATATAGATATCTGAAACTTCTTAATATTTCCACCTCTAATTTTTCTAATAGATTTTCTGGAACTCAATATTGAGGATCCCCTGGGGTTTCCTGGCTTATAGGAAGGCCAGCCATTTATTAATTTAATAAATATTTAGAGAGAACTGACTGTGTGTGTGTGAAATTATTTATTTGCTATGTCTAACTCTCCACTGTCATCTAAAGGATTGGATCCCAGCTGGAAAAGCCAAGAGACCAGCAAATCACTCTGAAAAGGGACATAGAAAGTTGGGGGGTATGGCTGGTAAGATGGAGGTTAGAGGGGTGCATGGGGGGAAATGGTCTAGAGAGACCTGCTGGCTGGGGTTGCTAGGGAGTTTTGAAGGGAGGTATGTGTCTAACCTTCCTAGAAACCTAGAAAGAATTATTTGTTCCCTTTTATAGCTGAGGAAACTGAGGCTGCCTGAGGCATACAGTTATATCCATGTAAAGCACTGTTCCATAATAGCAGGATGTGTGTTTGTGCGTTGGGGGTGGGAAGGCACAGAAGTGAATGTCAGAAAGATGTCCTTTTCCAAACCGTGATAAGGTATATTTAAGGATTTATAATGTTTTATTGTATGAACTACAACATAAAGCCTTTTTATGTGTTGGACCACAAAATCAATATTGAAATACTTCATTTTTTGAATGAGAAAAGCTCTTCTATGGAGTGTATGAACATATTTCTCGTTAATGATTTGAACTTGGGACTATTTTGGGGATAGTCAGTTACAAGTCTTGCTTTGGGGTGGTACTGGACAAGAAATGAGCTTTGAAAAGTAAAAAAGTTAGCAAGGGCTTGAACTCGGGTCTACTGACCCTGAAGCTGATGTTCTTAATGACTGGTCTCACTCAGAGTACAGTTAGACTTACCTCCAGCTTTCCTATCAGAAGCAACCTAATTACCATGCTGTCCCCAAGGATGTCATGGCCCCACAGGAGGGGGTCCTGAGCTATTAGGAGCAATGACGAGAGGGGTGTATTACCATCCTTATTTGTTTTAAACCATTGATTAACCAGCTAATGTTTCTTTGCGTTATTCATAAAAAATGCAACAGTAATTTGTAGGTGTTTTCTTTTCATGTTGCGATGTCCTACCTATCAGCAAATCAATCTGCAAAGATTCACTGAGTGGGAAGGGAACGATTGTAGATAGTCTCATTAGGATAATTGAGACAACTTTTTTGAAGAAGTAAAATATATGGTGAAATAATTTACTAAACTACACCCACTACTGCTTGTTTCAAAATTATAGTTAAAAAACCCACTTATTTGGAATAATGAGTTCCTTGCTGCTCAGTGTGTGATCCTCTCCCCCGTAGCACTGGTATCCCTGGCGGTATCCCCGTTAGAAATACAGAGTCTCAGGCCCACCCAGACAGTCTGTTAGAATCTGCTTTCTAACAAGGTTTATAGGTGATTCGTAAGTACAATACAGTTACAGGAGCTCTGCTCTAAGGCAAATTTAGGCTCTCAGGTGGATTAAAATATCAAGAATCGTCTTTGCCCTGCCTGAGCTTGCTTGTAACGGCAATGAGCTGAAAGCACATGAACTGGCAATTAACAAAAGGCGGCAAGAGTTAAGTGCTAAGCCAGTGGTACCAACAGAAAAGGCTCTAAGGGTTCAGAGGAAAGAGCAATCACAGCCAATTACGTCCACCAGGGGATTTCAAGCTTCCAGCCTTCAGGCATTTCAGGTTTTTTTTAACGGCCCCTGCTTGCCATTGACGCCTGCAGCCCTAGGGGGCAGTGTGGTATAGTAAAAAATCGAATGGATCTCCTCCCCAGTGTTCCTCTCAGTAGCCCCGTGACCTTGAGAAATCACTTAATAATCCCGCTGAACTTCAGTTTCCTCATTGGAGAACCAAAATAAAAAATACCTTCCTCAGACGGTTGTTGTAAGGATTAAAAGCAAAATATACAAAACGTCCAACACATACTAGGTACTCTACGTCTCTACTTGGTGCCTTCTCCTTGTCTAATCTATACTTAGCAAATTCATACTTACAATGAAGAAAACTATAGTGTTTATTGATGCTCAGTGTTAACATGTTATATTGAAGCAAATAAATCTGAAGGAAGTTGTCAGCAGGGGCTAGCTTGATGGCCAGCTGAGTTCCCCAGAGGGCGTTGTTGGTAAGCAGTTCCTCCAAAGGCCAGCGCAGGAAGGGGAGGGAGAGGTCTAACCACAGTGTTTGCTCCTCGTGGCTGTATTAATTCAGAAGATGCCTTTAGCTTCTTGCTGATTTTCTTACCTTCTGGGGCAGTGATAAACCCAAGAGCACGGCTCTGTTGTCGCCAAGAGAATGCCCACAGGTTTGGGTCCAAAGCAGTGGTTCTCAAGCTTTGGTGGTACATTAGAATCTCCTAGGGATTTGTAAAAGCTACTGGTTCCCAGGGCCAACCTGAGAACGGCCAAAAAAAAAAAAAAATCTCTGGGGATAGTATTTTAAGAAAGCACCCCAGGTGATTTTAATGTGTAGCTGAGGTTGAGAACCACCATAAACTGCGCATTACAGACTTAGGATGACTCTAAACCATTCATTACGGGCTTAGTACTTAAATGCAAGCGAGAGACTTCCACCCCAGAGGCTGTGTCTCCTCTAGCTGTCAACACACGTGGATTTTACAGCTCCTGAGAAAGATTTCAGTGTTAGCTGTTTTAGAGTGTGACAGCTGAGAAAAAAACAAAACAAAACAAAACTGAAATAAAAGCTAAGTTTTATACATCCAGATGTTAGATTCTTTTTCCCCCCATTTGAAGGGGGATCTTTGGATCCTGTCTGGTTTCATTCTATATACTCTGTAACATTTGGAATACCTTGGTAATAAAGAGTTTATTTCCTTGAAATTTGCTTGCATCTTTTTCTCTCCTTGTGACAGAGAAATCACTTATTTTCGGTCTTTTGTTGGGCGAGAGATTGATTCGTTTTCCCAATATTTGTATGTTTCCTAAATTTTTGATTGGCTCTTTTCACCACAATTAATCAGCAAAGACATTTAAGATTCTTCAAGTGCAATTTGAACAGCTTAAACACACACTCTTTGGTGTCAGTCAGAAGGAGCTGCCTTCTAAAGCCTAACGCTTCAGAAACAGTAAACATGTTTGAATTCATGTACGGTAAATGGGAATAATAAGAGTAACTTTCTCTCAGGGCTGAAGTGAGGATTTCACTTGTTGACATTTACAAGTGTTATGAGCAGTGCCTGCTGCCTAGTAAGCTCTCAGGAAGCATTAGCTTATTTTATTATTCCAGGAGTTGGGGGTCAGGGTATCACACCTGTGTTTGGAAATGGGGGGCACAGATGAGTTGGCTGTGTAGTGAAAGGCTTCAAATCGTCCACCTTCATGAAAATTTGAGACTGGAGAATAAACACAATAATGAGATGTTATTTATATAGACAGAGTTTTATATACATTTACAGATGATTGAAAGAGTTGGTGACATACTGACATGTTTGTGATCGTTCCACCCGTTTCCCCTGGGAGAATGTGTGTGCCAGAGAGTGGCTTGGGCAGTGTGGTCAAATGCTATGAGTAATCAGGAGGTTTTTTTTTTTTAAATTTTCTTTAATGTTTATTTATTTTTAAGAGAGAGAGAGACCGAGTGTGATCGTGGGAGGGGCAGAGAGAATCTGAAGCAGGCTCCGGGCTCTCAGCTGCCAGCGCAGAGCCTGATGCAGGGCTCCAACCCACAAAGCGTGAGATCATGACCAGAGCCGAAGTCGGCACTTAACCCACTGAGCCACCCAGGTGCCCCAGGAGGTTTTTGCTTTTATGTTTTCTAACTTCTGTCAAAGAAGACAGAAATCAGTTGAAATAACCAAAACAACTGTGCATCCTTAGCAAATGAGAACGATGTACATTTTTGACATACCAGTTTTATATCATTTTCCCCCACAACTGATTTCACAGCACATCTTATTAATTTCATGTGTAAAATGCAGCTTGAATCTGTTCGCTTGATTTCTGCTAACACTGCTACAACCCTAGTTCTACCCCGTCCTTCCCTTCCAATGTACAATGACTACAGTAACAGTCTCCCTGTTTCTACTATTCACTAATTAGCAGTCAGAGCAATCTCTGAAAGCGGAAATTCAATCATGCGGCTTCTACACTGTAACCATTTCCATTTCTTTCTAGTGATGTTTGAAAAAAGAATCAGACCTCCTTGGCATGGCCTTCAAGGCCCTGCGTGATCTGGTCCCAGTCCGCTTTTGCAGTCCCACTCTTGACTTTCTCAACATTTTACCTTTCAGCCCCTATGTTCTCAGAGACCAAAATCTCCTCTGCAGCCTTGGTAGGTGTACTTCCTGTACCTTGGAATCCTGCCTCCTCTTGGGGCCAATTCTCTCCCTGTCATATTCTTTAAATGGGTCCCTTTCCCTTCCCTCGGGTCATTTCTTCTGTGCCATCTCTTCAGAGAGGCTCCTCTTGGTCAGCCTGGTAGGATCGAATCCTTTCCACATACCTGTTTATTATTATTTTCTATTACTGAGCCCTGTTCATTTTATTAACAGTACTCTTCACAATTCATTGGCTCATTTCCTTGTTTATGATCTGTTCCACTCCATAGACTGAAAGTTCAGCTAGGGCAGACAATGCCTCTATCACAAGGAGATAACGTGACCATTCATGATCATCAAATATCATGGAATTCTTTCCATATTTGGTGGTGCTAATTGTCTGCCACCTGCTATGAGGGGGCTGTCTGCAGTGAAAGAACTCCTACCAACTTATTTTACCCTAGCAGTAAAGGATCCCTAATGCAAGCTGTTGGACAAAGTACTGAAATGATCATAACAATTCTTTAAATGTGTTGGGTGTTTTCCAAAGGGTAAATTTTCCCCACATTATTTTATTATTTTATTTTAATTTTTATGGTTTGTATTGAAATCTGAGCTAGATGTATTAAGTCATAGGTGATCCTCACGGAAAGTATTGTCAAAGTACATGTTTTCAGATGGTCTGTATTTTTTATTTTGGAGAAATAGGTCATAAACACAGAGGAATATTTAAGATATTTGTACATCTTAAAAAGCAACAAAATGAACAAGAAGGTACATTAATAAATGGAGCAAAACAGCAACTTTGAGTGTCCTTATGTGTCTCTCAATGATCTCATCTTCTTTCTCTCCTCTCCAGAAAGGAATTAGAATTCAAATTTTTGTTATTATTGGCTTGCTTTTTAAAATGCTTTTACCACATAGTATATTTCCCTAAGAAATAAATTATAGAATTTTACTTTTGACCTTTATATAAATGGGATTATACTATATGTTTTTATGTGTCTAGCTTTCTTCTCTCGGTATAACTCTTGAGATGCATCTGAATTGATGAATGTAGGTATAGTTCATCTATTTTTCCTGCTGTATAGTATTCCATTGTGAGGTGTATGACACATGATTTTTTCCCCACTCTATTTTACTTGGATGATTGGGTTATTTTTCAGTTTTTTGATATTATAAATAATAACTTCTATGAACAGTTTTAGATATATCTGTTGGTGGAAATATATAAATTTCCCAAAGATGTAGACATATAGAATCACAAGGTCATGAGGAATGCTTATGTTCAACTTTACAAGAGAATGCCTAATTATTTTCCAAATTGCACCAATTTAAACTCATTATTGTCTCAGAATTTCTTTTGGTTTATATCTTAGTCAATACTTTCAGATTTTTATTAATTTCATGAGAATAAAATGACATATCACTGTGTTTTCATTTTGCTTTCTCTTGATTAACACTGAGTTTGAATTATCTTTTAATGGCCACTTGTGTTTCCTTATCTGTGAAATGTCTATTGATGTACTTTGACCACTTTTATAAAGGATTGTCGTTTTCTTATTGTTTTGTTGGAGTTTCTTATATATTCTGGACACTAGCCTTTTAGCAGTTACACATGTTGCAAATATAGTCTCATAGAATGTAACTTATCTTTTATCACCTTTATTGTCCATCTGTGTGTGTGTGTGTGTGTGTGTGTGTGTGTGTTTTCCTGAATAGAAGTCCTTACTTTAAGTTTAGTTGAATTCATTTATCTTTTCTTTATAGTTTGGGCTTTTTGAGTTGTATAAAAGAAATTCTTTCTTATGCTGAAGCCATAAAGGTATTCCCTGATATTTTTTCCCTAAAAGTTGTACCTTTGATATTTAAGTCTTTGATCCACCTGGGATAGATTTTTATCATTGACAAAGTGAGTATTTGAATCCATTTTTCCCCATATGAGTAACAACTGTTTCAGCTTGACTTTTCAGTCCTTTTTCTTATTTGTTTGTCTATTTAGCTGTGTGATAGCTCTAATTTATATTTGGCTTTTATATATACATGGACTATTTCTGGGCTCTCTTTCCCATTTCATTGGTTTATTTGCCTACCCCTATGTCAGGATGTTGGTGCCTAAATTGCTCTAGCTTTATAATAAGCCAGTATCCATAAGAAAAAAATGCCTCCAGTCTTATTTTTTCCTTCAGGAGTGTTTTAGTTATCCCGAGACCATTGATCTTCAGATCTACATTTCAGAATCAGTTTGGGAAGTTCCACAAAATATACTGATAGGGGCGACTGGATGGCTTAGTCAGTTAAGCATCTGACTTCAGCTCAGGTCATGAGCTTGCAGTTTGAGTTCAAGCCCCACGTCGGGCTCTGTGCTGACAGCTCAGAGCCTGGAGTCTGCTTTGGATTCTGTGTCTCCCTCTCTCTCTGCCCCTCCCCCTCACGATCTGTCTCTCTCTCTAAAAAATAAACATTAAAAAAATTTTAAAAATACTGTTCGAATTTTTATGGCAATTGTACTGAATCTATAAAACATTTTGAAAAGATTAATATCTTTTAATACTGCTTGTTTCTGTCCATGAATATGGTATATCTCTTTATTTAGTTCGTTAATATTTAAACATTAAAAAATTATTTTCTAAATAAAGTCCTTGCACAAATTTTGTTAGATTCACTACTGAGCATCTTACTTTTGGTTGCTATTTTAAATGATTGTTTTAAAAGTATGCTTTCTTAACTTCTCTTGGTTTATTGAAATAAAATGGGATTTTATATATTGATATTATATCCATCAATTTTGCTAAACACTCAATATTTCTAGTATGTTATCTGCAAATGTTTGGGGGTTAACTATGTAGACAATTGTCATCTGAGACAGTTTTGTTTCTTCCTTTATAACACTTATTTTAAAATTTCTGTTTGTATTTTGCTTGCTGGGAAAGTATAGTGTGGTGGTTAAGAGCATGGATTTTGGAGTCAGACTTTCTGGGTCAACCCACCTCTGCTACTAACTTGCTGTGTAACCATGGACAAGCTATATGACCTGCATTTTCTCACTGGAAAAATGGATAAAAATGGCAAAAATGGCAAAAATGTACACCTCATAGGACTGTGTGTGGATTAAATAAATTAATTCATGTAAAGTTCCTGGTACATGTATGCCTAATAAGTGTTAAATGTTATTATTAGACACTCCAGTATGATGTTGAAATGGCATATACTGCGCTATGTTTTTATTTAATCCGGTTTGAAAATACTTCTCTTTTAGTATCTGAATACTTTGTTTTTGTTTGTTTGTTTATTCCTGTGTCAATACCTTGGCACCTAACTCAATATCCAGAAGGACAGATACTTCCAATCTTTTTTTTTTTTTTTTTTTTTTCCCCTTCAGGAGTATTTTAGCTATTGTTAGACCATTGATCCTAATACAAATTTCTTTGCATTTTCTAAGTGAAATAAGTCATACAGAGAAGGACAGATTCCATGTTTTCACTCCTATGTGGATCCTGAGAAACTTAACAGAAGACCATGGGGGAGGGGAAGGAAAAAAATGGTTAGAGAGGGAGGGAGCCAAAACATAAGAGACTCCTAAAACCTGAGAAGAAACAGGGTTGATGGGGGGTGGGAGGGAGAGGTGGGTGGATGATGGGTATTGAGGACGGCACCTGTTGGGATGAGCACTGGGTGTTGTATGGAAACCAATTTGACAATAAATTTCACAAGCAAAAACAAAAACAAAAACAAATTTCTTTGCATTTAAAAGAAACTCCGTGAAGTAAGGAAGTTATATATTACATTTCTTTTCATTTAGTGGTTTCACTAAAAATTCTTAAGTGCCTTTTTTAATTTAGCAAAGTGTAATGTTAACATCATTACTTTTGTCCTAAAAAGCACTCATGTCAATAATGTGTGAGTGTTATATCATTGCAGTATTTTAGTTTTACTTTGCTTTTTTTTTAAAAGCCCTAAAATGCAGACATTTTTCCTGATTATTAAATTATAAGGTTGCTGTTTGTTTACATTTACCCCCATGTTCATCATTTTTGAAGCTCAGAATAGACCTCCCTTCTGAGATGATTTTTCTTTTTACTCGTGTTCCTCCTTTGGAAAATTCTTTGTAGTTTCTGTTGGTAGTAAATACTCTCAGGTTTTTTTTTCTCATCTGATTTTTTTGAAATAAAGTTATCTTGTTTTTGTAATTTTTTGCTATTTTCTTTTAGCATTTTGAAAACATAAATCCATTCTCCTCTGGCTTCCATTGTGGCTATTGAAGTTATCTTTCATTGTTTTTATAATTTTTTTTATGCCATTGATCTTTTTTTTTCCTATCTGTTTTTCGGGTAGTCTCTTTTGGTGTTCAGCAGTTACAACATAATGTGGGTTTATCTCCATTTGTTTTTGCATCAGACACTTTGCTGCTGAATCTGAGGACCAGTCTTGCCAATTCTGGAAAGTTTTCCGTCTTTTTTCCCTTTGAATATTTCCTCTATTCTATTCTTTTTATTCTTTCCATATGATAGTCGATATTTTCTACCACTTTGATTGTCTATAGTAAATTCTGGATAATTTCTTCAGATCTATATCCCAGTTCATGCTGTGTCCTATCTGGCTATTTAATCTATCATTGAATTTTTAATGTAATTTTATTTTTTTACTTCTAGAGGTCAAAATTTGGCCTTCTAAAGTGTCTTATTCCATTGCCATACTTTTACTATTTTTCTTAATATATCAAACTCATCTTAAACTCATAGTTTTGTGAATCACATTCTGTAGTCTGTTGTTAAGGTCGACCTTTGCTCATGTTACCTTGGTCTTCATGTGCCATGAATTTTGATCATGAATTCATGTCTCTGGGTTATTCTGTCTGGGAATTCTTTGAAGTGTGGGCTTAAAGTAACTTCTCTCACATAGGATTGTGTTTGTTTCCACAGGTGCTAGAAGGTACTACCGACGTGAATAGATTTTCAAGTAAAATTTAGCTTGTGGTTTTGGACTACCCAGGGATAGAGCTTCTATTTCTAAATGCATGTGAGTGTGGGCTCCATTCAGAACTAAGCAAGTAACTTCCCCATCTCACTTTGTCCATCAGGGCTTTTCTGAAGACCACTTACTGCTGCTGTTGCCTTATGGAAGTCCTAACTTCATTCACTTGTCTCTGACATAAAATTTTGCATTTTGCAAGCCCTAGGCTTTGCCTCCTGTGATGGGCTGTGATGGGTGACTGATTATATACTTTTAAGTTTGTGGGGGGCAGGGGATAGAAATAAAGTAAGTTTCTAAGGAATTTTGGAAGCAAGGCTTTCAGGACTTTGAGGGGCTAGCTGCTGTTAAGATAAGGTTACTTTCAGTTTTTTTTTTATTTTTATTTTTTTAACGTTTATTTATTTTTGAGACAGAGAGAGACAAAGCATGAACGGGGGAGGGTCAGAGAGAGGGAGACACAGATTCTGAAACACGCTCCAGGCTCTGAGCTGAGCTGTCAGCACAGAGCCCGATGCGGGGCTCGAACTCACGGACTGTGAGATCACGACCTGTGCCGAAGTCGGCCGCTTAACCGGCTGAGCCACCCAGGTGCCCCTACTTTCAGTTTTAATGAACCATGAACATTTAGGCGCTAAGGCAGCCATGAGTTCCTTGAGGAAGATCATGCTCTGCATGTTCCAGGTGTCTATCAGTGGGCAGCAAGCTGTAAGGAGATTTACTTTAAGCTCTGTGTCTCTTGCCTTTGTTTCCCTCATTAATGGGACCATTCAAACTCAGCATCAAAACCACCAGAGGTTAGCATATCCCCCCAGAGCAGCGCCCACTCTAGAGCTTGCTTACCTCTCCGGAAACACCCTTTCTACTTTTTTTCTGACATCAGCAGATTTCCTTTAACTTGCTATTAGCTCAGCCATGTGGTTAAAATGTTGGGGAAAGACTTTTAAACATATTTTTTAGAAGGACTTTCTGGATCTCTAGTCTGTTCTATTTATTCTTTTTTGTACTTTCTTTTTGTTTCTGGCTTCTACATTTTAATGATTACACCGTTTCACAAAAGTATTACTTTAAAATAAAATCATAGTAGCTAATATTTATTTTACTTAAGTGTCAGCATTCGGAGGAGGGCTCGATGTGTGTAATCCAATTTAATGTTCATGACGGCCCATCCTGATAGGTACAAAGATGATTTTCATTTCAAGATGGGGAAACTGAGGTCCAGAAAGGTTAATAATTTCCCCCAGTTCATACTGCCAGACTGTTTCAAAGCTGTACCTCAACTCATGGTGATCCGACTCCATTGTAGGTTTTGTTCTTATCAGCTCCCACGTTTTTTTGAAATATTTTGAACATATAGAAAAGTTGAAATAATAGTATTGTGAACTTATACTCTCAATATTCAACTGTTTTAAGCATTTTGTCATAGTTGCATTCTCTGTCTGTGTACACATGTATTTCTTGCTGCAAGATTTGAAGGCAAGTTTCAGATATGACACTACACCTCTCGATATTGAGACTTCATTTCAAAGTGAGCTTTTAGCTATCTTCAAAGCGGTCCGTTTGGTAAGTTCTTATTGCTTTTCCTGGCAATGGGGGAAAATTCTTTACTTGAGAGGAGGGATTCCGTTTTCTTTGAAATTCAGGGTTTAGCAAAGCACCTGGTACGGTGCATCAATGAATGGTCTGCCAAAAGAGGACCTAGGTAAATACAAGAGGAAAAAAGTTACCTAAGATAAGACATTTGTTCCAGGAAATGGCAGGAAAAAGAACTACTTTGAAGGGGCTAGCCATCTTTCCCTGAGGTTCATGGTATAGCATTTCACCCTGAGAAGGAAAACAGACAACATCCTTGTATATCTTTGTGTACGAGTAGTTATCTCCCTGGCATGCACAACTTTGTCCTCCAGCTAGATGGTGACTCCCTGGGTAAAGACTCTGTATCTAGCCAATTGTATGGTTCTTGGTACAATCAAATGAATGAATGAATTTATTCCAATGTACTGTTTATACAGCAAATGTAATTTCTACCTTCGTATTGTCACTCTTCTTGCTACTGACGCTAATTCTTCTGATACTATTACTGCTTCTGGAACTATTACTATTTCTGCCGTCAGTATCCCTCCGAGGAAAGCAGGGACAAGCGGGAGGTATTATTCCCATATTATAGCTGAGGAACATTTGTAGTGAATCGGTCTAAACTTGAATCTAGATATTCTAGCTCCAAGTCCTGTATTTCCTCTAGGCCATTCCTTCTGATTTAATATTTGCTGAGCTGTCACTATGTACCAGGAACGACTCTACAGGTTAAAGTAGTTAAGAAACTAAGAGCAGAAGCAGGATGTTTACAGAACTTCTGATTTCACTAACACCTGACATCCGTAATAGGACATAACCGGTATTAGTTGCTTTTTGAAACCCAAGCTATTACAAATAATTATGCACATACTAATAGAATACCAAATATACTTTTATATGAGCATAGATTAAGATATTTATAGGTATCACTTATGAAAATAAGTATTATTTATAAAATGTACTTTGTACGTAGATATATATAAAATGTGTGTGTGTGTGTGTGTGTGTTTGTGTATAGACTGCAGTGACCTGTGCCTAGCTCTGCCTGCCCTCAAGGATGGGGAAGCAAGAGGTAAGGAAACTGATGGGTCAGGGAAGGTCTAAGGCTCCTTGGGGCTGAGATGGGAGATGAGGGCTGAGAAGGAGTGAAGGGATTGCCTTGAGTATCAGCTGGAGTCAGGCTCTCAGTTTTAGGGCTAGTAGGTGCCTGATGTGGGAGTTGGTTGTCAGAATACAGATACGGGGATTGTTTGCACACCTGTTAACTCAATACACCAGCTACTGGGGTTCTGTGCATATAGAGGCATGTGTGGAACATTTGCTGAAGACGGCCCATGAAATGGCAGAGGAGACAGTGAGCATTGTATTGAATGGTTTCAACCAACTGCTGTGTTCTAATCCTGAATCTATCCCTAGATGTATATTATCTTTCCTTTCTGAGAGCCTCCTGCCAATGGACAAACTGCTACGAGATTATTCTCCTCTGACCTCTAAATTGATGTTTGTGGTTTTTTCTTTTTTTTTATTCAATTTTTTTCTTTAATGTTTATTTATTTTTGAGAGAGAGAGAGAGAGAATAAGCGGGGGAGGGGCAGAGAGAGGGAGACACAGAATCTGAAACAGGCGCCAGGCTCTGAGTGGTCAGCACAGAGCCCGACACGGGGCTCGAACTCACAAACCGCGAGATCATGACCCGAGCCGAAGTCGGACACTCAACCAACTGAGCCACCCAGGCTCCCCTGATGTTCGTGTTTTTAAAGGAAGGCAAACATGATGAAGTTCAGAATCCATGTGACAAATCAATGCTTAATGGTGATGATCTGGAATACTGGTTCAACATATTCCCTTGAAGACGGAAGATTTGTTCTGTTCTTGGATCTTTAAGCTCACACTTGGATATGAATCCGTTACCTCTGGTATTCAGTAATTCTTTGTCTGATGTTTACCTCCCTTATCATCATCATCATCTACACAGCTATTACACAGTTGCAAAGGAACACATATTTAGTATCAGGAAGTAAGTATAGGAACACTACATAACTGCTGAAAATCAACTGTAAATTGGCAGTTTTATTTTATGCAACATTCAGTCTTTTGGCAGTAACTATCTCTGTGTAATCTCTAGACTCTCCTCATCATAAGGAACTTTCCTGGCAAAAATATTATG
Organism: Neofelis nebulosa; assembly: GCF_028018385.1. NCBI lineage: Eukaryota > Metazoa > Chordata > Mammalia > Carnivora > Felidae > Neofelis > Neofelis nebulosa. Next base: position 207,303,343 of record NC_080782.1, on the reverse strand, counting down.
AATAATACACATGAAATCTTTGAAAAAAAAACCTTGGTAATGTCTGTAATTCTTTCTATTCTAGACTTCAAACTTCTTAGAGGAATATCAAATATGGTTGCAGCAACAAGTGTATTCTTAGTGGCATCCTTATTTCATTTTCAAGCAAAATGGAAGGAAACCAAAACACTGGCTCAAGTTCAGACCTTAAATGTATTAATGTAGAAATCACCCAGGGCATTCTAGATACTTTGCAAACAAATCAGACAGTAACCATCATCAAACAGTGAGGAAACAAATGCATTGAGAAATCTTTTATTTAGGCTTTATCCATTTAGGAACCTATAGGCTTGATGTTAGGCATACTCCATGCAAGGTAAGAGTAATTGCATGCTATTTTAGGGGAGCGATCAGGTAGCCCTCTGGTGAAAAGTGGCGTCTTGGGACCCCAGGTTATTATTTAGTAGGGTCAGACCAGCCAATGTGCTCATCTGCCTGCTACTCTTTATAACCATCTCCCCTGGGAAGGGAGTTAAGACGGAGGGTGGACTCACACCAAGCCTTGACTCTCACTGACTACAGAGTAGAGATGAGAGGATGCTGGAGAGTGAGGGAGAGAAAATAGAAACACACCACTGATTTTTAGATTTTGAATGTTTGAAGTATGTTGGGAGGTGAGAGAGGCTAGGAATGTGGGCCTTCATAAAAGAACTTCATACGATTCTGTTACTTCTTTCTCAAGAACTTGCAGACTATTTCACACTATGGAGTTGAAGGCAGGAAGCTCAATTTTGAATATTTACTCTGCCACTGAGTTCTGGGCTCTAGCTGAAAACTCCTCTCCATCTCCTACATTCGTTGTCTTCCCAGGTATGTGGAGAGAGCTCATCCACGTGGACCACTTCCCAAAGGAAATCAGCTCATGAGAAAAGACAGACTCTCTGGCCCCCTGACTGCCAACAGCATGAATCTCAGGGTGGAAACAAGCTTCGAACAAAGCTTCTTCTGAGCCCAGTAGTATTCTTACTTAGAACATCTATTCTCCTTTATTGTTCAATCCTTGATTCAAAATGGCTTCATTTGTTAGTTTATTGTTTGTTTTCTGTCTGTGTACCTAGGATGTAAGCACCTGAGGGCAAAGACCATGGGGTGTTTGTTTGTTTGTTTTCTGGTTTTGTTTATATGTATATATATATATATATATATATATTCATATATATATATATATTCATATATATATATTCATATGTATATTGTTTTCATATATATATTTATATATCCACATATATTCATATATATTTCATATGTGTATATATATGTGTGTGTGTGTGTGTGTGTGTGTGTGTGTGCATAGCCTCTGATGTATCAAAGTTTGGGTGAACAAAGGAACAGATTTTTTTTTCTATTATCTGTGCTTCATTTGGGCATCTTCCTTCAGTATTGTCACTTCCCTTTTCAATCCAGAAGAGCCGTGCACTCTGCAGAGCTGGGGCCCTGTCACACTTACCCTGGCCACCCCCCACCCCAGCTCTGATGAATCTCCCCCCACCTGTGCTTTTTTGAGTCGTGAGAGCTGCTCTGGAAAACGTGTGAGGGCTTGGAGGCTGAGCTGGGCTGAGGTGAGCCGGGCAGTGCCTGTGACTGACACCCTAGTGTGGCCTGGAATGCTCTTCCCTTCCTGTGAACCGAGGAGCTAGCGTGCTGCAGGAGGTGTCTCTCATCTTGGCCAGGCAGTGGAGTCAGCTATTTCCTGGGTCAATTCTAGCTCCATTTTCAATGTTTGTATTAAAAGGTTAATTGCTTTACACCTGCACATTCCCAGCCTGGCTTCTCCAAGAAAGCAAAACAGTGCAATGAAAGTTGTATTTCTACTCCAATACCATTTCGCTGCATCAAGTGCACAGAATCTCTTTATTGGAGGCCAAATGCACAATCCGTTTGAGAGACAGTTGCTCTTGGCAGCGAGTAGCAACTGCTTGTTCGGAAACCCTTGAAGACATTGCTCAGTCTTTGTGTTTACTGTGGGCTGGTAGAGGACGATTTCTTATTTTCTCAGGGCAGTCTTTAATAAGCACCGGGTGGCTTTTTGATGCTGCCCTCCCACAGACCATGGGCAAAGGAGGTGCTAGGAATCATACATTTTCAATTGTAGAAGTATTTTGTATCGAACCCTGTCAAAAATAACACTGCCTTTGGGACACAGAAAATCCAATTTGATAGCTATGTTTCTGCTTTTTTCTCTTGGACACATTGTATCAGTTAGCTTATAGTCTTGGACCTCAGCTATTTTTCACCTGGAAAGTGATTTGGGATGGGGTTCTGGGCTGTTGTTGGTGATGGCTTGCAAAACTATATTTATAAGCAGTCTTATCCTAAAATGACCCAACTTAACACCTAGCAGTTTAAAGGGTAGGGAGAAGAAAAGAGGAAAGTAATTAGTCCATATGCTTTTCTTGAAAACTCTCCGTGTGCATAAAGTACTCAGGAATTTCATGAGGACGCTCCTCCATCAACTGTTCTGTACCCCAAACATCCTTGGAAAAAGAAAAAGAGGGATTTGGGAGGCTGCAGGGGAGGTTCTTGTACCTGGAATTTCTACTCTCTAAACTGGAGACAGATGATAGATGAGAGATTGTTTTCCCAGATAGAGATCTCATCATGAGTTTGTAAATAGTCACTCGTGATTTGTTCATTAATGTATGAGGAAATTGGTTCGTTAATGTATTCAACATGTATTTAAGTGTCTACTGTGTGTTGAGCAGGACTAAACAGAATAAGACCTGGGTCTTGTCCTCAAGATCTTATAATCTAGTGGGGGATAGAGACAATAAAACATTATAAAGACTAATTCAGATATGTACAGATACAATGTCATCTTGGGGCAATGTTTCTTAGCCTTTTTTACTATTATTGTTATTATTATCCTCTGTCCCAAAAGAGCCTTTCTAAACATTTTTTATCTCAAAACCTCCTTCCCACATTAAATTTTAATACATATGTCGTGTATCTGTTTAAGTACTAATGTTTTATCTGTGTCTTATATAAAAAAGGGCAAGATTTTTTGCCCATTTAGGTGTGATGTCACCTCTATTGAGAATGTATGTCCTAAAGAAAGGAGAAGTCTTTTCTCACTCAGGAAAATCCAGTAGGAGCTTATAGAAGAGGGACGTGTTACCTAACGTGTTAAAAGATGAGTAGGCATGCTTTTAGGTAGAAAAAAGGATAGCAGTGTAAAAATGAAAGCAACATGTGCCAAGGTGCAGAGGCGTGAAAAGGGATCATTTAGCATGCAGCATGCATGGGCAGAAATAAACCTCTTTTAAGCTGCATTCTGTTCAAGGTGCTGCTTACCTGACTTGCCTATCATGTACACCGAGATATTGATTATAATTGGCAGGTTATGCCCACTCCAGTTAAGTATCTTAACAGTATCTCAAAATATTCTTACTCATGTGAATTTTTTTGGACAAAAAAGAATTGATCAAAAATGTTTGTGTTTGAAATCTGGCATAAAAACTGTGTTTATTACATAAAAATCCATGAAAAGTGTGTGTAGGGGGAGAGAGGTAGAGCACAGAGGACTTTTCAGGCTGTGACACTATTCTACATGGATACATATCATCACATATTTGTCCAAACCTATAGAATATTCACTCTAAAGAGTGGACCCTAATGTAAGTTATAGACTCTGGATGATAATTATTTGTCAATGTAGGCTCATCAATTGAAACAAATGCTTTAGTGGGGATGGTGATAATGGGGGGAGGCTATACATGTGTGGGAGCAGGGAGTTCATCGGCATTCTCTGTACCTTCTACTCAATTTTCTGTAAACCTAAAACTATTCTAAAAATAAATTAAGTCTACTTTAAAAAAAATCCTTAAAAGCTGTAACTAGAGTAAACTTGTACTTTGTGTGGCTAAGGGTCTAATTATAAGAAGCATGAATTTGGGGTCAAATAGAGTTAGGGTTCAAATTCCAAATACATCAATTAAATTGGAAATTGAATAACCTTGAGTAAACAGCATCCCTCAATTTCCACATTTGTAAAATGGGGGGAAAATCTCTATCATAGATGTATTATGAATACATGCTTACACACTCTTTAAAAATGCCACCTGGGAGAGAGTGGTGCAGAAAGCCTCCCATTTAGCAGGACATTAAGAATACTTAGTGAGAGGTGAACTGACATCTTTGGAGAGTTCTGTGGATAATTTTCTGTAGGTCAGAAAGGAGAATGGGAAATTCTGCCGTTGAAATAAACTTCCTGAATTTAGCAGGGATAATAGGAATTCCAGAAGTCCATTTAGAAGTCAAGGGGGATAATGGGGATTTAATGGCGATAATGAAGAAGGGGTCAGATAGTGGTCTGGTAGTCAGATGAGACAAAGTGGACGTGGTTACTGTAATAAACAGCAGAGGTAAAATAGTAACAGTGTGGTTTGATCTATTTTGGCATTGGCTAATCAATCATGGTGTCCTTTGGACTGAAATCAATGGGCAGTCTACTAAAATTGTACTTGATTAAAATAAGTGAAGATCTCTGTATCTTGCAAACAGTGGTCTTGACTTTAGTCACCATGGAAGGGTTTTCAGTCCTTCAATTGTTTCCTGGATGGAGCCAGTTCACAGATCAAGAGCCCCTTATATGAAGGGGAGACTAAGTCCCTTTGAGGAAAATCCTGCTATGATGCCAAAAATTATACTGTAAATCTTTCTTTTTAGATTTCCTTGAAGTGACCATGGCACTTACCTGGTGTCTGTGCACTGGGGAAGGAGAACTAACTAGACTTTATGGTTTTGAACTGACCCTAAATCTTGGAGACTCAAAACATCTCCATGGTCCACCTATAAGATTAAGGGCTTGAGGAGTTCAGATAATTAATAGAATCTTGGCTTGTGCCCATCTCAAAGTGGGCCAGTTGGTTCCCAAGTCTATCTTGTGGTTATTTTTTCAAGTCTGGAATTTATAGTTACAGGAGACATACTTAGCCACTAGGAGAATTCCCACACTAATTTTCTGACCCATGAAGAAAGGACTGTTTTGGTAGGAAAGATTGCATGGAAGCCACTAGGAAGGCCTGTACCTCCAACTAAAAGTATATTGCATTCTTGCAAGGAATGCTGAAATCTGTGCCTTGATGAAAAAGTTGAAGGATGCAAGCATGGTCATTCCTACTACATCCTGATTCAATTCACCTATTTCGTTTTTGCAGAGGACAGATGGATCTTGGATCTTAGAGAATGACGATGGGATTTTTGTAAACTTAAGGAAGTGGTGAATCAAATTCCAACTGCTATTCCAGATGTTTCCCTTGCTGGAGAAAGTCAATACCTCTGGCACCTGGTATGCAACTTGGGTAAGCTGTGGGCCCTAGTGATCCCCAAACTGTAATGTAGGTGTTGCACTGATTATTTTGAGGATGTGATTAGATAGCCAGTTGACTTTCAGAAAGAGAGATTATTCTAGATAACCTGGGTAGGCCTGATTCAATCAGTTGGAAGCTTTCAAGAACAGAACTGAGGCTTCCTTAATGAAAAAAAAAAAAGTTCTTCCTACAGATAGCAGCATCAGTCCATGCCAGTTATGCTATGGATTTGCAACTTGCCTAGCTAGCCTTCCTAAGCATAGAAGCCAATTGCTTGCCATCAATCTCTTAATATATATCTCCTACTGGTTCTGTTTCTCTGGTTTAACCCTGACTGATATAGCAACTGATGTAATGAATGCTTTTTCATTGTACGTTTTAATAAATATTATCAGAAGCAGTTTGCTTTCAATACACGAAGTCATCAATACTCCTTCAGTGTACTACCTCTGGATTAAAAATCTTCAATTTTCTAGTATAATCTTGTCCATGGGGACTTGATTGCTTCATTATTCCATAAGACACCATGCTGCTCCACTAATTTGATGATATCATGTTAATTGGACTAGTGAGCAAAAAGTAGCAACACCTCTAGACATCTTGGTAAAACACATGTAAAACATAGGGTAGGAAATAACTGCCCCCAAATTTAGACGGCCTTCTACTTTGTGAGAGTTCTAGGCATCTCATGGTACGTTGACATATCCCTTCTTTTTTTTTTTTTTTTTTTTTAATTTTTTTTTAATGTTTTTTATTTATTTTTGGGACAGAGAGAGACAGAGCATGAACGGGGGAGGGGCAGAGAGAGAGGGAGACACAGAATCGGAAACAGGCTCCAGGGCTCCGAGCCATCAGCCCAGAGCCTGACGCGGGGCTCGAACTCACGGACCGCGAGATCGTGACCTGGCTGAAGTCGGACGCTTAACCGACTGCGCCACCCAGGCGCCCCGACATATCCCTTCTAAATTGAAGGATAAGTTGCTGCTTGTAACCCCTTCCTACAACAATGATAGTGGCATAGCACTGAATGCATCCCTTTGGATTTTTGAAGGCAACACACACTCATTTGGGCCTGATGCTCAGACCCATTGATCAAATAACTTGAAGAGCTGTCAGTTTTGAGGAGCTTCAGACAAGAGAAACTCGGCCGCTGGTCGAAAGTGCCAAACTGCTCTGCCACTTAGGCTCTATGACCCAGTAGGTCCCTTTGATGGTACATGAAGTGAATGTGGCAGAGAGGGATGTTTTGTGGAGCCTTTGACGGGACACCATAGGTGACCGAGAAAACAGACCTTTCGAATTTTAGATGAAAGCAATGCCACCTTCTGCAGATAACTATTCTTCTTTTGAGAAACAACTTCTGGCTTCCTGCCGGGCTCTACACTTGAAAATGGACCACGAAGTAACCATCATAAACTGCTTGTTACCTGACTCAATAAGATATAATGTTTAGCCGCATTCCATCATCAAGTATAGGTGATATGCGTGAGATCAGGCTTGAGCATATCTTGAAGGCTCAAGAAAGTTGCATGGGTGAGTGACCCAGTTGCCCATGGTCTTCACTCCTGACACATTGCTGCATCCCCCTCATGGGAAGCTCCCCATTAACTGATGACTGAGGAAGAAAAATCAAGGCCTAATTTATAGATGGTTCTGCACAGTATGATGGTATCATGTGGAAGTAGACAGTGACAGCACTAGAAATCCTCTCTGGGATGTCTTTGAAGAATAGTGGTGAAGGGAACCCCCCTCACCCTGCCACCAAGGCAGAATTTTGAGTACAACCCCTATCTTTTTTTCCTTTTTCTTGGGAGATGAGGTGGTCAGAGGTAGGTAGTGATCTACATTATTTCAGGGTAAGTGGCTAACAATTTGGCTTGGTGGTCAGAGACTTGGAAGGAACATGATTAGAAAGTAGGTAGCTAGGAGATCTGGGAAGAGATTTGTGGAAATACTCTCTCCAAAACAGTACAAGGAGTTTTATGTTCCATATGAGTGCTCATTAAGGAAAAACCTGAGTAGAGAAGGATTTTATTTGTCAGGTGGAAAAATGGCCTGTTTTGTGGATGTTAGACCATTTTCCCAGACACCCCCATTCTTTCTCATGAGCTCATGAACAAATGGCTATGGTGGCTGGGATGGAGGTTATGCATGGGCTCAGCAACATGGACTTCTACTTACTAAGACTTATTTGTCTACAGCCACTGCTAAATGTCCAATATGCCAACAGAAAACATCAACCCTGAGCCACTGATTTGTCACCAGTTTCTTGGGGGAACCAGGCAGCCACTTGGTGACAGGTTGATTATACTGGACCACATCCATCTTGGAAAAGACAGCATTTTGTTCTCATCGAAATAGACACTCTGCATGTGGATTTGCCTTCTCTGATTATAATGCATCTGACAAATCTACCATCCATGGATTTGCAGAATGCCTTATTCATGTCATGATATTCTACAAACCATTGCTTCTGACAAAGCAACTCATTTTAAAGGAAATGCGGGGCGCCTGGGTGGCTCAGTCCGTTAAGCGTCTGATGTTGGCTCAGGTCATGATCTCACAGTTTGTGAGTTCGAGCCCCGCATCGGGCTCTGTGCCGACAGCTCAGAGCCTGGAGCCCGCTTTGAATTCTATGTCTCCCTCTCTCTCTCTTCCCCTCCCCTACTGGCGCTCTGTGTCTCTCTCTCAAGAAAATAAATAAACATCAAAAAAAAATTTAAAAAAAATAAATAAAGGAAATGGGCTTGTGCTCATGGAATTCGCTGGTCTTACCACCATCTCTCTCACCCTATAGGTGCTTATATGATGGGATGGTGAAATGTCCTTTTGAAGACTCAATTATACCACTCTGAGGGTAATAAAACTTTGTGAGTATGGGGTTATGTTCTCCAGAATATGGAGTATTCTCTGAATTACTGACCTACATATAGTGCTGCTTCTCTTATTTAACATTAAAAGAAAGTTTGTTCATCAGCAGTCACCTGGCAACTTAGTGTTTCTCACACTAGTGAAACAATAAGCAATAAATGAATACATACATACATAAAGAGAAAAAAAAAAGAAAGAAAAGAAAAAAAGAAAAAAAGAAGTGGTTCCTATATTGGGGTAATTTATATCATCCAGAAAATAACTATTACACAATTGGCCAGAGAAGTGTACATATGGAATGCTGAAGATTTACAGGGCCACCTTTTAGTACTCCCATGTTCTGTGATAGAAACCATGAGAAACTGCCCCAAACTGACAGAGCCTCTTGAAATGAAAGTCTCTGTCACTCCACAGGCAAGGAATCATGACCAGCAGACATTCTTGGGGAGGACAAAATCAACATAGAATAGGTAGTAGAAGGACAGCAAATACCAGTATGATTATGGGACCAGTTACAGAATTTGTAGAGGTATGTGTTTTTCTTACTTGCTTTTAAATAAATATATTTGTATATGCAATTAACCAATGAAAACCTTTCTTTTTCCCTCTGCCCTTCTCTTTCTTGGTGACAGGTTGATTACTGCAACAACTTCTTCTTCCACTAACTAATATACGGTTAACAGTGGTTAATTTTATATCTCAGGATTTAAGTTATAAGATATCAAAGTGAGCATGTGACTCAGGTAGAAAAGGAATAAATTTACCTAGAGATGGATTAAATATATGTATTCGCTTTTGGAGAGAGGGTTAGCAGTTTTTGTGTGACATTTGCATTATATTAAGTAGAAACATATTTTTGCCTTTGCCATCTTTATCTGAAAGTTAAGTATGCCTGAAAGAGTTGTATGTGGATGCTAAGTTGAAAGGGTTGAAAAGTCCTGGATTGTGCTATTATCAATTTAGGAACTATGTTTTCTAGAATCCCTTGAATGGCTAGATTAGAAGTGCCCCAAAGGGGAACTTGCACAAGATTTAGGAGGTAGAAGTGAATCAGTGGTCATTGCTTTTGGAAGGTTGTAGTGCTCAGATACTGTGACCATCAGATGTGAAGGTATCTAGTGGGTCTCAGCTGGTCTTCACTCTGTTCCATGTCTAGCTCATCTTCCTAACTGTTGGCCTTGCTGACCACCAGTGGCCCCAGGCCAACCACCAGATGCTTGGATGTGAACCCACACAGGTGGTAGCTGCACAGAAACAACAACTTCCATAGATCCCTCCGTGAGCTCCTCCTTTGTGGTCCTAATTTGGCAGCTAGAAATGTTGGTTTTTTGGATTTTTCCACAAGCTCCAAACTAACAACCCACACTACCTAGGCAGGCTGACTAGTAACTCTTTCTTTTATATTTATTTCTTTTAAACATATTTTTTATATATTTCTTTTAAACATTTTTCTTATTTCTTTTAAACATTTTTTTAATTTACTTATTTTGAGAGAAAGAGAGAGAGAGAGCACCAGCGGGGAGGGACAGAAAGAGAAAGGAAGAGAGAATCCCAAGCAAGCTCTGCTGACAGCACAGAGCTTGACATGGGGCTTGATCCCACAAACTGTGAGATCATGACCTGAGCCTAAATCAAGAGTTGATGCCTAACCAACTGAGCCATACAGGCACCCCTCTATAATACATTTCTTCTTCCCATATTAGTCATCATGTCTCTTCTTGAGTGACTGATTTCTGAATGATTATCTTCCTCAAGGACATTGATATTACAATTGTCTCCTCTCTCTTCTGCATCATAAATGATCTCCTCTTGAGTAGATCACTCCCACAGGCAAACAAATATAGTTTTATTCCATTTCAACAACAAACAATTACCCTTAATTCTACATCCCTTTTCAGCCACCACCATATTTATTTGCTTCCAGTTATAGCAAAGTTCTTTAAGACATTTATCTATCATCAATGTGTCCAACTCCTATCCTTTGTTTTCTCTTCCGAAATTCATTTCAATCGGGTTTCCCTCAGCACTTTCTACTGAAATTGATTTCTCAAGTTCCCCAGTGGCTCTCCCAATGCTAATTTCTGTGTTTTTTTTAATGTTTATTTATTTTGAGAGACAGAGAGAAAGAGATAGAGAGTGAGCAAGATGAACAGGGGAGGGGCAGAGAGAGAGGGAGACACAGAATCCAAAGCAGGCTCCAGCCTCTGAGCTGTCAGCACAGAGCCTGACGCGGGGCTCGTACATATGAACTGTAAGACCATGACCTGAGCCAAAGTCAGACACCAACCGACTGAGCCACCAGGCGCCCCTCCCAACGCTAATTTCAACAGACCATTCTAATCCCTCACATTACTTCACCTGTCAATTGATCATTTTTTCCTTCTTCCAACCCTTTCTTCACTTGGCCAAGGTCTCTGTCTCTGTCTCTGTCTTTCTCTTTCTGTAGAACAGATTGTTTCTTTTCAATCTCTTCTTCTGTTTATTCCTTACTTTTCCAAACTTTATTGGTGGAGTGTCCCAGAGGTCAATTGTTGAACTTTTTCTTCTTTTTTTACTCTCACCTCTTAGGTGAGTACATTTACTCCCATGGCCTTATTTAATTTCCTGTGTGCTGATGATGCCAAAATTTAAACAGGCCTCAATCCTGGTCTTCAGAATTCTATCTTCATTTGGATGTCTACCAAGAACTTAATATGTCCAAAACCAAATTCCTAACCTTCTTAACCATCCCCAGTTCTGTTCCTTCCACAGCTTTCCCTCTTCAGTAAATGACCACTTCAGACTTTCAGATGCTTAGACAAAAAACCTGGAGCCATCTTGACTTCTCTGTTTCACAGCCCATCTTACAGGCATCAGCAAATCCTGCCAGTTCTACCTTCAAAATACATCTAGAATCCAATCTCTTCTCACCACTGCTGCCACGGTGGTCTAAAGTGCCATCATATCTTGCCCGAATAATTGTCATCAACTCATAATTATTCTTCCTGGTTCTGCCTTTTCTCTCCTCCTGATCTATTCTCAGGGTAGCAGTTAGAGCCAGTTAACATGAAAGAATCATCATGCCATTCTGCTGTGGAGTTTTCAGTGGCTTCTCATCTCATTTAGAGTAAGATCTCAAATCCTTACAAAATCCTTTAATTACTGGAACAATCTACTTTTATCTACTTCTCTGTCCTAAAATCTCTGGCTCAATCCATTCTAGTAACACTGGACTTTGTGACATTTTTGAACACGTTAACATACTTTTGCCTCAGAGACTTCATACTTAGGTCCTTCTTGGAATGCTATTTCCCCGGTATCAACAGTGCTTGGGTTTCTGTCCAAATGTCCCTTAATCAATGAGGCCTTTCATAATCACTTTATTTAATGACCACCTTATTTATTTATTTATTTCTGTTTTTTTTTAACGTTTATTTATTTTTGAGACAGAGAGAGACAGAGCATGAACAGGGGAGGGGCAGAGAGAGAGGGAGACACAGAATCTGAAACAGGCTCCAGGCTCTGAGCTGTCAGCACAGAGCCCAACGTGGGGATCGAACTCACAGACTGTGAGATCATGACCTGAGCCGAAGTCGGACGCTTAACCGACCGAGCCACCCAGGTGCCCCTATTTCTGTTTATTTTTGAAAGAGAGAGCATGCGCTTGCACACCTGAGCAGAGGAGGGGCAGAGAGAGAAGGGAACAAAGGATCTGAAGTGGGCTCTGTGCTGACAGCAGAGAGCCCAAAGAGAGGCTCAAATTCATGAACCATGAGATCATGACCAAGCCGAAGTCTGACACTTAATCAACTGAGCCACCCAGGTGCCCCCAATGACCACCTTTTTCAAAGAACAAGCTCATACTCTGTGCATTTCCTAACCCCTGTCTGACTGTATTTTTCCTCCATAGAATGTGTGTGTGTGTGTGTGTGTGTGTACAATATCCAATATATACAAAGGAAATCATATACCCAATATTATCCAATATCCAATAATATATCCAATATTGTATCCATTATTTTTAATCCTAGAACATGGGAGTAAAATGTGCATTCTGAAGATCTCCTGCATTCCACACATACTCTTCTCTGACCCAATTGTGTAATATTTATTCTTTTGATAGTCCAGTACAGAAACAACTTCCTCTCCTCTCCTTCTTCTTTTTGCCTTTCAGTTCATTGGCAGTCAGATGATTTGTCTTTGTTTATAATTTGTTTTTCTTTTGGAATGTGAGTCCCCCCACCCCAGAATGTATGCAGCTCCCCTTTTCTCCCAAAGGACATAGTTTTTACAAAATAGACTTTATTTTTTAGAGCAGTTTTAGGTTCACAGCCACGTTGTGAGGGAGATCCAAAGATTTCCCATATACCCCATGCCCCCACACATGCAGAGCCTCCTCCATTATCAACATCCCCAACCAGAGTGGACATTTGTTATACATGATGAACCCATATTGACACATCATTATCATCCAAAGTCCATAGTTTACATTAGGCTTCACTCTTGGTGTTTTATGGTCTATAGGTTTTGACAAATGTATGATGACATATAACGACCACTGTAGTATCATAGACAGTAGTGTCACTGCCCTAAAAATCCTGTGCACTCCATGTATTTGTCCCTCCTTCCCTCCAAACTCCTGGCAACCACTGGTCTTTTTACTGTCTCCATATTTTGCCTTTTTCAGAATGTTATATAATTGGAATTATACAGCATGTAGCCATTTCAGATTGGCCTTTTTCACTTATTAACATATATTTAAGGTTCTTCCATGTCTCTTCATAGCTTGATAGCTCATTTTTTAAAAACTTTTTTTAATGTTTATTTTTGAGAGAGAGAGAGCGTGCGCGCGCAAGTGGGGGAGGGGCAGGGCAGGGAAACACAGAATCCCAAGCAGGCTCCAGGCTCTGAGCTGTCAGCACAGAGTCCAATGCGAGGCTCAAACTCACAAACCATGAGATTGTGACCAGAACCTAAATCAGATGCTTAACCGACGGAGCCACCCAGGTGCCCCAGTAGCTCATTTCTTTTTAGCGCTGAATAATATTACATTGTCTGGATATACCAGTTTATCATTTGCCCACTGAAGGAGAAGTGTTGTTCAGCCTAGTGATGCTAGCTCCTAAAACACCACCTGGCGCGTGGTAGGTGTTCAGTACATATTCCTTATCCTCATCATGCAATTATTCTCTCCATGAATAGCATCGCCCTCTGGTAGGTTGTCCAATCTCAGAAGATAAATGTGTACCGAATTTCCAGGGATTTGAGATTCTCCCACCTGTTCTTTTACTTCCACCTCTTGACTGTCTCTTGAATTCATCCTTTCCTCTTCATCCCCAATGTCAATGATAAACTCACTCTTCATCAACTTCTCCCAAAATAGCACATTAGCCTTTTGAATTTTCTTTCTGAATTTTATGCATAATCTGTGCTCCTAAAGCACATACCTTATTATGGTGATCTCTTGCTCAAAGTATCCAGCAGATTAAAGTTTAAGCTCATTTGCACATGTTCCCAGTTTCTCAAGATCTGATCCTTACAATGGGCGGAGACTTTTGTTCGGCTTCTCTTTTCCTAAACTTCCACCATCTACTCCATATATTCTGCATTACTTGGAGAACTCAAAGCAACTTGTGGCTGTTTTTGAAATACTCAATTTAATCCATTATCAATTCCATATTTAGGAAATGAATTCCATAGGAATCGTGGAGGAAAATGGGGTGCTTTTGAAACCAGGGATTGATGGTGTTGGCTTTTGTACTTCTGCGGAGAGCAGCTGAATGGTTATTTCATTAGGTCATATGCTAGAACATAAAATCTCTATAAACTCATGGAAGCTTTGTGGTCGTACAGAACTGTGCACAGAAGGATTCTAGAGTCTGCAGTGGAATAGCAGCAAACATGTAGAAACTGGGCTAAACAGTCCTTTAAGGGTCCCTGCTTTAAAGTGTACGTATTGTTCACCTTCCATTTTTACAATACCCATTATCCTTATGTCAGATTTTTATTTTTGTTTGAGTGAAGCAGAAAAAAAAGATTTTTGAAAAATGTATTTAAAATGGCAGGAGGTAAAAAGAAGAGTGAGTAAAAAGAACAGTTATATGTCTTCTTTCTGTAAAAAGAAGAGTGAGTTTTTCAGATTCTGTGAGCACCCACTTTGCTTTGAATATTGTGCATATTCTCTCTCTCCCTTTCTCTCTCTCTCTCTCTCTCTCTCTCTCACACACACACACACACACACACACACACAAACACACACACACACACATATGCACATGCACACACATCTATCATTAAATCTAAGAACGTGTGGGATAATGCTACGAACCAAGTGTACGAGGTAATGCACAGTGAACGGAAGAATGTCAGTTTACCTTCTGAACAGACAGGGAATTTTTTTTTTTTTTTAATAATAGTTGCAAAGACTAGTAACTAAAGGATCTGATGTAATGAGATACAGCTGGGCTTTGGGAAATTTCATCAACCATTTGATTTCAAGTGATTTCATTCTGTCCTTAACTCGCAGCATTGGGCTTTGATATTGAAATAGGAATAGAACATTGAATCAGATAGTTTTCCTTCTAGTACTTGCCATTTCAAAGAACTTTGCATTATTATTGCATCCCCAGGAAGCAGGTAGGATTAATATCCTTATAAAGTGCTTTGGTTTTCTATTGTTAGAGTATGAGAAATCCTAAAATGATAAATGACTTGGACGTTAGCATAGAGCAAATCCGGGCCAGAACAGTGTTTAACAGTCAGATTTATTAGTTTCCAGGATTATAGTCACTCAACTGATCTATTTTCCTCTTCAGTTTCCTGGGGTATTACACTTTGGGTTCTGTATGGTTGAAGTTAAAGTCTGCTGAGGCTATTTTACCCAGAGTGAGAAATTTCAAGTTCTAATCCCCATTGTAACTCTTTATAATAACACTAACATTTCTGGAATTCACTTTCGTAATCTGTAAAATGAAATAATTAAAATTAATTTGACTAAAGTTAGGGGACTGTTTCAGATGACTTCTCAACCTTAGGTTAAAAAAAATTTTTTTAATGTTTATTTTTTAGAGCAGAATGTGAGTGGGAGATGGGCACAGAGAGAGAGAGAGAGAGGGAGACACAGAATCCTAAGCAGGCTCCAGGCTCTGAGCTGTCAGCACAGTGTCCAACAAAGGGCTCCAACTCACACACAGTGAGACCATGACCCGAACTGAAGTCGGATGCTTCACTGACTGAGCCACCCAGCGCCCCTAACCTTAGGGTTTTTTAATCAATGTTGCTTATTCAGGTAGAAAAGAACATGCTCCAGATATGGCACCTCCCAGAGACGTGAAATTGACAAAGTGTTGATGTTCATATTCTTCTCAACAGCACCTTTTTACTTAAATAGGCAAAGCAATGAATCCCTTTTACAAACAGGACAAAAAGCCACTGAATGAATCCCCTATTCCTATATTCCTACTCCTCTGGTACCATAGCTCCTTAATTCCCTTCTTAATTCCTTCCTTCATGAAAATGCTGGGACACTATTCATTTTTTAGTTTATTAATAGTATTTCTCAAGCATTTAACTTTGTTATTTTTATGCTTTACATACAAGACTATGTATCTAATTTTAGATTGGAACTATAAATTCCAAATGAAAACATCTTTATAGAGTTAATGACAACAACAAAACAACCATACTCACAATATTAACTAATTCATCAAACACTTAGTGCTGTAGGTGGAACTTGTATCAGCTTATTTAATCCTCCTAACAGCTTTATGAGGTAGAATCCACAATAATCTCCTCTCCTTGGGCAAAGCAACAAAAGTACACTGATTTTAGTAACTTGCCTATAGTCACAAAACTAGTTATGGTCAGAGCTAGGATATGAAATATTTATTTATTTATTTATTTATTTATTTATTTATTTATTTAAGAGAGAGAGAGAGAGAGAGAGAGAGAGAGAGAGAGAGCATGAGCAGAGGAGGGGGTGGAGGGAGAATGAATCTTAAACAGGCTCCACGCTCTCAGTACAGGGCCCAGCACAGGGCTCCATCCTATGACTCTGGGATCATGACGTGAGCAGAAATCAAGAGTTGGATGCTCAACCAACTAAGCTACCCAGGCACTCCTGGAAAACTGGTTTTAAAACCCAAGTTCTTGGTCACTATACTAAATTGTCAAGCCATACATCCTAAATACCACAAACATTCTAAGCCATGTTCATATGGACATATAACTTACACAAAGGAATAGAAATACAGGATATAGGCATATGCTTTAGAAGCATATTTTATAAATGTTCAGAAGGAAATTATATTTAGGGCAAATGCATATTGAGGGTGGGATTTCCTATGGTTTGGGCTTCACAGTGAGAGTTGATAAGAGTTTTATGTTCTTTCCTGATTGATTAAAGAAGGTTGAAATTCCAAGAATTGTACAGTCAGAATTTTGCCCCACTTTCTTCAAGAGCCAACTCCTTTACATACATCAAATTCCAACTGAATAGAAAAGCAACATCTACTTTTGATAGCTGTCCTCTGTGAAAAGCAAAGTAGAATCAATCCAACTATAGCTTTTTTTTTTTTTTTTTTTTTTTGGAGGAGGGAGGAGGAGGGGGAGAGAGAGAGAGAGAGAGCGAGAGAGAGAAGAGAATCTTAAGCAGGCTCCAAACTCAGCAGCATGGAGCCCAGTGTGGGGCTAGATCTCATGACTGAGATCATGACCTGAGCTGAAATCAAGAGTTGGACACTTAATTGACTGGGCCACGCAGGTACCCCAACTATTGTTCTTTAGGAATCATTTCCTTGGGAAAGCCTTCCAGGATTCTTCTAGTCTGAGGTAGATGTCCCTCCCATGGCCTCATATGCTGACTTCTGCTGGACTCAGAACACTGTTCAGTAATTGTCTGTGAGCTTGTCTGTTTCCTTCACTGGTCTGACAGACCTTTGAGAGCAGGAGTTGCGTCTTCATGTTTGCAGCCATCTGCTTTGCAGATGCTTTGTCCATAACAGGCATTTAATAAATGTTTATTAAAATGAGATAAAGGTGTGTTGAAATTCGTTTGGAAACTCCTGGAGTTCCAAGAACTCCTGTTATTTCTGTATTCTAGCCATGTCTAATTTTCAATGTTTCTATGGAGTATCTACTTTATGCAGGATAGTATCTGATATCTATCTACTGAGCATATTTGTATATTGTAGATATTTAATATGTGTTGTCAATTGAATTATATTGGAATAGGTTTTTCAAATGTATTGGAGAATTGGAAATAGTTCAGTTATTTTAGGCTAGGCTATGTTGTAGTAACAAACATGCCTTTAAATGTTAGTGACTTATCACATAAAAATTTATTTCTCAGTCATGCATAATGCACCACAGATCTGGTAATTCTACAGAGCAGCTCCTTTTCAAATGGTGACTCCAAGGTCCAGGCCTGTAATATCCCGTAGCTCTGCCATCTAAAACAGGAGGCTTCCAAGTCCCCATAGTAGGAAAAGAGAGCCATGTACTGGTTCCCAAATACTTTGGTTTAGAACTGACACACCTTACTTCTTCTCACAGCCCTTTGGCCAAATCTAGTGATTTGCAAGAGGACAGGGAAATGTGGAAGAGAACAGCAGGAAATGACTCTGCCATAGAGCAAAGTAGGATCCAATGATCGATATTTACATTTAGTTTTCCATCTGATGTGTTCATTAAAAAAACGGGAATTCGTGACCTAAAGATCTTGAATACCTGCCCCCACCTCCCCGCCCTCTTTCTTTTTTTCAGGAAGGCAAACAGGGTGCAGTTGGGTCCCACAGTGTGGGCTATGGAACTTAGGAGGTGTAGGGGGAGTAAGTGCAGGTCCCCATGGAAGGGCAATGTACTGGAGCAGGCTGATCATCAGCGGCCGTTCAGACATAGGCAGAATCAGGCTGGAGGCAAACTGACCTGGCCGGGCGTACACGTCCTAACCTATTCTCGCGGGATCTCAGGAGTTCCCACCGGAAATTAGCAGGAGAGAGCTGGGATGAGAAAAACCTGGGCGGCCAGGGGACTGGCGGGCTCTCCTCCAAGACTCAATCCAAAGGAATCTGGCTCATTCCATTTCTCACACAAAACCCAATCCTCGTGGCCTCGCTCCCTCACCCAGAGTCACAGTGCAGCGGTGCCTCGCCTCAGAGCCCCGGAAAGGTGCATGCGAACGGGGTGTGGCCCAAAAGCCGAGGAACGGAGGGATGACTGAGGCCTGAACTGGGGAGTGAACTGCGCATGCCTGGGCCACAAAGCCTTGCGAATCCGGAAAGGCCCTGGCAGCTCTGTGGGCGCCGGTTGCCGGGTCTTGGGCAGCAGCAGCCCCGAAGTGCCGCTCCATCGCATATCCCTGGTGCCAGTTATTCCACCAGGCAGCTGCGAGGTGTCTAAAATTCATCCCAGGAAACCATTGCTGCCTGTTCCTTGAAGCTTTCCCCTGAATAGCATGCCTCAGAGCATTCCTCTCACTGACCCAGCACATCTATAAGCACACTGTGATGGGGAAGATGGCTTTTTCACCCATCCCCCTCACGAGGGGATTGAACAATGCAGTTGTCAGTGAGAGGCGGCCCTCTGCAGTATAAAAACGGGTATGGCTTATTCATTTTATAACTGGAAATTCGGAAAGTCATGGGTATGTAACGTACAGCATGGTGGCTGAAGTTAATAATACTGTATTGCATATTTGAAAGTGCCTAGGGGAGTGGGTCTTGAAAGTTTTCATCACAAGGAAAAAAAAATTGTAACTATGTATGGCGATGGATGTTAACTGGACTTGCTGTGCTCATTTAGCAATATATACAAATAGGGAATCATTGCATTATACCCCTGAAACTAATGTTATGTCAATTGTACCTCATCAAAAAGGGTACTGTATGTTATAATTGACAAATATCTAATTCATTAATTGTCAGTTAATCATTAATTAATACTCCTTTAATCGATAGCATCCAAATTAATAGTTTTTTGAATGAGTTAGCAAATGAAAGAGACAAATACCAGTTAGAAAGATTTTCAGCTCAAAAGCTGTTCTTTAATGATAAATATCAGGAAACCAGTAGCTGTTACTCTTATTAGTTCTGAGCCCCTGGTGAGGTCTCCGTCCAAGCAGCGATGTGCGACCTCTCTTCTGTTTTCGAAGTCTGGGGAGATTTGGGCAAAAAGAGGCTGGTGATGGACAGGTGTGGTGATGGACCATAGCTTGGTCACTGCTTCTCATCTCAAGAAAAGTGACCTGCCTTCCTTTTATGTACTCGAGAATATTGCTAGCGAAAGCATCTGATCACAGATTTAACTTTCTCATTTGGAGTGCTGAGAGGTGAACTTCTGCAGTTCTTGGGTAGAGATATTAAAACAGAAAGCACACAACAAAGCTCTTATGATAGAGTGTAAGATACAAGAACACCTAAGCTCTAGTTATTTTTATTTGTTGTATCTTATATCAGTTATCTGATAGACCTGGAATAGCCTAGGTCTTCATATATCATGCTTTTGTAGAGACAGGTTCCTCAATCTGTATGTTCACAGCTAAAGGAAACATTGTAGCATAGCAAATGGCCAAGAAAGTAACCTTATCCTGTGTCTTTTGTATTGTCAGAGTTTCCCCAGAGGTCATGGGGAAGTAAGGGCATTCATCAAGGCATGTAATTACCAAGCACACAGGGCTGAGCTCCATTTCTCAGGTTCTCAGTGGGGTCGTGCCACTGAAATGGGAGCAGTGATGGCAGTTAGCAAAGGGTGTGCCTGTTTCTCCCTTCGGTGCTGCGGTAAGGGAAGGGGTTGGCAGATGAGACAGTCTGGATTCTTGAATTACCTTGTGGAGGAGCTGCAGGCAGTTGAACCTCCAGGTCTCTGTCAGACTCTGGTGTTGATGAGAAATAAACTTCTGCTGTGTTAAGACTCTGAGGTTTCAGGGCTAATTGATCACAGCATAGTACAGGCTAGCCTGCTGATTCAGACATGATCTATGCGTATCGGACATGCAGATGCACAAAGTTTAAGAGATGTAAGAGGCCTGACAGTCTGCTTTGCCAGAGGCAACCACTGTTCCTGGTTTCTTACCTATCTTTCAGAGATAAGTTATGTGCTAATAACAAAAAAAGTAATAACTGTGGTAATGGCAGCAAACATTTAGTAAGAGCTTGCTGTGACAATTGACCCTAAAAGTTATTCTTCAACCCCAATGGAAAGTAATCTAGGTGAGCAGTATGTGTGTGTGGTGAAGGGAGTCTTTGTTCCAGTGAGTCATTAAAGGACCCCAACTAAAAGAGGCTTTGCAGTCTTTCATATGTGTCATTGAGACTGACCTGGCCATTAATATCTGCCTGGCAAAAGGGCAAAGAGCATAAAGGATAGCATGTGAGGCTTTTATCGGCCAGGTCTGCCAATCATTGACTAGAGTTCAGTCGCGTCCCCACACCTTAGTGCAAAAGAGGCTGGCAGATATGGTTTATTGTGCCCACAGATGAAGAGGAACTGTGTTTGGCCATCAGCGAGCCGTCTTTGCCTTACTAATGTGTTCATCCAATAGTTCTATGAACTAGGGGCTACTATTATGCCCACTTTACAGATTCATAAACTATTATGCCTATGGCTAGTAAGTGGCAGAGCCTAGAAATGTCTGACACTAGAGCTGGGCTTAGCCACTGTACTTATCCTTTCTTTATACAGAGTAGTATATTATGCACACAGGTTTCTATTTGTAACTGTTTTTTCCCCTTAAGGATATTTAGTTGAGATTATTTAATGCTAGTATATATAAGGCTGTTTATTTATTTATTTATTTTTTGATAGCTGTATACTGTATACATAAATGAGTCATGATTTAAGTACAGTTATGATGAAGATTGTTTCCATTTTTCCCCATTTCAAGCAGTGTTGCAGTGAATATGCTCAAAAGTTTATGTTTGCACACATGTGCATGTATATGGAGAATACTTCCTAGAAGTAAAATTGCTCATCTAGAATGGTATATGTATATTTACTTTTACAGATGTTTTCAAATTTCCCTATGGTTGGAATATCTTTTATGTAAAAGGAATACAGTTTACATTTCCATCAACAAAGTATGAAAATATATATTTCTCCATAGTTATACTGCATGAATTTTTCTGCTTTTTGCTATTTGCTAAATTATAAGTAAAAATGGTATTTGATACTAGCTTTTCTTCTATCTCATAACTTTTATTGCTTTGTAATATTTAAGAATACAATGGAAGAAAATGAACAGATTCTTTAGATTGAGGATCCACGGAATACTCTTCTAGGAAAAAAATAGATATTAAGTGTTACCATTTAGCCAACTCTCATTTATTTTGCAGTAATTGTAACAACATCTCATTTTTCAAGAAAACAGTCTTAAGAGAAATGTCAGTAATTTTTCTATGAAAATGGTAAAACCAAACCATAATTTAAAATTGTCTGTCACGGGGCGCCTGGATGGCGCAGTCGGTTAAGCGTCCGACTTCAGCCAGGTCACGATCTCGCAGTCCGTGAGTTCGAGCCCCGCGTCAGGCTCTGGGCTGATGGCTCGGAGCCTGGAGCCTGTTTCCGATTCTGTGTCTCCCTCTCTCTCTGCCCCTCCCCCGTTCATGCTCTGTCTCTCTCTGTCCCAAAAATAAATAAAAAACGTTGAAAAAAAAAAATTTTTAAATTGTCTGTCACTTTGGGGATGGCAGCATCCCCTAGTGCCGTAAGAACTTTTCAGAAGGCAGATTGCTCTAAGCACATTTCCATTATGCACAAAATGCACTTCTTCTTTGCTGTGTTGCCTGAGCTGAACACAGGTAGAATTCTATTTCTAATGTGCAGTGAGTTATACTGAAGCCACCGCAGTATTCCCTGCTGCATAGGTCCTGGGGTGTGGTGAGATTGAGGAGTGCCTCTTCCTGTTCCAGTACTCTTTTATTTTTTTTAAATTTTTTAATGAACAGCAGTATTTATTGAGCTTTACCATGTGAAAGAAGCTTGTGCTTGGTTCTTAGCCATGCAACACAGTGTGATAAATACCACAAAAAAAAATGCAAAGATGTATAAGCAGCATATAAATTAGCAACATTTCTTTGTTATGAGTGTATTTTTCTGATTATTTGTCATTTGTTTGCTTTTGAAGGAATCCCAGCATTAAAAAGCCTTTTGTAATAGTACAAAAAAAATTCAACATTAATTTTTGGCAAAGAGATCATTGGAATTTCACTTTAGAATGGAAATAATGACATCTGAAAACCTTAAGTTTTTAATGATGTTTTGATTTCTTAATCAGATACCAAAAAAAGGATCATTTAATTAGATCATCTTTATATTTTATATATGCATATATTTAATTTTTTATTGAAGTATCATTGACATGCAACATCCTATTAGTTTCAGATGTACATCATGGCAATTTGATATTTTTATAGATATGAAATGATCCCCACAATAAGTGTAGTTACTGTATGTCACTATACAAAGTTATGACAATATTATTGACTATATTCCCTATGCTGTATATTATATCTCCATGAATTATATTTTATACCTGAAAGTTTGTGCCTCTTAATCCTCTTCTCCTATTTTTCTCATTCCCATGAGTGCTTCTAGCTCTGGTAACCAGCAGTTTGTTTCCTGTATCTATGAGCCTCTTTCTGTTTTGTTTGTTCATTTGTTTTTTAGAGTCTACATGTGAGTGAAATCATGATATTTGTCTTTGTCTGTCTGACTTATTTCACCTAGCATAATACCCTCTAGGCCCATCCACGTTGCTAAATGGGAAGATTTCCTTTTTTTTTTTTTTTTTATAGCTGAATAATATTCCATTGTATGTATGTATGTGTGTGTGTGTTTATAAATATACATATATGTATATATATTGTTTATCCATTTATGTATGGATGGATACATGGACACTTAGGTTGCTTCCATATCTTGACTGTGTATATAATACTGTGATGAACATAGGGGTGTATATATCTTTGTTTTTTGTTTTATACATGTTTATTTGTTTTGAGAGGGAGAGTGTGTGTATGCGCATGTGCACGAGCAGGGCAGGAGCAGAGAGAGGGAGAGAGAGAATCCAAAGCAGGGTCTGCACCATCAGCACAGAGCCCTAGGTGGGCCTCGACCTCCTGTGAGATCATGACCTGAGTGGAAACCAAGAGTGAAATGCTTAACTGACTGAGCTAGCCAGGTGCCCCTTGAGTAGTTCTTAATAAATAAGCCTATTGTTATTGTTGTAGAGATCACGTATTAATACAGAATTAATATCTATCCACCCAAGAATAGGTTATATCTTTTAATTTATTGTTTCTAGTTTCTTCAGTTGCATTTTATTTTATTAAAAATTTTTTTAATGTTTATTATTTTGTTTTTGAGAGAGAGAGAGAGAGAGAGAGAGAGAGAGAGGCAGAGAGAGAGGGAGACAGAGATCAGAGGCAGGCTCCAGGCTCTGAGCTGTTAGAACAGAGCCTGACATGGGGCTCAAACTCAGGAACTGCGAGATCATGACCTGAGCCGAAGTCGGATGCTTAACTGACTGAGCCACCCAGGTGCCCCTACATTTTATTTTATTTTTCTAATGTTTATTTATTCTTGAGAGAGAGAGAGCACGAACAGGGGATGGGGAGAGAGAGCAGAGACACAGAATCTGAAGCAGGCTTCAGGTTCTGAGCTGTCAGCACAAAGCCCACCGGAGGGCTCGAACCCACAAACTATGAGATCATGACCTGAGCCAAAGTCGGATGCTGAACCAATTGAGCTACCCAGGCACCCCTCTTTAGTTGCATTTTAATGTTTTCTTCATCTAAACTTCTTTTGAAGCATGTTAGATATCTTTTCTCTTTGTTTTGTTATTTTTCCATTATATTTTTGATTGGTTATTATTTTTACACAGAAAACTACTTACTTTTGTATATAAGTTTTGTCCCAGCCATGTAAGAATGATTATTATTAAGAGGCTGTGAGTGTAATGTAAGATTACATGGGTCAGTGCCAGATGAATCCCAGCTCTATCACTTACTGGCTGTTATTGTGAGGATTGCAGATAATCTATGAAAAATGCTTAGAATAGTGCTTCATCAGTTTAACCACTTTTCTTAATCAGATATTGGTATAGAAGTTAGCTTGCTTCTCGCTTGCTTTGGATGCTTTCTTGTTTCTATGCTTGGGAAAAGTTTTAAGATGAATAGGACACATTTTCTTCCATGGTGGGGAACTCTACTTTCATTGGTCAATTCGTTTGGTATTCCAAATCTCCTTTGATAGAATAATGATTATACTAATTTCATAAATGTTATATTCTACTCAGAGTGGTTAAAAAGGTATCTGAACCAAAATTTAAATCCAGATTTCCCTACTCTAAAGCCAAAGTCAAGATTTAAACATGGCAATATAGTAAAAGATTTATTTGAAAATATATGCCTTTTTAATCACAAAATTTATTCTTACACTTCCACATTCATTTACTTGTGGAATGTTTTTCTATAACATGCTTTAATATAAAATGTGCTTTAATTACACAAGTTCGGTTTATGGGAAGGTCTTAACTGTGGCTCCAAAGGGAGAAAAAAATGAGTAAAAATAGGACTACTGATTTTGACACTTCAAAAAAAATCTTTTCCTCTTTTGTATCTTTCCCATCCTCTATCCCTATTACTATTCATTTTAGCCCATATAATAATACCTGACCTGGGTTACTACAACAGCCTATAAAATGGTCTCTTCATCTCTAATCTTATCTTCCTTAAAGCATTCTCTGCACTGTCGCTGCAGCCATATATTACCAGTATTAACCACATTTCCCCCTTTAGCCAAGTTAGAGCTCATTAGGGCAGCTTCAAGGCTCTCCTCACCTACGTCTCTTACCTTTCCAGCCAAGAATTTCACTAGAATGCTCAAGCAATACCAAATGCTCCAAGTTCTCTTGAGCACACAAAAGTGCTTTTTCATCTTTGTGAATGTGACCCTCATTGCCCTCCTACCTTCTTCTTCCCCAGTAATGAGCACTGTGCTTCATAGACTCGAAGTTCTCAGTAGATGTGTTTCCTGAAAGAATAAACAAATGTTTCTGCTCTTCTTTTTCACAGATCTTTCAGGAAAGAAGTTTTTATTGTGGAAAAGCTTGAGAAGTTTAGTTACACACCAGGAGTCCTGGCCTTTACCAGGATTCTGTCTTTTGACCCACTGTTGGACTCTGGACATGTATCTGTGGGTTTGGGCATATAAGTGTCCAAGCAGATTTTGGGACTGAGACAACTCACTGTTGGGGTAAAATTAGGAGAGCACTGAATAGGCAGGAAAGCTTTACATAATATTTTATTCAAGTCTTACAACCTCCTACAGAGTGGGAATTAATATTTGTATAATACCAATGGAGAACAGTGACACAAATAAATGATATCCAAGGGGAAGGAGAAAAATGCTTCTTATGCAGGGGCCTGAGGAAGGAGGAGGAGAAAAGCCAAAAGTCAGAGTGTCTTCATTCCTGAACCTCTCCCCCACACCCCCTCCACAATCAAATCTTTGGGAAGGAGGCAAAGGGTAGGGAAAGCCAGAGAGATTTGGAGTGTCTGGAACAAGGAAGCTTCCTTGTTTCTCATGGCATAGCCTGGAGAAACTGCAACTCTCTTAATGAAGTCAAACCTTCAGTATGTTCAGCATGCATAGCTGCCAGCTGTGGTTGCTTTGAAATGTCTGAAGAAGAGGTCTAGGCAAATCAGCCTGTGCTAGCAGGTTCCTGTGGCTTGTGTGTGTCATCTGGGGAGTGGACCTTTCTCATAGTGCATGTGGGGTATGGATAAATGCTAAGAGGACTGCAAGAGCCATAGAGTCAGGACAAGGAGGCTGCCACATTTGGGGACCGACCGTGTGGCTGGAGTCTGGAGGAAGGCCTATCCCTTTCAACACTGGGTGCAAGTTGGAAATGGACGGGACCAATCTCACATTAGCAGGATGATGAGCCAGTTGGGACAAGCTAGACCAGAGCACATTATTGCCAAAACGTCTCTGCCTCAAGTCTGCAAGAACTTAGAAAGTCCCTGGCTAAGAGGTCATCAGAAGGAAGTAGGAAAAAAGATGTAATTTACTGAGATTAAATCCTGAAGCGACTGAGATAATAGCTGAAAAGTAGATAATAGCTGAAAACTGAGAGAGACTCAGTTCTGATCATTGATGAGTTGAAGATGGTTATTACTGTTCAGTGGGCTCAAAAGCAAGATGAGATTTGTTGTTGAAAGTAGTTCCTTTTTTTTTTTTTTGCACATTTGAATGGTGGCATGTGTCATCAACCACACTATATTTTTTAATCAGTCATTCAACAACTATTTATTGGTCACCTACTACATATAGTCATGCTTTTTAAAAAAAATTTTATTTTTCAGAGAGAGTGCAAGCAGGGGAGGGCTAGAGAGAGGGTGACAGAGGATCTGAAGTGGGCTCCGTGGTGACAGGCTAACAGCAGTGAGCCCGATGTGGGGCTTAAACTTACAAACAGCGAGATCATGACCTGAGCCACCCAGGTGCCCCAACTATATTCTGTAATTCTGCTCATAACTCTTGCTGATGTTTCAAAGCCCTTTTTGAAACAACTCTTTCTGTGACTGTATGCTTTCTTGGAGACTCACGTAGGCCTCCTAAAGGCCAGCTCCTGAATCCCAGCCCTACTTTTCCTTACATCAGAGGTTTCTTATTCTTCATGATTCCCCATTTAGTGTTGTTTTCCTGGGGATTTCCATTATTATTTTTCAAGTAATGGTCTTACACATACCACAGAAGATGTGGTATGCCTATGTATGTAAATATCTGTGATATAAATCTGAAATTTTTATTAAGTCATAAACACTGATTCTCCTTGCATTAGCTCTGTGGCAATCCTGCCTTTTTTCCTGGATGTTAAGTTTGATGCAGTGGATGGAGGTTTTTGATAGTATAACTGAAAGCTGGCAAAGGAAAAGCTTCTGCTTCAGCAGAATAAGGTTGAAGAGGTATGCTGGCAGTAGGTTATTTCTCCCGCTACAGGATGGCTTGGTTGTTTTTTGGATATCCTATTTGAAGGTCACACCACCATGGGGAATTCGAAGCATCCTTTATGCCTAAGTAGTGAGAGAGCCAGAGAGAGAAGGGACTGATTGAAATCCCTCTCTGGAGGCCAACTAGAAGAGAACAAAGGGTAGGATTGGAGTGTGGGGGTGTAGGGTTAAAAGGAGGGAATGGCAGTGAGGAGCAGGAGGGAGTTTCTGGAGGGCTCTGACAGAGAGTCTCTTCTGGTCGGAGAGGGCTTGCATGCTATCCTCCAAGAGACCAGCTGGACTATGACTCCTTTGCAGGAAACCTCCTAGATCTCTGCCCCCGCTATAGACTAAATTGTTTGAACTGACAGTAAATAACTAACTGGACGCTTTTTAAGATTCCAGCTATGGGCACCTGGGTCGCTCAGTTGGTTAAGTATCTGACTTTGGCTCAGGTCACAATCTTGTGGTTCATGAGTTCGAGCCTGGCGTTGGGCTCTGTGCTGACAGCTTAGAGCCTGGAGCTTACTTTGGATTCTGTGTCTCCCTCTCTCTGCCCCTCCCCTGCTCTCTCTCTCTGTCTCTATCTCTCTCTCAAAAATAAATAAACATTAAAAAAATTTAAAAAATAAAAAGATTCTGCATATGTGCTTCATGGACTAAATAGGTTGTAAGATGGTCTTTCCTTCCCTCTCCCTAGCTGATGCCCTGACTCCTTCAGGGTAGAAGGCAGTATGGTGAAAAATCCTCCGTGGGGCCCCATAACATGGTAGTAGAAATGACATTTTGTTTGCTGAATGTGCTACTCTTCCCTTCCACAGTAAGGGAGTTTGTATCCAGGTAATGCTGTGGGGAGCAGAAGAGTAACAACCACAGCATGGTTTTAAATTGAGTTCAAGAAATTGGCTTCCTCCTCACCCATCTTCCCCTGTCTTATGTTAAGCGTTTGTAGTTGCTTCAGGCTTCAGAATTGTCATTTCATCAAATTATACTTTCATATATTATTATACAATACATAACAATATATTGCCATGCCAAAACTATTTTATTGTTATAGACGTTATGGATATAGAAAGAAAAAAAACAATAGAATAAAATAAAATCATCTGAAACATTTCAATTCCAACTTCTTGTTTTTTACATGAGATGATGGAACATTGAGGCAAATTCTTTTCTTGTCAGTATAAAGGATAAGTTTCCTAGGACAGTTTTTCTATTTCTTGATTGTGGGATCTATAGTGAGTGTTGTAACCTAGTCCTGCAAAAATACTGTGACAAAAAAAAATCTGAACACACAGATATTTGGGGGGAAACAGGGTACTTTCTACTAAAGACCTGCTATTGGCCTCTGCTTTAATATTCTTTAAGGTTTCATTGGAGGTGGAAGGTGGGTGTTTGAGAATCTTAATTCAGTCTTTTTCTGATTGCATAGACAGAAATTTATGCATAGCCCCTACCGTCTTCCCACAGCCACAAGTCTCTTGTTGCTTCCCCCCCCCTTTTTTCCCCTTTTATTAATATTTCTTAATAGTGAATTACTTTATTTTATTTTAATATTATTTTAAAATATTTATTTTTGAGAGAGAGACAGAGCACGAGTGGGGGAGGGGCAGAGAGAGAGGGAGACACAGAATCCAAAGCAGGTTCCAGGCTCTGAGCTGTCAGCGCAGAGCCCAATGTGGGGCTCAGACTCATGAACCAGAAAATCATGACCTGAACTGAAGTTGGCCGCTTAACCTACTGAGCCACCCAAGCGCCCCGATAGTGAATTATTTTAAAATAGTCACTGTGGTAACTGTCATCCAAACCAAAAGACAGAACCATGCCTGCCATCCCAGAAACCCTTTGGTGAGGCCCTTCACAGTTACAAACACTCCCTTCTGTCATATTAACTATTATCTTGACTTTTATAGTAATTATGTCCTTGTATATATACATTTTTTACCAACAGTGCATTTTTATACATTGTATCTTAGTCTTTTGCATTAAAAAATGATGTCTTTAGATTCTCTTTTAATCTACAGTTTTTCTCCCCACCCCCGTCTCATCCCTTTCTTTTCCTTAAAATTTTCTTGTTGAAGGACCTAGATAATCTGAACTGTCAAGTTTCCTATTGTCTAGATTTTGTTAACTATATATACTTGGCTAAGTTAACACGTTCTATTCTCCTATTTTCTGAAAATGTGCCACAGGATTCAGAGGGTTGGTCATACTCATGTGTAACATTTTAGCAAGTCAGTAGAACATACATATGTCTGATTGTCTCTTTTTGTTATCAGGCATTGAATGGGGGGTGGTTGCAAATGAAGATAATCCATCATTTAAAAAATTGTAATCTGAAATATTTTATAAATAGACACTTGCTCTCATCTATTATTTGTTTATCCAGTGGTCTAGTCATGTAGGAAAGGCAGAATAAATGCTTCTTTCTTTCTCTTTATTTACATCCTTTGAAGATGATCATTTAATTTTTAATTTAAATATAAATGAATGGATTTATGCATATTTGTTGATTTCAATCCATGGGAATTATTTCCCTTATTGAAGCCAAATTGTCCCATCTTTGACCAGTGGAAACCTCATAAAGTTGTCTACTGAGTCCTTTTAACAGGTCTGGTAGTCTTTGCTTCTTTATGACAAGGTATTTCAGGATTGTTTTGTACATAGCCTGCCCTGGACATGAAATCAACTATTTGTCCAAGAAGCGTTGGCTCCTCTTCATAGGAAAAGACAACTCAAAACCATAGTCTTACTGTTAATAATGCTTTCCAACTTCGGATTTCTTCTTCCATTACTGTCGAGTAGTGTTCAAAAGCTGGTGGCTTGCCTTCTGAGATTTCCTGCATCTGTTTCCTTTTTCACTTCATCTCTGTCTTCCTTGTTCTGTGAAATTTTGATTCACTTCCCACCGGTTTCTTTTCAGCATGTGGGTCTCTTTGAGAAGAGAAGCTTGTCTGGTCAGTTTTATAGGGTCTAGTCTACTCTGTTTCCTTCAGTCCTTGATGCCATTTCCTTGTACTTTCCCACCGTTAGATTGGGCAAAATCCTTCCAGTTTCAGGTGCATTTCTTGTCCTCAGGATCATCAGATACTGTATTGTTTCTCTTTGTTTTCTTCTGCACAAACACTGATACCTTGCAGATCTTGTGGTTGTTAGTGATTTGTTCTCACTGTCTTGAAATTTAGGGTTTGTGGGGGATGTCTTGTCACTTAGCTTGAGAGAAATGCTGTCCCTAAATTGTTTTTCTGCTCTGTGTTTATGTGAAGATTTAAGAAGTTTCAAGAACTATATGGCCACCGTATTCCTGGAATATTTCTTTTTTTTTTTTATTCTTTTTTTTAAATTTAAATTTTAGTTAACATACACTGCAATATTGGTTTCAGGGGTGGAATTCGGTGATTTATTTATGAGCACCCAGTGCTCATCACAAAAAGTGCTCTCCTTAGTACCCATCACCCATGTAGCCCCTCTCCCACCTACCTCCCTCAACCCATAGGTTGTTCTCTATCGTTAAGAGTTTCTTGTGGTTTGTTTCCCTCTCTTCTCTTCCCCCTCCTTCCCATATGTTCATCTGTTTTGTTTATTAAATTCCACATATGAGTGAAATCGTATGGTATTTGCCTTTCTCTGATCAACTGATTTTGCTTAGTATTATACAGTCTAGTTCCATCCACATCATTGCAAATGGCAAGATTCTATTCTTTTTGATGGCCAAGAAACCAGAATATTCTTTTTCTGATGGAGTGAGAATAGTATGAGAAATAGTGCCATTATTTTGCTTCTTTACATCCAGACATTTAGATCTTTTACTTGAGTTCAGTAGTTTTATGACTAGTATAACTAGTGTTCAGTTGGTGTATAATCATAGAATGAATGAAAAGATGATTACTGGAAAATAAGGTTTTAAAATCATGGGATCACCATAAGCCATATTATTGCTATATGTCGTCCTTTTCTGTCATTTTCCCTTTCTATATTCTTTCTCTTTCTCTAGATAATTCCCTCCTGCTTTCAGGATGGTATATACATCTTTCAATGCTTTATAGCTTTCTTGGAGTAGCTTATAAAGAACCAGTGATGTTCTTCTTGTGCTTTGTCTTAATTCAACCCAAACATGTCTTCAGATAGATAGGTTAGATGCCTCATGGAATCAAATAGTGACTTTATTTGATTAGTCTCATCAAAGATAATTAGGCAAAATTAGTTTGGGTTATAAATATAAATAGCAGTTTGTTTTTGTTTCTCCCCCAGTTTAACTTAAGTTTAGCTATTAAATATTTGGGCCCATGTTGGAGAATTATGGCAAGAGGAAATATCTGAGAAGGCTGTTTCTCTTGGTCCCTGTAAATAACCTGACAAAGAGACTTGTTGCTTAACCAATGCCTAATGTGTTCATTTGGAATGCTCTGATGATCAATTTTATTAGGCATTTACAAAACAAAGGCTGTTTTCCCCCTGCATTGTAATTAGCGTAATTAGAGTTTATGTGTGAAGTATCATATATCTACTGTGGAGGTATTTCAGGGTAACAAGGATACTGAATTATCTCACTAAGATTGTTGGTTTAAGTAATTTATTTATGTAGCATATTTAATAATACTTTACATTACAAAATTAAAGTTCCTCCAGTCAAAATAGCATTGAGCTGCGGAATGAATAAATCACGGGAATAAAAGGCACAACATAAGGAATAACAGTCAATGATATTGTAATAGTGATGTAGGGGGGACAGCATCATGTATAAACTTGTTGAATCATTGTGTTGTACACCTGAAACTAAGTAACAATGTGTGTCAATGATACTCAGCCCTTCGTCCAAAGCCCCCAAACCCCAGAATAGCATTGAGTGATTTGGAACAAAAATCTTGCTTGTGCTCTTCCTGCTATTCAGGGCTAACTGAGTCTAATATTTATATATGAAATGAGAAACAGACTATAGCAAGATTATAGAATGATTTTTTTTTTTCCCTGAGAGGCTAACAAGAATAAGCAAAGTGTCATGCCATGCTAAGGTAGAGAACAAATTGTAAATATAGAGAGTGGAAACAGGTTTCTGATTTATATTGCTGCTATCTTTTGGGGATCAGCTTCCATTGTTACCATAATGAGTTATGTTGAAAAGGGCAGATAAGGTTGCTGAGTGGCTGATTGGAGAGCCCCCAAGAGAATAGCCAAGAAACTGAGTTGCAGCACATGTTGGAGCAGCCTCTCAAGTGAAAATAAATCCACAGCATGTGGTTTTCTGCCAGAGAGTACTTGCCATTCACTGCATAGTTCATCTGGATGGGTACAAGTGTATTTCTCTTTTAAATCACAAAATGCAAAATGGGAAATGTTATACATTGTGTAGACCAGCACTGGGTCTGCAGTTTTCTAGATCTCATGTAAAAGTGGAATCTAGGCAGTAGCCAGGCATTATATTGGCCTTTTAAAAAGTCACATTTTTTAAAAATGCAGTTGAAGTTCATCCGAAGTGGCTCCTGTTATTTCAGACCAATTTTTAATTGATATGCACAGTCTATTTTCTCTTTACTCCCAAACGCCACTATTGATCAAAAGTTAAATTGGACCAAGTTGCTATGCATAACATATTGTCAGCTCTAACACACTTTTCACCCCTGCCCCGCCCCCCCCCCATCTTGGTGCCCTTAATTATACTTAACCACATCAGTGTTCAATTAAACTCACATCAGAGTTAGAGTTCATATGTAAATTTGTTGCTGTTGTGAATTTCAGAGAGAGAACTACTTTGCAAGGACATGCGTACAATTCAGGGGAATAGGTAGAAAATATTGCAGAGGCAGTTGGTGATGTGTGTTGTATGGAGAAGTGGGAGGTTTCCTGTATCCTTTCATTCTGTCTCAAACGGGTGAGATGTTGTGCAACATGTAAAGAAGGCTCAGTGATTATAACTTTTCACCTCTTTCTAGAAATTTTAAATCTTAGTTATTTTTATCATTTACCATGGCAAATATCTTACCCCTGATTGCCACTCTTGCAAATTACTTTGTTCTCCAATTTTGTTCAGTAGCAGAAAGAGCTGCATAGTATTCATTTTTTTTTTCCAGATGATTTTTCATGAGATGTAGACTGAATTATTTATAACTTCTTCTTGGAAGATTATGACCTAGTGCTCTACTCAATTTTTTTTTGATATAGCTCAGGCAATAATGATTTCTAACTAGTGCACTTTCTATGGATTACTAGCCACTTGAAAGAGTTCAATGTTTCATTAGATTTATTCAATCCTCTTAGAATTGCCAGTAAAAAGACGAGGGCCAGAGGCAGAGGTTGATGTCATTAAAAAGTTTCAAAAATACCTTTGCGAAACTCTTCATAGCTGACTGCTAGAACTACAAGTTTCTGCTGAAATTATGGTCAGATTTCCTTTGGTAGAAAATGAATAGGTCATGTTTACAGCATACAACTCTTTTGTATGAGATATATGAGTGTATTAAAGACGATTACAGACTATATTAAAGACCCACTTCTTCACTGATTTAAACTGGAAATGCCATGGATATCACATATTCTACTACCGGAGATAAAAGTTGATTTCTACTACCCTTTCTTAGTTTCCTATGCATCAAAATTAGTAGTTGCATGGAACAGGAAAACTGTATTGAGATATGAATTGTAACACTTGATAGCTTGTGGATGTCACAAATAACATTTATTTTCAAAATCACTTAACACATGAAAAAATCAGTAGTCATCTTGAGTCTCTTCATGCTTTTTTTTTTTTTTTTTTTTTCTTTCCCCCAACATGTATCTCAAAGGTAACTTACAGGTAAACTGAGGTTGACAGTATCAGGCAGCAGCCAACCAGGCTTGGTCCCAAGCTGCCTTAGAGCTCATGTCTCTGATGAGGACACATGTATGATAGAAACATGGAACATGGAACTTTCAAGCAAAATATTTGTGCTGTCCCTCAGCCCTTCAGCTTACATGTTATGGAGCTGTTGGTGAGAAGTGGCTGTTCTGCTGGGGACCACATTTTCCAAGACCCTCTTGTTAGATTTAGCCGCTGATTGGGTTTAGTAAATGGAAAGGGACTGCAAGTGATGCCCATGACTTTCAAGCCCGACACATACTCTTCTGTCCTACTCTTTTCCAGGCTCTTCTTTCCCTCTAGCCAGTTGGGAAGGTGATAACTCCCAGGATGAATTTACAAGCTTTCTGGTAAAGATGGCAGAATTTATGTAATCCTGAGTTCCTATGGCTTCATTGAAGGGCTATTCCTTCTGTTTTCCTGTTCAGTATTATTGGGTGAGAAATCAAGAAATTTTAATTATGTTGGGTCTCTGAAACTTTTGGTTTTATTTGTTACAGCAGCTAGGGCTTCTCTAACTAAAAAAGCATGTGAATTCATCCATGCATATATAGGCAAAACCTAAGAAATGAATTAAAGGCAGGGGGAGGGTTGGCAGAGAGGGAGAGAGAAAGAGGTTTTATTTTGGGTCCTAAGTTGTTGAAGATAACCGTGGAAGAAAGGTAGGTTTAATCCATTTCAATTTTAAGACAAGAAAAGCTATTGTAAAGTAGTTTTAGACTTGGGGGTCAATGTAAGATTCAAGTATAGTCCCTAAAAAAAAAGAGACCGAAAAATTTCAGGCTATCTCCAAACCCCTGCTGCTTCTACTCATTAATTCTTGTTTTGTGTTTGGTTAATGAGGGAAATTATAGCATCTTCAGTCACAGGTGTCATATAAGTCAGTCAAATCGCACTGTTGTTTGCTCTTATAATTTCAGTTCTTTATGAATGCAAAGTAGTTTTAGTTAGGGTCCTTCTAAAGGGGAAGTGAGTACTATACATGAGTTTCTTTGGTGCTTTTTCCTGGTCCTAGCTTCCTTGGCCCCAGGTTTTGATAGCGGAATAAATGGGCTGTGCATGAGGCTGTGAAATAAGTGCTGTTAAAATGTGCAGTGTTCAACGTTGAAAAGGAACTGCATTTCAATACATGATAAAATTTCCAGATTACCTTGAAAATTGGGCCTGCTACTGTCAGTTACATTGAAAGAATTCCAGCACCCTAAATTACCTGACAAGTTGTGGTGTCTTATGTGCTATATTGATATTGGAGTATTTGTTCTGCTTCAATGGGCACTTAATTATTTGTTTCTTTCTGACAGGGTACCAGAATTAATTTGTAGCATTACGAAGCTTCATTAAACATCCCCTGGAGAGCAAGGGCTGGATCTTGTAACCCTGGTGCATCATCTGAATGTTTAGCCCACAGTTTAAATATATTAAATTAGAGTTATGAGTTACTTTTAAAAGAGAAGAAATGACAGCTTTTCCATCCTCATGGAGATTTCAGGGATGCAAGCTGAAAGGACCGCAACTGTAGGAAATGGAGGTAGTTGTCAGAATCCAGGTTATGATGGGCTCATGGGGACATGGCTTTCAGTAGAGCCTGGTACTGCTCAGAGGTACACTTTCTGCCTTTTAGCAATGACAAATTATTTTCTATGCAAACAAAGCACAAGTTTTGGCAAAAGGTCCTTTTTTGAAAAACAAAAGACGGAATGAGTTGATTCAAAGGTTTTGTACATCCTTGGTGTGTCAAGTTTCCATTTGTAATAATCTATGGGATAGATGTGAATTAATATATGAATATATCATATATATATGATATGATATATGATATGATATGATATATTCGTATATTAATAATTATGAGCTCTGTAGCAAGAAGAAAAAAAGCCCTAGAAAGTTAAATGTTTTTTATTTAGTGCTGAAATACCAAAATTTTTGGTTTTGCTTCTATCTGAAAGGTAATTGAGAATATCAGAAAGGTAAAATAATTTCCTTTAGATATTCATGAGAG
Organism: Neofelis nebulosa; assembly: GCF_028018385.1. Taxonomy (NCBI): domain Eukaryota; kingdom Metazoa; phylum Chordata; class Mammalia; order Carnivora; family Felidae; genus Neofelis; species Neofelis nebulosa. The sequence goes on along the minus strand of NC_080782.1, from coordinate 207,267,325 downwards.
TGCTTTTTTTCTCTGAAGAAGATGTAGTTGTACATATAGGAAAAACTTACTTTCACTTCCAGAGATACAGTCCTTTACTGGGTAAGCAGTATTTTCTAATCAAAATGACACTAATGGGTCAGATTTAATGGTCAGAAATTTGAAAGCCTAAATGAAGGACTGTTCTTTCATAGAATTGTGTGAGCAATTTTGAAAGATAATGTTGGTGGCATTTCTAATTTATTTTGTGATGAACTCCTAAAATGCATTTAAATGTGATTCTAATAATGATACTCTCCTGTTACTGAGGATCTCCGAAGAAGCTGGTTTTATGGGAAAATGCCTGTATGAATAAGTCATCCTGTGATTTTCTGAAGTGGGTATTCAGGAGACACTTACGGAAAGGAAAGAAAAGGAAAGAAAAAATACTCCTACATTCATATGGGGCATAAGTGTTTTTTCCCTATTATAATAGCAGAAACAAGCTAGTTATAGATCAAGAAGAATAATGGAGAAAAATGTTACAAAATTGAAGCCAAAATTCAGCCTTTTCTTTGTGCCCTTAGTGGTGCTAGCATGCTATATACTTTATGATGACAACAATAGTCATGACAATAATTATACATGGAGTTGTGATCCAAGATTCCCCACGTGTGCTGCATTTGTCCAGCTTGTTCATTTTGTGAAGTTGGTTTGGACAAAATATTGACAGTATTGAAACCTATCCCCTGCTGTGTTTAGAGGAAGTAGTTTTATATTAGTTCCATAGTTTTATGTGTATTTGAAAAAGAACGTCTTCTGAAAATGGAGAGCCCATTAAGAATTGTGGTACCTCTATCTGTTCTCCAAGAAGAGCTAACTGATGCCAATTTTGGAAGGAAGAAAAAGGAAGCATAGTCAGGATATTTGAATCCACACCTCAAATTCATGGTACTTAGATGTTCTTTTCAAAGTTCAGGCATTCTTATTGTGGGAAATAAACAAGAAACTTTGTCAAATAATATTGTATTAAAATACCGAAGAGTAACACTAAAATGAAACTAATGGGCATTTTAGACAAAGCGAGACCAGTTACATTTTGCTTACAGTGGGTGTTAATTTTTTAAATGTTTGGATAAAAGCTGGAGATTTTTGTTTATTTCTCACTGGTACATTTGAGATGAAAAACAGAAATCTCTTGTAATATTTCGTAGAAATTAGTGAATGGGATTTTAGTAAGTGGAGTAAGTAGTTCTTTATGATAAATTTTGAAGAAACTATTTCAGATGTTCTTTCAGTTTCAGATACTGTAGGAAAATGAATAAAATAAATATGGTGTAAAAATAACTATGTGAGTCACTTCTTGTACTGTTTTACCTGACAGTCGTTATAGGACTATTTTCAGAAGAATTGTTAATATACTACAATCATTTGTAATATGCCCCATTTATGTATACTGAGGCTATGTTTAAGAGAAAATAAGAATATGAGATCATTGTTCTCTACATAGTAAGTTCTGCAATACAATCTTTTGTATTAATAAGCAATAGTCTATAACAAGCAGCATTTTACTGTTTTGGAGATTATTTTTTGGAAATTTCTTTTAGTTACGGACCTCTGTAAAGAATATTATTAAATCATAGCAAAGCACCTTTGTTCATTTATGAGGTGGAATTAGGGTGGGTATATGAGTATATTTCTTTTATTACACTTACATTTCTCTAGCATTGCTGTACTTTTTCTGTAGATTATTTTCTTAGGAGCTGTATAAAAAGCTGGACAGTGAAAAATATGTGAGTAATAACATGGGAAGCATTCTTACATAATTCTTGTATCAAAATTGTCTATTGGCAAAAAGGGAGAAGCTTTTTACTATAAGAAGGTTTTATTAAAAGAGTAAAAATCTGTAATAGGCAAATTATTGTACAATCTTAATATCCTGTAATAGCTCTGTTTCTTAACATCCACCAGGAAATTTTCTCCTGTGATAAAGTCTGTGTTGGACAAACTTTTAACACTGAAGGTCTTGACTTACTCTTTAGTGTGATCTGGTCTCTTACTGGTTTCTGTGGCCATTTGTCCTTTTGCCCTGTCTCCACCCGATTACACCGAGCATCAACTCTGATTGGCAGCAAACACACAGAGATGGAATAATCATTTTTTGTCTGAGTTATCTTTCCAAAGTGCATGTTGGATCATGTCACTCTTCAGTTTATAATCATTCAGAGGTTTCCTCATTGTCCTAAGCTTGAATTCTCAAAGCTCTGCTGGGTTTGCTGTCCTATCAAGTCTTCAAATGATCCTCATCGCCTATGGAATAGAATTTGAGTAGGAAATTCAGCTTGGAGCCAGAGTGCCTTGTTGCCAAATCAAAGATTTTATTTCATCCGGCATGTTTTCACATGAGCTCCAGCCAAAATGAATTCATTGTCATTTCCCCCAAAATGTCAGATCTTTTCTGCTTTCATGATTTTGCTCTTGGTAGTCTGTTCCAATGGATTACCTGGGTAAAAAAGATCTGTGAATATTCAAATTAATTAGATATTGTTAAATTACCCTTCAAAGTGATTATACCAATTTATGCTCAATAATATGAGCCAGTCAAGGCCACCAAGCAGTGTGTTTTGGCACCAATAGTGGGTAAGAGTTCCTATTACTCCATATTCTTCTCAACAGTTGGTAATATTAGATGGGTGTGAAATGTTAACTTGTTTTCGTTTTCTTATGCATTTCCCTGATTTCTTGTGAAGTTGAGCATCTTTTTATATATTTAATGGTCACTTGAATTTTCTCTTCCATGGTTAACTTTAAATAGCATGCTCATGTTTTTCTCTTGGCTTGCTTGTTCCGGATACTGATCCCTTCTAGGTTAAACTGGTTACAGGTGTCTTCCTTCAGCTTGTCTTTTGACATGACATCGTTCCTTTTAATATTGCCATTTGATATGCAGAAATTCCTAATTTTAATATGGTCTAACTAATTAGTCTTTTCCTTTATGATTATTTTTTGGTCTTTTTTTAATGTTTGTTTATTTTTGAGAGAGAAAGACAGAGCACAAGCAGGGGAGGGGCAGAGAGAGGGAGACCCAGGATCTGAAGTAGGCTCCAACACAGAGCCCCACATGAGGCTTGAACCCACAAACCATGAGATTATGACCTGAGCCAAAGTCAGAAACTTAACCAGCTGAGCCACACAGGTGCCCCCTTTGTTTTTTAAAAAAGCAATATTCCTCTCAATGTTCTAAAATTGTGTTGTCTGTATTTAAGTCTTTAACTACTTAGAGTTTGTTTTTGTTTATGGGCTGAGTCAGGGAATCCAATTTTTTTTCCATGTGTCTACTTGTATGAGCACCATTTATTGAATTGTCCCTATTTTCTTGGCTGATCTGCAGTGATACTTCTCTCCTGTATGAAGTTACCAGATATGCACAGGTCTGTTTCTGGGCTCTTTCATCCCTTCTGTTGGTTTAGTCATCTATCTCTGCTTCAATATTGTACTGTCTTAAATAATATAGTTTATAATAAGACTTGATGTATGGCAGAGTGACTTCCCTATTCTTCTCATACTTCAAATAGTTTTTTGCTCTTTTAATACAAATTTTAGAATCAGTTTGTCAGGATCCAAAGTGAGACAAGTCCATTGGGATTCTGTTTGAGATTGTATGGAATTTATAGATTTCTCTTTTCAAACTGCAGGAAAAAATGGGTCTGATTGCACTTTATTTCCTACCTACCATCCTAGAAATACTTTTGCATCTTGCATTCAAAGAGTCCTACATTTACTCTCTGGAGGCAGCCTTCAGTACATCAAAGGGTATCTGCTCCATTAGGATGACCAATGGGGACTTTCCAGCACTTCCTCTCTAGCTAGCTCAAAGGAGGAAAACCAAGCAAGTTTATTCTCTGGTGAGGCACCCCATTAGGAGATCAAATGAATACTGAGAAAAAGAACAAATCAGCACAAATCAGTGCAGTTGGGACAGAGGTTGAGATTTCATTTACATTCTTTGCAAGCCTCCTTACTTCCTATCTTTGCCATCATGTAATATCCTTTACCATAGGAAAGGGAACATAGAGTTAAGAGAAATGGGGAATCATGTTAAGATGGGGAGGGGTGAAGTATGAAATTGATTTATGGAAGATTATATTTCAGTGTAATTTTAAAGATTGATCTAATCTATTCATTTTATAATAAATGGTCATACCATTTATAATAAATGGTAAAATGGTGGCTGAGAGAATTTAAGTGGCTTGTTTAAAGTGGCCTAACCAGTAAATAGAAGAGCCTTGATTATCAAATTATCTGGCCCATTGACCAATGCTCTTCAAATTCAAACATTTAAAAGACTATAAAAGTAGTTAATTATTATAATTACTATTATTATTGTATTTTAATTAGAAGAATCTCTGCTCATCACCATCCCAACTCATTGTACCATTATTTCTGATACTTTCATGTTTTATGAACTTTGAATCTCTCACAGTATAAAACAATGCATTGATAGCTGGCTGGTGCACCCACTGTCTCTCTCTCCTCTCTCATCATCCATCCAATCTGTCATGGCATAAATAATATAGAAATAACTACTACTTATTTCATGTATGTAGGTATGTACCTGTATATCTTTTTCTGATTAACCTTAAATATGCTGCTGTTAGGAAAGTATTCATAGGCATTTTTATTTATTAACTATAGGTTACCTAATGTGAGGTTTGTTTCCATAAGTGTTTTAGTAAATGATCATTTCTACCTGCTTGTCTGTTTTCTGGTAAAATCTGAAAAATATCTTCTCTTTTTTATTACCGTTACTAGTTCTTCAGACATAATATTTAACCTATTTACAACAGAAAAATCATGTTTATCTCAATTTCAAAATGATAATATATTTTATTTAAGTGTGCTTTAAAAATTATGTTAGGGTAAAATGGAATTATAATGAAGTCATTTGGTCTAGGAAGGTTGAGTAAGATGGGAATTTGGAGCACATGCTCAGTAGAAGAAATGAAATAGGGAAAGAAGTTTCACTTTTGAGGAACAAATGACACAGAGAGGGCAAGACTGCTTTTTTAGGGTAGAATCTTGGGTAAGGTTCCTTTTAAACCACTTTTTTTAAGGTTGTGGCAGATCCATTAACTTCTGCAGGTTCATGTATTAATAATCTAGTCCCACTTGTCTAACTTAAAAGTTTCTTCCCAGAGTCAGAAACCTACATAGGGAAGGTAACAGGCATTTTTGTCTTTCCCGACTCACTGCTGTCTGAGGCTTTCCGGGTCAGAGAGAAGGATGAGCCAGAACTGGAGGAGAAGGGCTTATCTGATTGGCAGTGGTGTGGTATGTCATGTGTGCTCTCTGTGAGACGATGCCCTATAGCTGAGCCCTTCTCTTCTGGGGCACTTCTGGGTTCTAGGCACTTCTGGGTTCTGGGGCGCTTCTGGGTTTTGACTTCTTTCAATGCTGGATACTATAATAACCCAGGAAAACATCTTGGCATGTGTAACAGTATACTAAATGGAACATTTCCTGTTTTCTCAAAGCTTTAGCGAAAGCCGTAAAGGTAAAGACAAACATAGTAAAGTATAATACTCCAAAAAGATATGCCAAAATACCTATATGGAAACACCTATGTATGACTTGCTAAGAACTGGCCCGAAGCTAGTTAGGCAACCTTGAACTCATTCCCCAACAGGAGATAGATGGAAAGGGCCACCAGGAGATGGATGAGCAAAGACCGTTGAGTCAAGAATACTTTACGGTGAGGTATAGAAGTGCTGTATGTTGGAAACTTTCTGCTACTCCTACTGCTACCTCAAGCCAAGTGGTTCCCCCAAGAGAACTGTTTAGAGAGTTTGACATATAACTCTAGTATTTTAAAGGCACAGGGGCTAGTGCCTGAAAAAGTCCAAAATAAGCAGGTACCCAGAGTAGAGTGAAGAGAGAGGGGGATGCACTGGAAATGGTCTGCATTTCCAGCATTTGAAGGAGTTTGGGGGTCGAATTTACCCCATGAGCTAAATGAGTGCTGTAAAGGGTGGCCAGAAATGAGTCATCTTGAATGATTTTGACAAGGAAATCTACCTGGCGGGTGCAAGGTACCCACTGCAAGAGTCTGGGTAGGGTTCACATCAGGAAGTCAGGTTGAGGTAGGTGAATCAGGGAACAATGTAGTGTTATCCGTTCTAAGGTATCGGGAAATGTTCCATTTAGTTTACTGTTAAACATGCTAAGATGTTTTCCTGGGTTATTATAATATCTAGCATTGAAAGAAGTCAAAATTTGTTCCTTGGATCAAAGTAGAGCCACCATTGCATAGACAGCATTTTGATGTTGAGAGTTTGCAGCCCTGGGGTGTGTGGGTTTTTTGTGTGTATGTGTGTTGTGAGGGATGCATGTATGGTGTAGGGAGAACAGTAATATATTTGTCAGGATTCTCCAGAGAATTGGCTTCTTGTAATTGTTAGGGAAGGGGGAAATTGGTTCATGTAACCATGGGAGTTGTTAAGTCCAAAATCCTTAAGGCAAGTCAGTAGGCCGGAAATTCAGGTAAGAGTTGATGTTGTAGTCTTAAGTATGAAATCTGAAGGGAAGGCCAGCAGGCTGGAAACAGGCAGGATTTCTGTGTTGCAGTTTGAGGGCAGAATTTCTTAGTTGGGAGATCCTAGTCTTTACTCCTAAGGCCTTCAACTGATTTCACCCATCTGAGACAATCTGCTTTACTTAAAGTCCACTGATTGTAAATGTTAATCACATGTAAACTTCACAGCAACATCTAGACTAGTGTTTGACCAAACAGCTGGGCACCAAAGCCTACCAAATTGACATAGAGGATTAACCATCACAGGTAGATAACAATATTAGTTCCTCTTTCCTTCTTTATTCTGCTTCTCAATGATGATTGAGGCCAAGGTGTGTCATAATATCCCAAACACCCATTTCTTCTTTTTTTCATGGACAGAGTGACATCGTATTACAGCCTGAAACTATAAACTTAATGTGGCTCTGTGATTAACATCTGTCTTCCCTACCAGACTATGGGATGCTTAAGAGCAGATAATGGGTCTGCTTTTAGTTGCTGTTGTATCTCCAGTGCCAAAAGTTATTGTTCTTGGAGAATCAATGAGTAGTTGGAATTGTTTACCCATTTCACTGGGGTTGGAAAGCAGATGGAGACCTAGGAAGAGACCAAGAATAGGTATTTGGTATAGAGTTCCCCATGTTTCATTTTCCAACACCAACCAAGCAAAGCAGCTGGAAGTGAGATGGGATCAAGATTTGCATGGTGAGGAGACCTTTAACAAACACCTTGCTCTAGGACATTGTTTTTCTTTGCCTTGTCACTATATTTTAAAAGAAGCAAAGAGAAATTATGATGAACAAGCAAGGGATTATACCCCTATAATTTATAAACTGAGGATTAAAGGCAAAGTGGAGAAATGTTGCAAAGAACTTTTGAAGCTAAGCTGTTTTGAAACTGAGAAGTCAAGGAATTAAGAAACATGGAGAAAGCATTGTGTATATACCCTAAAGGGATGATGGAACGATCTGAAGGCTATCATGTGTGTTGTGGTCATCGCATGAGGGGAAGTCATGGCATTATAGGAGACAAATCACAGACTTTTCTGCCCTTTTTGTTTTCATATATTAATTTCTTGAGTTCTTTTACATTATTCTCCTTTAAATACCCTCTTGCTGCCACCTACCAGAGAAACAATAATAATCAATGTAGGATAGAACAAAAATGACAAAATAGATGGGGTTGAGTTTTCTGAAATCAGTATTTTAGGGCCATGAACTTAGCCCAGGACACTCTCCTTTCCCTTCCTCCAACTGCCTTCTGGGGGAAGGGTGTGTGCAAGAGGATGGGTGCAGTGTGGATATCATCATGCCCATAGTGGAGTTCAGAGAGAGGTGGTGGAGGGAAGGTCACAATTACGCATTGCCTGTTGGGTGCAGACACTACAGTAGGTGCTCCATTGTGCAGTATCTCACTTAATCCATGGAAATCAGGCATTAGCACTTATTTGAGAAAACAGGTTCAGGAAAGTTTAGTGATTTATGAAGATTCTCGGTTAGAAAGTGGTAGATTCAGCATTGAAACCTATTTGATCTGATTTCAAAGCCTAGTTTTTTCTTGCTCCTCTAACCAGGACACGAGACAATATAGATTCCTTCTTAAATAAGGAATACTGTCGCTCATTCCAAAGGACAAAGTTCCAAGTCTCAAATTGCTGTACTGTGTCTCCCAGGACAAGACAATCGATTCTTTGATATAACAAGAAAGAGCATCAATGCCCAAAGTTACATTTTTCACTTTAATTTATTGCTAGAAGATGAAATTACTCTTAAACATATATATACACCCATGGTACACACTTCCACCCCGCCATATCATTTATTGAGTGTGCTAAGCACTTTATATACTTTGCATGTGTTGTCACCCATAGTCTTGCCAGCAGTTCTGTAAGGTAGGTAATATTCCTATTTTTGAAGAAGAAAGGGAGACTTAGAAAGGTTATTTGTCCAAGGTCATACAAGTAGTTGAGCTGAGATGGATACCCACATATTTTTGGCTCTGAAGCTAATGCTCTAAACCACTGTGTTGCATTCATTCATTTATTCATTCATTCATACAAGAAATATTTATTGAGTGCCTTCTCTGTGCCTGCACTATGCCAGGTAATGGATACAATAATGAAAATCACCAACTTCAGTCCTAAAGAAGTTCATTCAGGTGAGGGAAACAGACACATAAATAGGCAATGGTGACGACATTTAGTAAGGCACTGATGGATATATATTCACGGGCATCATATGCAGATATGTGTAGGACCTATCCATATTTTCATCATGTTAGCTTAATGAAAAGACATCTAATTTGGCCTTTTTTTTGAGGAGAGCAGATGATAAAAATTACATCAGGTTGGGAGGTATCTGGGAGGAGATGACTCTATATGAATCTTAATCAGTGAGTAAGAGCTTACCAGCTAAATTAGCTAAAAGAGAGCACTACACATAGGGAGAATTATGTGATGAAAACCACAGAAGAGAGACAAAGTGTAATACATGGGGAAGTGGGGTGGTTGATGGTTGACTTCTTTCAAAGAATAGTTTTGTGTGTGTTAATTTAATGGAGGTTCTTTAGGCATCTCTAATTTTCCTCCACCTATTTTGGAAGCCATTCCGAGTCATGAATTAGTATCTGAGAGAAAAATGAAGAAGGTAGAACGAAAGGCACCACCATTTTTCTCTGGTGTTACTACCAAGTACTTGTGAAATTTTATCTCCTTGAGTTCTCATAACATATCTTCAAAGCAGAATCCTTCAAAGGAAAGGAAATTGAAGTAAAGCTCAAAGTCTTTGTCTAGTGGGGCGCCTGGGTGGCTCAGTCGGTTGAGCATCTGACATTGGCTCAGGGCATGATCTCAGGGTTTATGGTTCGAGCCCCATGTCAGGCTCTGTGCTGACAGCTTGGAGCCTGGAGGCTGGAGCCTGCTTCAGATTCTGTGTCTCCCTCTCTCTCTGCTCCTCCCTTGCTCATGCTCTCTTTCTCTATATATATAAAAAACAAATAAACATTAAAAAAAACCACAAAAACTTGTCCAATTTAGCAAATTGAAGGAAGAGCTGAGGATGTGAACTCAATATAATCTTTTACTGAAGCCCCATATCTTATTCATTCTCTAATGAGAAGGATATGATTGTTTATATGACATTTTCCTCAACTTTTTCTTACCTAAGTAAGGTGCTTGCCAGAGAAAACCTCAGAATCATTACCACTAAATTCCTGGGTAAGAAAACAGTTTTGTACTTTAATTGTCTGTCCTCTGCATTTGGAGTTTTATTTACTGTATAAGTTTTACGTAAGTTCATAAAAGTCAATAAACTCAATATTCCAGAAATCACTTGCAATTTAACATCTAGATAATGAGGGTAACAAAAAGGAAGTTAATTCAGTGTGGGTTTATGATGGTGATTAACTTAGTCCCATTTCTTTCCCTGAAGAGAGGAAGAGTTCAGAAATAAAGCAATGCGAGTCTGCTGCATCCAAGGAGATAGACGCAAGAACAAAAGATTTGTTATGAAACCCTTAAAATCACAGTGCCCTTTTAGCTAATTATGGTAGCTTAATTAAAGTTATTTTTAAGTAATAGTTAATTATGCTTAATTAAGGTAATTATGGAATTAGCCAGGGGAATTTGAATGAACCACAGTGCAGACATGTTTGGCCTCTCAGGATCAAGTATACTAGTTTGCATGGATCCAAAACATCTCCTTGTGTGCATATAGGAGAAAATAGAAATTAAAGCCTAGATTATAGTTTTTACTACACAAAGCCACTACTAACAATACATAAAGTTATACGCATGTTGTTGCAGAGTATACTAGTGTATTTTCAAAAAATGTAATGTGAGATTGTATTGGATTTGATTTCTTTTAATGTAGGTTTACTTTTGGGAGGCAAAGGAGGATTAAATGTCTAACAGTCAATGGTGTTTATGTTTTGAAAGTCTACATAATCCTTCTCTGTCCATACATTATTCAAATTTACCAGATGCTTTTGGGACTGTGGCTGACTTTAGGAAAGATCTAGCACTTTTTACTTGGAGATATAATTTGTACTGAAATATCTAGGTCTGGCATTGTTGCCATTCTGTTCTTGATTCAATAAAGGCACAAGATACAGAGACAAAGGTGTAATCTTCCCTGTGCAGTGGTAATGTTTGTTAAAAATCTCTCCAGTGCCTTCTTGGCTTTGCTGTGGCTGGAATATATGATTCTGTTTGTTGGGAGAATTCCCAGTGAATTTTTTTTAACAGGTCAGTGGTTCTTAAAGTACAGTATTCCAGAATCTTCCAAGTGGTGTGCCTATAGTCTAATTTTAGTCTCTTCAGGGTAATTATTTTTCCCTAGATTAACCTTCCCCATTAGGTTTGTGCTGATTCAAATTTCCACCTAGATTTTCAGGCTCCCTAAACGTCTTACCAGGTTTTCTGCTGAGGAATTATTACTCCTTCCTTTAACAAGGAACATTACGAAAAAGTCAGTGATCTCTGCTTATAACTGAATGTTAAATAGAGAGTGAAAGCGTACTTTTTATTTATTTTTTCTCTTGAGGGTAGATTACACTGGGATGGAGGAGAGGAACGGAGGCCTCATAGAATCAAGCAATGAGTCTTAATGGGGTGCTCAGGTGTCAGGCTCAGTCACCTCTCAGTGACTGCATTGGAGGTGGCTGCATTGGGAGTTCCCTAGAAGATCACAGCAAGAGAGACTCCTAATAGGGTTTCTTACCTCGTCTAAGACCATGAAATGGTTCATGAGATTCTGTGAGCCCCTCTAGATATGAAGTGCGAAGGATTTATGGGCTTTCATAATGAACATTTTTATCGTTGAAAATGTAATATTTATTTTATTCAATTGCCACTTAATAAAAACGTATTTTAAGAGTAATACATGTTGGGGTGCCTGGGTGGCTCAGTCGGTTAAGCGGCCGACTTCGGCTCAGGTCATGATCTTGCAGTCCGTGAGTTCTAGCCCCGCGTCAGGCTCTGTGCTGACAGCTCAGAGCCTGGAGCCTGCTTCAGATACTGTGTCTCCCTCTCTCTGACCCTCCCCTGTTCATGCTCTGTCTCTCCCTGTCTCAAAAATAAATAAACGTTAAAAAAAAGAGTAATACATGTAAAAGATGAGGAAAACACAACAAAGCAGCACAAGTAGAAATAATATAACAGATCAGACTGTCCCATGGGCTATTGAGATTGGCTCAGTGGTGGTCCTCTGTAGGGTAAGGAGCTGAACAGAATCATTTACTGAATTCCTATATGGGTATTCAGCAATGGAAATGCCTTTATCCACAGGGTTGCTAGTTTGACAGGGTATGGCTCGAGAGCTCTTGGTCAGTCTTATTCCAATCCATGTGGACAGAAACTGTACAGAACAAAACACACACAAAGAGAGAAGCAGAGTTGAGAGGAGTGAGAAAGATTTAATGGTGTTATTTGAGCCCAAAGATTTGACAATTTCTGAACAAATCCATGATCGGCCCTCACAGTTATGTGAGCCAATAAATACCTTTTTTACTTAAGCTTGTTTTGGCTGGGTGTATGTAGCTTGTAGTTGAAAGAATTCAGACAGTACTTGCTTGTCTCTGTTTCATTGTGAGGTATCCAAGCCTAACATGAAACCCCACTGACCTGAGGAATGACTGTTGTGAGGTTATAGTTGAGCCTAAGTGTAAAATGTACACGGAAATGCAGGTGAAACAGAGGTAATTTCTAATATGAGAGAGAAAAAAAATAAGGGAGAGTCAAACTAAATATTTATGAAATACAGAAGGGAAAATGATAACTTTTCAGTGGACAAACCTGGGTGACACCATCTTAACCAAGGATCAAGGTTAGCATTACCATTTAGGACCTGTCAATGTCATGTACTTCTCAATATGAGGCACTGAGAAGGGCTTGCCATCTCTGGTGTCATTTCCAGGAGTGTACAGCTGTGACCTAATTATGGGAAAACATCAGACTAACCCAAATTGGGAGGCGTACTATGAAAATAACGGACTAGTACTCTTTAAAAGTGTTAAGGTGATTAAAAAAAAAGTGTTAAGGTGATGAAACACAAGGAAAGACAAGAAAACTGAGGAGACATGACAACTAAATGTAATATGAATTGCAATGTCAATCATCTAATTTAATGAATTCAGTGCAATATCAATTAGATCCTTAAGCAGAAAGAGGACATTAATAGTAAAACTGGTGAAAAGTAAATAAAGTCTGTAGTGTAGTTAATGATATTGTATCAACATTGATTTCTTAGTTTTGATATTTATATTATGTAAGATACTAATTTAGGGGAAGCTGGTTGGATGTGGAATTCTCTGTCATATGTAACTCTTTGTAGATCTGGAATTATTTGAAGATAAAAAGTTAAGAAACACAGTGCACATTGAGAGAAAAAGAGTGGGGGGTTTGACGAGGGTCCTGGAAGTGGCAGAGAAATGATACTGGCCAACCTAGAAAGCTCCGGCTCGGGCATTTCCTTAGGTTTTGCAGAGAGGAGCTTCCCAGTGGGGGTTGCTGAATGGAGTCTGTTCCTCTACCTCTGCCACTTCTTTAGGGTCCTGCTTTCTGCCTCGTGACTTCATCATGGATTTGGCTAATGTCTGGTAGATCACTGGTCAATATTTCAATATTCTTAGTTTTTAGAACTGTTGAAACTCTAAATTTCTCTTTGTCTCTGTGTTAGTATTTAAATGGAAAGTTGTGAGACGGAAGGCCAGACATCCATATTTTCCCATTTTCTTCATTTGATAAGAATATTTTCTTTTTCTTCTAGTTTTTATTTACATTCCAGTTAGTTAACATACAGTATACTATTAGTTTCAGATGTACAATTTAGCGATTCAACACTTCTCATCACGAGTGGCCTCCTTAATCTCCATTACCAATTCCACCCATTCCCCTGCCCACCTCCCCTCTGGTAACCATTAGTTTGTTCTCTGTAGTTAAAGCTCCTGTTTCTTGGTTTGTCTTTCTCCCTCTCTTTTTTTCCCTTTGCTCATTTGTTTTGTTTCTTAAATTCCGCATATGAGTGAGATCATAGGGTATTTGTCTTTCTGTGACTGACTTATTTCACTTAGCATGATACTCTCTAGCTCTATCCATGTCATTGCAGATGTCAAGATTTCATTCTTTTTATGGCTGAGTAATATTCCATTACACATACATACCACAGTTTCTTTACCATTCATCAGTGGAAGGACATTTGGGCTCTTTCCATAATTTGGCTATTGCACATAACACTGCTATAAAATCGGGGTGCTTTTGTCCCTTTGAATGGGTATTTTTGTATCCTTTGGGTAAATACCTAGTAGTGCAATTGCTGGATCGTGGGGTAGTTCTATTTTTAACTTTACGAGGAAACTCCAGGCTGTTTTCCAGAGTGGCTGCACCAGTTTGCAGGTAGGAATATTTTAAGTATAAATCAAAAAGCTCTTTATATAGTGATTTCATTGGACGCAAGAAACTTTCATTATTCTTTATAGTTCCCATGATTAAAATAGCACTTGGAGCACAGTACATTGTCAATAATTGTCTGTGAATGTCACTAAAATATTTTTTGATGTCAGCTGTACACTTTAAATCTGACTAAATAATTATAAAGATGTAGTGAAGTTTATAATGTATATCATTTTATTGAGCATGTAATATGTGCCAGCCGCTGTGCTAAATGGTTTATATGTATCCTTCTTTAGTCCTCACAACACCAGCAGGGCACATGTTATTTTTATCATTTTGAAGATGAGGAAAATGAGGCCCAAAGAAGTTAAGTGACTTGCATCAGCTCACAAAGTTACTTAATTGCAAGTCTAGGATTCTAACCCTTCTATGTCTGAGGATGACACTCTACTTGGTCTCTGAAATTATGTGATGCATTTTATAAGTTTATAAGTGTTATAGGATTTATATGTTAAACATTATGTATTAAAATGAATAATTGTATGATTTTTGTTTGAAAATATTCATGGGAGATTATCACATCATAATTTTTCTAATTATTAGCAATCTATCAATTTGCTCTGCTGCTCTTATATTTGCTTCAAGTTCATTGGGACAAAGTATCCCTTATGTACAATATATTCAGAATAAAGAGACACAGGTAAAGTATATAACTCCTGTTCAGTCTTGGGTATGGTGCTAAGATTCTTAGGTCTACAAACACACATGTATACACACAGCACTAAATCAGGTATAGTCAGGTTTTATGTAATATGCAACTATATTTAAGTCAATTTTTGAATGCTCTTAAACACTATTGGAAAACACAAAGCATAGAGTTAAGGAAAATTGGTATAAAACTCAAAAAGCAGATTAAAATATCTTAGGGCTTTGTCTTGATTGTTTTTTTATTTTGGTATGCCCATTTTTGTATGTGTCATAAATAAGCACTTAAGGAACTGTGTAGGGGTCCTTTTCCTTGCAGTACGTTATTTCCTCCCTAATTGGTCAATGTAGGACAAACACATCATTAAACACACAGGAGCCTCACTATAGCGTAAAATTTCATGTAAGGCAGATCCATTGCAAGCAGTGAGAGCAGTTTGTTCCTTTAAGTGCCAGAAGGACCTTGTTATAGCTTCCCTTCACTTATAACAGAGCCCTTAGCAAGGGTAGCCTTATGGGACCTTTTCAGGATGCCATTTGGTGAAAATGATGATGAGAATTTCTTCTACTTTTAGTAGTCTTGTGTTACTGCTGAAGAATTAGATTTTCTGTTGCTGCAGTGGGCTAGTGTCCAGTTAAAGGATTCTGTGGTCATTTTGAAATGAGAAATGAATTGTTTTATTCAGGATATCCCCCTTGAGAAGCCAAGGTGCTTTGGTGCCATTGGTGTGATTGGATCTCTGGACTCCTCTTGCTTGATGTAAGGTTACAGCCACCTGAGCAGGGCTCAAAGGCATCTTCTCCTGCTTGGGACCCATCCAGTGAATCAGAATGGCAAACGAGCGGGAATAGCTGAAATGGAAAACAGCCAGCTGCTGGCCCAACACGATGAGGCTCAGAGTTAATTTGCAGAAAGTGAATTATTTCTTTTCAATGTGTGACTCTCTCTGTGAATGGAACATCATGACAGGAAGTGAAAAGGAAATGCTTTATCAGGACTTGGCTGAGTGAGTTATGGGGCAGGTGTGCATGCTTGGAAAACCTGGGACGGATAGATTGGAATAAAATATGATCACTGGTCCAAGCTGGTTCACAGAGCCACAGAGCCATCTGTTAGGGCTCAACCTAGCATGACTGTCAGTCTCCTGTAGGAAGAGACTTGTATAGGAGTGCAAAGTTGTAGGTATATAGAGAGAGTTCGGAAAAAAATGCCCACTTTCAAAAAAAGAAAAACATTAACCACAAAATTAACCAGGGCTAACCATTGGTTTTTAAAGTTAATAGCAACACATGGTCATCCACAAAAGGACAGGTCAGCAATTTTTCACAACTAGACATTTTTTTTTCCAAAGAGGAAAATGACTTGGTTAGAATTATGTCTTCTATTATTTTCTGTTACCTTACAGCGTGGACGTTTGTGGAAAGGATGACCAAAGTTTTTTCAGGTCAAATTAGGTGCTCAGATTTATTAAGACCAGACGTTTAACCTGTGTAGGTTGGATCAGAGAGAGCCCGGGGCTCCATGTGGCTCAGCCCAAGTCCCTGGAATATGGAGAAAGGACTCTCACAGGCAAGTGTATGTTTAAGGATGCCATGACAGATAAGGTTTAAGCCTATCTAGAATACTCAGTACTGGAGTATTCCAAATTATCTCTGAGGAACTTTCTAAGTATGAAAATGTTAACACCCATCTTTCCCTCTCAGCCACCTCATTAATTCTGTTGTAGTCAAAGATTCCTTGGGATATTACTTGCACTGTACCCCTCCCCCCCCCCCCCCCCCCACTGTAATCAGAGGACACAACTCTCTGTTCAGCCTGAGGCTCAATAAGCAGTTGAATTTGTGAAAGAAAAGCACAAACCTTGTGACTCTATTGAGAAGAGGACAGACATTTGAGTAAAGCTGACAACTCTTAACACTGTGCTGTTCCTCTGCTGCTACGTAGTCCTTTGCAACATATATTATAATTCAATTAATCCTCTAATTCCCACTTAAAAAATTCTCTGAGGTACAGCCTCTTCAGAGGATAAATTACTTTTGTTAGGATTCAGTATTCCTTTGTGGGTGTTGGTGGACTCTACCATTAATGGTCCCTGGAGAGGAGATGAAGAGTTGGGGAGAGCTGGAGATGAACTGGGAGTTTGGAGCAGACGAGATGGACTGTGGTCACGTATAGAACCAACAGTAGTCAGGTTCACAGACATGCGGACACCGATCATGGCAGTGCTTGAGTCAGGGCGCGATGCAGGAGAAACTCAGAATGTCCAAGTGAGTCATGTTGAGAATGCGGTAGGCTCCAGCATGCCTTCATGGACCCAAATCAGTAGTTTGTAACTACTTCAGTTCTCCATCTCTCACCCCTGAGTTGGACTATTCAGCACTCTCACTCAGGGCTTGAGAGACCTCCACTTACGTGATACATGTATTAAAAAGGGGAAAAAAAGATGCATATGCCATCTGCTACCCTTCTGCTTCCATTTCTTTCATTGGAGTGGGATAGTCTCATGGGTATATAGTCTCATGGGTATGTACCCTTGGGATGGAAGAGGCTTTATGGGAGATGTGTTTAGCTGCACAGGTGTTTCATATCATAGGTAGGGCTAGAGGAGTAGAGTTAGGATTCAGGGCTGGGATGAACAATCGTCCTGTTTTTCCCAAGACTGAGGGGCTTTCTAGGATGTGGGATTTTAGCATTATAATTGAGACGGTGGAAAAATTGTCCTGCTTTGTCCTAGGCTGATGAGCTTGGGGGTCAACTGACCAGACTGGTGTGGACCCTACTAAACAGAGATAGGGCATTGTGTAGACATTAAACAAAATCTCCCCACTTGACTTTTGTGCATCAGACAGATCAGATTCTCTCTAACCCCTGAGGCTGTTCTGTTGAACCTGTGGGGCTTATTCAGTACTCAGACAGTGACAGAGGAAGCAGGATCTATACTACTGGCTTAACCACTTCATCTTATGTAGGGAAGTAACATTAATACGTTAGGACACACATCCGACTGGGTTTTATTTCGCCAGTACAAAATTGCTTTTTGATTCATGATACATTTTGATCTGAAACACACCCACTATCAAAATTTTGGTCAGTACTGTGGTCTAAGTCTGAATCTCTCAACAAAAGGAGAGAATATACGTGTGGAGGAAGACTCCCACACATCTGCTTCACCTTTCTCATCCCAAATGCAAGTTTAGACGATCCCCAAAAGAACTTTCAGAAATATCCTCTACGATTGTTGTGCAAACGGGTGAATTCAGAGTCAGTAATAAAGGTGAGGGAAGATGGAAAGTGGCGCTCCGAGCAAACCTGAGCTGCCCACAGATTCTGCTGTGCATTGCTGCCTGCATGCCATAGTTTCCCACTGTAGTTTATTCCATTTTTCTCCACGAGTGGCTCTAATGCTCCTGAAGAGCCTGCTGTGTGCAGAGTGGCTTTCTAGAAGGGCTGGATATTTTCTCGTAGAATAGAATTCTGGCTACCTTGGATTTCATGTTAAAGTTCTTTTGTGTACATTCTAAAATACTGTTTTGACAGAGATTTTCAGTCATCAGTAGCAGTAGGGAGAATAATTGGAAGGTGGACATTTCTTGATTACAGTTTGAGGCTATTACCTAATTTCTGCCCTTAGAATTTATTCAATCATGTGACGTTAGTGATGAAGTCAATCTTTGAAAAATAGTTGGAAAATGTTTTGTTTTTAGTTCATCACCTTTTCGGATTACCTTCAGAGGACCTGGTGGGGCAAAGGCCTTCTTCTGGACTTAGGTATCACAATGTGGTTATGAGCTCCAGAGAGAATTTACCAGAATTTTTTTTGTGTGCTAACTATGCAGTACTTCAGTACTTACTGCTCAAAGTGTGCCTGAGGGAGGCAGCATCAGCATCACCTGAGAGTCTGTTAGAACCGCAGCCTCAGGCCCAGCCTCAGACCTACTGAATCAGAATTTGCACGTTAACACAATTCCCAGGTAATTAGTAAGCACATTAAAGTTTGAAAAATAGTACTGTAGAGAATTGGGAGGAAAATGATGGGTTGGCTCTAGCAATGATATATGAATCCAAGCAATCTGTCCTGTAATTCTAAGGTCCCTCGTCCTCAGAATATCTGCCCAAGACTCGATGTATTTGCAGTAGAACACAAATCCTGTTATAGAAGAGAATTCCTCCAAGCATCAATGTCTGCTGTTTTATGAACATTGGTGCCACTTTTACTGTTCTTGCAAACACATTACTACATTTGGAAGTTGACTTTTGGTCTACTCGAGCAAAATGACAGCTGCAATCCATTTTCCAAGCCATCAGTGCTTTGGGTAAAGTGCTTGTTTTGTTATGTTTGGAAGAGACAAGTCATAAAGGAGCAGAATTTGGAAGGGGTGCGGGCTGCAGTTTCCTCAGGGGAGGTCTCAATAAACCTCCAGGAAGGAAATAGTAATCATTAGGTAGGTAATTAGGACCTACAAGCACTTACCAGCAAAAGATGCAATGCCTTGGTATCATACTGTTAAGTAATCAATAAGGCAATGGCGACGCTGTAGTTTGAGGTTGTGGACGGCAGAATTGGAGATGAGACAAAGGCTAGCTCCTTTTATTTTCATGGAAAGCTTTCCTTTTGATCCATGCCAGAATAAGTTTTTTCTAAGATATATTATTATTTTAAATTGAGATATAATTGACAAATTGTATTAGTTTTAGGTGTGCAACATAATGATGTGATAGTTGTATACATTGCAAATGATTACAATAAGTCTAGTTATCACCTGTCACCACATGTAGCTATAGTTTTTTTTTCTTGTGATGAGAACCTTTAAGATCTATTCTTTTAGCAGCTTTCAAGTATACAATACAGTATTGTTAACTAGAGTTGCTGTATTGTACATTACATCCCCAGGACTCACTTATTATATAACTGGAAGTCAGTACCTTTTGACTCACTTCACCCATTCTGCCCACCCTCCCCCCTCACAGCCTCTGGCAACCACCAATTTGCTCTCTGTTCCATGATCTTGTTGTTGTTGTTGTTGTTGTTGTTGTTTTTTTTTTTGGTCTGTTTGTTTTTGTTGTTGTTGTTTTAGATTCCACATATAAGTGAGAAAAGACATTCTTTTCTGACTTATTTTACTAAACATTATACCCTCTAGGTCCATTTATATTGTCACAAATGGCAAGATTTCCTTTTTTATGGCTGAATAATGTTCCACTGTGTGTGTGTATCTATCTATATCATCTCTATCACTCTCTCTATCTATCTAATCGGTATCCATATCTATCTATCTATCTATCTATCTATCTATCTATCTATCTATCCACCACATTTTCTGGATCCATTCATATTTGTATGGACACTTGGGTTTAGGTTGCTTACATATCTTGGCTTTTGTGAACAATGCAGGGAGCATGCGGGTACACATACGTTTTTGAATTAGTGTTTCTTTTGGATGAATACCCAGAAGTAGGATTACTGGATCTTAGGGTAGTCTGTTTCTAATTTCTTGAGGAACCTCTATACTGTTGTCCATAGTGGCTGCACCAATTGACATTCCCTGGTGGTAAATTTTTGAAATTACAAAGGCTAAAAACTTGGAGGCATCAACAAATTTTTCCCTGTTGACTTTGTGTATCCAGGGCCTTTGTGTACCTTTGGAGCTGCTATGTCACATAACTCCAGGGAGTTCTCATTCATCACTATAGCTTATGTGAATGAGGCCTCCAGAGTTATGCAGTACCGCAATTCTGTTTACATTTCCCAGTGTGGGCAGTAGGTAAAAAGGATAATCAGAGCTATTTCTTTCATATAACATCTTTTTAATATAATTATTCTCAACTCTTGCTGTATATCACAATCATTCCGAGAGCTGTCTGGGGCCTATTGAGTAGGACCTGGGAATCTGTATTTTTATGAAACTCTGGGTAATTCTGATGTGTTGTCAACTCTATGTTTAGTGCCAAGGCACATATTTAAAAAATTAGGACAAGCCTATGCCATCAAGGCATCTGTAGTTTTGTGGGAGAGATGTGAATGTAAATCACACTAATATTTTAGGGCTGTGATAGGGGCGAGTTCCAAGAGCCCTGGAATGATGTGGTAGAGAATGGAGCTGAACTCTTATCTGGGCAGAGCTTTGTGTGTTTGTATGTATGTGCATCTTTAAGCAAAACTGAGACCTCTGTGATCATCTGGGTTAGCTTTCTGTTCTGTGTCCTTCACTAACCTGTTGAGCTCTGACCTCATCCCACCCCTACAGCTGTATGGAATCCTCTGGTCTTCCTCTTTAAACCCTGTTGTTAAGAAATGAGCTACCTGCTCACCCTGAGATATATATATAATTGATGATCCTTTGTGTTTTCATGGAGGTTTTTCATTTTAGCAGACAGACTGCAGTGGGACTTGGGGAGTGGCAGCCTGGGTTGGGGAGGTATGTATAGGTGTGTGTAAATGGGAGTGGGAGTCCCCAGAGCTCCTTGTTATCCCACCGGGTGGCTACCTTTTATTACTACATGAGAGTCTGGCTGCAAAATTTAGGAATTTAAGGTAGGAACTGAGGGGTGAGAGAGGAGTATCAGCTGCTGCTAATAGCTTACAGTGGTCATTAGTTGGAAATGAAGCGCTAAGTCAGAGAAGTGCTGAGTAAGAGGAGAAGAGGGAAATTAAGGGAAATGAAACTCCAATGAACAGTTGATCATGTCGTAATTAGCAGTGGAAATCGATGAGGTGAAAATGTCAACTTGCTCCAAAAGAGGTTTTCCTGGTTTTTAAAATGACCAGTAGGGTGCCGTATTCATCCTCCAGTTTAGTAATGATTAACATATTCATATTTTTTTGTTTCTTCATCATCACAGGGGCTTTCAAATTACTATTTTCTTGAATGCCTAAAGATGACATTGCCTTATTCTTTTTATGTTACATATGAATAAATGAAGTTTTATGTTTTATATGAATGCCATACATGAGGAATGATCATTGCTCCAAGGCAAACTAGATTCTTGACCTTGATCAAGTTCAGTTCATGGTTTTCTGGGTAGTAAAGCCAGGACCTCCATATTTTGGTCTCACAGCTATACAATATGGGCAAGCTGTAGTGACGGAAGAGTTATTAATACGATTCTCAGGCAAGCTTCTCTGAAAGTAAATAGAGACACAGCCGTGGGGAGTTCAGCTCTTCTGTATGTGCTGTGACAAGGTAAAGAGTCCAAGATCCTTTCACTTTTAGATTTATGTTCATTTTTTAAATAAGTTTATTTATTTTTTGAGTAATCTCTCCACCCAACATGGGGCTTGAACTCACGACCCTGAGATCAAGAGTTGCGTGCTCTTCCAACTGAGCCAGTCAGGCACCCCAGATTTATGTTCATTTTGATAGATTATTCATCCTGTGCCTTACCTATAGATTTAGAAAGTGAAGCTAAAGAAGCTTGGAACTTTTCCTCTGAGGCCTCCCTCCCCCGGAAGTAACTGTTGATGGGATGCTGAGGAAGTTCACAGCTGACCTCTTGTGTTGCCTTAGCCTCACCACACCAAGCCACGAATGGCCATGGGTTTCCAGGCTTAAAGTTTTGCTGATAAGGTTGGACAAGTACATGCAAGCATTCCAAAACACTTCAAAATGTATTAATGTCTGGTAGGAGATGAACATGTTGCCTGTCCTGAGATTTGACTTGCAATGATTTCCATGCTTTCCTTTCTTGGAGATGGCATCACAGCAGATGAGAAATACAAAACAAATCTCATGAGCGAGAAGCACTCATGCTCTGAATTATCTGTTTGAGTTCTTTCAGATTTGAAATCAAGGGACCCATACAAGGACGTTGGTAGGTCAGCTAACCTGTGTTGTTTTACTATCAGGAAGGTCAACCGCAGTTTAAACATAAGCCTGACGTATCCCGCTGTTTAAAAGCTATGGGGAAAGCACCGCATGACCTTCTGATTTGTTTGTCAAACTTGTCTGAGATGACGTGCATCTCTGCCTGCTTTTATGTGAGAGAGTAGAACACAGCTGGAATTCAAAACACTAAGAAAAATACTCAGGTGAAATATTTGTTGATAGATTTCCCCCTCTCTTTTTACTTTGAAATGAACAAAGCCATCGCTTTACAGCACTGTCAAGATTTGAAAACCCGCAGAAAGTAAGATAGAGGTGGTAGTGGAGCATGCTTAGGTACTAAATGAATCATCCATTTAGCAGCAGCTAATTCATCTGTAGAACACTTTATAGGAAACACAAGAAGTCTGGGTCTCTTTTGCCATCTTTCAGAGTTAGGGCAGGTCTTCAAAGCAAAAACTTTAATTCCATGGCAAGGTTTGGGATTATACAAATCTAGGCTTCATGAAGATAAGACCACCATAGTAGGAAAATAAAAGAAATCAATCATCGAACAATATAAATAACATACAAGTGTTTTGCAATCTATCAATAAAAACGAATTAAGTATACATCAGTGCTCATCTCAGGGAATTGGAGCATTGATTATCCATAGTGTATGCAACAGAACTTGGTAAAAGCACTGAAAAGCGACCTCTTTGCCATTTCCCAAAGACCTGTATAATTAAGCAAATGACATTCTTTGATTTCCCATGTGCTGGCCTGGAACACTGAATTTCATAGTTCATTAGAACGCGTTGTTCATGCATTGTTAGAAATTGCAGGTTCCAGCCATGGTGGTGGCTGGAACAGACAGACTCAGGGAGGGGAAGGTAGATTATGAAACCATGGATTTTGGAGTGTTTTTAAAGTAAAAGTAATAAAGAATCTATAATATGCCTTGATTTGCTTATGCCCTTGTTAATAAAATTTCTAGAGTAACAAGAAGATGTTTCAGTATACTTTATGATAAAGATTTTTTTTTTAGTGCTAATTCCATCTGTATAATTGCCTAACAATCAGGGACCAC
Organism: Neofelis nebulosa; assembly: GCF_028018385.1. Classification (NCBI taxonomy): domain Eukaryota; kingdom Metazoa; phylum Chordata; class Mammalia; order Carnivora; family Felidae; genus Neofelis; species Neofelis nebulosa. The sequence continues at coordinate 207,243,814 of NC_080782.1, read as the reverse complement.
TTTAATTCCATGCTAAGGTTTGATGTACGGGGGAAAATCTCTCTGTCCTACAACAGGTCAAAATTAACAATTGTCAGTTTTTATTTTATAGGAAGATTATAATGGGGTAATTGTGGGTGAGGTGTTTGTCTTAATCCTTTCTCTTGACCATTTTAAGATCTCTTTGGTGAAGGAAGCCAACTCAGGAATCAGTAAAAATGGAGTAAGAATTAGACAAAACTGCAATAGTTGTGGAAAGAAAAGATTTAAAACTGTATTCTGCATTGACTATTCACTGTTACCATTTTAGTTTTGGAAAAGGCTGATAATATCCATCCATAATCTCTTTGTAGTCACAGGAAGCTTCTTTCTTATTAATTCTGCTTCAGTAACAATAGTAACTATAATTTATACAGTATCTACTTTGTGCCAGACACTATGCTAAATTTTTCATTCACATTACTCTCTGATATTGAAATCAAACCTTTGAGGTGTATATTGTAATTCTCACTTTACTAAGGAGAATAGTTGACTACACAGTTTGTCCAAAGTCATTGCTAATAAGCAGTAGAGGACTTTTAAGCCCATGTAAGCTTGACTCCAGAGCCCATGCCATTCCAACTGCCATCCATTCCTCCCCACCCACTAAGTTACCCAAGTTTAGGAACAAGCAGAATGAGTAGGTATATTTCTCCTGAGCCTATCTTAGTACATAGAAGTTTGATGTGTGTGTGTGTGTGTGTGTGTGATAAAAAAAAAATGCCTGCCTTTCTCTTTAAAATTCAATGTCATGCATTATTATTAGTTCTTAGAATAGATGACTCACTTATTTTACTACTTTAAAACAGCCAGGGATACAAATGGCAGGACAAATGTTGCTGCTCATACAGTTTTTCTTAATTTGTGTGAGGATATTTTACTATACTAGTTGTATTCATAGATACAAGAGAAAATACAAGACTAGATGTGATCAGTCTGAGATATGCTAATTATTTATTCTGTGAATATGCATCCACACTATACATAGTAACATTAAAGGAACCTTCACCACACAATCCATCAATATGTAGCTGTCAATCTGTCAGTTAATTACAATTAATGCAGCTGGCAAGGTGGAACTCCAATGCATATTAACAATAGTTTGCATCCTTCAGTCATGGCATTTGAGCCATCATAGACTATGTGATGAATACGCATTAAAAATAATGCATCCTTTTCAGCTAAATAATTTTGACACAGTGATGACATGTTTTTCCCTCTTTTTCTAAAGTGCTTATATCATTTCTCTCCTCACTCAGCAAAACAAAAAAGAAACAACTTTCAAAAGGACTAAGAAACTTCCGACTTCATTTCCATGTGCTGCATTGAATGGTATCCTAAAAGCAGCTTGGGAAAAGTTTCTTGCTGTATCTGCCCTGATTTCATTTTATTTCTGTCTATAATAGGCTGAAGTGCTTATTATAAGGAAGAGAATTTTGGCAGAACCTTAAGACAGAAATGGTGAAGAAGAAATGCTGTATATTGACAAATGTTTGCCTCTAAAAGACTTTTTCCTTTTAGTAATTGTGTTCACCTAGGCATGTGGAACTTTTTTTTGCCTAGTTACATGACATCTGAATGCATAGCCTATGTATGTGCAAGCTGGTACGGACATAGGCAAATGAGATTGTGAGAGCCTGTATTTGAGAAGTCCCACAAACTCCCACAATGGCCTCAGAGCCTCCCTTACTTCAGTGATGCAAAAACCCTCACGGGCTTCTTTCAGTCCTTTGCACAACGGACTGAACCACGTCTTGTAGTGTCTCTTGTGTCCTCAGTGCCTCCGAATGGGGCAGCTAGCTGCTCCATCCTCAAGAAACCTTTGCTTTCACTTCCCAACATCTCAGCTGCTTGAGTGGCTCCAGAAACCATGGCCAGATGCTATTCAAACCACCTCATCCTTTCTAACTTCTCCCTCATCTTTTTTGTTTGTTTGTTTCTGATTTGGATCCAAAAAAAAAAAGTCTCTTGGAAGTTATGAGAGGCAGATTTAGTCTGATCCATTTACACTCTGAGAACTACATATTCCATGGGTACCTAACATCCTCATCTAGGCTCATGTGCTTTTCTGCTCCTGCTCGGGGCAGTCAGCAGCTGATTGTCAGTGAGCTGAAGGTCATTATGTAGAAGTGCCGCTGCTGTGTAATTGCTGGCTTGAGTTTCCTGGCAGCTTGCAGCCATTGGATCTTGTGCCACCCAGAAGCCATTATTAGGAGGTGTACCGAATGCCATCGAGCTCTCACTATCTTAGTCACCTCCTAAGGAGTATGGCAGGGCTCCTCTAAGTATGCTCCAATTCTCTCCTTGGATACGGGGCAGAACTGACCGTGACAGTAATGTTCTTTCCGGAAAAGGCTCGGCTTGCCAAAACACTTAGTTCCTACGCTCTTCTCTGTTTTCACTCTCTTCACTCATTACATTTAAGTATAGGTTAAGCATGAACAAAAAATAAGATAAATTTAGGACTAATGATTAAAACACTGTAAAACCTCCACTCGTGGAAAAAAAAATAAGTTGCACGTTTGATCGGTCTAGTCCAATGATTAAGTCTTTTTTTGGGAATTATTTATAGTAATGTACTCATAAGAATTATTTTCTTTCTTTTTTCATGTTAACGCATTTACAATTAAACCCATTGCATTCCATCAAGATTCCTTGTTAAAGGCTGTAGCTTATTGTTCTGTCCTAGTCATAGCATGTATCAGTAACCTTCTTGACAATAAATGAATTTTATTTTGATGCTTGCTGTCAGATGCTTTTGAAAGGGCGCATATATGATAAAGATTATTGTGATTCCTAATTATTAAAAGTGAAAATATAATAGAAGAAAATATTTTCCATTTTTTATAGTAACTAAGTTTGTGGGAAAAGCTTGGTTTTCCCAAGCAAAGAAAAATACTATTAAATATCACCTATCTCCTAAAAATTATATTGAGACTCTAATAAAACGACCATCTAGTAAATATTTATATCCCCTTCAACCATGATCCATGAAAATTGTTCTTTTCATTAATGATCATTTGTTATTGTCTGAATGGAAAGAACAGGGGCTCCTGGGTAGCTCAGTTGGTTAAGCATCCGACTTCTGCTCAGGTCATGATCTCTCAGCTTGTCAGCCGCACATGGGACTCTGTACTGACAGCTTGGAGCCTGGAGCCTGCTTCAGATTCTGTGTCTCCCTCTCTCTTTGCCCCTTCCCCACTTGCGTGCTCTCTCTTTCTGAAATATAAATATTTTAAAAATTTGAATGGAAAGAACAGTATTTTGGGACATAGTTCTTGCAAAGTGACCCTTATGTGTTTAATTCAAAGCATGCTATCTTTCCTTCAGTTGTGATTTATCTATGCCTTGTAATATAGAACAAAGGATAAGTTTTGAATTACACAGCATGAATTATGGTGATCCTCTGGACCAGATTACAACCAGAAAGAGCATAATTATTCATACAGGATACTCATTTACTTAATTTCTGCCTTAATTATTTATTTTTACCTTTGACTTTGTGTGTGTGTGTGTGTGTGTGTGTGTGTGTGTGTTTATGAGAGAGAGAAAGAGAGAATAAAATAAAAACATTCAGCTTCAGAACTTAATATTTTGATCTAGAACTATTTAGAAATTTGCAAACTGTTAGATCACTATTCTCAAAAACCTCATGAATTTCCTCCATTTTAGTAGCAGTGGGAATAAGAAAACCAGTTCAGTTTGGACAGTTTGGCATTTTTCAAATAGGTAAAAAAAAAAAAAAGAAAACTAACTGCCTCAATGCTGATATCTATGTCAAGTCTGTATTTTCTTCCCATCATTTTTTTCTATAATAATCATCTGGAATGAAAAGAAAAAAAGAAACATCTTGTAGTTTGGAAAGTACTTACTTTAAACTCAGTGTACAACTACTTGCACAAAACAGGCCCTATAGTCTAAGGCTAGGGAGTCCTAACCTCATCATGCTTCCAGTGCCTTTGAGAGTTTGGAGAGGGCTCAGGTTCATTGTACCTGGAAGCAAATAATTTTTCTTTAAGGTTTTTATAGCAAATTGTTCTTTGTTCATTTCAGTAGAGTGTTTTGAAACCCTAAATCTGACTGGAAGATGAGGGAGGTGGGGGGAGGCTCTGTAGTCACCATGAAAAATCCTTCAAGATTTCATCAGTTTGGAAGATGGATTTTTTTGTTGACATTTTTCCTTTCATTTGACTGAATTACGTCTGGAGAAAAAAAGGAAGAGTGAGGAGGCATGGGGGAGAGGGAGAGAAAGAGAACGAAAGAAAAAAAAAACAAGGATTCTATAGAAGTTTATCTACATAGACTAGAAATGTATAGAATAAAAGGTTAGCCAGTTTATTAACTTTGGGCATTTTGTGGTTGAGAATGATGATTTCTGATGGATCCAATCCATTGAGCAGACGGAATGTACTATGGGTTCATCTTGCACAGGTAGGTATGGCCAAAGTCCATTGGCTTCTTGGAATAATGCAAATGAAAATTAGAAGTGGCATGAAATCTGGATATATGAAAAAGGCATTTTACTTCAGAGCTTTAACTGAAATCACTAGCTGGTACGGTATTACTTTTCAACAATTATTTAATTTTTATTTTTTATTTTTTATTTTTTTTTGCTTACTGTGGGAATCGTGGTGACACTGTATCAACTTACAGTATTTACTTAGAACACTTCACTGCCTCAAACAAACCTCCTGCAGGTTAGTTCTGAGAAGCTTACCATCATCTTCATCACTGTAATTCACTGGAGGAGAATTAAACATGACTGGACCTTGGAAAAGTGACTATAACTTTGTGCTATGATATTAAAAAAACAACCCAGAAAGTCACTGCAATTACCTTATAGGCATACACAAGTAGAGGCAGCTGCCAAATGTATGTGATGTCTGACTGAGCTATAAATCAGCAAAGCATGACAGGCAGTTCCCATTATCAGGAACCTCATGAGACATCACAGTTTCATTGTAGTGGAATTTTGTTATTTTCAGAACCTTGCTCAAATTGTCCAGTTTTCAAGACTACAAATGACATACGTGGCACCCAGTTTCTCCAGAGATAACAAGGCAGTAGAAAAGACCTGCCTTCTTAGAAGTAATAAAAGAGTACAGCCAGATTGTTGGGTACAAGATCAGCATATAAAAATCAATTGCTTGCCTATATCCTGGCAATTACCCATTAGAAAATGGAGTTGCAAAAAGGATCTATTCAAAATTGCAAGAAAACCTATCTAGTATCTGGAAATAAACCTAACAAAGAGTGCAAGTGCTTTAAGGAGAATCATTCAATGAAAAGCAAACTGTAAATATTACATTCACCATGAGATATTTACATTCAACATCACCCTCAGAATATACCATTATATTTCAATGTATTTATGTAAAAGAATAAAAATGGACTAGGAGGATATACACCAAATTCATAGTGTCTAGAAAATGAGGATTGCGGGTAATATTGGATTGATGGTCAAAGGAGACTGTAGTTTTATTTTTGTACTAAAAATAAGACATTTAGTTTTATTTGGGATTTTCACATTCTCTTGCAGAGAATTTATTCATATATTACTTGTGTATAAAAGTTTATATATGGAGAAAGTATTAGAATAATAGAAACAAATAGATCATAACACTGATTTTGTATGCTAAAAATATGGATGATTCTTATTTTCTTTTTACTTTCTTTTTGTGTTTTCTAAATTTTATTTCCCATTGTCTCAGAAAAATACCTGCTAAAATTTAGTTCGAGAATATTAAGGGCTAAAAATAGAAGGCCAGGCAGAGGAGAAAAGAGCCAGGGGCATGATAACATGCTAGGAAAAAGCAAACCAGAACAATTTGGACACATTGGGCCAAGGTTGAAATTCAACATTATCACTCTGGAAATTGAGTCAACATTTTGGTGAGGTTTCCCCAACTTAGTAACTGGAGGTAATGACAGATAATTGAAAGGATTAAGGGTAACGAATTTAAAGAACCTTCTATAGCACCTGCTACATATGAGATTTTTTAAAAGGTAGGAATCTGAGGATGAGAATCTAAAAAAAGAGATGTGAAAAATTTAGCAGTCTTAATCAAGTTATCAGCCTAGGGGAAGCTTAATATCTAGGAAAAATGTATCTTATAACTAGATTTAGGACCATAGACATGAAGAATTGACTAAAAGTGAGTCATATCAAGACACATTAAGTGGTATTAGGATTATTCCAGTAGGAGAAGTAGGGCAAGTTGGAATTCCAACCAGAGGCTGATGGCCAATTAATAAAGACTCTCAGATTCTCTGCTCCATTAGGAATAGCCTATTATTTTGACAGGTGAATAATACCAGCCTCATGATGGTGGTGGTGACATTCTGTATACATACAGATGTATATAAAGTATATATGATGGATCGCACTTATTGAATAACCTATTGTATGTCAGCCACTGGTTTAAGAACTTTGCATTCTTAGAGCTTTGCATTAATACCTCACAACAATCTTATATTTATAGATGAGAAAATAGGCCCAGAGAGGTGTAGTAACATGTCAAGGTCACAGAGCTAATGAATGACATCTGCCCATTATTGAGGTGATTCTGAGCCAGTGTGGGAACCTTTATTAGATGGCTCACTCCTAGAGATGATCTACTTTATTTCCCCAACATGGTTAATGATGATTATTACACCTCCCTTTTCCACTGGTGTACCATTTCTTATTTCTGGTAACTGTCAGATGGAAAACCTGTCCCCTCTAAAACCTCCCCCCTTCCTTCCAACCAGTTAGTACGTTATCTGACATCAAGTTTAGTTGCTTTTCTAGGTTAAATAATTATGGATAAAAACCTTTAGTTCCATTGATTAATGAGTAACCAGTACCTAGCTGGGCTGCTTTTTCAAGCAGAATTCCATTTCTTTGTACCTGATGGAAAGCAGTATTATTATCCAGAGAATACCAAGACCATGAATGACCCAGCACTGAGAAGGCAAAAATAGAGGGAGGGAGAGGAAAAGAAACACTGTAATTCACTTGAGAAATGGTAGCAGGAGAGCATAACTGTGACTGGGCAACCTTGAAAAGTACAATATGTTAAAGGAAGTTAGCAGTAATACTTTTTTTATTGGACAGCTTTATGTAGGCACTGAAGTGATTGGAATCTGGGGAAGGCAGAGACGAAGCCGAAATGCCCAGGGTTGCAAAGTCCTTTATCGAGTTAAGTCAAAATATTAATGGAACCGTTTATGGCTCTGTAGCAAAAGTGGGGTTCATTTCCCTGATGCACGGTGTCCCCTGGGTTTGTCCCGTCACCTCCCACTTCTGCCAGCATCCCTGTCTCTGGTGTGCATCATGAGTAATTGAGTCTTAAGCTTTTCCTTTGCTCTGGCTCCCATGCTCTGCAGTCAGGCAGAGCCCTGGAAACCTTATCATACCTTCTACAAGTTGCAATTCCCAGCTAGTTTTAACTGTTCAACCTAGAGTGGAGGCTGAATGTATTTAAAGAGGGATATTAGGGGCTCAGCTATTTTGCAATCAATCAAAAGCTTTCATGATCACATTGTAGATTACTTCAGTTGGAAAGAAACCATGGCTGTGACAAGTAGGGGTTATGGCAAGTCCTGCATCCCTCATCTTCTCCTGTCTGGATGCATTTTAAATATGGGATAGATGAATCCTTTCCATAAAGCACGGACATAAAAAAATCAATAATCAATTTACTTTTACCTATGCTGCACAAATAATAAAGCCAAAGAATTTCAGTATTCTTCATAAGAGTTTTCCTTTTCCCCAAATACAAACTTTTATTCCAAAACTTTTCTTTTAGTGCTATAGCAAAAAGTTAGCTTCAAATAGATGCTAATATGGTGTTAATTCCCACTGATCTCCTTTTAACAAGTGGGGCTGGTTTGAGGAGCAGTGTTATAGCCACTAGCCTGGAGCACAAGGCCAGGGTCCAGGGCTGCGCCACCCTTTTAAGGACACAAATGTCTTATAAGAAGTTTAGGTAAAAATCCTTTCACTTTGTAGTCCTTTAAAATTGAATCCATTGAGCACTGTTTAGCATTTTCTTGACATCCAAGATTCATCTTGGGAATTTCATGTATTGCATTATGCTGAAATGCAATGATTTTTCTCTGGGAGTTTGTCTAAAGTGGTTTACATCTGTACTCAGTGATGCTGGATGGCTATGTCTGAGGTCTGCTGCTCCTTTTCCCCCCTATTTCTTCTCTTTTGTCAAATTGTAGTGTTATATTTACTCTCCTTCGTGTGTTCTCCCTTCTGATTTTTTTAAGTATAATTTTGCATAGAATGAGAAACCAGATGACAGAGCATATTAGAAGTAGAAAATAAGAGTAAAGGTAAATGGTGACCGAGGAACTCTATTGAGTAACTTTCATGAACTTTCACTGAATATGTATTGTGTGTTTTGTCTTCCACCTTTTAGTCCTAACAACCAAACTTCTAGAGAAATGACCTGCATTTCCTATCTCTTAGACAGTTTCTCATACTCTTCAATACATGGATTTTTTTCCCTTTCCTTTAGAAATGAGACTACCTTTACTTTAAGACTATAAATAAAATTTTCTCTTTTGGTGATTTTTTTCCCATTCCCTTTGGGGCCTCTTCTTTCTCCCTCCTCTTATGGAACATTTTGCTTTGTCCTCGTTTCTGCACACTGTCTTGGTGAGCCATCCGAGGGTGATTGCGTAAGGTCTCTTGGGCATAACATGGGAAAGGAGGACGGCTAGATGTAGCTTTCATGGGCATAAGGGAGAGCCAGAGCTCAAAAGGGCTGGTGGTGGAGCAAGCTGTGACCTTGGGGGAGAGAGTGGGCGGCCTGGTCGAGTAGTAACAGGGCAGTAGATGGAAGCTTATCCAAGCACATGCAGATGCTAGAGCTGGACTCAGTTCCCAGATGTGGGCACTGGATGTAATAGAGCAGGGAGAAGGTGCCCAGCAGCTGGCACAGTGGGGGTACTGAGCATACACTTACCACTCCTGCATGGGTCTTCACAAGCTACTTATGATGTGAAGGTGGAGATAGTACAATCACTTATTCACATTCAAGGCCGGAGCAGTGACTGGTACACAACTCCGCTAGCCCTCTGGGTGGGCCACCGTCTCTCACTTTCGTTGATATTTGAGATTGGATCAGTATAGCTTGTATGTCTACATAGAAAACAGAGGTTGAAGAAGGGAAAAGCAAGTACAAACTATTTTATTTGATGGGATAAGTGTTACAAAATGCATGACTGCTACCTTGACACTGATGACTCTCAAATCAGTTTCATTCCAGACAGCTGGGTATAATATAGCTGACTTGTGAAGCACAGTGTGTCCAAAACTGACCTCCTCCTCCTCCCACACTCATTTGGTGGCATCACAACCCATGTAGTCACACAAACCAAAAAGCTGGGAGTCATTCTAGACTCCTCCTTCTCTTCCTTTTCCTAGCATGTGGTCACTCAGCCCAGCAGCTCTGACTCATAGTTGTCATTTCCTTTCTCATTATCCAACTGCTACTACTCTCTATCAGATTAACCAAATTCCTCATCTGTACTGGGACCTTCATTTTTAAATTTGTCTCTCTTTTATGATGACCTTGGAATGTACTTTCTCTCACAGTCTTTGGTCATACTGATACACTTGTTAAAATACAGGTGACCCTTGAACAACACTGGTTTGAGCTGTGTGGGGCCACTTTTAAGTGGCTTTGAAAAAAAATAAATACAGTACAGTGCTGTAAATGAATTTTCTCCTCCTTATGATTTTCTTAACATTTTCTTTTCTCTAGCTTTATTGTAAGAATATAACATATACATAACACACAGAATGTGTGTTAATAGGCTGGTTGTATTATTGGTAAGGCTTCTGGTCAACAGTAGGCTATTAATAGTTGAGATTTTGGGGAGTGAAAAGTTACATGTGGGTTTTTGATTGCACGGAGGGTCGACAGTCCTAACCCCCATGTTGTTTGAGGGTCAACTGAATTTGATAACAAGCCTAGAATTAACGAAATTGTTAAATGAAACAAAAACATATACTTAACCCTGAAGTTATTAAAAATGTGGATAATGCTCCTGTTGGGATCAAGGGTTAAGATTTATTATGTGATATACATGCGTCAGTAAGTGTTATAAATGAAGGCTAGCCAGTAGTGTAAAGACATAAGGTTGAATAAAGACTACTCCAAATTCTAAAATTATGAGTGCTGAAATAATAAATGCAATTGGATCCAGTTAGGGACTAATTGGGATCAGGACTACTGTGATTTCTTGATGCAGGTAAATTAATAAATGACCTGTTACGCTATTTGTTAAATATTATATCAGTTTCACAGCCAAAGCTATTAAGAAAAAGCCTGATAGTTTCAATCATTACTAGTGTAGGGATAAGTGGAATTGGTGATAAAAAGCGTGTTAGTGAGACTATAGTTTTGTGGCAGAAGCCAGTAATTATTGTCCTTGCTTATAATGGAATTGCTTTTCCTAATTTTATTGGAAGTTCCTTTACCTCAACCTATGATATTGGTTCTTTACTGAGGGTCCTTTATTATTTATCGAGTGCCTGCTATGGGCTGGGCACTAGGCTGGCATAATGTGGATACAGTGATGGTAAGCTGACATAGTATCTGTTCTCCAACTGAAATCTAAACAAAACAAGGTCCTTTTTTTTTTTTTTTTTTTTTTTTTTTTAAAGTGGGCTCCACACCCAACACGGGGCTTGAACTCATGACCTTGAGATCAAGACTTGCATGCTCCACCAGCTGAGCCAGCCGGGCTCCCTCAAAACAAACAGCCTTCTAAAGAACAACGGCAGCATACATAATCCTGCCTAACACAATACAATTGTTCTTCATATATATAAAGTCCTTTCCCCAAATGGTGAGACCTCTAGTTCCAATAGTCACTGTACCATCTCAGTGACATTTATTCTTCTTCGAGTTTAGTCACAATCCTATCTTGATGTCTTTAACCTGAGGAACAACTTGTAAATTCAGTATCAGCAAAAATTTATATAAAATATTAGGGGAAAAAGAGATAACATGGTTAATAAATATAATGCAAATATTGTATATATGATACTGTACATATAAAGAGCAAAGAAGAAAGATACATAGCTCCTATAGTCTTTTTTTTTTCCTTTTCCTTTTTAAGAAGGTTTGAGGCAGAGACAGAGTGAATGGAAGAGGGGCAGAGAGAGAGAGAGAGAGAGAGAGAGAGAATCTCAAGCAGGGCCTGCACTGTCAATGCAGAGCCCAAAGTGGGGCTCAAACTCAGGGTTTGTGAGATCATGACCTGAGCCGAAATCAAGAGTCAGACACTGAACTGACTGAACCACCCAGGCACCGCGCTCCTATAAGCTTTTTCTGCACCTGGCCATGAGGGTATAATTGGTACTTATATCTTATTAACTATTTTATGTTTTCTTTTTTCCAAAGCCAGTACCTCAGTTTGTTTATAATTTTAATTTAATTTAATTTTTTAACCTTGGTTAGTTGGGATGACTCCAAACCTCAATCCTGAGGCACTAGGAACCTTGGTAGTCCTGCTTGTACTGGATTATTCTATTTTCCATCAACTTTTGCCAGTAGACATGGCATTACCAGAAAAGAGATGCACTTCTCATTTTCTTTGTGTAAAACAAAATATTGATTACTTGAAACACCACAAAATCTTCTACTTCTTCTATTCCCCCTCCCCCTCCTTCCTCCCTCCCCCCCCCTTCCCCCTTCTCCTCTTCCCTGTCCCTATTTGTTTCATGACTTTAACTGCTTCAAACGCTTTTAAGGGCCATATGACTGCCTCAGCTTCAAGTTCAGTAGAACCAATAAGACAGCTAAACCAGTAAAATCTAAAGTTTTGTGTCATGAAGCAAAACTTATGTTTCGCCAATTACATATAACAAGTGCTTCCCCCACCAAACACATGAATCCTATCATCTCTAGAAGAAACTGTACCATGTAATAATTGCTGATCCAGAGCACATACCATGTCGAGTTCTTCACTAGGAGAGCACTCCCACTTTGCAAGGTGTTGCCTAGAAGCTGATGCAGTTAACTGAGTCTTCAAGAAGCAAGTATGTTCTGTCAAGTCACCTGCTTTTGTGTGATGATACATGAAAATATAGTAGATGCCAGCTGTTTAAGCTCACTTTTTTTGGTCCTAAAATGCAGTCCTTGGTCAAGAAGCAGAGCTGCTTGGAATAACATCAATACTAGAGTAACAATAATGGCATTGCAATAAAGGTTTCATAAGCCCATGGATAGTGTTGCTGAGAGAACACTATCTCTCAGCAGTGTAGACAAGTGCTCTCCATGATGACAGTTTATTATAATCATCCTGCAAGCAGATGGCTGGTTAGTTGTTCTAGAATCTATGGTTGCAGATAGGGCACTCAGCAGTTACAGTACCAGATGAACAATGATGATAGGAAAACCATATTGTTGATTCCGTTTATTGCATCCACTCATACAACCAGAGCCACTTTTACATGGCCCCATTGATACAATACTGGGGTGGCGCTGAAAATGTGGTAACTGACATCTACAGAATTGTTCACCCTGTTTACTTGCTTTAAATTTCACCTCTGGTTGAATATTTACAAATACAATAGAAGTATTTTCACACTTTGTGTCCCTTCTATAAAGTCCATTCACATTGCTCTTCCCCAGGCCTTTTTGTCAGTAATTCTAATTTTTTCTAAGCCCCTTGACACTTAGCCAGTGTGGATCCATATTTCATCTCTTCTTCCATAGGGAATGGAAAATTGACTGGAACACTCAGTTTTCTATGAAACTATTCTGACAGTTGCCCTTCACACTGTCTTTTTCAGAGCCAACAAGAGTGTTGGATTTGCATCTACGTGGCTTTTGTTCACACTACCATTGTTTTGGAGGCCTATTAATTTGGTAACTTGTAATTTGTTGTTTTAGGTATATCTATTGATTGTATGGTGGTTGAATAGGGAGGAGCTGATGTTTTTAATTTGCTATCTTCCTACAAATCGTTATGCATGCATACAACATTAAGCGGTTTTTTTTTTTTTTTTTTTGGTATTCATTATAGTTTAACAGAAGAGTGAAATACATTTATTTCACTACAGAATCCATTGAACTCTGCCTTACTTAAAGAAGAATTTTGGGAAAATTAAATTTTCTGTTTTGAAGGCCTCACAAAATGGGATTCCATTTTAGAATATCTCATAAAGTGTCAACAGAATAAGCCCAGCAAAATGCCCTCCATTTCCTTCAATATAAGTCATATGTCAGGTAAAATGTATGAGCATATGACAGAGTATTGCAGGAAGATTTTGACCTCCACTGTGTGGAGCATTGTGGTCACAGGGATATGTTCTCATTGGTATGATTTTTCTTATTTGTCAACTACATGATGGCTCAAAATTGTGAAACACATCAGTTGAACTTAGTTTTTTAACATGTGGTATTACTTGGAAGATACTGGACTCATAAATTGCATTAAAATCTAAATGGTGTCTTGTAGTCTGTAATACGGATAATATTATTCCAGTGGTGTTTGTTTTATGTTTACTGATTTGTGTATGTGGCCTTCAGAAAACAACACTGAGCTTTTTTTTTTTAAGTTTATTTATTTTTCAGAGAGAGAGAGAGAGAGTGAGCGAGTGAACAAGTGGGGGAGGGGCAGAGAGAGAGAGGAAGAGAAAAGATCCCAAGCAGGCTTTGTACTGTCAGCACAGAGCTGGACGTGGGGCTTGAATTCATGAACCCTGAGATCATGACCTGAGCCGAAATCAAGAGTTAGACACTTAACCAACTGAGCCACCCAGGAGCCCCAAATGCTGAATTTTTAAAGGGGGGAAAACACTAATAATATCTCTTTTAAATTTTTTTAATTTTTTTTTTTTTTAATTTATTTTTATTTTTTTTTCAACGTTTTTTATTTATTTTTGGGACAGAGAGAGACAGAGCATGAACGGGGGAGGGGCAGAGAGAGAGGGAGACACAGAATCGGAAACAGGCTCCAGGCTCCGAGCCATCAGCCCAGAGCCTGACGCGGGGCTCGAACTCACGGACCGCGAGATCGTGACCTGGCTGAAGTCGGACGCTTAACCGACTGCGCCACCCAGGCGCCCCTAAATTTTTTTAATTTTTAAAATATATATATATTTTAATGTTTTTATTTATTTTTGAGAGAGAGAGAGAGAGTGAGAATAAGTCAGGAAGGGCAAGAGCAAGAGGGAGACACACAATCTGAAGCGGCCTCCAGGGTCTGAGCTGTCAGCACAGAGCCTGACACAGTGCTCAGACCTGTGAACCATGAGATCACGAACTGAGCCGGAGTCAGATGCTTAACTGACCGAGCCACCTAGGTACCCCCCCAAATTTTTTATTTTTTAAATATTTATTTTGAGAGAAAGAAAGAGAGTTTACATGTGGGTGGGGGAGGGACAGAGAGAGAGGGAGAGAGAGAGAATCCCAAGCAGGTTCCATGCTCATCAGAGAGCCTGATGTGGGGCGCCATATCACCACTATGAGATCATGACCTGAACTGAAACCAAGAGATGGACATTGAACTGACTGAGCTACCCAGGCGCCCCATGTCTTCTCTTTCGATAAAGAATTTGTATTTGGCTATCATTTATGAAACATCTTAATATGCAAGATGGGCTTACAGTTGTTCAAGTGTATATTTCTTTGTACAAATAGTAAGTTGAAGAGAGAGACTTTCAATAGTGAAACAAAATTTCAGTAATGAAATAAGCTTGACAATTCCATTCAACTCAAATATAATAAATGAAATGAACAGTCTACAATTTGTTCTGCTGAAATGCATGTTTCTCTAATGTGGATTAGCTCATATGCATTTGGTAAATAGGGCATGATGTCAGCATAACGTGGAAGGTAGATGTTATGTCCCAACATGCCAGTGTTTTGTAGCTATCAGATGTAAACTTTTACACAGTTGAGAAGAAAGTCTTAGCAATTAGAAATGCCTTAATAAAATAGCTGAAAATTGCTACAGAAGTGACTTCCTTTCCTGGAAGACAGTGGCTTTCTGGCTTAGGAAATGGTATGATCTCCACTGTGTGAAGCTATCTGGGGAAGCTGCAAATGCAGAAGCAGCGGGTGAAAATACATTTCTCCAGCGTTGAAAAAATTAATGGAGAAGAATATCCTTGGATCAAATTTTTAATTTTCACATAGTTGGCCTCTATTAGAAATGAATTCTGCAAGGATCGACATCTCAAAGTAGGAAGCATACGCCCAAGGGTACAAGATTGCAAAGGATGTACTGGAGATGATTTTAGGTGGAAATGCCAGTGGAGGCTTAACTGTGCTAATGGATTTATCAGGATTGGGATTGGTTTTGTCTGTCATCTGGTTACAGAGTCCTGTGGGTTTTGACTGGTCTGCCACAGTCCTGTTTCTCTCATAAGAACATGAGGTTTTTCAGTAAGGCATATTTAGCCGTAGAGCTATCTCTACTTTGGTTAGGAAGGTTGGAGTAAACCTCTCTTAGTGCAAGGGACAGTGATTTGTAAAGTGGCAAATTACTGTAACCATTTCATCTGATAAGCTATTGTGCAGATAAAATGAGATCACATGTGATTTATAACTTTTAAATCATTTTATTTCTTGTTAGGAAATCTCTCAAGGGTTTCTACTAACTTTTTTTTTTTTTGTCATTTTTTAAATATTCAGCAAACCTCTGGAAAGTACTACCTCTTTGTAAAGCATTTTGCTAGATACTGTGGATAAAATGAGCAAAATTGCCATGGTCCTGCCTTTGTGGAGATTACAGTCTGGTGGGGGAGATGGAGTTAAACAGGATAATCACAGAAATTGTTGTTTAGTTAAAAGCTATGAAAGAAATGAACATATAGTATGAGTATATAGTACAGCATCTTGATCTTGACTATGGCATTGAGGAATGCTCTTCTGAGGAAGGGCTAATCACAAATTAGATTAGCCTGAATAGGAGTTAATTAGATGAGTGTGGGTGTGTATGCACATGTGCATATGTGTGTACACATGTGTAGGCTCATTTCAGACACGAGGGCAGGCTTCTTGCAGACAGGGAAGCAGTGTGTACAGAGGACCTATGGTGGAGAAGAGGATAGATCCTGGAGGGAAGGCTTATGTTCCTGTGGTTCCTGGAAGGGAAGGGTGTGACAGATAGGGTCTCGACCTGGCAAAGCCTCATGGTTCATTGTAATGATTTCAAGCTTAAACCTGAGAACAGTGGAACTCACTGAAGAATTTTAAAAGTCATAAAATCAGGTCTGTATTCTGAAAAGACACTTCTTGCTTCTGAGAAGAACAGATTATAAAGATGCACAAAGGGTCTTGTGGAGTCCAGTTAGAGGCTCTTATGGTAGTCCAGGACTTTTTCTTCGAGACTGCCTTGCTATCCCTGTCACTTTGGAATAAGATAGTGGCAGTGGAAATGCACAGATGTAGGAATTTAAGAGCTGTTATCAACTGAACAAACTAAATTGGTTATAAGGGGTAAGGAGAAGACTTGTAACAAAGATTACATCTAGGTTTCTACTTTGAGGAACTGAATTACAGCAGTGTAAGTCACTGAGTTGAACACTGGATTTCCGGGAACAGATAGCGAATTTGGTCTTGGACATATGTCTGAGGTACCTTGGAAATTTCCAAATGAAGATGTTGAGCAGCAAGTTAGATATATAGATCTGGAGTTCAAGGAAAAGTTTAACTTGGGTTGGAGTATGAATTTGCAAACACTTGCATTAATTGCTCATTGAATCCATGTGTCCTCATGAGATTGCTAATGGAGAGAGTACAGACTGGAAAAAAATAAGAAGGCTGAGCTTCAAGGCACCACTAAGAACTAGGTAGAGGAAGATGAACTAGCAGAGAATTTGAATGAATAAAGAAATAGGAGGAATGTATGGCATGACTAGAGCCAAGCAAAGTGAGGATTTCGAGAGCCCTTGCTCTTTATTCGTGCTAATTGGAATAAATGTTTCAAGTAAGAGGGACAGAGAAGAGAATTTTTATAGTGTAGGTTTCCTGTGCCTTAGTCTCCATGGACAGAAATTGGCAATGTTTTAACTTGTGCGAGCCCAGTATAGACTTGGTTTCTGACACATATAGGAAATCTACATTTTAACCCATCTGTGAGAATTATGTTCAATAAGATGGCTTTCTGATAAATAAGATTTCTCTTTCAGGTGTTTTATATATACAGAGCTGCATTCTAGCTGTATGCCTCTCTACCTGATGCTTATTGTTTTCCTAGGTTAGTTATAATTCCCGTTTGATATTTTGTAAAACTTAAAAATTGAATGATAAGGCTAACCACTATGAACACACATAATACGAGACATAGAAAGAGGAAAAATAGTTAATAAATATAGATATATTCAGAAAGCAAGGAAGACAAAATGTATAGCCATTTCTGTCTTTGTGGCTACAGTGGGTTATGTGGCTATACTTGGTATTTATGAGTTCTTTCTTCCAATATCCATTCCATGTTCTTTTAAAATATATCAGTACCTCAGCTGGTTAGATTTCTCTACCTGGTAGAGTGACTCAAAACCTTAATTCCTGAAGGATCAAGGAATTAGTAGTCCTTCCTGCACTGGGTTACTGGTGTGTCACATTAAATTTTATTCTTTGGACTTTTGCTTTCTGAATTCCCTATATTCCGTTTCTCCGTTGCAGAGAAGCAACACAATTCTCCCCTTAATAATAAGGATCAGTTACCCTAGAAACTTCATAAGCCTCATTTTTTCCAGTTAAGTGGCATGAAGAGTCAAATGTGGCTGGGTAGCCATCTCGGCCTCTAGTTGAGAGGAAGTCTGGTCTGTTTCCTGGTAGAAATATCCCTTTTTTGGGAACTAAGACATCAAGAGTAGCACAGAGTTGTTGGGACATGGGAAGCAAACACTTTGCAAGTATGTTACTAGGGTTAATAGTGAAGTGAATCACTGCCACTTCTACCACCTAATTCTCAGAAACCATGTGTTGTTTGCCGGTTCAGAGCATGCACTGCATTTTTAGGACAGCACATACAGTGGATATTGTGATGCATCACCCAGATCCTTCCTTAAGGAATAAAATACTCATTCCCTCAGCTGCTGGGGGGTGCTTCTGGCACAGAGCCTTTAGCTTTTACCCCTTTTTGGAATTGCTGCAGCTGAAGAAAGCTACCTCTTTCAAGATCTCATCCCTTCCCAGGACCTAGTGCATTGAATGAATGACTGGTTAACATAGGGTTATAAAGGCTTAATCCTCTTGCTCTAGCTCTGGATGATTTTATCTTCAGTACCCTACACAAGGTTAACTGAGGCTTCTGTTGGACCTATATTGTTAGCTCAGCTTCTGTCTCTGTTCAATCCTGCTTCCTTCCATGTGTTTGATAGACATTGATTCCAAGACTTTCTATTGTGCTAATCAGACTGACAGAATCGGCTTCCCAAGGAGCCCAACCTGCAAGAGACTGTAGCCCACAAGACAACCCAACTAACCAGGCAACCAAGTCTTCAATGGACTAGTCTACTGTTCTATCAAACCACCTGTTTCGATTGTCAGGGTGAGACTAATTAATCCTGTGGATGTGAGCTTATTTCTTTTCTCCTTTTGCTGAGGCGTGTCTTCTCTTGTCAGAAGGAATGGCATGTGGAGTAATATGAGGGGAATGAAATATTCCCATAGTCTGTATTTGTTGTTGCTGGCAAAAGCATTTTAGGCAGGGAAGGCACAATCGTATACTGAATAGGTATATGTTCCACTAAGGATAGATCATTGCCCCTTCCATAATGGAAAAAATCCAATGTAAGCAACCTGCTACCAAGGGGCTGGCTGGTTTCTCTAGGGAGTAGTGGTACATTGAGGGCTCTGCATCTCATGGGAAAGACATACAATGCATTCCAATTAAATTTATGTTGTTTCATATATGTTCAGATTACTTATTTGGAATTATCATCAGAGCTCTTAGAGGCAAATACATATAGATATACGTAGATGTGTAGATATTGTATATAGTACCTTTTGTGCCTTTGATATAAATGTTCTTCCTGGTTTTAAATTATTTTGTCACTTAGCTATGATAATCTTCAGCGATTTCCAACTATTGTCGGATATTCCTTAATTTTGATTGATCTCCTTGTGATCAGAATCATATAAAAAAACAGACTATGCACTGCCAAAATAAGGAAATACACAAAAATTGTTTTTGAATAGGGTATCTGTAACATTTTCCTCTTCTTTTTACTTTTCTGAATTTTTGAATTTCTGCTATGAGCAAGTATTTCCTTTATAGTGGGACCAAGAAAATTTATTCCTTCCCCCAAACAAAAGAAAGCTCTTTTTCTTCTTTTTTTTTTTTTTCCGCCTATATAGGGGTATGTTATGTTCTAAAACATTTAAATGATACTTTAAAAAGATGGTTTTCCTTTTTCTTCTTTTTTTTCATCCCATGCTCCTGGTGGCAATTTACCATCTGTGTGTGCAGGTGTGGTTGAGAATAGCACAGGAACAACACTTCTTTCCACACTCTTCGGTAGTGACATTTGAATATCTTTGTAAGTTTTTATGATGTTTCTGGCTATTCCTGTCAGTTGCTGGAAAGTGAAATACTTCCATTATATTATTCATTATCTAGGCAATGATTTAAGAATATATTTGTACCTTTTCCATTCTTTCATGAAATTCTATATAATTTTTATCTTGTTCTAATACAAAGCAATTGTCTTACTTTGTTACCAAAACTACTGAAATTAATATTCATTTCCTTTATAATGTAATAAATAATAAAAAAAGGGCTATGTACTGCATCTACAATATATATCCCTTCAGGGGTATGTAATTTCAATATGACATCTCTCCTTTTCCTCACAATGATACAATGGATTTGTATCAGTCATTAATGAATGTTCATCAGGAAGCATTCTTAGGGATGTGGCAGGTTGAACTTTTCATAAATTCCAATTTTATGTGACTAAAGCATGAGTTTAATGAATCTGCTGTGCTGTGAATCTTGGAGCCTGGATGAAGTATCCATTGCTTGTGGCTTAAGGCTGAATAGAATTTCACTGGATTCCGAATAGTTTCACCAGTTACAGAAGGTAGATTTCTTTGCTTGATCTTCTAGAGTGATTTAAATAATACAGGTAATTCATTTTTTTAAAATCTATTAGTTTCATGTTTGGTGACCTCAAACATTTGAGGAGATGTTATAGATATTTCTTCCATCTTTCAAATGTCATAATTTATGAACTTTGATTGCCATCACAACCTTGCTGTGAAATCAAGGATTATCTATGGTCACAAAAGATAAGATCTTTTGATCTATTTACTGCAGGATACTTGATCTCTTTAAATGGTGTGGAATGTAGCTGCCACATCATGTGTTTAAAAGACACAATTGGCTGAATCCCTGTTGTAGCAATCGTATTCTCCATTTGGAAGTACTGAATCTTACGGAACTTGATAAGCTTCTGTAACTAAAAATTAAATGATTCCCCTAGCCTGAGATGCCCCTTACAAAAAGTGGAAGTTCAAGAATTGTCCCATTTCTCTTGAGGTCTTCTTGGCACAAGGACACCTGAATCCCATTATCTGGCTGAAACAAGCATTTTTGTCCTTGCCTGGGGTAATGGGATTGATGAACTGTTTTGTTTCCAGAAAGCAGGACAACTGCTTTGGTGAGCTGGTGCATAGGACCATACAGTGCACAGCAATCTTTCTGTAGGTGGGAAGGATTTGTACCCAGTTCTGAAAGAGAGTCATATCTGTTATTAACCTACCTCCTTCATGAGGCCTTTAATCAAACTATACCAGGTCTGAAGTAGGAATTTTAAGCACTTTGCTTTTGAATGGTTGTAAAGGCTTTTAAATGCTGGATCAAGTAAGAATTAGACTCAAGATAGGCTGTTCCAGATTTTTACTCAAATAGAACTCTTGGCATCAACTTCACTGGCTTAAACTGTGCTTCTGTTGTTGGAAATGAAAAGCAAATCAGAAGACATCAAATGGGAGTCCCATTTTTGGATATACCAGCTCTCTGTTGCTCTGCTGTAGCAACCTGAGAGTCTGAAGAAAGTAGAAGTTAAAGGAGAGAAAATGTAATTATGTCTCTGTGGGCTCGTGAGTCTGCTAGTGAAATTTTGCTTTTCTAAAGTAAGCCTTCCTATGAGGCAGCTTTTAGAAATCCTCCCTCTAGAAAATTGCCAATAAAATGCTGTTCTTGTGAAAAATTATATCACTGCATTTCTTCTCTCCCTTTTTAAAGGGAAGATTTTTCTTCAATTGGCTAAGTAGTCACAGGAATTTCACTTAATGTCCATTTTCCTGATGTCTTTAAAATATTGAACAATATCTTTTATCACAAGGTTATGAATGGTGGGAAAGTATTTAAATTGAGTAATTTCACTGACAATGTGCTAACAAATGTTGCTATTCAAAACATGTAAAATAATAAGGAGGATTATTTTAAGGCATTCACGTGTGAAAGGGTAGTGTGCTGCATAGTATGTGCTAATTATAGTGGTCAATCCAACTAGACAACCACCGAGTTGCAAACACTGTTTCTCAATAGGAAAGCACCGAATTTGACTCTAACTGTTGCTCCCAAATCTGAACCGCTGCAGTGATGTGGGGGTAGGGACACTGGGAGGTTTCTTTGAGGAGTGTGCGACGTCATAAAGAAACCCAACAAGAGCTATTAATCTTCAAAATGACTTTAAAAATGCTGTATAATTCAACCTTGCTTTATACTGTTTGACATCGCACAAAAAGTACCTTAAAACAATTTGCATTGGTAAACAAAAAAAGGGGGGGAAGATATGAAGAAAAAATGAGAAATGGTACAAAGGTTTTCAAATGAGATTTTTAAAAAAATTGATGAAGAAGCTGGCATAAGGAGCCTCTCCACAGCAAAGCTTTGAGCTCACTTCTTACATAGGGTCACAGAAATGTTTTGGGTCTTGCACTGAAAAGGTTAACAAGGGGAGGCCACTAAGAAAGGCATGATGGCACCATTGGCCATATCCCCCCGATTTCACATTTGTGGAAATCTTGGTAGGTTTCATAAGGGTAGCCCCAAATCAATCTGAATATTATGTGAGGATTTCAAAAGGCTGTCCTGAGGAAATGAAAATAGTTGAATAGATGGAATTGAAGATTATTTCCAAAGTCATTTACAATGTCACATATGCAAACACAGAAAAGATATAAGAAAAGAAATATTGCCAAGCAAATCAGATAATAACATACACATGTATATATATACATATATATATATATATATATATGTATATATATATGTATATATATACATATATATATGTATATATATTTGAAACTCATATTCCTTTTAATAATTTAACTATGGCTTTGGTTCTGGTGATCACTGTATTAATTTAAGTTTTGGAGTAGAGTTAGGCAAGCCTGACCCTGGGTAAAAATGAACACTAGTGAAGATTTTTGCTCTGTAGGTTCCTTGTCACTTATCTTATACTTTGGCTCTCGGTTTTAAGCACTCAGTATATTCATGGTGTCCAGGTCAGGTCCATCTGTCACTTGTAGGGCTTATATGTCTTAATACCCAACTTATATTTGAGCCTCTCTCTCTCCCTCTCATTCATTCATTCAATTCATTCATGCATAAAGTAACTGTATGTATGTATGTATGTGTATATATGCATGTATATATAGGTGTGTGTGTACATCTTATATACACATATATATATATATATATATATATATATATATATCTCCTTCCTTTTATTTACCTCATGTTTAAATATGCCAGCATTTTTTTTTTCCTATTCCTTTTGCTTCATGACAGTTGGATGATCTAATTCACCAAAAGGTCTTGTTGCATGTTGGTGGATTCATGTTTTGTACTTTCCAGGGAATTCTTGAAGATATGGCCTTGTTCTCCAATGCCAAAATGTTAATCCCTGCTTCAATAAAGGAGAAGGGAGACACATAATAATCATTTCAAATCACCTGTGTGACAGCCAGTTCTACCTAAATGTGAAATAGCCTTAAGATTAAGCTAGAGAAGATTCTTATGGGAATCTAGATCTTGGAACTTTCTCACTGATTTTTTTTTTCTTTCTGCTGAATATAGATGAGGTGGTCGCAAAGGTTATGTTATATTGTGGAATATACTTGGATGCTCTTCACTGTAAATTATGTGGGTGCAGTTTGAACCATGGTTTTTAGCCTGAGAATTTCAGAAATCTGAGTAAAGAGCTCTGAGAAACATTGCATGGAAGAAAGCAATCATATAGGACATTGTAAGTAGGATGGCATGGTGGGTGGAATGTCAGATGTTAAGAAATGTGAGTTGTGGCTCTGGCTCACATATGCCAAATCCAGTTTATCCTTTAATCTCTCTGGGTGAGACTCAATTGTAAAATGAGGTGGTCATCAATGCTTCTCTGTTGGCACCTTGCAGCGCCATCAAATAACTTAAACCCACTGGATTAGAAGATCTCTCATGCTTTTTCCAGCTGTTCCAAACCTTGATTTCCCACTAGAAATTAAAACAGATTCAATAGGGCAACTTTGACTTATCAATAGAAGATACTTGTGGATCACAGAAACTCTTATTTTCTGGGACACATCCTTTACTAAGAATCCTATGGTTGAGCTCCTGCCAGGATTTCTAGAATTTAAATTCCTCCAAAGTATTAATAAATATTTAGTATTTTGTCTCTCCAGGAGACAAACTCCCTTCTCCCTGAATATACATAAACAAGAGAAACTGACATTGCCGTCTACCTAGGGAATGATTATTCTGTAAAAAGTGCGGTTGGGGCTTTTAGGAATTAAGACCTTTCTTAGCAGAGAGCCTTGTCTCATGCCTCTCTCAGACAGTCCCGGCTGGGCCAAGTGGACATTTCTTGACCATAACAAGAGGCAAAGAAGGGAGCTATATCTTTGGAGTTTCTCTTTATTTGGACACCGCGTCTGATGTTTTGAGTTTGCCATCTCTTCAAACTGCTCTACACTTTCAGGTCCTCTGTTTCCTGTGATTCTCCAGCTCTTGAAACCCTCTCTTACTCTGTGTGACTTTTCCAGAGATCAGTTTGCAGCAAAGCCACATCCCCTAAGGTAAAGTGCCCCCCCCCCCCCACCGCCCCCAGCTCTTTTAGGCTACGGTTCTTCCAAGTAACAACTCCTTTAAGGACAGTGTTCAGTTCTCTAGATTAGCTTTGGGAAAGCAAATCTGTATAAATACTCACTGCCATAATCTTAACTGCCCCCTCAGCAACTTTCTATTTTTCTCTGAGGTGGAGAAACGGTCTGTTGATTTCTCCTTTGGCTCAGAGTGTATTCTCAGATACCCAAAGGATTCTAGGATTCTACAATTCCCTCTTTGTAGTGGATAATTCAAGAACCTAGGGAGCTTGGCATAACTCTTCAATATATATTTACTTCTTTGGGCAAAGCAACACATAACGAATCAAGACTTAGAAACAGCTCTGGGCTTATCATAGTTCCCTGAGGTAATTATGCAAAGTAAACTCTAATAAAGATCATGGGTTATACACATAAGAGCAGCTTAAATCCATGCTTCATTTAAGCTCATTGTGATGAGTGGATATTGGTTGTTTGTTGCCTTTTCCCGGTGGACTAAAAGATTAGCGTTCATTTCAGAGTAGCATAATTTGTTCTTCAAGGGAAGACATTTAAATGATGAAGAAAATCACATCCTGTGGGATGACAGGTGACTTGGACCTTGGACTTTTTAAGTGAGTGTGTTTATAGTTTTTGTTCTCTAATCATTCAAAGCTGGAAGGTAGGAGGGATTCTAATTAGGGATATCTCTTTGGAGAGGGACCATGTATCCTAGGGATAGATGTCTCCTCCATCTTTGGTGCATGAGTAGGAATTTTTTGTGGTCATCAGACCACGATGTAATTTTCCATGAAATAAAGAATAGTTCAAAGTCATAGCACTGATGAAAAGATTGGGAAATTGTCTTAGTCAATTTGGACTGCTGCAACAAAAT
Organism: Neofelis nebulosa; assembly: GCF_028018385.1. Classification (NCBI taxonomy): domain Eukaryota; kingdom Metazoa; phylum Chordata; class Mammalia; order Carnivora; family Felidae; genus Neofelis; species Neofelis nebulosa. Next base: position 207,218,848 of record NC_080782.1, on the reverse strand, counting down.
ACCATGGACTGGCCGGCTTGTGACAATTTATTCCTCATAGTTCTGGAGGCTGGAAGTCCAAGATCAAAACATGAGCAGATCTGGTGTCTGGTGAGCCCCCATTTCCTTGTCAATAGATGGAGGTCTTTTTACTGCAACCAGAGATGGTGAAAAGGGCAAAGGAGCTCTGTGGCGTCCCTTTTATAAGGGCACTGATCCCATTTACAGCATGACCCAGTCACCTCCCAAAGGCCACGCTCCTACACCATTACTTTGCAGGTTAGGATTTCAACAAATGAATTTTGGGAGACACATGCATTCAGTCCATTGCAGAAATACAGTTAGGTGTAGTTTTGCTGATTTTGTGGGCAGATTAATTGCATTATTAAAGGACTTCAAATTCTTGTCTTTGAAGGCCCGTTAATGTCAGGCATTGTCTTCCCTAATTCCATTCATTTTCAGGCTCCCATGTCTGTGAGGTACAGGTCAGTTCTATCCAGGCTCCATGTTAATCCTCAGTAAGACAGGAACTGAGCATTAGAAGCCTTATCGACTGACAGATGGAGTCTGGAACCCTGCCACAATATACGTGGCAGTGAGGAATAGACTTAGCTTCTCACACTATGCAAAACAGCTCTGAGCTGTTACTGGCACCCACCTCCTGGTCTCTCCCAGGTGTCAGGCGATATCAGTTGGGATCTGGGTTTCTTTGTTCTAATACTTCAGAGATTTGGAACTCATTATCATTTCCAGTAGCCAGCCTTATGGTTTAAAAAACCCCAGCAGTATTCATGATGGCTCAGTTTTATTTAGCACATTTACTTAGCACTATGTGGGATGAATTTTTTCAGTCATTTTATGTGGATTATCTCATTGAAATTCTTATCACAATCCAATGAAATATTTTATCCTTACTGTACAGTTCAGAAAATGTAAGCTTTGAAAGGTTAGTTAACTTGCCTGAGTTTACATAGCTGTAAGTTGCAGACTCAGTATTTGAAAACAGATTTCCTGACTTGAGAACATACATTAAGTGTAATTGATTGATTAATTAATTATATAAGACATCTTTTAAGAAATGTGTTCTTAAACCTATTATTTTTTCCCTTTTTTAATTATTGAAGTGTAATTGATGTATAATGTCATATTAGTTTCGGGTATACAGCATATTGATTTGATAGTTCTGTACATTACTCAGAGCTCACCATGGTAAGTGTTGTCACAGTCTCTTACCTGCAAAGTTTTTACAGTATTATTGACTATATTCCCTATGCTGTACTTTGAATCTCCATGACTTACTTATTTTATAACTGGAAGCTTGTACCTCTTATCTCCTTTTTCTCTTTCACCCGTTCCCCCACCTAACTCCTCTCTGGCAACAACTGGTTTGTATTTAAGAATCTGGTTTGTTTGTTTGTTTGTTTGTTCATTTGTTTTGTTGTTTAGATTCCACATATAAGTGAAGTCATATGGTATTGGTCTTTCTCTGTCTGACTTATTTTGCTTAGCCTAATATTCTTTAGGTCCATCCATGTTGTTGCAGATGGCAAGATTTTATTCTTTTTTTTTTATGGCTGAGTGGTATTCCATATATATTCCATATATATATATATATATATATTCCATATATATCTCACATCTTTTTTACACATTCATTTATCAATGGACACTTAGGTTGCTTCCAAATCATGACTCTCATAAGTAAAGCTGCAATAAACCTAGGGGTACATATAGTTTTTCAAATTAGCATTTTTGTTTTCTTTGGGTAAATACCCAGTAGTGGGAATGCTGGATCATACAGTATTTCTATTTTTATTTTTTTTGAAGAACCCCCATAGTGTTGTCCACAGTGACTGTACCAATTTACATTCTCACCAACAGTGCACAAGGATTCCCTTTTTTCCATATCCTCAACATCATTTTTATTTCTTGTCTTTTCGAAACTAACTATCCTTACTGGTGTGAAATGATATTTCAGTGTGATTTTGACTTGCATTTCCCTAATGATGAGTTAATGTTGAGCGTCCTTTCATGAGCCTATTGGACATCTGTATTTATTCTTTGGAAAAATATCTATTCAGGGCCTCTGCCCATTTTGGTTTTTTTTTGTTTTTTGTTTGTTTTCTTTTTGTGGGTGGTTTTTGTTTGTTTGTTTGTTTGTTTGTTTGGGTTTTTTTTTTTTTTGCCCATTTTGTAATAAGATTGTTTGGATGTTCTTTTTTGGTTTGAGTTGTATAAGTTTTTTACATATTTTGGATATTAATCTCTTACTGGGTATATCTTTTGCAAATATCTTCTCTCATTCAGTAGTTTGCCTTTTGTTTTGCTAATGGTTTCCTTTACTGTGCAAAATCTCTTTGTTTTGATGTAGTCCCAATGGTTTATTTTTGCTTTTAATTTTCTTGCCTGAAGAGACTTTTCTATAAGTATGTTGTTATTGGTGATGTCCAAGAGATTATTGCCTATTTGTCTTTTAGGAGGTTTATGTTTCAGGTCTCACATTTAGGTTGTTAATCCTTTTTGTTTTTGGGGGGGAGGAGTATTGGTTAAAAAAATGGCCCAGGTTCATTCTTTTGTTTGCAGCTGTCCATTTTCACCAGCACCATTTATTGGAAACACTGTCTTTTTCCCATAGTATATTCTTGCTTCCTTTGTTGCAGATTAATTGACCATATAGGTGTGCATTCATTTCTGGGCTCTCTATCCTGTTCCATTGATCCATATGTCCATTTTTGTGCCAGTACCATACTGTTTTGATTCCTATAGCTTTGTAGTATATCTCGAAATCTGGAATTTTAATACCTCTGCTTTAATAGAACATGAATTTTAACCAGTCCTCCAGGTGTCCATTATATCATAGGCTGCCTTGTATAATGACCCAGGTGAGAAATTCTTAAAACCAGATAAATCATGTTCCTGCATTTGGTTTGTTTATATCTGATAGAAACACTACCAATCTTAGGTGTACTAACATTAAATTTTGGCTTTATACATTTTCCCTTTGCCCCATTTTTTTTTAATTTAATAATATTCATTGTGTGTTATGTATTCAGTGTATTGATTAGAGTAATACTTGCAGCTGCTAAGTCTGTCACTGGCTTTACAAAGTAGAAGTTCATATTTTGCTCACATAATTGTTCAATGCTGGGGTTCCTGACTGCTGAGCCTCCTCCCTTATGGTGATTTATGGACCTATGCCTCCTTGATCATGTCAGTCAGCCTTCCCTTAGGTCTGCATAGTCCTCTGTCAAATGGAGAATGAGAGGATGCAGTAGACACATTTGCTTCCCAAGCAACATGGCTGGAAGTGACACTTATCAGCCTGCTTGGCAAGAACCATTCACATGACACCATTTGAGGCAAGAGGACTTAAGGAATGTGATCCTTGGCTTGACATCTGCTTCTTGGCAATAGCTACATACTATGAATGGGTGACAACATGTAGATGTCCTTTTGTAAAATAGTTGGGTATACGTAAATAGTAAAGTTTTTGGAAATAGCAGCTGCAAAGCTGGAACCAGTATGGCTGCATGAATCATAGAAAGCTTTGTACTTATTGGGCCAAAGTCTCTGGATGCATTATGTAGCTGGGCTTTTGATTTGATATGTGAGTAAGTTCAACCTTCAGGGTTGTGCCAGACAATCTAATGGTCACTTGACGCCTCATATCTGGGGCACTAGACCACCATTTCTGTCCTTATATCTACTGGCTGGGCTCCTCTTCTAAAGTTGATAGAGACACTAAGAACCATAAAGTTGATACCGCCAATGCCTGGAGACTTGATGCTGGGAATTTCTTCTATTGATTCCTGGAATGGGGTTTCCTTTGGTAGTCCCTGGTTTTCAGTGAGTTCTTACTAGTTGGTTTTCTAAAGCCCTGGCTCCAACTCACAACAGAGAGATGACTTCCCTCATATCTCAAACTGACTAGTAGGTTGCAGTGTGCATCTGGTTTAGCAGATGGTCACCAGTAAGATATAACTTTATTTCCTATACTCTTCTTCTCCTCTGACTGTTCTGATCTAGACCAGCCTCAATGAGTCTTTGGTCCCAAACAGAGAATGTATATAAGCCTGACTCAGTCATTTCCACTTCATGCACTCTTTCCCCCCATTGTTAATGTGCTGTCAGGTTCCCCATACCCCTATCTGTTCATAGACTTGTCACCTCACTAACTCCATGGCTGCTCCAGTCCTTGTGTGTGTTATTTACCAGCCTTTTGTTCCCATCTTACTCAAATCCAGGAATATACTGATAGATCAGAAGAGGGACACATCTTAAGTAAGATCATCCAGTACAGGGAGGTGGTCTAGGTCCATTTGAGGAATGTGGCTTAAATTTCCCCTTGTGATAACAATTCAGTATTCCCAACACGACAATCATGGATATTAGATGAATCAAATTTACTTAACCTTTTCACATATCTAAACTCCCCAGTTAGGTGGCATTAACTAGGTGGCATCTAAACTCCCCAGTTAGGTGGCATAAGTCATGTATGGCTGGACATATGATTTATTTTTCTCTCATCTTGCAAATAAGGAGATAAAAATGAATGAGAGTACCTAAACCATCTCATACAAATTTCTTTTAGACAGAATGTTTGAGCCAACAAACAAAAATTTCATGCTTTAAAGAGCATGAAGGAAATATTCACTAAAGAGGACTTTCCCTTTTGGATTCTCATCCTGCAATGCAGGACACAGCTTGGAATATACTCTTGCCTCTGGGTAGGGGACAAGTTGGTAAAGGCTTATCATTTGTACTGATTGTGCTTCATTTTTTTTTTTTTTTTTACTGTTTTGTCCTTTCCATATGCAGTTAAGTGTCACAAAGGGAACAGTTATTACTCAAAGAAGTAGGGCTTTGTTCTAGGATTCAGTGTATTCTAAATTCGTGTGGACCCTGAATACATTTCTTTACCATTTGGACTTGAGTTGGCTTGACAATTAAAAATAATGTTAATAATGATGACACCAATAGACCAGCATTGGGTTATGCCACTTGTTTGGCAAATGTTAGGATTTTGCCATACCAGAGGAAAGCCTCCCTGGCTGAGAAATTTATTTTCCGTAAGCACTTCATCAATTTTAGCTGGAATGCCAAACAAACTGAGTGTTGCCTTTATGGTGATTTTTTTGGCCCATACAGTTATCTTTAATGTTTGGAATTTGTATGGTGTTAGTCAGGATTATGTTCTCTAGTTCAGCATTTCACAGAGCCATTCCACATTTTTCTAGGACATGGAGACATTTTATTTTGTAATCTTTCATGTAAGGGGTTTGAATAAAATTTCCTTGAATACTGTGCTTTATAATAACTTGAGTTGTCATTTAAAGAGAAGAGATAATAGAATTAACATTTATTAGGCAGCTACTTTCTGCCGGGCACTTTATTTATATATTATTTTAATTAAAATCCACAGAAATTTTTTGAGTAAGGCAGTACTTTCCATTTTACAAATGAATAGACTAATAATGTATAAATAGCTCCTGTGTAGTTAGCAGAAGGGTGTGTGGAGGACAGGCTCTGAATTCCATTTCTAGAACTTTATTCCTTTCATTCTTAGGCTCCCAAGGTTTATAAAGACTACAGGCAGGAGCATGGCTCTGCTTGTTAAATGAAATCCAACAATAAATATTAGTAATGTGAGGAATAAAAAATTCATTTTGAAACCAGAACATATGACTATGTATGTTCCTTTTCTTTTTTCCTTGAACAAAACACCCACTGATTTCAAGGGCACTTTTGTATCAATAAAAAATCTCAATGTAATCTACTAGTCCTTGATTACTAGGTAGGTGTATATATCAAATCATATTTTCTATTTTTCATGTACCCACAGTAAAGGAGGGGTAGGTGGTAATTTCGATGTTTTAATATGATCTTGTTTATGCAATACAGAGGAATGCGTGCTGAGTTTTGCAGTTGAAAACAACTAAGGCTGACATAAACACCAGAAACATGGATATTTACCTATTATTATACTACCAACACTGGCATTTCCATCTTGCACGAAAAAGATGTGTGTGAGTGTGTATGTGTATGTATATACTTTTATACCTGAAATATATTCCATCCATCACTTACACTCTCTAAGAATCTGTGGAAGTAGTAATACCACACAATAGAACCACTGTCACTATAAGACATATAAAAGCAGCAAGAGATGAATGGCCTTATTACTGACTGAGGTAAAGTAGATTGACCCCGTGATTCAAATCTGATTGACTTAATGACTTCATTGCATATGGGCAGTGTCAGAAGGCCATCGTGAAACAATCATTTGCCTTAAGAATGTTGCTGCTTTTTAAAAGCATGACTCCAACCTTATCAGAATGTCAGAGTAGCTGTCCTGGCAACTGCATTTGTTGACTGGCAGGAAACCCATCTGTTAGCCAGTGATATGGGGATCTGGCGTCTGTGGAATGTGATTTTATTTTCCTGAGAATAAAGAAGCTATATCCTTCGAAATGAAGAGCGCTGAATTTGTCTTTTAGAGGGTTGTGACTGTTGTGCCTTTTCCCTTAATCAGTTTCCACCAGAACTAAGAAAGAACCTGCCCTGTTCTCTATAATTCAGATGAAGAGAGTTGGGGGTAGGGTCTGACAAAAATATTTAAGACCGGATTGTCAACCTGTTTGATACCATAGACCCCTTTGTAGGCAGTTGAAGCTGGTGGATGTCTTCTCAGTATGTTTTAAAGGCATAAAATAAAACATTTAAGTTTATAAGGGAAATCAATTATATTTAAATACAATTATGAAAATATATAAAAAATAAATTTGTGCTGAAGAAATATATGTGCTCTTTGATTAGTGAAGCATTGATGAGTATAAATACTTTTTTAAAATCTGTAAGAACAGTAATATGGAAATACAAGTGATTTCTATTAGTGACAAACTCATAAGTAACCCTAATACTACTGTGATTTGTTACCTGAATTCATAATTGAGGGGAATTCTAAATTTCAGTTAAATGTTTTTGAAAAATCTGTTTTTTTTCTCATACATTCTCAAACTCCTGATTTCTATTCTTCGGGGGTGGGGGTCTGTGGACACTAGCTTAAGGAGATTGCTTTAGAATGATCAAGGAGAGAGTCAAGGGATGAGGCTGTCACCATTAAGTCACCATTGGGGAACTTGTGAAGATATAAGAGATATGTATATTGGCAGCATTTGTAAAATAAGGACAAAAGCTTCACTGTACTTCATGATCTTTAGAGGCAGTTTTTAGGATCTAATATTGATTGTTATAAACAAATATTTAAGTTGAGCAGCTAAGTTTTATTTCAGGTTCTTAAGAAGATTGAATTCAAGAAAAAGTAATTTCTATCATGTTTATTAAATACCACATCTGATACTATTTTAACTAAAATTGCTGTTGCTATTTTTAGACCCATTTATATATTTATTTGTCTGTATACATATATAAGTATCTGGAATAATGTTTGCCAACAGCCAGTAATGATTATAGCCCAGTGGAGATCTGGACATTTGTTTTCTAGAGTGCATGAAATCAGTTCATTATTTAAACATTTATTATTTAAACATTATTTAAACATAGAAGGGAAGGCAGTATATGACAATTTCTTTAGAATGAAAAGGGGAGATGAAAGTAGATTCATGCACAGAGGAATAGAAGCAGTGGAGGAAGAGATATTGGAATTACAAGTAAAGAAAGGATAAGCGGTAGAATAAATGTTGACAGCAGGCAAAGCAAGGTTATCAAGAGAGTGGGTGCTAAAGGAGAGAGAGCAGTTATTTCTTGAGATGAGATCTGAGGCAGTATTGCCCTTAGACTCAGGAAACAGAAGCCCCTTTCCTGAGTTTGGCTTTCCTCAGGCTACATCTCTTTCCATGGGCCAGGAATTCATTGGGTCAAAGGGACGTGCCACCCGGCCCTGCACATGTACTACTTGACTATGCTCCTTTTTTTCTAGGACATGGAAAGGTCTGAGCTGAGTTGTCATAAGGTGGACCCCTTTGCTAGTGTGTATATGTCTTTGCCTGAGAGGTGGCCAAGGGATTTTGTTTTGGTGGTGTGTGGATGAACATACAGGTTGGGTGTCCAGAGTGCACACACAAGTTTCTTGAAGTTCAGGATGGAGCTTGGAATGAAGAACTGAACAGGGCAGGCTAAAGGCTCGATAGAGCTGGGAGCTTGGAAGCTCTGGCCTACTCTCCTGTTGCCAGTTTCCGTTATAAAACTTGGAGGATTTCACACCTTCTAACTTTCAGCTTGGCCTGTTGAAGCTTTAGGACGATGTTATTGTTGAGCTAAGAGGATAGAACATATTTATTTTAGAGTTTGTTAGATGTATTTCTATCTTTATTTAAAATGTGGAAATATGGATTTCCATTTCTACTTGTGCCCCAGGAACCACAAATGTGGTTGTAATTTAGGCGAAGTGTGGAAGACAAGGGCTTTGAAGAGCGAATGTGAAGAATTCATGTTGGATTACCTCCTTGGGCTCAGTAATTCTAGAGTCAAGCTTTTTGGGGGGTGGGGCGAGGGGTGGGATCTTAGACTGCAGAGAACAAGGGCCAAAGGGACTTCGCTAGAAACTGGCATGGCAAGTAGTCAAGCATTAGGAAGAAGCAGGCAGGGCAAAAATGAGAGCCAATATGTACTTTCTTGTGACCTTCTCTGGCAATATTCAGGGGCTGAGGAGTAGGGGCTCAATGCAGTTACTCAGATTCATTCATTTATTTATCCATTCATGTTTACATATTTACTGACAATTTATGGAATGCTACACACTGTTGTATGTACCAGGGGTACTGTGATAAACACAGTTGACAAAGCCTTGCTTTCCTGAGGCTGAAGTTTTCCTTTTTCAGAATTGCTAGGAATGACACAACTCTCAATGGGCACATAGCAAGGAGAGAAATCGACATAAAGCACCTTTGACTCAGTAATCACTCTATGTAAAAATTATATTCCACTAACAGCATCATAAATGACTAAACACTGCTTAGCAGCCCAGAAATATAGTCCCATGTATTGTCTTATTTTAAAAAAGAATTTTGCCCAAACTATCTTTCAGCATCTTGCAGTCCACAATTTTCCTCTCTTCTCTTTCTGGATTGACAGAGAGGCGAGTTAAAGAAAATCCTCCTACGCATTTTCCACTACTACCTTAATGACTATCACTTATCTCAAAACCTGTCTGTGTGTCTAAGTGCTTGGGTACATTGTACTACCTTTTCACTTGTTAAAAGGCAAGCTTATAACTGGTCTCCTTTTCTCTGATGTTGATTACTCACATTACTCACATTCTACACACAAGTTTGAGAGAAGCCAAAGGCCACAAAATTCCCTGGTGGAGTTCCTGCTGTTGTCAGACTGGGGTGGGTTGTCTTCACTTGTTTCTGTCATGGTGTCATGATAATGATGCTGATTTAACGTAGTTAACTGAAGTTTTAGGTGAGTCTTTTTAAACAGAGTGTGTTATCAGGTGCAGCTAAACCCAAACGTTTCATGAAAAGTTTGTTTTGTTTTGTTTTGTTTTTTCGTTTAAAAATTTAAAGTGTTCTAGGAAGACACTGGGCTTTGATACTTGGTATGTGATCTCAGTGTCTCAATGTCCTCATTTGTAAAATGGGAACAGTGTCTATGCCATACCGTTTGTTTTGTTTATTTATTTAAATTCCAGTATTAGCATACAGTGTTATATTATTTCAGGTTTGTAATATAGTGATTCAGCAATTCTATGCATTTCTCTGTGTTCATCGTGATGAAGGTACTCTTAATTCCCTTCACCAATTCTCCCATCCCCACACCTACTTCCTCTCTGGTAACCATCAGTTTGTTCTCTATAGTTAAGAGCCTGTTTCTCTCATTTCTTGCCCTTTGCTCATTTGTTTTGTTTCTTAAATTTCGTATATGAGTGAAATCATATGGGATTCGTCTTTCTCTGACTTATTTCACTTCGCATTATACTCTCTAGCTCCATCCATGTTGTTGCACATGACAAGATTTCATCCTTTTTATGGCTGAATAATATTCCATCACATATGTGTGTGTATATATACATACATCTATGTGTGTGTGTGTGTGTGTGTATGTATATGTATATGTGTGTGTATGTGTATATACACACACACAACTTCTTTATCCATTCATCAGCCAGTGGACACTTGGGCTGCTTCCATAATTTGGCTATTGTAAATAATGCTGTTATAAACATTGGGGTGCGTGTATGCCTTTGAATTAGTGTTTTTGTATTATTGTTTGGGTAAATATCCAGTAGTGCAATTGCTGGATCATAGGTAGTTCTATTTTTTAACTTTTGAAGGAACTTCCATACTATTTTCCATAATGGCTGCACCAGGTTGCCTTACCGCCAACAGTGTAAGAGCGTCCTTTTTTTCCACATCGTTGCCAACACCTGTTGTTTCTTGTGATTTTATCTATTCTGACAGGTGTGAGGTGATATCTAATTACAGTTTTGATTTGCATTTCCCTGATGGTGAGTGATGTTGAGCATCTTTGCATGTGTCTGTTGGCCATCTGTATGTCTCTTTTGGAGAAATGTCTTTTCATGCCTTCTGCCCATTTTTTTAATTGGGTTATTTGTTTTTTGGGTGTTGACTTTCATGAATTCTTTATATATTTTGGATACTAACCCTTTATCAGATGTATCATTGAGAAATATCTTCTCCCATTCCATAGGTTGCCATAAAGTTTTGCTGATTATTTCCTTTGCTGTGCAGAAACTTTTAATTTTGACGTAGTCCCAAGCATTTATTTTTGCTTTTATTTTCGTAGCCTCAGGAGACATATTTAGAAAAACGTGGCTTTGGCTAATGTCAGAGGAATTACTGCCTATGCTCTTTCCAAGGATTTTTATGGTTTCAAGTCTCACATTTAGTTCTTTAATCCATTTTGTGTTTCTTTTTGTGTACGGTGAAAGAAAGTGGTCCAGTTTCATTCTTTCGAATGTTGCCATCCAGTTTTCCCAACACCATTTGTCGAAGAGACTGTCTCTTACCCATTGCTTATTCTTGACTTCTTTATTGAAGATTAACTGACCATAGAGTTGTGGGGTTATTTTTTGTTTTTTTGTTCTGTTCCATTGATCCCCATGTCTGTTTTTGTGCCAGTACTATACTGTTTTGATTACTGTAGCTTTGTAATATAACTTGAAATCTGTAATTGTGATACCTCCACTTTTGACTTTCTTTTTCAAGATTGCTTTGGCTATTCACAGTCTTTTGTGGTTCCATACAAACTTTAGGATTGTTTATTCCACTTCTGTGAAAAATACTGGTGGTATTTTGATAAGGATTGCTTTAAATGTGTAGATTGCTTTGGATAATATAGACATTTTAACAATATTTGTTCTTCCAGTCCATGAGCATGGAAAATCTTTCCATTTTTTTGTGTCTTCTTAAATTCCTTTCATCAGTGCTTTATAGTTTTCAGAGTACAAGTGTTTTATGTCCTTGGTTAAGTTTATTCCTAGGTGTTTTACTATTTTTAATGCAATTGTAAATGAGATTATTTTCTTAATTTATCTTTCTGTGGCTTCATTATTAGTGTATAGAAATGCAACAGATTTCTGCACATTGATTTTGTATCCTGAGACTTTGCTGAATTCATGTCTCAGTTCTAGTAGTTTTTTGGTGCAGTTTTAGGTTTTTCTACGTATGGTATAATGTCATCTGCCAATAGTGAAAGTTTTATTTCTTCCTGACCAATTACAATGCCCTTTATTTCTTTTTGTTGTCTGATTTCTGTGGCTAGGACTTGTAGTACTGTGTTGAATAACAGTGGTGAGAGTGGACATCCTTGTCTTGTTCCCAGTCTTAGGGGAAAAGCTCTCATTTTTTCCCTATTGAGTATGATGTTTGCTGTGCATTTTTCATATAAGGCCTGTATTATGTTACAGTATGTTCCCTCTAAACATACTTTGTTGAGGCATAGAGGTTTTTTTTTTTTGAGTTTTTTTGAGTATTAAAATAATTGATGTATTTAAAGCACCTAGTATATTGTTCCCCTTATATATTCCCCTAGCATATTGAAATTGCTTGTTAAATTATATATGTTACAATTAACATCACTGTTATTGAGCCAACAGATTTTATTGAGCATTTACTGTGTGACAGATACTGTGGCATATCTGGCAACATAACTGGATAAAAGCACTCATCTCACTGAGCTTAAATGTAATAATTACATATAACAATTCCAGTTGTTTTTAATCCAATGTTGTGATGACATTTGCCAGTGTTCTTGTTTTTTAATTCTCTGACCCTATGTAAACATTAAAAGGTATTATCTGGGGTGCCTGGGTGGCTCAGTCGGTTGAGCGTCCGACTTCAGCTCAGGTCATGATCTCACGGTCTGTGAGTTCGAGCCCCGCGTCAGGCTCTGTGCTGCCAGCTCAGAGCCTGGAGCCTGCTTCTGATTCTGTGTCTCCCTCTCTCTCTGACCCTCCCCGACTCATGCTCTGTCTCTCTCTGCCTCAGAAATAAATAAACATTAAAAAAAATTAAAAAAAAAAGGTATTATCCAAGTGATTCCCATATCACAGATGTATAATAAATGTTTATCAAATGAACAAATAATTAATGCAGCCATGGTGAAAATTTTAAAAAGCTAGAAAGTTTGATAACTACCTATATTAGAGAGAAATATGTGAGATATATTTATCAATATAGGTCTCAATGTATGCTTTAATGGCATTTATTCTGAGTACTGTTATAAGAGGCTATAGTAGGAAATACAGGGTGAAGCCATGCTGGTCAGTGGAAAAGAAGGCAGGTCTCCTGTAATTTTACTTATTTTTGAGATACCAGTGGCAATTCTTCTGGACCATTTTTTTTTAAAGTTTTATTTATATATTTTCTCAATTTTATTGAGGTGTAATTGACATATAACATTGTGTAAGTTTAAATTATGTAACCTGTTGATTTGATACACTTACATATTGCAAAATGATTACCACCATAGCATTAGCTAACATATTTATCACCTCACATAATCATTTCATTTCTTTTTTGTGGTGGGAACATTTAAGATGTACTCTCTTAACAACTTTAAAGTATATACTACATTATTGTTCTGTTGGTAACAAATTCTTTTAGCCTCTGTGTACCTAAATGAGTTTTATTTTGCCTATATTTTTGAAAGATACTGTTTTGTTGAGTATAGAATTCTAGGTTGATAGGTTTTTTTTTTCTTGCCTAGAGGTTTGAAATATTGCTCGATTATCTTCTTGCTTGCATTGTTTCCAAAGTTAAGTCTGCTACCATCCTTATTTCTTTGCTTTTAGGTATACAACATGTTTTTCCCTCCCCCACAACTCTTTTATTAACTCTTTACTCCTGATTTTTGGCACCTTGATTTTACAGCTTGTCAGAGTCCTCTCTCTAAAGGTCTCCCCAGTCAGTGCTCTGCCCTATATACTCATGCCACCTCTGTTTCTTCACCTGATGGAACCTCTTTGTGGAACCTAAAAACTTTCTTAAGGCTGTAAGCTGGGGCAATCATAGCACTACTGGATTTAAATTTTATCTTTCTGAGACCATTGTCCTTCAGTTGCCTGATGTACAGTGTCTTTAAAACTGTTGTTGTATATATTTTATTTGTCTTTCTTAGGTGGTAGCATAAGTCTCATTGCTCATACACTATCTTCTTGCCAGAAGTGGAAGTATATCCATCTGTGACATTTTGCAATCAGTCATCATATTTGAAAAGCTGCAGTTTTTTCAGGGGCATTGTCTTTTCTTGGACAGAAAGACTTTATTGAGGAGGGAAATTTCTGAACTTCAGATTTCTATGATATAATAAGGCCCACTGAGGGCTGACAGATCTAGGAATTATAGAAAATCTTGAGACAAAGATTGGTAATTTTTTAAACCAAAAAAATGAATTCTCAAGGGTAAAAGGTAAATGGCGGTCCTGATTTACATTTTATTTTCTAACAAGTGTAGCCATAAATTATTCTGAAACACACATGTTTCTGTATTTCTATATTTCATCTTTTATTTCAAAATTTCCCTGGTACCTTATTTCAACAATGCTTCTATTGCAATATTTCCAAAATGTATTTGAAATTATTTTTTAAAATTTATGTTAAGTGTCAGAAAGTTAATAAAATATACCTTAGTAGTCCATAGCTTATTACCTACTTGTAAGTAGACAGTTTCTATGAAAATATCTAAAAATCATGGTATTGTAATCCTATTTAATTGTATTTATTTTTCCATAATTATCCTTATTATATGTAGCTATTCTATTTTAATTACCTAATAGTTAAAAAATACCTAGGTATTACAGTATCTAAGGATTTTATGTCTTCACAATGACAACACAACTTTCCATTTATTTTTGATTTTGAAAGTTAATTTACAGTACTTATGCTAAGACCAACATCTGATTTTTCTAGTATTTATAATGAGTTTGGCATATCTATCTATCTATCTATCAGAATACAGAAGCTTACTCTTTTGTTTGTTTATTAAAAATTTTTAGGGGCACCTGGGTGGCGCAGTCGGTTAAGCGTCCGACTTCAGCCAGGTCACGATCTCGCGGTCCGTGAGTTTGAGCCCCGCGTCAGGCTCTGGGCTGATGGCTCGGAGCCTGGAGCCTGTTTCCGATTCTGTGTCTCCCTCTCTCTCTGCCCCTCCCCCGTTCATGCTCTGTCTCTCTCTGTCCCAAAAATAAATAAAAAACGTTGAAAAAAAAATTAAAAAAAAATTTTTAAATTGTAGTAGATATATAATATTATTTAGTTTCAGTTGTACAATGTAGTGATTTGACATTTATGTACATTAAGAAATGATCACTTCATATCCAGTTACCATCTATCACCAAAGTTATTATGCTATTGTTGACTATATTCCCTATGCTATACTTTTCATCTCCCTGACTTATTTGTTTTATAACTGGAAGTTTGTACCTCTTAATTCTTTTTACCTATTTTGCCTATCCCCTCACCCCACCCTCACTTTCCTCTGGCAACCACATTTGTTCCATTTATCAATTTGTTTCTGTTTTTGTTTGCTTGTTTTGTTTTTTAGATTCCACATATAAGTGAAATCTTAGGGTATTTGTCTTTATCTGTCTGACTTGTTTAACTTAACATAATATCTACTATGTCCAACTATGTTGTCACCAGTGGCAAGATTTATTCCTTTTTGTGGCTAAGTAATATTCCATTGTGCATATATATCACATTTTTTTTTATCCATTCATCTTTCAGTGAACACTTAATTTGGGAAGCGTGCTATTTTATTTTGTTTTTTAAGTTTCTGTTTTTTAAGTTTATTTATTTTGAGAGAGAGTGCATGTGAGCAAGAGAGGGGCAGAGGAGAGGGATAGAGAGAATCCCAAGCAGGCTCTGCACTGTCAGCACAGAGTGCAACATGGGATTCAAAGTCAAGTACTGTGAAATCATGACCTGAGCTGAAATCAGGAGTCGGATCCTTAACCAACTGAGCCACCCAGGCTCCCCGAAGCTTGTTGTTTTGAATGCTGAAAGTTATTTTTACAAAATTTGGGGTAGCATAAATCTCTAATGTACATTTCGTTGCCTTCATTAACAGACCTATACTGAATCCCATAAATGAGAACATTGACTAAAATTAGTTATCTTAACCAGTTACTTTACAAATTTATAAAACAATGATGTTCCCAGGAGCTATTGATATATGTAACATTGTCCCAACACTAAGTTGACCAAAATTTCTATGTTTTTATACCTTTTTGCTTTTACTCTTCTACTTTACAAGCATCACTATCAATTTTTTACAAGCGTATCACAGGGTTACAGTACAAATGTCTTTTGAAATACACTAAGAAACATTGCTTCTACATTGCTTAGTGTGTTAGAAGTTTTACGTATATAATTATGATTTTATTATGTTTTTATTTTAATGTGCATATAGTAATAAAGATATTTGCTCATAGTTATTTGATTAATTTTCTCAAAAGACTATTTTAACATTCACTCATATGATTGATATGCATACCATTTCTAGGGAAAATAATCTTTTCCAATTTTATGCATGAGAAAACTTTGGGTTACAGATATACCATACAAGCTTTATCTTTTCCAATACTTCTAGAATTGCCAATGGAGGCAATTTCAGTAATTTCCTGTAATGCAGGTAAATTACATTGTTGCTTCAGTGTGACTTTATATATTAGAACATTTAAAGAAATCTGGCTATTTCTATTTCCTAACCACTTTTTGTTTTGGTGAAGAATGGATTCTAAAGACTCACTATAGATAGTTTTAAAAAGTGACTAGAAAATTTGGCTAGGGGGCTACTTGGCACTAATAAAGGATACTTAGATAAATTTTTTAAAGAAATAATCATTTGAGTGTTGAATATCGTCTTTAAGAAAGTGAAAGAAAGTTTTTCTTAGCTGGAAATTTAATTGTGAACTTTCTAGCAATAAATAATAATAGTTTATTTAGGAAAAAAAATGCTACCACTCTATTTAAAAGGAAAAAGAATACTATTATTTCAGAACATGTTATGAAAATCAGTTTTCCTAGAGTTATCCTTGCAAAAGTTGTTGCTTTAAAAAACACCCATTTCAGAGATGTGCTGACATCAGAGATGCTGAATTTCAAGTAAAGATGGTCTGTTATACAAAGATGCTATGTGTTGCAAACTCAGAAATAAACTTAAGTTAATAAACCTAAGATAATAAACTTAAGTTGTTAAACTGAAATAAACTTGTAGACTTCAACTCTACTCAGTCAACGAGAGAAGAAATTATACAATATTTCTAGAGAAAAACAGATTTCCTATCTTTATCATGAGACTGGGTTTAGCCAACTTAATATTAATGTGCTTTGGGAATTGACTGAGGATGATAAGCACCCTCTTTCTATATCTAATAATTTGTTTAGTGGAGGTCTCAGACTTTCGCAGGGTTAAATGTTTCAACTTCTTAACCTTTCTAATAAGAACTCAATTTAATTAGACATGCTGTATCATTTGGGTTTCAACTGAATTTTTAAAGAAAATTATGGATGTTTTAACATATTGTATTACAGATTTAAAAATCTTGATTGTGCTTCATTCATTCAAGAAGACCCTACTGAGAACTTAGTAAATGCCAGATACTGGGCTAGGAACTTCTCAAAGTGATTAAAGAAGTGTAAATTACGTTTCTTGCCCTTGAAGACCTCACTATCTAATGGGTAGGGTGAGGAGGAGAGGCTCAGAGAACAACATAAGGTAAATAATAATTAAATGTCCAAATGCCTCATAAAAGACACATGATATGGAAGTTCAGGAAGAAGGCAATGGTATATCCATTATAAAATTAATATTTTGTGAATCTTTATGAAAAATTCTGAGTTGATGTAAATCTTAAAGGTTGACTAGAAACTGGACATATATATAATCTGGCCTAGTAAAAAAATGCATGCCTTTGCTACTTTGAAGTCATTTGAAGTTATTATGTCGTGGAGAGCACATTGAATTAGGAGGTATTTATCAAGATTCTGCACATATTTATCAAGATTCTGCAATAAGCTAGGTATAGGACTAAATCAGCCTCTTTGGCCTCTTAATAAGCTGGTGCACTCAACTAGCAACATGGTATGTTCACACTGGCAGTCAGACTCTCAATATACCATAGGCTTTACCCATCACCACATTTTCTTAGCTTTAAGAAAGGATACAGAATAGGCAACAGTGCAACTATGTGTAGCAACAACATAGTGGAGGCCTTGTATCTTCAAGGCACAGCTTACAAATGTTTTAGGCACTCCCCACTTAGGATGCATGTGGTCATAAGACAAGAGTGGGTGAGGGCGGGCCATCTCAGTTCAGAGAAGCCCCATTTCTGCAGATATCTTCAACAAAGAAGATTCAATCAAGGATAAAATCCTTAGGTGTCCTTGAGGCAAGAACAGAGGTTACAAATCAGCAATTGATCTTGTCCTTCCAATTTCATCTTCTTTACCTATAAAATGAGGGACTAATTTATATGGGACTTTATACAAAAATGCTTGCCTTAAATTTTAACATCATTATTTACTAGTAGTGTGAATTTGGACAAGTTCACAACCTAAAGAGTCTCCTTTCTTTCATGGTAAAATAAGTGTGATAATACCTATTATTTACTTTTGTTATATAGTTTTAAATAGTCTAAAGTGCCTTTGACTGGATATGGAGAGTCAGAATATTTTAATTTAGGTCTTAAATTTTGTATTTTTCTTCTTCATCTGCAGTTCTGAAAGGATTATTCTTGGTTTCATTTCCATACTGTATCTAATAGGCTGCTAGGGTTTATTGTAAAATGAAAAAAAATTAGAAGGGCAATGGGTTTTAAAAATACATGAGAGAGAAGGAGGTTCTTTGGGAAATGCACAGATTTCCTTGAGTCAAAGAAGAGGTCAGAGAAAGTGGAGAGTGAGGACAAATATAGGTTGCTAGACTCCAAAAGAGTCTGGGAGTTGACGCTTGGAAAGTGGTCTGAGTAGGTGGGCACTCATGATCTGCAGATTTGGGTAATACTCACCAGTACTCCCAAGACCTGTTTTGATTGTCATCAGTAAACTATTGGGAAAGCTCATATACATTGTCTTAGGAAAGGAGACAGGGGTCCTGGGTCCCTTTTGGTGGAAGGCCTGGTATATGGTGGAGACAGAGAATTCCTCCTTTTTTTTGTTTTTGTTTTTGTTTTTGTTTTTTCCTTTCCTGGCCTCAAGAGGTTGTGATCAATCTACGATCTGGCCACTTCAGTTGCCTTGACATTCAATACTGTTTTCTACCATTGAATTTATAGTAGAGAATTTCCCATTGACTACTGAATTGTCTAAAATGATTAAATTGGCCATTTTAGAGGTGTCAACTCAGTAACTTATTAGATTTTCTTGAGATGAAAAAGTGCTCAGTAATTTATTAGACAGATGTAGGTGTAGGGGATACTTTCTATCTTTACGACTCCATTAAAACTTTAATCATAACAATTATTAAAAAAATAATTACAATACAGTTTCAATACTAAATGGTAATATTTTCCATCAAAATTTTTTCCTGAAGAAATCAGGAAAGTTTGACTAGTTTTAAGAAAACAGTTTTGTTTTTAGTAAAAGGTTTTATGAAAGAATAGAGTCTAACATTTCCAGCCAACATTTATCTATAGCCTGACTAGATAGCCTAAGGGATTTTTTTTTTCTTCTTTTGGGTTTCTTTTACAGTTTAACCTATTTATCTCATTGAGAAAAATATGTAAACTAAAAACACATAAACAATTTAGTGGACTTTTTGGGCTGTTGGTAGTTTGCTTAGATGATATGAAGATTAAGACGATATGAAGATTATTTTTATTTCATTCACTTGCATGTGTGGGGATATATACCTTTTGAAGTTGGATATCCTCCTGTGCTTTGTCAGTACTGTTAATTTGAGCTCTGAAACTCCCATTACATTTATTGTTTCCTTGACTGAAGCAAATCGCATGACAAAGGCACACTGGCCTACTCTAATGGAAGGTTCAGCAAAGTCATGTAGCAAAGAGAATATTATTCTCTAGCAAAGAAGGAGTGAAGGATTGGAAACAATAATCCTTTCTCCCATTTTTGGGAAAGAGGTGAATGGGTACTAGTGCTCCATAAGGAACTGTCAGCTAAACCGAATCATTGTAGACTCAACTAGCTATTGCCTGGGGTGGACTCAGAAAGAATGTGATGTTCTTTTCTCCAGAAGTGAGGCAAATCCTGTTTCTAATGCTTAGTGTGTGCACGAGTGTGTGCGCCCCCACATGCATGGATTAGCCCCGGCCAATTTAAATGCCCAGGCTAATCCTCTGGTTTTGTAATTAGGAAAATGGCCCTGGTTCTCAATCCAAAGAGATCCCAGGGAAATATATCAGCAAAATACATAGAACAGAGATGCCCTGTTTCCCCAAGGCACTTCTACTTTCAGGTTCTTAACTTCTTAGCTTTTTGTATCCCATGCCTGATTGTGATTCTGTACAAAACTACAATGGTAACAGCCTGTCCCAGACTGAATCCCAGCCAGTAACAGCCTCTATCAACCATCTCCTATTTGCACTAGGTTGGAGAAGCAATTATATTATATGCTTAGACTAACCAATGAATAAATACCCTGGAGTCATTTCGAGTGTCACCATTTTCTTTCTATAAAAACTATAAAATTGATCAAGTGGACTCTTGGATCTGTGGGGGTCAGGGATTATAGATGTCTTTGTTATTTTACCATTATAGCCCTGGTCCCTGAAATCCTTTATCTTGGCTGCATCCGGAGAATTAAATGCTGAACCAGTGATGAGTATGAATAAATGACTTGTTTTTTTGGATTAAAAATTAACCAATATTTACAATCCAAAACCACCATAAGCTGGGACCCACCTCTACAGATGTATTTAGTATTCCTATTATAATAAACACTCTTTGGTTAAAGATAATAAGTTTCTTCCTGTTTATATGACAGGTGTTGGGGATTATTTTAGATTTTGACATGCTCCTAAGAGGAAATGCAAACCTGCACGGTCTGTATAGGAGGGAGTGAGTGGAATACTTAGATTTGGGGCTATTCCCTTGGCATCCAGGCCTGAAGAAGACTTGCTTACTGCAGTGATGAGCAGAAACTGGGAACTCAGTAAGAGAGACTTGTGAATCCCAAGCCTCAAGTCTAATGCAATTCTGGAATATATTAAACTTGTTTGTGTCACTGTGTCACCGTCATGCTGATACTGTTCTGGGCACATTAGGCCAGTGAAACCACAGACCTTGGCTGCTAGAGTTCCTGCCCATTGCCAGTATGATTAAAGAGAGCCAGGGATTGCCATGGAGCAGGCACGCGGAGTTGGTTGTCAGTGCTCTGTGCTTCTAGGCCTTGTCTCTGAATGTGTTTTCTGGAACTCTGGGGCATTTAGTCTCCTCAGTATCCATTTCTTAAGCATAGGCTCTATTAGAGAACTAGATTATTTTGAATAAAAAATTTCCTTCCAAAGTGAATCTGGGTTAACTGAGCTCATTTGCCAAGCCCAGGCTTGACCACAAATGTTTTTTATTCAAGTGGAAGATAAGCCAAGGCTTGCTTTCAGAGGCTCCAGAGGGAAGAGCTTTATTATTTCCTTCATATTTGTAAGATGCATTTGAGGCAGCTTGGAAAAAATCAGACCAGTGAAGAGAAATTATAGGCAGAAAAATTTCAGTCTAATATGAGTCCCCCCCCCCCCCCCCAACCACTGGGACAACCTAACAGATTCTTGAGAGCAATTGGCTGCTCATTACAATTTTCCATAAATGTACTATTAGACTATTTTCCATACTGAACTGAACTACATTATTCACTGAGTTTGAATCTTAAACTACTTTTAGTTGTGAATTTCCTTGTGAGTAGAGGAAAACCACATTCTAAAACTCAGTGTACAAACCTCTAGAGCAACCTCTTTTCCGCTGACAGAAGTATAGCCTTGGGCCCAGGCTGCTAGGACACAGGATCCATCGGAGCTCTTCTTTTCAGGACACTCTGCTCAGGACTCCAGAACTCTCTCAGCCTCTTAGTGACTGCTATGGCTCTGCCTTACTCCAAGGGATTCATTTCAGGATGGTGCAGGGAAGGGCACTGAACTGGCAGGTTAGATCTGAGAGTTCTGACTCTGCCATTTTATAGAACATGAGGAAGACATGTAGCCTTTCTATACATTCCAAATGTTGGTTTCCTTAAGGTCACTTCTCTAACAACCTAAAAAGGGTGGAAAATGACTTAAAGAGAGCAAGAATAGTTTTTAGTCTCGGTTTATTTTCCTTGTCCTTACTGTTTTCTTACAGTGATGTCATTCAAAAGAATCAAGGCTATTTAGATAGAATACCTAGTTTTCTTTTGTGGATCCAACAGTCTCTTAAATGGTATCCCTGATTCTCATCTTGCCCTCTCCACACTTGTCTCCCATGGTTTTTAGAAGGATCCTCCAACCAGAGAATCTTCTATCTTTGATTCTCTGCTTAAAAGCTTTGATAGTTTTCATTGTCTTTAAGATTAAGTCCAGATTTCTTGCCATAGTTCATAAGTCTGCCCAAGTATCTCATCCCATCTACTGCATCTGTGCACCTTCTTTTTCTGCATTCCTGGCTAAAATATGCTACATTTATATCAGTTCCTTGAACAAATTGTATTATTTCTCAACTCTGGGGCCTCTTACATACCTCATCCTTGTCCTTAAGTATTCTAACCTCATCCCTTCCTCTGTCTAAATTCCACTGTTCATTTAGATTTTGGCTTCAAGTCACTTTAACAGCCTTGCTTGACTCCTAGGAATATAGCACCATGTATTTCTCCTATCACAATACACTTCTGTCTTTCCAGGTATATTTCCTGGCATATTGTAAGCTCTGTGAGGTAAGACTTATATGTGCCTAGCATACCGTTATATTTTCAAAAATGTAGCCCAGTACCTGGCACATTGAATGAATATGTGATTACCTGAGTTTGAACCCTGGTTCTTGAGACTTATTAGCTATGGGGCCTTGGAAAAATTATTTGACCTTTCTAAATATCTTTATCTCTAAATATCTTATCTTAAATATCTTTAGCTTTGTATCTTTAAAAACTAAGTCTTCATCTCATGATCTATAATTCCATTTCTTCTCTAAAATTCTATAGTATTAATATATTTATGTAGCATTTACATATTTACATGCCATAAACTCAGTGTGGCAAAAGCTTACTATTTAATATTAATTTCTATTTTTAGCACCCATTCTGTTTGATGCAGAATAATATATATATATATATATATATATATATATATATATATAATTGCTAATATAAATATAAGTGGCTTATCATAGGTACTAAGCACATTATATAAGAAAAATCATTTTATAAAAGTATAAGGAAATAGTATCAGGAAATCACCATTATTTTTCCAATTTATATATTAGGAAACAGAAACACAGAAAGATAATGGTACTTGAGTAATGTAATGTCACAAATCCTATGCATAGCTAGATTTGAACCCAGAAGATCTGGTTCCAGAATTGTTGTTCTTAACAATATGTGACAGCACATTCAGTACAGTTAGGAAAAAATCATTTAGTGAATTTCAGGTAAACTTAGTGGAATAATTACATCAGCCATTTATTTTTTTTTTAATTTTAATTTTAATTTTTAATTTTTAATTTGTTTTACATCAGTCATTTAAATTTAAACTTAGTCCAAGTGGAGAGGGAGAAAACGTGCAAATTTATCATCTTGAGGAGAAGAAAGTATCTTATATCTTGATCTCAGTCTGGGGTACAGTGTCATTCATTCTGTGTGGTCTTCTTCCGTGATGGCATGTAGAAGTGTCTTCCTTCATCTTCCCTCTGACCAGGAAGGTCTGTGTATTATCCAATGCTTAGTCTGTGAGATCTCCTCTTGACCCATGGGTTCTATCTTAGAACAACCTCTCCTATGCCTTGGAGAGTCTCAGGACACTTTCAAATGCTCTCTTATTCCACTCTGGTGCCATGGGTATCTCAGGAGGTTGCCTCTTTCTCTCAAATTCTTATACCACCATGCACGCTACATTTCTGCCATATTCTGCAGGGTTGTGTGGCTTCCACAGGAAACCCAACATTCCTGGGTTTGACTTTGGAAGCAAGGTATCTAGAAAGTGGGTCCACACTACTTTAAGATTCTAAACATTAAAGAAAGCTCAGTGATTCCACTTCATGTGTGAGTTGGCCTGAGATTATGAGTTCCCTGGGCATAGTATCTCAAACTGAACTTACTTCTTTTCTAATATCTCTTCCTTATTTCCTATATTAATACTTTAGTTTGGAGGAGATGGTCATAGAAATTGGTTTGGCCAAGTTATAAGTTATCCCCAATATTTTTGTCTAGCACTTGTATTATGGTTTTATTGACTTGAGGCCAAGACTATTATAATATTTTAAAAATCAAGATTGAGTCCCTTCCTCTGCTTAGGATAATGCTAGCATTTTGTTTTTTACATTTACAATTGAGATTCAGAATTGGAAAATAAAAGAATGAATTTTTAGGCCAAAACTGGGATAAATTATCCCTGGATTCCTGTACTTTTAGAGTCATTCTTAGTGTCTGGTGAATATATTTATTTCCCATGTCATCCAGAAGCCAGTCTGTCAGTCAAAAAGCATTTTTAAGCACTTGCTGTGGGTACTGCAAGGATAATAGAGCAAGGGTGGATCCTATAGCCCCAGCCCTTGACCCCCTTCTGATATTTCTTAGATGTCAAAGCCTATACTAATACTGTAAAATCATGCTACTTTGTAGGAGTACATTGCCATTTCCATGTGATATATAGAGTAAGGCCTAAAATATATTTTAAGCGCAAAAGTAAATAGATTACACACAGCAGACTGGTTCATGTATAGAGAGGCCTGAGGCTGAAAAGAACTAAGTATCTGATCTCTGAAATGATATAATCTGATGTGTTTGGAAATGACTCCAGTCTATGAAGGATGGAATTGTGAAGACAAATGAGAGAGTCAGCTGCAAATCAAAATGCAAGATAGCAAGTGCATCAATCAGAAGCCCTGGTAACTTAGGGCTCTAGGAAAAAAAAAAAAATCACACATTGAAGATAAGCAATGCAAATGAAAAATAAAGCCGTGCTTATTTTCCTAATATGCTGAGCTTAAGGGAAGAGAATTGAAGCCCAAGGCTTTATAGAGGCAGTCAGGCTTCAGAATATACAATCAACCTAAAAAGGAAAAAAAATATATATGTAAATAGCGTGTTTGTGTGTGGTTGTTTATGTACAAAAAGCCAAACATTTTTCAGGCTAAAAAGAAGGCCAAACAGTAATAACTTTGTTTTTGAAACATTAAGGCCAAGTGATTTGCATTCATCCATTGTGGAATGAAAATAGAATTTGTCAACTGTTCATGAATAGGACATAAATCTTTATGCCACCTACACGGCAGTGATATACAATGCCATGTCAAGTAATAACATCTGGTGGTGGGCAGCTGTAAATAGAAAACTAGACAAGGCAAAAGAGAAATCCTTATGGGCTTCTAGGTATAAGCCTTGGAAAATGGAATATGGACTGTGAGCTTTATTGTTATATGACCAATATTCTATTCAGTATACTGTAAAATATAATTTGGAGTAATGGTTTGTAACCAGGCATGGAGCTGAGAATATCGAATTGTTTCTTAAGAAGAGAAGTAACGTTTTTCTGAAGAGATCAGAGAGAAGAACGAACTAAAACATGTTTTTAAAAAGCCCACACCAACTGGTAAAAGCATTTCTGCAACAATATGTTTCGTTTCTGATGAAAATTTTAGAAATAAATACTAAGATTGTATCACTGCCAAACACTTGTAGAAATATTATCTATATTCCTGTAGAGGAAAACTGTGATTCCCAAATGTCAAAACATCCTGTGTATTTCACTAAAGTACAGATTTCCTGAGATATTCTCTGTTTATGACAGAGGAAAATAAAGTCTATATAGCCTAGAATAAGTTATTGCTGCTCACCTGGTTCACAGTGTATGTGAACAGCAGGCAGACCTCACCGTTGTTCAATTTCCCTAGCCAGAGGACACCTGCTGGCAAGGAGGAAACTGATTTGAACAGATTAAAGTCGACAATGAATATTAAGGTCAGTCCTGTTTTGTCATCCTTACATTTATTTTGCTTTCTCCATGGGAACTAAATGTGGACAAATGGTCTTAATGGTGAGAATGGCAGCCTGCACTCTAATGATTCACGCCAGCACTCTGCCGTTTGAAGCACACTGCTTCATGCTACTGAGCTGGGTTTCTTTTCCACTAGCCACTCTGACTGCAGGCTAGTCCAACTGTATCACATCCCTGGTATAATTGGAGCTTGAAAACTGTGGTCTAAAGCCATGCATATGAAACACAGTAATGTCACTTACTAATCACTTCACATCTCAGAATCGCATTTTCCTCCAATTAAAATTATATTTACATTATCAGATTTTCATGCGATTCAAATGTTCTCTTAAGTGTGTTAAAATATTAGCTATTGCTACTACTTTGAAAGCATTCTGATGACCTTGGTTTTTGGTTAGCTTTCCATTATTTCCACATTATGATCCTTTGGACTCCAGTGACCTTCTTTCAAGTTGATCTTCAGAACTGAGTTTCCTGCTATCTGAATTCAGTGAAGTGCTGTTAAGACTATTCTTTTTCTAGCCTCTGTTAAGTAGCAGTAGGTTAGGATCTTTGCAGTTCTACTGAAATTAAACCCTATGGTCTTTAGTATATTTTATGGCACTGCTCAAGATTATATTCATGGCCTCTGATAAGCTGGACTTTAAAGAACTTTTATGGACATATCAAAGTCTGACATTTATTACGTTTTTTCCTCCCTCGGTTTTCTGTGAAAAATCTTAGGAACCAATCCATGAAACACAAGCCCGTTATATTATACTCACTGTCAGAAAAGTGGAAATGAAAAAAGATATGTTTAAATCTACATATCTCTTTGGGAAAAATATTGTGTGCAATCTGGTGCCATCAGGAGAGTTCACTAGACCAGAACCTGTGGGCGACAGTGCATTGTTTTCCAGGGGTTGGTTGCCTATTTCTATTTCTTTTTTGTCCCTCTGATTCTGTTTTTTTCTAAGTCTCTTTCCTAAACAAGTATAATGTCAGACTCTACAAATAGAAAAATATAAAAATTGTGAAGTAATGTTGTCCTTGAATTTATTGCTGGTTGGAACTTTTTAAAAGTAAATCTTCTTTATGGACCATAGAAAAGACTTAATGGAATCTAGACATTGTATGCAAAGTTGCATTCAATGTGTTGTGCAAGTGTATGAATGCATGTTTCTTGTAGGGATTTTATTTATTCTTTGTTTCCAAAATATTTATTGAGTATCAATTATATAACAAATACTGTCTCAGCCACTGGAAATAGAGCATTGATGAAAATACTGTTCCTTCCATGATGGAGTTTGCATTCCAGTGGAGGGCATGGCTTCCCTCAAATAATCAAAGGGGTATGTGACTCCACCCCACCCTCCAGGTGAATACTATGGTTTTATAGCATTAGGACCATTCCAAGCTTAGAAAGAGTAGAGAATTGGGGCATCTGAGTGGCTCAGTCAGTTAAGCATCTGACTCTTGATTTCAGTTCAGGTCATGATCTCACAGTTGTGAGACTGAGCTTGTTTGGGATTCTCTTTATTCTCCCTCCCCTCCCCCCCCCCGCACCCCCCCCCCCCCCGCCCCTCTCCTGCACATATGGGCTCTCTGTCTTTCTCAAAATAAATAAACATAGAAAAAGGAAAGAGTAAAGAATAGTTAGTGGAAAAATTCTTTGGAATTGTCACCTTTCATGTATGATATTTTTAGGCTGTAAAAAGTGCACTCAATAATCTAAAGTATGTTTTCAATATATAAAATATCTCAGAGAGATCACAAATTCAACATGCCTGAACTTGAATTCATCCTGCTCACCCTACTGTACTGGAATTCTCCAGAGAAACAAAACCAAGGCGGATATGTTGATTATGTCTATGTCTATGTCTGTGTCTATGTCTATGTCTATATATCTATATATATCTATATCTATATACCTATCTATATCTATATATCTCTATAATAGATAAAATAGATATAAGGAATTGGCTTATGTGATTATGGCGGCTGCAAGCTCAAAATTTGCAGAGCTGATGTCCCAGTTTGAGTCTGAAGGCCAGCAGCCTACAGTAGATGCAAGAAGAACTGCTGTCCCACCTCAAAATCTGAAAAGCAGAATTCTCTCTTAATTGAGGGGGAAGGTCAAGCTGTTGTTTTATTCAGGCCTTCAACTGATTGGATGAGTCCTGCCCACATTATAAAGGGCAACCTACTTTACTCAGTCTATCAATTTAAATGTTAATCCCATCAAAAAACATCTTCACAGAAACATCCAGAATAATGTTTAACCAAATATCTGGGTACAACATGCCATAGTCAAATTGATACATAAAACTAACCAATACACTTGTAAATCTCGTCTTTAATGGTAGATCCAGGTTGTGTGAGGTTTAAATCTATACAATTGTTGGGAACCCTCATTAAGAAAAATAATGCAGGGGTGCCTGGGTGGCCCAGTTAAGTGTACAAATCTTGATTTTGGCTTAGGTCATGATCTCGCAGTTTGTGGGATTGGGCTCTGCACTGGCTGCATGGAGCCTACCTGCTTGAGATTCTCTCTCTCCCTTTCCCTCTGTCCTTCTTCTGCTCTCTCTCAAAATAAATAACAAATAAACTTAAAAAAAAAAAAAGAAAAATAGTACAGCATTAGGCATGAAGTTGAATGTTTATTTCAAATGGGAAATAAATCTCAACAAATTACAATTTAAAAAAATAATACCACAAACATCACAAAATTCAGAAAATGTCATTATTCTTAGGAGCTGCCTGATCTCTGTAATACATTTCCCCCATCACTTTTTAGCTGTATACTCATTGGTATTTTTTTTTTTAACTTTTTTCTAATGTTCATTTATTTTTGAGAGAGAGAGAGAGAGAGAGAGAGAGAGAGAGATTGATTGATTGTGGGTGGGAGAGAGGCAGAGAGAGAGAGAGAGAGAAGAGAGAGAAAATACCAAGCAGGCCCTGCCCTGCACTGTTAGTGTAGAGCCAGACAAGGGACCTGATCTCACAAACTGCGAGATCATAACCTGAGCTGAAATCAAGAGTTAGACGCTTAACAAACTGAGCCACCCAGGCATCCCTCTAACTGGCATTTCTTACAGGACAATGATTTCGTTACATCATTTTCAATAGAAAATTCAATCTTTCATTTTTTTCATTGGTGCATGAAAATTGTGTTAGTATTGAACACTTTAAAATTTTTGGTTGATTTCAATTGGGAATATGTGAATTTTTAAAACTGTTGACAAATTTTGAAAACCTCTCTCAAATTCACTCTTATGTGAATTGTAGGATTTCAGAACATTTCAAGTTTTCTTATGTGGTGATTAATTTTATATACTCTTGAATTGGTGATATGCATTAGTTGGTTTGTTGTCAATATCTGTATTGTGGTGTATCTGTAATGTTGAATCATGAGTTCTTTATTACTTTGTCAATAGCAATATATTATGTCAAATCAGCCAGAAATTTAAATCCTTTTCCAATGTGTTAATGATTCACTACATTTCATTAATTTATCAAGTAAGGCCTATTTATTACCTCTGTTTGCATTTATCTTTTCCTCTTCCTGAATAATGCTTTGGGTATGATCTTTTGTTTTTTGTTAGAAGTCACTTTTCAATGTTAGAATAATACAATCTATTGATTTCATTAATAGCTGTCACTTTCATCCCATTACTTTTTACTTAAATTAAAAACAATTAAAGGTGAAAAAAAGATGAAAAGTAGATATACTTTAAATAAGCCCAAATCAGGAGGTTTGTTAATCCTCACTTATTAAAATGTTCCAAAAATTTATTTCCAAGTTGCAAATGCTGACATTTTCCCTGTTGAGCGTTCTCTTAACAGGGTCTCACAAATGCTCATATCTAGACAGTAACATGAGAAAAAATGCTATATAAGGTAAGTTTTAATGGAAAGAAATTGGAAGCTATTTTTACCGATTACAATATCATGATTTTGCAAAGCTTGAAAAAACATGATTATATGAACACTTTGTTAGGTCTCCAGACCTTGGAAGGGACCAAAGAAGTGAGGGACCCTAAAAATTTGTTGACTTCATGTTAATCTGCCTTTGTGGAATGCCTTCTCTTATTCTCCATGTCAGTGGGCAACATCATCCCAAGCTATGTGGAGCGATTTCAGATACCTTCTTTCTCTTCATATCTAGTTATCAGGTTATGTTAATTCATTCATTCTAATGTGGGTTGCTGCAATGATCTTCATTTTGTTCCTACTGTCAAAGAAAAATCACACTGGATGCTAACAAGGAAGACTTTATTCAAGACTATTGCAGTGTGAGGAGAGATTGAATTTAACTCTGCCAAAACAGAAGGCAGGAGAGTTTATAGGCAGTAAGGTAAACTGGTGGAAAAGTACTGGAGGATGTGAGTGGGAGGTGGTCTGTGTGATTAGGCCATCTGTGTTTGCTAATTGTGGCCCACCAGGTTAGACTCCTACCCTCCCACAGAGATTGAGGGATAGGAGCACTATCTTTCTTTAGGATTACATTTCAAAGAGATGGCTCCTAGGCCCTTGAAAAAGACATACTCCCTTTGAAACTGACCAGAGGCTTGGAGAAATTTACATCTCAAAGGAGCAAAGAAATAATTGACAATTGCAAGTTTTCTAAAATAAATGCTCTAAGAAAAGGGAGGTCAGGGGCCTAGTCAAGAAGAAATCTGTCTAAAGGTTAACCACACTGAGGGGAATGTTAAGGCCCTTTTGGTCATTACCTCCTCAATCCTGCCTGTAATATTAAGTCTATATTTCTTGGAATCCCATACAAGCTACTTTATGACAAAATTCTACCTGTATTTTAAATTATTCTTTGTCATCATGTTGATCAGAAATACTCTTTGTTCCTGCTATCCCTCTGCTTAGAATTATCATTCCTCCCTTTCCTTCTGGCCAAATTTGATTTGTTCTACAAAATTAAATTCAGTTATTGCATCAATCAGAATACATTAAGTAGATGTCACTTATAAACAACCCTGAATTTCAGGAGCTTAAGGCAACAAAGTACATTTCTAGTTGATGCTACATGTTCATTGAGTGGGTATGTTGGTGATATGTGGCTCTAATCAAATCTTTTGGTGGCTCTTAAAGTCTTTTAACACTTTCACATGACTTCTGCTTACATTTTCCTGGCACAAGCAGATCACATGGTTATGTTTTGCCTCAAAAGAGGTGGAAAGTACATTCCTACTTGGAAGGAGGAAAGTAGGAAGAAGGAAACCAGAATAATATGTAAATGGTGTTAAGGACTATCACAGGAAGTCATCAGTGATTATCCATGGACTAGGCTAATGGTTCTAATGCATGGTTACCTTTAAGAATGGTTCCTTTCTCTGAAGCTGATCTTTAAGTTCTATGTACCAGAATGACCATGCTAGTTGTAAAATAGCAAAAATACAAATATTTTTGTATCAGTAGTAAAATAGCCAGTGCCTTGACCTGCCAAGTCATTCCCTCTGTTCCCAGGCATCTTTGCCTTTTTCCCACATTTCTTCTATCTCTCTGCAATGAGAAATGAGAGTTGCAGTGAGAGTTGAGAAAGGGTCCTTCAGAATCCTCCTCTATTTGTATGTCTCCATTTTGATGGATTGGTGTCCATGTTCTAACAGTTAAATATTTTGAATATTGCCCAGCGTCTTTTGTAACAAACATTATTGTAATGTCTACATGTCTGTCTGTCTGTCTGTCTTATTAGATTTCAAATTTCTTGGGGCGCCTGGGTGGCTCAGTTGGTTAAGCATCTGACTCTTGATTTTGGCTCAGGTCATGATCTCACTGTGGTGAGAATGAGCCTTGAACCTGCTTAAGATTCTCTCTCCCTCACCCTCTGCCCCTCCCCCATTCACTTGCACGTACACGCTTTCTTCTTCCCTCCCTCTCTCTCTGTCTCTCTCTCTCAAAAAACGACAACTGATTTCAAATTTCCTGAAGATTGGAATTGTATCCTTCATTTCTGTATCCTTGATGCTTAGTAAAGTGCCTGAATATAGGAGTTGCTCAATAAATGATTATTGAATTGAATTAAAAGTGAATATCCATCTGAAACATCTCTTCAGAATTGAGGAATAAACAGCACAGGTTTGGAACATGAGTCTCTAGATGAGAATGCATTTGTCAACCCTAAAAATTGTCAACATTTTGGGGTAACTGAAGAAGACTGTGGAATCTCCACTTTGTGAGCCTTTATAAGAAGATGAAACCTTTATTTCTCTGAGATGGACTTACTTGTGGCCAGAAAATTGTCTGATAGGGACCCTTAAGATTTTTTCCAGGCCTATACAGAAGTGTAGAAAAAATTTTGTAACATTGAAATAATTTTGATTTCTTTTAAAAGCATATTTTGTGAAGCAATTGGGCCTAGAAACAAAAATGGATTCATTATAATCCATTCTGAATTGCTGTTGAGGTAAGGAAAAAACCCCAGAAGATAACATTAAATCATTGTGGGATTGCTCACAAGGACTACAGAGCTCTAAAACCCTTATGGGTTTATTGATGAAAGACAGTACGATTTCTCAAACAAAAGCAAAAACTTTAGAGAAACCAGAGGATTTGAGGCTTTACCTGAAGTAGTCATGGAAATAAATGTTCTCTTTCTTTCAGTCCATTTGAACTGAGTAAGAAAGAGAGAAGTGCATTTTAATGCTTTTCAAATTCTTTCTGTGTTTCTGCTACTCTAACTTCAGGGAGCTTCAGGAAACAAGGAAATTCCCCCTCTTGACACTGACGGTTACTTTGGCAGCAGTTTATGGTGAACAGTTTGTCTTTAATGTGGTCTAGAGAGAAAGGAGCCTCCTATTGGAATGGGTACAGCAGTCCTATAAGGAATCAGGTCCCATTATCTAGGAAAGTCTAGGAAAACATGAGGAAGAAAAACATGAGACTAATATTCAGTTTTTAGGGTCTAGCGACTGTCAGGTCTGTGATAGGAAGCCCAGTCTGAGCAGAGGTGTGCTGTGGACCATGGCATTCAGTGGTAGATGATCATAGAGGCAGGCTCTGAAAAGCACTTCAAGATGAACAGAAGTTCAAGGAACAGGCTAGGTTGGGAAATTTTTAGGGTGGCATTTGGGTTTGAGGGTTGGGTAGACAGCTATCAGTGATGAGAAAAAAAAATAGGCTTAAAAAACTTCTGGTATGTTTCACCTAACTGTTTACTTATAGCTTCACCTTGTACTGTTCTTCCTCTTTGTAATGCCCTTGCTTTGGGCACTGAGAAATACCCTATATTGTGTCAGTGGTAAGAATTATTCAGCTGTTCAAAGTACTTTTTTTTTTTGAAGCTCGTTCACCATGTAATATTATTTCTTGCTGAAATCTGTACTCTTGCATGAGGAAATGCATGGCAATCTCCCATCCCTGAAATATAGATACTTTAAAAAAACAAAAAAAAAATTGGCACCTATTGAATAAAAAATTTTTATTTTTATCTCAACTATCTCTAAACATTGCATTTATTTATTTATTTTTTTAGTTTATTTATTTATTTTGAGAGAGACAGAGACAGTGCAGTTTGGGGAGGGGCAGAGAGAGGGAGAGAGAATCCCAACCAGCCGCTGCACTGATAGTGGGACAGGCGCCCCTAAACATTGCATTTGATATTTATTTTTTGTCTCCTTCCTCTTCCTCCCACTACTGCTTGTCTCTGGTTGCTCCGGGGAAGGTTTGGTGTGGGCTGGGTTCTCAGGCTGATGGAGGCAGTTGTTAAATTGGAATGGACGTGGTATCAGGTGATGGGTGGCTGTGACACAAGTGAGACTTGAAGCAGAGATGAAAGGTCAGTAGAGATCAAACTGGACAGACTTTAGCCATGAAAGCTGGCTGAAACCGCAGTTTTAAGGTAAGTTCTATTAATAGTTGTGAAAAAGGCTTAATGTTCTTATACTGATTTGAAAAAAGTGAGCCTATAGTTTGTCCTGTCTGCCAGACTTGGATTATCTGGCTCAAGTCATTTCTCTAATGGAGATACCTTAGTTTTAAAAAAACTGTGCTTGTTACATGTGGTTTAGTTTTCTGATACCATGTGTCCAGGGTCACAGCTGTGCAGGATGCACACTGCCCAACTCACAGAGTTGCCATTTGTAATGACTACAGTGTAAACGACCCCTCTCCGGGGTTATGAACTTTGCTCCGAGTGCGACTTTCCTACCAGAATCCCCTGCTAGTCATGTCTGTGGACTATGGGTTTTCCTTATAGCCCTGTTTCCCTAGCAGCAGTTGTACCCAGGCCTTGATAAATATGGCATTCCTCTGAATATTTACTATAATTTGTGTTTTATTTATAAAACGCCACCTTAAAATGCTTGCATTTCATTGGTGCGGGAGTGGGGGTTAGGCTGAATTTAGTGCTTCTCCAAGGTACACTGCTACATGTCTTTTTGTTTATCTGTTGCCCCATTCCTTCCTCTAAGAGTAAATTTAAGAAGGGAATCTTTCTTTAAGGGTGATCTTTTTGGAAAGAGAAGTGGCCTGTTGGGAATCAGTATCTTTTAGTAAGATTTAGGCAAAATATATAGCACCCTATCTATCTTTTAATTTCAAACATATTTATTTTCTAGAAACTTTAAAATTGACATTATTGTTATGATAGTGAACATTTATTAAGCTCCTATAATTCGCTACCAAAACAAAGCATTATGAGTGGTTAACCTTTTAGTGTATTGTTGTATATAAACAATGTCTAATTGAAATGATACGAAGGCTATATCCTCTAGTCTTTCCATTCTAGGATACCTAAGCCTGTTTACATTAACAATTAACATTGTGATTAATCTAAATTCTGATGTGAGTTAAACTCCAGCCCTACAAAACCAGAATGCTTTGGCACCAACTGTTATTGTTGTCTGGATATTTCTAACAAATGCTTTAGAATAATTCCCTTTGGCACCATAGGGATGTGCTCTCTGATAGCTTTATTTAGAATTATTCACATTTCTACTGGAGCACTCCCTTTAGGTTATGGACTGAAAAGACAAAATAATTGTCTTTGGGGACTGTGATGAGTTATTGAGCTCATTTGGTCAGCCCCAGAGGATCTCATTTGGCTTTCAGTGTGCTATACTGTTATGTCCAGACATGAAATATATAAAGAGAAAAAGCATCCCATAACAATCTCCTAGTTCCTACGTCTGCATTCTTCCTGCTATACCCAGAGTGTTAGCAGGTGCTTTAATCGACAGAATGAAGACCCCAAACCTCAGAGGCCTTTGGCAGTCTGGGGAACCTCTCCCTGGCTGATGTTACATTGATCACTTTAGATCTCTGATCAGGGTGGGGTCAGAACAAGCCTTAGGAACTTGTACTCTTATTTCTCCTTATGTTCCACATTTGTGTCTCTATGTAGTTGGGTAATTGGATGATCCCTTAGCTTTGTGAACACACATGACCTATGAATTATTGAAATTCACGTAAGCTTTTGTTCTCTGCAACTTGAGGACATGGGTTAGTTGCACACCATTTAAGGATAAGAAAGACATTTTCAGAAATCAAACACTAAATTTCTACATTTAAGCCCTGACTCTGAACTCCTGTTGACTCTCATCCCCTCTTGTCTCTATGAGTAGGTAGGTGTGGAGCAGAGGTCAAGTAAGCCTGTAGAGTTTTGAATTCAAATAGATGTAGACTCCAACCATGCCCCTCCACTTACTAACTTCTTGCCCTTAGAAAATGTATTTGACTGACCCTAAATTTCCAAATGTGTATAACTGGGAGTTATTAATGCATACTTAATAAATGTGAGGATTTATTGTGATAATATAAATTCTTGGGACACCTGGGTGGCTCAGTTGGTTGAGTGTGTGACTTCAGCTCAAGTCGTAATCTCACAGTGGGTTGGAGCCCCACCTGGGCCTTTATGCTGGCCTTTGTGCTTACAGCATGGAGCCTGCTCTGTTTCCCTCTCTGCCCCTCCCCCGCTCACGTGCTCAAGCTCTCTCAAAAATAAACAAACATTAAAACAACTCAAAAAAGAGAAAGTATTTAAATGTAAAATGTTAAAACAATCAAAATTAATGCAAAAAAAGGTCCAAGTTGAACAAAATATCAAAATTTTAAGTAAAGAGAGAAACCAGCCCTACACTTACATGACTCAACCTTGCCCTGTCCTAGCCTTAGAATCAATATTTTACTTCATTTTTTAATAATTCAACATGTGGGAAGGATTTCCTTAGGCCATGTTTTCTTGTATTTGCCATCTGAATGCAAATTATAAACACAATTATTATTTTCTCATTTGCCGTGCACCAGCTGGAATTGTGACCTTTCCAGTTTCCTTTCTTTGATAAGAAAAGTGTTCCTGAGATTCACTGCTACTAGCTTGCATATACTGTCCTTGATTTGTCCCTGAAATTCCACCAGAAAAATTCACTTATTCCCTAAATACCGTATTACTCCACTACTGCACCTGTATCCTACCAGAGGCTGAGGACAATAGTAAGGAGGTGAGCAGTAGACAGAAGATACAAAAAGCTGGTATAACTTTAAGAAACAGATCTATACTAGGATATGTGCACATGTCTCTGTGCTTGGTTTCTTTATTCTCATACTCTTCCAGATGATATGCTTTTACTTTTAAGCCATCTTGCTAGAGGACTAGCCTCCATATGCCCTTTCCTGACTTGAATTTCTCCTTACTTCTTTCTTTCTCTAGCCATAGGTCTTTAGTAAATATCCCTTCTTTTATTTCTAATGTATAGAAATAAAATTGATTTTTCAACACCTGTCTTGTATCCTGCAACCTTACTGGATTCACTTATTAATTCTGGGAGGTTTTTATAAATTCCTCAGAATTTTCTATGAAGACAATCATGTCATCTGCAAATAGGAACAGTTTTATTTCTTCTTTCCAATCTATATACCCTTGATTTCTTTTACATGCTTTATTTTACTAGCTAAAACTTCCAACCCTATATTGAATAAGAATGGTGAGAGCAGACATTCTTCCTTGCCTTCTTCTTGATCTTAGATGAAATTAATTTTGTCTTTCACCATTGAGGATGTGAGCAGTAGGTGTTTTCTATATTCTTATTATCAAGTTGAGGAAATTTTTTTCCTCAGAGTTTTTTTTTTTTAAATGTTTATTTGTTTTTGAGAAAGAGAGAGCACAAGTGGAGGAGAAGCAGAGAGAGAGAGACAGAGAGAGAGAGAGAGGGAGAGAGAGAGAGACAGAGAGAGAGAGAGAGAGAGAGAGACAGAGAGAGAGAGAGAGAGAGAGAGAGAGAGAGAGAGAGAGAGAGAGAGAGAGACAGGCTCCAGGCTCTGAGCTGTCAGCACAGAGCTTGACATGGGGCTCAAACCCACGAACTGTGAGATCATGACCTGAGCCTAAGTCAGATGTTCAACCAACTGAGCCACTCAGGTGTCCCTCTCAAGAGTTTTTATGTTAAAAATTCAGGTTTTGTAAAATGCTTTTTATATATAAATTGATACAATAATGTGGTTTTTCTTCTTTTGCCTGTTGATGTGATGAGTTACATTAATTGATTTTTGTAGGTTAAACCAGCCTTGCATCC
Source organism: Neofelis nebulosa (assembly GCF_028018385.1). Classification (NCBI taxonomy): domain Eukaryota; kingdom Metazoa; phylum Chordata; class Mammalia; order Carnivora; family Felidae; genus Neofelis; species Neofelis nebulosa. The sequence continues at coordinate 207,181,745 of NC_080782.1, read as the reverse complement.
CTGAAATAAACCCCATTTGGTCATGGTGTCTGATTCTTTTTACATATTGCCAGATTATATTTGCTAATACTTTTGTTAAGAATTTTTGTGTTTGTAGTAGTTGTGAGGAATAATGGTCTGTAGTTTTCTTATTTTGTACTGACTTTCTAGGTTTATATCTGAGTAATAGCTTCATGAACTGAATCAAGAAGTGTTTTTTCCTCTTCTATTTTCTGGAAGAACTTGTATAGAAATGGTGTTAATTTTTCTTTAAATATTTGGTTGAATTAACCAGTGAAATAATGTGTTCTAGGAGAGTTCTCTTTTTGGAGTTTTTAAATTATCAGTTCAATTTCCTTAATAGTTAGTTAGACCTATTCAAATTATCTATTTCATGTTGTCTGAGTTGTGGTAGCTTTGTTTTTTGAGAAATTGAATTGATCCATTTCTATATTGATGTGTATAGAATTCCCTTATCATCTTTCTGATATCTACAAGTCCTATACTGTTCCAATCCTAGTATTGTAAGGTGTATTTTCTTTTTGTCAGGTTTTCTGGAATTTTGTGAATGTTGATGATGTTTTCAAATATTTAACTTTTTACTTGATTTTTTTTCTATTGTCTTTCTGTTTTCGATTTCAATTTCTTTTTTCTTGCTGTAGGTTTATTTTATTTATTTATTTATTTATTTATTTATTTATTTATTTAGGTTCTTGAGGTGGGAACTAAAATTCTTGAGACTTTACAACTCTTCTCTATTTGTAAACATTTAGTTCTTTAAATTTTCCTTTCAGTACTGGTTTAGCCAAATAGTACAATACAAATTTTGGTATGTTTGATTTCTATTTTCTTTTTTCTTTAAAGATTTAGTTATTTGTTTATTTATTTATTTATTTATTTATTTATTTATTTAGAGAGACAGAGCAAGTGGGGGGAGGGACAGAGAGAGAGGGGGAGAGAGAATTACAAGAAAGCTTTGTGCTGTCAGCGATGGAGCCTGATGTGGGGCTTGATTGAACTCATCAGCCATGAGATCATGACCTGATCTGAAACCAAGAGCCGGATACTTAACCAACTGAGTCACCCGGATGCCCCTATTTTATTTCTGTTTTCATTAATTTCATATAAATTTTTTATTTTCTTTGTGACTTCTTTGAATGAAGTAATGAGTATGCCTCATTACTGTTCCTAGTTGATTTCCACTGACACCATGGGGTGTATGCTTTTTTTTTTTTTGCTGGGAGGTAATGGAAGTTGACTCTCCACTAGACTTCTCTGACACCACCCCAGCAGGGAGCTGGAGGGGATCCTTGTTACTACCGGTTGGGAGTAGAAATCCTTCCTCCCCATGTGGTCTCCACTGATATTTCTGGCTGGAGGAGAAGCTTGTTACTGTCTAATAGGATGAATGTCACGCCTTCTATCCAGCTCTCTCTGACACCATCCTGGAAGGGTGTGATGTATTTATTGCTTCTTTACAGCGAGGGGAGTGTGAAACTCTAGGCTCCCCACTCAGGTTTAGTTGGCACTAGTAGAGGTGGGGTCATAATTTTTTTTGCTTTTGTATTTATTGTAGCAGTGTCTTAATTGTCCAAATGCTTTTTCTTTCTTGTCAGACTGCCCCCTTTCCAATCCTTTGGCTAGATAGAGTAGACTTTTGTTTTGCCTTTTTTGTTTTCATCCGTTTATGCTTCTGAGTTGCTAGCTTCTTCATCTCCAAATGTGAAATACGTGAAGCAAGAAGGAAATTCAGGGGATTCACCTTTGCTGTTCCTTAGGTCACAAGGTCCCTCGCTGGACTGCCTTCTTCTCTTAAACTTTCAGTCCTATCATGTAGTTCTATATGTAAAGTCCATGTTTTTTAGTTTTATTTAGTGGGAAGAATGGTAAAATTATATCAGTTTCATCTTTCTGAAAGCAGAAGTCTCCCTTTGATGATTTTTGATGCTTTATTTTATGTCAACGTTATATCAATGTCTTATTTATAAGGTATACTAGTTCTACATGATATTTTATACTAATGAAACTACAACTTTTAAGTTTTGTGATGGTAGTTCACTATTTAAATTGGTCTAGCTTTATATTTTAATATTTGGTTAGATTAATCTCTTTCAAGTTCCTGATGAACTTTTGAGCTAAAATGTCAACACAGCTTCGGACATCATCAAGAACAATATTAGGAAACAAATCTTTCTAGTACCACTCTTTAAAAATGCAGACTACAGTAAGTGTAGTGACATCAGCGGCTATTTGAATTGCCCTTGAAGGATGTGTTAGAACAAGAAAAGCCCTAGAACAGGTAGCCCAAGTAGTTGCAGCTTAGATAATGTAGACATAGATTTACTCAGTAAGTCCCCAAAGATTTGAATAAGAAATAGTCATTGATACCTCAGTGATTTTAGGAGAATTAAGCAGGACTTCTCATATTTGGTGTAAAAATAATAGAGATCTGACTGATGCCTCAATACAACAGCTCACCTTCCATTTGGAGGAATTGGTACTACCACACATAACACAATTTCTCAGGGCAGTCACACTTAATTACATTTTTCCAGGACTGGCCTTTTCTATCCTTTAAAAAACGTATAGTACTTCCATTCCAGTGTAAGTGAAGTGATACATATTTATTGATGTCCAGTAACTCTTCCATTGTGGAATTTCTTGGTTAGAAATAAACACTTTTTCTTTTCCCAGCTTCTTGCAATCAACTGCTTTTCTTTTGCTTATGTATTTCTGGGATCAAATTGACAAATCCCATTCAAGTGCCTGTTTTGTCTTAGCATTTAACTTACCTCTGGTCCTTTATACGTTTTGCTGGTTATTCACCTGGCAAAAATCATTCAGCAATTTCCCAATTAACCAATCTGGCAACATGGTGGGGCTCAAAGGCATAACTAACTATGAATTAGAATCTAACTATATAAGAGACTACATGTCTCTTTTTCACTTACTTGTTTTAAAAAATAAGAGTTGAGCTTTGCTTTGAAATACATTTGACACTTTTTTCTTCTTTCTGGTGAAGATTTCAGGACACTATTGAATTAGTAATGTATTAGTATATACAGTTACAGTCATAATTTTAAAATAGAAGTATTCAGGAAGCCAAACAATTAAGTTTTTAATGTAGAAATGAATATCTTCATGCTTATGTGGGATGAGTCAGTTTTTGGTAATTAGTGTTTAAAAGCTGGAAATTGACAATAATATTGTTCTTTCAAACAATGGTCATGTAACTGTATAGTTTACATGAAGATTGAGTTTTGGTAATTAAAATTTGGGGGTTAAGTTTTTATTTTGGTTATTTTATGATTATCTTCCATTATATTTGGAGAATTTAATTCTAACAGTTGGAATTTATGTAAAATTGATTAGAGTGTTCAATTTTTCCTTTCACAAAATATGAGAATTTTGAGTTATAAGATATTATGTAATTAAAGAGCACAATTAATAGTTTGGAATTTTTACACTTTTAAGAAATATCTGCTCATATAAAAAAGACATTTCAGAGTTTTTACAATGATTGACAATATTCTTATTTATCAATATCCTTTTCATTTATATCACTTAAAAGTTATGTTTCAATATGAAAATATGTTTCAATCATTTGCTTGTGACTGAGAAAGTAATTTTCCTAAACATATAATATCCCTGTAAATTAAATGTCTTACCCTTATTGCCATTTGAATTATGATAGTAATTTCTAGTAACCAGTAAGTGAGTGTGTTTTTTTATTTCTTACCATTTATCCATGCAAATAATTAACCTGCTAGCCTCAATTATATACTTTTCTTTAATTAAAAGATTGGAAAAAGTGAATTGTCTTTTGCTTTCCTTGCCACAACCCAATATGATTTCACTAATCTATACAGACTAGTGAACATAAGAAGAATTCTGGCAATCATTTTATTTAAATTAATGTTTGCAGAAGTGATTTCCAAAGTTGGAGGAAGAGGGGAGAGGAGATGATGACAAATTCTCCAAACACATGACAGAAAGAAAATACAATTAATGAGAGAATGAAGTACTTCAGAGAAGGTGAGAATGTTGGAAAATGTGTACATTTACATTAACTGGGGAGGGTCTAATGAATATAGAAACACCGAAATAATGTGCCCATCCTAGGGAGATTAAGTTTATTGTGTTACTGATCCCAAGAAATGACATTGTATCTAAATATAATGGCTAGATAAAATTAAAAAAAAAATTTAGTGTAATGAAACCTACATAGACACTGTGACTCCCTAAACCCATACGTGAATTGAGAACGGGACCAAGAAAGATGCCTTGTTCATGATTTTAAATCAGGCCTTTGAAAGTGACTAAAATGATTAGTTCAGAATGTTAAACATTTGTGAATCAAGAAAATAGCCTTGTTTTTATCCTCATCAAGCCAGAGAGGGCACGGTTTGAAAGTAGGGGTATAAATAAAGGAACATACACTGTCCTGCATAATGAAATGAAATGAAATGAAATGAAATGAAATGAAATGAAATGAAATGAAATGAAATGAAATGAAATAGAATAAAATAAAAACTACAACGAGACTGGCAGCCATATAAATCATCAGACAATTAAAAACATACTTCTCTTTTTCCTTACGGATCTGGATTGTACTGTCTCTGAGGAATAATCATTTTTACTTTGGGGATTGGTGTGTGTTTGTGTGTATGTGTGTGTGTGTGTGTGTGTACGCACGCACGTGCGTGTGCATGTGGGTGGTTTTTGCTAGGTTATGAAGATTAATACGTTACCTGCTTTTAACAACTGGAAAAACAAGTACACTTACCTGAGACCACACTGGTGAAGAGATGTCAGGTGGGCTGGACTGACATTCACGTTCTGACTGCTCTGTAGAACCTGGTCGCCAAAGCCACCTTGGCTCTTCTTTTGCTGACCCCATAACAGTTCTTTGTGGACGTGGGAGATGAAATGTTGCAGTGAAATCAATAACTGTATTTTGTGGGGAAGTTTCCTCAAAGAGGACAGAGATTAAAAGATGGAAAGACTGTTCTGTATGGAATTGGTAGAGTATTTATGGGGATGGCATTGAAGATAGGGGAGCACATTTAGAAACTGGGAATATTCACGAGGGATGAATGTTTTATAAAGATTTTTACTTCCTAAATGCTGTTCCCTTTGACTACAAGAAAAGTAATGTTTGCTAGAGAATTTAACTCTTTCTCTTTTAGTATTTCCTACATCTATTTCCAATGCTTCAACTACAATCTGATATGCACTTAAAAACTTATGTGTATGTTGTAAAGAATAAAGTGACAGAAGTGGAGGGAAATATGTACGACCTACCTCATTCATTCCTGTCTAACATTTATTATACCAATAGAACCTCTCAAAAAGAGTGGTGATCTATTGAAGAGAATGTATATTTAAAAAAAAAAACAAAAAAAATTAAGTAGAGGCCTATGGTAGTGCTGAGGATGATGGAGAGAAGTGGATATATTGATGAAGCAGCTTTTGGGTCATCTTCTGGAAGGTGTTCTAGGAGGGGGATGGGAAAGAGATTGATGGGGTTTCACAGTTAAATAAATATTAATGAAAATTTTCCTCAGCTCTTATCTCGGTTCTTTCCAGTGGTGCTTGACTTGGATAGAAATGGTTCTAGTTATATGAAGCAAATGTAAATCTATTTTATTCTAAAAGAATCACTTCTAATGATAATTTCTTTTCTAAAATATTCTTTCTACCCTAGACATACTTTGGAATGAGTCCTTAATGATTAAAGCCTTTAGAATGTAATCTTTATGAAGGTTTTAATTATGGCTTTTATTTGGAGCATCTTTTCTAAAAACAGGAAGAATTAAAACTTCACAGGCTAATTTCTGTTATCTACGATTCATGTTACTTAACTTTGCCCTCGGTGTTATTACAAGGTGTTTCCTTGGTCTCTTGCCTGATATCAGTGTACAATTTATTTTGTTGTTAAAAAACACATTTGGGATGTTTATTTTCTAAGTCGGTTCCCTTATATCCATTGTTAGGACCTTACATGACTTTGCCCTAGAGGATTTTGATTTAGCTACATAACAAAAGTCTTTCTGTTTTTGTATTGTTTTATCCTGTGGCCTTGTGTCCACTTTGTAATGTGTGTATGTTCTATTCCCTGTAGTAGTAATTCCACATATGGGGATTATACACCTTTAGCTGTGAATGCAGATTTTGTACCCAGTCCCTCTTTGGGGAGAGAGTTTAGCTGTAAGTTTTATCATCTCATCAAAAATGCCCCAAACCTAAAAAAGATTAAGAAGCCTTGCAAGAGAAAGCCATCTAGAGTTTTTGTAGTACTCAATGATCCTAGTAAATAGGGATAGGCCAAAATGGTTGAACACAGAAATCCATATGTCAGGGACATCCATTGTGATGGCGAGGGTTGGGGCTGGTGGGGGCAAGAGGAAGAAGATGGGTGCGAGGATAGGTCAAGTCTGACATTACTTTCTTTTGTGCTTTTTTTTTTTTTAAGTACAGTTACTCAGTGTTCATTGACAGTGATATGTGAAACACTTCATTTTGTTGCTAGAATTTGAGATATAATTACAAAGATTTATTTCTAAGACAAGAAATGTTGATATTTCTATGCAGTTCCTGAACTTATAATGACATCTGTTTGTTCATTTTTCTTAGCCTTCTGCATTCCTGTTGTGTCTTTGATAATTGGCAGAATTGGTGTAACCCACTATGTACATATAAATAGATTTAAGTGTATTTTTGATCAAAACCTTGAGTTTTCTTTGTGTTTCTTTTTTAAATTTTAAGAGAAACATGCAAGTAGTCTTTGATGATTCTATCTTACCCAACTGCCATCTTTACTCTCCTGTATATTGCAAGTATCCCTTGAATCCACTTTTTATTCTTCAAGTTCATCATTGTTGTTGCCTGAGTTTAGGTTGGATTATTCAGTGGCTCCCCAACTGATCTTCCTGCTTATGGCCTAAATTCCATGAATTCACCTGTCATATATCTACAGAAATGAACCTTCTAAAATGCATACCTGATCTTGCAGCTTCCCAGCTTAAAACCCTTCAATGGACTTTTACAACTTCTGTGATCACTTGCAAACTACTTGGCTTAAGCACACAGGAAGCTCCACATAAAATAGATTCTATAACTCTCTATCTTCAACGTTTACTGCCTTGCACATGAGTCATAGGATCTACATATAGCATCTGGCATGGGTTGCAATATGTTATTGCTTTGTAGAAAACAAAACAAAACAAAACAAAACACCCAACAATTACCACTTCATCTTAATCAATCAGTGGCCAGCATTTAGTGAGCACATACTCAGAACCTGGCATCAAGTTTCGCATTTATGTATATTATCTCATGTAATCACAAAACAGATCCACATAGTAAAAGTGCTATTTTTAGACTCATTTTTACTGAGGGATAACAAAACTTGATGATGGATACACTTAGAATAAATGCAAGTAAGTTCAAACCCAGAGGTCTCTGACTCTTCTCATATATTACTTTCTGTACCTAAAATATTCTTCCTCTCCTACATAGTAATCCTTCCTTCCTTCCTTCCTTCCTTCCTTCCTTCCTTCCTTCCTTCCTTCCTTCCTTCCTCTTTTTGAGAGAGAGAGAGAGTGCAAGTGAGCAAGGGGCAGAGAGAGAGAGAAGCAGGACTCACCTGTTGCAGTGCTTGAGCTCACATCACAAACCATGAGACCATGACCTGAGCCAAAGCCAGATGCTTAAAGTCTGAGCCACCCAGGTGCCCCAGTAATTCTTTCTTTCAAAATGACCCTAACAGCATCTTCCTTTAGGAATGTTTTCTGACACTCTTCCCACTGTGATATAAATGACTTTTCTCTGTCTTTCTAAGGAGCCCTAGGAATGCCTGTATTATAATATTTTTCATGATGTCCTAATAAGCTTATTAATTTACTTTTACTGTTTGGCCAGTTATGTGCTCTGGAGACTACATTTGTAAATTTGTTAGCAATTTTAAGTAGTTGTGTTATTTTATTCTATTTAATTTATGTTTAATGTTTTATTATTTAATTTTGAGAGAGAGGGATAGAGTGTGAGCAGGGGAGGGGCAAAAGAGAGTGGGAAACACAGAATCTGAAACAGGCTCCAGGCTCTGAGCTGTCAACACAGAGCCCAACATGGGGTCAAACCCACAAACCAAGAGATCATAACCTGAACCGAAGTAAGATGCTTAAGACTGAGCCACCCAGGCGCCCCAATTGTTGTATTATTTTAGAGTAGCTTATTTTCAAGTCTAGTCTCCAGACTAGCAGAATTAACCTCACCTGGGAATTTGGAAGTGCAGATCCTTGGATCTCACCCTAGATCTACTGAATCAGAAAATCTGGAGATAGAGGCGAGCAATCTTTGTTTAGATTAGTCTTTCAATAATTTGGTTTATGTCAAAATTTGAGAATTACCTATGCACTGGAAATTGATTTCTGTGACCTTAATCCATTTTTTTTACAGCAGTCATATTACTGTCATATAGGGTCTAGTAGAGATATTCATAATAAGTCCCAGTAACATCAACAGTGTTGTCATTGTAAATGTGAATAATACATTTTGGCCTAAATAGTCTTGGATAAAAACTCTTTGCATAATATTATTACCAATTATGGATAAAAGATGATAATAGAAAACCTTGTGCACTGTGGCCATTGATACCTGTAAATAGATTCATTGGAGGCATCTTTCTCTGGATCATCTAAATATTATCACTTTCAAGATTACGAGATATCAGGTGATGCAAGCTGCTATGACAGTTTCTGGAATTATTTTACTGGTGTTTTTGTTCCTTCCCTCTATAAGTGATGCTTCTTTTGTGTAGTCTGCAAATTACTTTCTTGACCTTGCAAATAGTACACTGGTGCACTTTTTATAGTAGAAAAGGCCAGCGGTGTTGATAGGAGTGGTATCATCAGCTTTCCCAGCAAGTGTGAGTTTGCTGTCAATCTAGATTGAAGATCAATTATATTTTACAGAGTGGACGTTGATTTTTGAAATATTCTCTCTGGATAAGACCTTTACCTGGATCATTAAAGGTCACATTTGGTTTAGCCAAGGGGCACTGAAAGAATGTCTTACAAGATAACTTTGCTATGATGCCTAGTGTGTGCATGTGCATGTTTGTGTGTGTGTGTATGTGTGTGTGTGTATAAACAGCCTCTTTCATGTGAGACATTTTCAAATTTGCAGAATTGAAATAAAATAGTCTTAATATATTTGGCTCAGCAGTCTACAGAAAACATTTCTGGTCATTACTTTTTTAACTGCTCCAAGCTAGGTTATGTTTCCCCTATGTTTGCACCCATCCCTCCCCATCCCAACATGCCATGCTTACTTCTGGTACAGTATTTATGAGACTATATTATCCACACTACTTAATTGTTTAGATTTTCAAAAAGATTGTAATCTCTCTGAGGGGAGGAATTATGATTTACCAGTCTTTCTAATCTCTCACCAAGTATACAGTAGCTATTGGATAAGTATTTCTTGTTGAATATAATGAAGTGAATCTGTGATGTGAACAGCAATGTAATCATCCTCTTTCAGTTTTGTTTATAAGATTTATAGATTAGTTTGATGATAAAGGCTTTCCTTACAATTTGTTTATGATATAAAACAACTTAGTTTTAGATGAGGTAGGGGACTTTACTGGTGTCCATGATCACAATATAAAGGTTTCCTATCATAATTTCATGACAAAATAAAATAATTATAACTGTCAATCTTAGATTTTATACTAGCTTAATAAGATATTAAACTTACTGATGTTCTCTCAGCAATCTGTTGAAGCTTCTAGGTGAAGGCAAATATATTTTGGCACATTTAAGGACAAATCAAGAAATCTTATTTTAGGGAAGAAAGGGTGGTATATTTCTATTTACATTTTCACTAGTATTTTTCACCCTTCCATTCACCCCAGGCTGGTAAGGCATTCTGGATTGACAATAGGCCACTCACGTGCTCTAATCTAAGAGACCCTGATGCTTCCTTTGAGAGTGTCATAATTTTTTGAAAAGTAGTGATATGAGTAACCAAAATAATAAAAGCCTTCAATTCAGTTAAACTCAACATTTATTAACAGGCTTCTACAATCTAGGCACCATGTTTATGAATCCACATATGATTAAATCCTACTATCTCAAATGATGTAGTTATCATTAAGATACTCAGAGATACTTACTGGTATCATTATCACCAAGATATACAGAGCTTAATGGGGAAGACAAACATGGCTGCACCAATTTGAGTTGCTTTATTTAAATTATTGTATTGATTCTTCTATCCTATTAATTATGATACAGTATTCCCTCTCTGTTGTATTTTTTTCTCCCTTTCCTGTTTTGCCTCTTTCTTCATTGTGTATTGCTTTGTCTTCTTCAAAGGCACTCACACCTACAAGTCCATTTCTTCTTTGTATGAGATGTATAATATTAAATTATGCAGATAATTACACAATTTCAGATCTGTGTTTTAACCCCCTTGGGAATAAGGAAAATGGATAACCTGGCTGCTGTCCAGATGTTATCACTTAATGGACTGTGTTCTTACCCAGTTCAGGCAGATTCATGGTTTACTGCTGCCAACCTAGCTATGAATTGCTTTAAAAGTGGTCACAATTGTCGTAGATGTGTTCTGAGTTTTTTTCGAGGGAACCACTCAAGAGGTTAAGGTGCTTGTCCTAAAGATAGGGTTATAGGAAAATGTTACTCCAAGGCTGTTTTCACTTCAGTAGAGATGCTCTGTAGGTTTTTTGTAAGCTTATTACCTGTTTGGTTTAAGATCAAGGTCCATGGCACATTATCCATTACAACATTCTGAATCTAGTTCTTTAGAATGAGCAAAGGTAGCCTGGGGAAGGCAAAGAGATTTGGGTCCTTCCTTAGAAGTATGGAATGTTTGATATGTAGGAAAACTTTGAGAGTCTTTTCCTATACCAGTGAATTAAAGATAGTAACCAACTTAAAAAAGAAGATCATAAATAGGAAATGCAAGTTTCTATAGAGGAAAATTTGTACAGATGAAATACTGAGTAGAAAGTAAGAAAAATATGGAATAGAATTTGATGTTTAAAAGAGAAATCTTTATGGTCAGGGTACTTAATGACAAAATGTGTATTTTTCCAGAAGAATGTTAAGAAAATCTTTTTCTTCAATAATGAAACTTTGGAGCTAGGAAGAAATCCAAGGTATTATTTTTTCCAACACTCATATTATATAAAAGTGGAATCTGAGACTGAATCAGCCCTCTGACCAATTGGTGAATTAGGGAATTTGGGGGAGCTCAAAGGGGAAAATTATTTAATCTAACTGCCCATCTGAGGCTTGAATCAATTTTTCACTAAGTATTAGAATTTGAGGTTGGAAAGGTCACTGTGTGGCTTCTTTGCTGTTCTTTGATCTGATATATGAAACCTTTCCATGACATTATTCTTAAGAGATAATAAAATTGCCATTTAACACTTCTTGTTATTTGTGGTAGTTATGTTTTATAAAGTCACCCTGAACACTGAATCAGTGCCCCTAAGGGAAATACAGGGATAGGTTCCTTCCAGCCTCTGGTCACATTTTTGTTAAACGGTCATTGCATAGTTTTCTTTTATGTATGTTTTTGTTTAATAATTTTTTAAACTCATTTATTTATTTTGAGATAGGGAGAGAGCATGAGCTGGAGGAGGGGAAGAGAGAGAGGGGGAGAGAGAGAATCCAGAGCAGGCTCTGTGCCAGATGTGGGGATCGAACTCATGAACCATGAGATCATGACCTGAGCCAAAATCAAGAGTTGGATGCTCAACCAACTGACCCACCCAGGCTCTGCTTGTGTGTTTCTGTTTAAAGATACCTTATTTAATATGTATTGTTGATTCATTAACATTTAACTCATAGCCAAAAGCACTATAACCCAGGAGGGTTATTTAATATGTGTATTTTCTCCATGGGACACATCACAGCCTTCTTGTGCTTAGGAACAGTAGAGAGCACTTCGGTACTGTGTTTGGGGAGCCATTTTAACAGCAAAATCACCATCATAAAGCATGAAAATATGAAATATGTGGCATGAAATAGACTGAGAAAAGAATACTTGTTTACAGTAAAAGAGCTGAAACAAAAAGGCCGTAGGTTCCTTGTTCCATATCAGCTGGGAACGTGTGCGGCAGATGACTTCAGTTTTTCACAGCTCTCTGCGTGAACATGCCAATGAGTGACCATGACTGTGGAATCCGTGCGAGCATTGATTTTGGGGCTACAAGTAAATTTTAGCAAGTAGGTGAACTCGCAAATTCGGAACCTGTGAATGATGACGTACACTGCCCACGGCGGGAAATGAATGGAGTTGAGGCCGACTACTCAAGTCCCCCTTTGAATACCCCACCTTCCTATGAAATCTGTCCCTGGGCACTACATAAGTAGGTTTAAAATCTTCATCTCCTGTAAGCCATTCAAAGATTTGAAGAGAGCCACCGCCAATCTTGTTTTCTAAGGTATTTTCACCATTTACTCAACTATATCCCAATCACACTGGGTTTTATAATTTCCTCATGAGTTTGATAGAACCCTAGGAAACTATTAACTCTGGATCGGTCCATTGTCCTGAATCCTCTGCCCTGATCCACCCCAACCCATGGAAGCTCACTCACTGCAGTAACCGTTCAATGAACAATTACCCAATAAACAAAGGAAAATACCCTCTAATTAAAGAAAATTAGTCATGGGGCGCCTGGGTGACTCAGTTGGTTGAGTGTCCGACTCTCGATTTCGGCTCAGGTCATGATCCCAGGGTCGTGGGATCAAGCCCTGTGTTCAGCTTCATGCTGAGTGTGGAGCCTGCTTAGGATTCTCTCTCTCCCTCCCACACTGCTCCTCTCCTCTGCTCTTGGCCTTTCCCTCTCTCTCTCTCTGAAATTTAAAAAAAAGAAAAGAAGAAAATTAGCCACTTTTGTCTTTCATTTTATCTTTCAGAGTCAAACCCCACCTGTTTCCTCTGGAAAGCGACATAGTGGAGCCAAGTCCTAGAATCTGGGTCTCTTAAATCCCAGTTATGTGTACTTCCCATCACATTATGCTTCCCGCAAAATAGTTCTGTAAAATAATATTCAGTTTGTAGTTGAAATTTAAGAATATCTTCAAAAGATTAACCCATTATATACATTTATTTGTAAAAGAGGAATCTTACTATAGTCTTGGTACTTGATGACAAAATACATATTTTTCCTTTATAGTTTCAGGTTAAAACAACTCCCTTTCATTGGTGTTTTCCTTTGGTATCTCGGAGAGGGCTATAGAGTGGAGGGGATCAAATAGACTAGCCCAGACTGGAAATGTGGGTCTTTGGACCAGTCTGTCCAGCAGATATGTTTCATTGGGCCCACAGATTATTGCTATTCACAGAGTATTTAAGTTATTTATTTAAGTTATTATCTTATTCCTGCAGTTAAGTTTGTGACTCCTATTTTACCAGCTAAAATAATTGGTATTTTTCATGTCACAGTGCCATAAAATATTTTCTATCTATGCAACATATCATAGTATTAAAAATGTGTAATAGTATAGTATTTGGGAATCTTGTTGCATATTATAGGTTGAGCGTAGTATTCTTACTAATATTTAGTTGGAAGGGAAGGTCTAATTAAGTTTATACGTCATTAATAAAAGCCACTCTCTTTTGTGCTTCCTATTCTTGGCAGCTTTTGTATTACTCATTGTCAGTTTCTTCTCTGTAGGTGAGCATCTGGAGGCAAGCTTCAACACTTACCACCTCCTCAGGTGAGTTATAGGAGCAATATTGAAATCATTTTGCATTTTCAAAGGCATGCCTTCGAGCCTCTGTGCACAGTGCTCAAGGCATGTTGTTGAGTTTGAGGAGCATACAGTCCAAAGTCCAAAAGTCATTGTTACTTTGCTTCTTATTCAGTCTCTTCAGAGCATAGCCTTTGTTTAAACACAGCACAAAGCCTGTAGACAATGGGCAGCAGCTCAGTGAAACAGTGGGTAGAGGAGTAAGATCTGGACCTAAAACAGGAACACTAGTAACAGCAGTGGCAGCACCAGCCACATCTGCAGCAGCAGCAGCAATCTCAGACCCTTATCAGCCCCTTCCCCCTCAACATCAACGAGAGGATGGGACTGCCTTCCTGGCTTCCATGATTGTCTTTATGGGGACTTCAGGAAATTTTTTTGTTTTTAAGAACACACTTGATGTTCATGTCGTCATAATTTTACTTTTACTCAGGTGTTTCAGTGAGGGAGCAAGCATTCCTTGTGATATAATCCATAGCGCTGCCTTCTCTGAGCCAGATACTCACCACCGTGGTTTTGACATGCATGTGTATGGAGCTTGATTATTACAAGTCCAGACTTCTGCTGTGTGAATGAGTTGTAAGGATTAGCTTTGTGGTTGTGCTTTAGAAATATGTGATGGCGCTATCGCAAATAAGTCATGTTGGTTCATGGATATTAGCCTTTTACACAATATGATCATTAAATAGATGATTGTGATGTCAAAGCCTCATTTATTTTCTTCTCTGTGTCATAATGGACATCTACCATTTGTTATGGAAGAATTGTGACTCTAACATTTCACCAGATTGGAGCACAGATTATATCTCATCTTTTGTTATTAAAAAATTTTTTGCCCAAGTGAATGATTGCTTTCTCTCTGGGCTCATCTAGTACTATGTGGAAGTTTCTTGCAGCTGTTCTTAAATACAAAATTTAGCACCCATCACAAACATTCTAAACCACACATGAACATGGAGTAATTTTTACATTGTCCTTTGGTCAGAGCCTTTTATTAAACTGAAGTAATCAAACATATCTAATAGCGTTGGGTCATTCTAGTAGGGACAGTGGTCACCAGTCATTTTTCTTTGACCCTTACTGCATAAGCTTAGGATATTGTACCTGAAGTAACATCCAACCCCACAGTCACAATTAGAGTAGTTTACACAACCACAAAGCTTCATTGCTTGCTTGTGTTACATCTTAATCATGGGTCATTCATCATCTACAGCTCAGTTTCACGGTGTCTCTACTAAGCTGACAAAGTAGCCCCTCTGTGCAGCGTTGCAGGGCTTGTGGCAGAGAGAAAGAAGAGACTCGCTAGATTTACAGTGTCTCTTAAAGCTTCTCCTCAGAAGTGGCATATTTTTTTTTTTTTAATTTTTTTTTTTTTCAACGTTTTTTATTTATTTTTGGGACAGAGAGAGACAGAGCATGAACGGGGGAGGGGCAGAAAGAGAGGGAGACACAGAATCGGAAGCAGGCTCCAGGCTCCGAGCCATCAGCCCAGAGCCTGATGCGGGGCTCGAACTCACGGACCGTGAGATCGTGACCTGGCTGAAGTCGGACGCTTAACCGACTGCGCCACCCAGGCGCCCCCAGAAGTGGCATATTTTACTTGGACTCATATTTTACTGTCTAAGCAAGTCACGTAAGCATGCCTGACATCAACAAGGCAAGGCAGTACAACTGTTCCACAGGGAGGGGCATAAAATATTTGGAAACTGTAATAAACTCTGTCTTAGCCTACTACATGGTCACAAAAGTTCACTCATCTCCCTTCTGCACCTAAAATACATGAAATGATAGAGTTCTTCCCTAATAGAGACAATCTAAAAGTTCCGTCCTATTAGGCTCAAAGTCTGGGATTATATGACAGTTTCCACATCAGCTGCTGGTGTGGTCTTTCTTGAGCGGGAGATTTATTAGAAAAGAAAGAAACACACAAAAACAAGTCACTCCTTCGCCCCCCATATTCTCCTACATAGTCGGTAGAAGAATAGGGACTGCATATGACAAATAGCTCCATCTGAAAAAGAAAAGAGTGGAAGGCACAAGAAGTCACTGACCATAACAATTCTGAAATCATGTTGGGATGTGTGATGGGGACCCCTAACGCGAAGTTGGGAATAGTTCTCGCTCATGCCCCCGTCCATTGCTCTACATGACTCTTGGGACACTTGACTCCATTCTCTTGGAGGCCCCTCCATTTTCATTTATGTTCTTCTGTTATGCTAGCGAAGTAATTGGAGAGTATGTACGCTATGCTTGAGGACTGAGCAGCTTTCTTAGTCGGCTTTCTCCTCACTGAACTCAAAGGAACATTTCAGTTATCAAATAGTCACAGTCTCTCTTCATCTAGATTCACGACTCTTTTGATGTTGCAGTTCTCTTAAGAACTGAATCAGCTTTGGGGCCCCTGGGTGGCTCAGTCAGTTAATCATCTGATTTTGGCTTAAGTCATCATCTCGTGGTTCGTGAGTTTGAGCCCCGTGTTGGGTTCTGTGCTGACAGTGTGGAGGCTGGACTCTGCTTCAGATTCTTTATCTCCCACTTTCTCTGCCCCTCTCCTGCTCATGCTGTGTCTCTCTCTTTCTCAAAAATAAATAGACGTTAAAAAAAAAGAACTGAATCAGCTTTTTATTAATTTGTTGATAAAATCAGTGTTGATCAACAGCTATACCAACAGCTCCTTTTGAGACATGCCTGTCTTTCTCAACTTAGTTATGGCTACAGTATTAGTTTTCTATTGCTACTATAATGAATTACTATAAAACTTAGGGTTAAAAAATATCCTTGGGGCACCCACCCGAGTGACTCAGTTAAGTGTCTGACTCTTGATTTCGCTCAGGTCATGATCTCATCCGTTCATGAGTTCGAGCCTGCCTTGTTGGGGGGCTCTGCACTAACTTAAAAAAAATAAAAATGTTAAAAAAAAATCCTTAACAATAGTTAATAGTCTTTTTTTTTTTTTTTTTTTTTTTAAGATGGAGAGTACACATATGTGCCAGTGCGGGAAGAGCAGAGAGAGGGAGGGAAAGAGAGAGAATCTCAAGCAGGCTCTGTACTCCTCCATGTGGGGCTTGAACTCAAGAGCTGGTGAGATCATGCCTGGAGCTGAAGTCTGACCCTTAACCAACTGAGCCACCTAGGCACCCTGAGAGAGAGAGAGAGAGAGAGAGAGAGAGAGAGAGAGAGAGAGAAAATCTTAAACTCTTGAGACGTGGGGCTCCATCCCCCGACCCTGGGATCATGATCTGAGCCGAGATCAAGAGTCATGCTCAGCTGACTGAGCCCCCCAATAATAGTCTTAATACCAGTTTGTCATTGTACAGGTCTAGAGGTCACAAGTCCAAAATGGTTATCACTGGGCTGATATCAAGGTATTGGCAGGATTGTGTTTTTTTTCCCTGGAGGTTCCAGGGGAAAATCTGTTTTCTTGCATTTTCCAGCTTCTAGAGGCTCCTTGCATTCTTTGGCTCATGGCCCCTTTCATATTCAAGGATTACATTTGTATCTCTCTGCTTCCCTCATCACATTTCCTTCTCTGATATATCTCCTGTCTCCGTTTACTTACAAAGACCTTTGTGATTACATCAGTCCCATTCAGATAGTTCAGAAAAATCTCATTTTAAAATCCTTAGTTTAATCATATTGCTCTGTAAGGTAATATATATTTTCGCTGGGGATTAGAAGGGACATGGACATATTTGGGAAACATTCTGCCTATAACAGGCACCTTGTAGTTGTTGGATGTTCATAGGAGAGCCATACCTTTAGTCTTTTTTTCTTGAACCATTTTGTGAAACAGAAGAAATTTGCTGTTTACTGTCTTAATTAATACATAGCTATTTTTTCCTTTTTTACAAAAAGACTCTAATTTGGTCTTTAAAGTGAAACTGAGTTTTAATCAGCCTTTATTTTCAGATTTATTATTTACCAGTTAGAAATAAAGACAACTTGCATCTTGTACTTCTTCAAGGCCTGAAATTTCTACTCTCTTTTGGCTCCCCATACCTCTCAATTCTCTTGCAAATTGGCCATTTTTTTCCCTCTGTTCATCTTCTTGTAGCACCTTGCCACAAGCAGCCAATAGCAACCAGTTCATGCTAGCAATATTCTTTTTCCCTATTCTTTGTTTGAAGTCACAAGATGATCAGGTATGTTATCTGCCCTTCAGCTTCGTGGAGGGGACAGTTCCACCAGATATTTGCTCCTGTGTGACACAGATTGTTTTCTTTCTCCAAAAATAATTTTCCTTTCTAGTAGCCCAGTATCTGGCACTACCTATTTTAGGGTATTGTTCTGGCTGCATTTTATTCTTTGTAACCATTTCTGTGTCTGGTTAGCTTAGACTAAAATAAATTATAGTAACAAAGGATGTGGAAATTTCAGTGGCTTTAGCAAAGATTGATTTCTTATGTTTGGTACCTGCATATCATGTTTTTTCGACTGCACCTTATATCTGCATCTTTTTCTCTAAGTTTGAGGGTTGATGAAAAAGCCCCATCAGGGAAATTCTGGACTTGTGGCAGAAGGAAGCATGCAAAGTGCCTTCACACTTCTGCTGAGAGGTGGCTTGTGACACCTCTCATGACATTTTATTGGTCAAAGAAACTCACATGGCCAAGCCCTATATTAAGCACCCAAGGATCTGAGTCATGGTCCTTTCCCTTACTAACTCTGACTGTGGGCAATTTTCCTCATCTTTCTGAGATTCTGGTTCCTTATATTTAAAACAGGGTTAAGGATGTCTGCCTTGAAATTGACTTAACTTGACATTGTATATTGTGTAATTACCAGTCTAGTATAAGACTCTTGAAATATATGGTCTAATAAACTGAGCAACATGAAGGATTTTACTCAGGGTAGACTTCTCAAATTTTTAATGGCAAAGAGGAATTGGAGTTGATTTAAAAGAGGAAGGAAGACATTCACATGGAGATTAAGCATTAGTGATGACACAGGATGTAGGAACATGTATATATATATACATGTATCTCCTATATAGTATGGCCTTTTAAGAAACATTAAAAATTTTTTTATTTTTTTTCAACTTTTTTTTATTTTTTTTATTTTTTTTATTTTTGGGACAGAGAGAGACAGAGCATGAACGGGGGAGGGGCAGAGAGAGAGGGAGACACAGAATCGGAAACAGGCTCCAGGCTCCGAGCCATCAGCCCAGAGCCTGACGCGGGGCTCGAACTCACGGACCGCGAGATTGTGACCTGGCTGAAGTCGGACGCTTAACCGACTGCGCCACCCAGGCGCCCCTAAAAATTTTTTTAAATGTTTTTTTTTTTTTTTAATGTTTTTTTTTTTTGAGACAGAGAGAGAGACAGAGCATGAGCAGGGAAGGAGCAGAGAGAGGGGGAGACACAGAATCCGAAGCAGGCTCCAGGCTCTGAGCTTTCAGCACAGAGCCTGACGTGGGGCTCAAACTCACGGACTGTGAAATCATGACCTGAGCCAAAGTTGGATGCCCAACCGAGCCACCCAGGTGCCCCTAAGAAACATTTTAAAGGACTAGAGAGGCGGCCGGGGAGGAACAGAGGAATGAGTTTACTTAGATGGACTTCGTATGTGATAACTGTTCAATATCCATATTTACCTCTATTGCCCTAAGATTGGATATGATATTTCTGGGGCAGAATAATTACTTATTACTTAACTGGGCCTGTTTTCTATGCCTAAATTTCCCTTTTTTGAGGTTAGTGGGATGAGGGCCAGATGTCATCCTACACACTGGGAACTGCACGTTACGTGAGGAAGCCTAAAATTAAGAATCTGGGGCTTCTAAAGAGAGGGAACAGCTATTGGCCATACCCTCTTGGGGGATGAAGAGAAATCATTGCTCCTTACTAGAAACAAATTCTTCTTAAGGAGGATCCTGAGTTTTTATTGTTTGGAATGTAAATATATGTCTCTAGTGGCAAGAAAAGACCATTATCTCTGACATTTCAACCCAGGGTTTGTTTAGGGTTTTATTCCCCCTTGAAATGTAAACACTTCACTCCTAGAAGGTAAATCTTTCAGAGTTTCAGGATCAGTTCAACTGTGATTAAGCTTTGTCTTTTAGCCCAGGTAAATTGCAGTCAAATTTGCTTAGCAAGCACAAAAAAAACCTAACTGCAGAAACATGAAATATGTTCTTCAGAGCCCTGCAGTGTGAGGTGAGATGGTGCCAGGGCTGAAAGGTAGTGGAGGGAGTATTTAAGGTGGCAATAGCAACAAAATGCAAATCCTTGTGGAAGAGAAATTTTGTGGTGAAATTAAGTTTGTGTTACGTTATTTTCGTGTTTGTAGAAAAAGACTGACCAGGGACATAAATTTTGAGACTGTGTAGAAGTCTTGGTTTGAGACATTAAACCCAGATAATACAAAGGGCATAGAAAAAAGCAAAGCAAGGAGTCAAATACATTTCATGTACTGTTAGAAGGAAATGAGTAGGTGGATGAACACAGTTGGAAAACTTTCAGTGGGTGGTCAGGTCACTGGAATGGGAGGAGGTAAGAATCCACGGGTTACAAATCTGTCAAAAAAACCGATTTAAAAATGACAATTTTTTCATTGAAGTATGACACAAAGTATTGTATTAGTTTCAGATGTGTAATATGATGATTCAACTGTGGTAGAGCCCCCCCCCCCCCACCTCAGGAATATGGTGGAAGCCTCAAGATAAGGGAGGGCAACCTGGCTACATGCATGTGTGTGACATTCCTCAAGGCTCTGTAACATAGACTGCCCATTCAGACTGTTTGTTACCATATATGGAGACAAAGGAGCAAAAGTTGTACAAAAGGCAACCCCTCTCTGTGCTCTGGGCTCAGCCTTTTGGGTATTAGACTGCTGAGCTTGTGCTGGTGAGAAGAGCTGCCTCTTGGAAAGAAAAGCCTCTGTGTCCTGACTCTCTCTCAGGACTCACTGCTACACAGCCATTCTATACAAAACTCAGTGCTCATTAAGATAAGTGTGCTCTCTGGACCTTCTTTATCTATTTCACCTCTCCCACTCTCCTCTGGCCACCACCACTTTGTTCCCTGTATTTGAGAGTGTTTTTTTTTGTTTGTCTCTTTTTTTGTTCGTTTGATCATTTGTTTCTTAGATTTCACATGTGAGTGGAAATCACGTGGCATTTGTCTTTCTCTGATGGACTTACTTCACTTAGCGTCATACCTTCTAGGTCCATCTATGGTGTTGTAAATAGCAAGATCTCTCTCTCTCTCTCTTTTTTTTTTTTTAATGATTAAGTAAAATTCCAGTGTGTGCGTGTGTGTGTGTGTGTGTGTGTGTGTGTGTGTGTACACATGCCACATCTTCTTTATCCATTCATCCATGGAGAGACACTTGGATTACTTCCACATCTTGGCTATTGCAAATGATGCAGTAGTAAATATAGAAGTGCATGTAACTTTTCCAATTAGTGTTTTTGTTTTCTTTGGGTAAATACCCAGTAGGAGAATTACTTAAGCATGTGGTAATTCTATTTTTAAGTTTTTGAGGAGCCTCCATACTGTTTTCCACAGTGGCTATACCAATTTACATTCCCTCAGCAGTTCATGAGGGATCCTTTTTCTCCACATCCCTATCAACTCTTGTTTTTTCTGGCCTTTTTGGTTATAGCCATTCTATCAGGTATAAGGTGATATCTCATAATGGTTTTGACTTGCATTTCCCTAATAATGAATGATGTTGAACATCTTTTCATGTGTCCATTGGCTGTCTTCATGTCTTCTAAAAACATTTTTTTTCCTGCTTTGTTGAGATTAATTGCTTATATAGTTCTGGGTTCATCTGAATTTTCTGTTCCATTGATCATATTATATGTCTGTTTTTGTGCCAGTACCATACTGTCTTGATCACTATAGCTTTGTAATGTAACTTGAAATCTGGAGTTTTGATGCCTCCAGCTTTGCTTTTCTTTTTCAAGATTGCTTTGGCTATTTGTAGTCTTTTGTGGTTCCATACAAATTTTAGGATTATATGTTCTAGTTGTGTGAAAAATGCTGGTGGTATTTTGATAGGGATTGCCTTAAATGTGTAGATTGCTTTGGGTAATATAGACTTTTTTTTTTTTTTTTTTTTACAATATTTGTTGTTCCAATCCATAAGCAAGAATGTTTTCCCATTTCTTTGTGTCATCTTCAGTCTCTTTCATCAGTGTTTTATAGTTTTCACAGTACCAATCTTTTACCTTTTTGGTCAGGTTTATTCCTAGGTATGTTTTTGGTGGGTTTTGGTGCAATTGTAAATGGGATTGATTCCTTGATTTCCCTTTCTGCTTGTTTCCTTATTGGTGTATAGAAATTCAACAGATTCCTATACATTGACTGTGTATCCTGCAACTTCAGTGAATTCATGTATCGGTTCTAGTAATTTTTTGGTGGAATGAAATTTTGCCATTTGCAATGACATAGATGGAGCTGTAGAGTATTATGCTAAGTGAAATAAGTCAGCCAGAGAAAGACAAATACCCTATGATTTTGCTATTATGTGGAATTTAAGAAACAAAACAAATGAACATAGAGGAAAAAAAAAGAGGCAAGCCAAGAAACAGACTCTTAACAATGGGGAACAAATTGATGGTTACCAGAGGGGAGTTGGGCAGGAGGATGGGTTAAATAGGTGATGGATATTAGTGAGAGCATTTGTGATAAGCACCAGGTTTTGTGTGTGAATCATTAAATCGTATGTTGTAGATGAATCACTAAATCCTGCACCTGAAACTAAAGTTACACTGTATATTAACTAACTGGAATTTAAGCTAAAACTTGAGGGGTGCCTGGGTGGCCAGTTGGTTAAATGTTGGCTTAATTTCTGCTTAGGTCATGATCTCACGGTTTGTGGGTTCAAGTTCCACATCAGGCTCTGTGCTCACAGCACAGAGCCTGCTTGAGACTCTCTCTCTGCCTCTCCCCTGCTCATGCACTGTTCTCTTCTCTTCTCTCTCTCTCTCTCTCTCTCTCTCTCAAAATAAGTAAACATTAAAAAAAAAAAACTTAAAAAAAACCCATTTTTTCCCCCCATGCTTGAATAGTTTTTAGAAAGACAGAAAGAGGGAGATAAGGCAGTGAAATGGGTATGTTCTTAAAGGATTTGAAACTGGGATAGTGCATATGTCCAGGTTGTGGAGAATGGGGATGAGGAAAGGTGGGTTTGGAAACTCATGGAAACATGAGATGAAGTAGGTAGTGAGGTGAAAGGAGCAACATCATATACAGTGGTTTACTGATCATAGAGAATCAAAGGCCAGGAACGTAAATGCGTAGGGAGTGAGAAGAGATGGAAAAGAAGAAAAGATAGAATGACACATGAATGTTTATAAAATGATTGTGGGAAGAAATGCAGATGGCAAAGCTGGGGTCAAAACATTTGGGTTTGAGGACTTAAAGTTACACGCATACACACAAAAACAGCGTTAAGATTTTATAATCTTTCTATTTTAAGATGACTTTTTAAAAAAAGTATTTATTTTGAGAGAGAAGGAGAGAACATGAACACACACAAGTGCAGAGAAGGAGTAGAGAGAGAGGAAGAGAGAGAATCCCCAGCAGGCTCCTTGCTGTCAGTGCAGAGCTCAATCTCAGGAACCTTCAGCTCATGACCTGAGCAGAAATCAAGAGTTGGATGCTTAACTGAGTGAATCTCCCAAGCATCCTGATAACATGTTTTATCTTAAAAAAAAAAAAAAAAACTTAAAAAAATGTTTTTAATATATTATTGAGACAGAGAGAGACAGAGCATGAGCAGGAGAGGGGCAGAGAGAGAGGGGCAGAGAGAGGCTCAGCAAAGAGCCCGACACGGGGCTCAAACTCACAAACCAAGAGATCATGACCTGAGCGGAAGTTGGATGCTTAACCGACTGAGCCACCCAGGTGCCCCAACATGTTTTATCTTAATACCAAAGTAATACATGCTAATTAATGGAAAGAAAAATGATGGAAGAAATATAAAAAAGAATAAAAGTTTGTCATAATCCCACTACCTAAAGATGACAACTATTAATATTTCCATATTTTTTTCTTAAACTTTTTAAATGTTTTTTTGAGAGAGAGAGAGAGAGAGAGAGCGAGCATGAGCAGGGGAGGGGCAGAGAGAGAGGGAGACACAGAATCCAAAGCAGGCTCCAGGCTCTGAGCTGTCAGCACAGAACCCAACGCAGGGCTTGAAGCCACAAGCGAGATCATGACCTGGGCCAAAGTCAGACGCTCAACTGACTGAGCCACCCAGGTGCCCCTCCATGTTTTTTTTAAATCTGATCCATCTATATGTTTACCGAATGGCATTATATTCACCTACATACACCTACACACTTGTAAGAAATCATTTACTCTTGCTGTTGGATGTTTTCTACAGCATCACTTTGAATAATACCTTTTGTCTTTCCTAACAGGTTTTGCAGATAGTTCCTTTTCTCCTGAGGTGAATAGAGTGGAAGAAATAAGTACATAGTTACATTCCTCCACTTCCAGGTCTGGGTCATTACAGTCAAGGCCTACTACTTTAAGTTGCTGTACTTGGCTCATCACTCATGTCGGTTCAGATGTTCCCACAGACAGTTCAGGACAATACCAGAATTCTTCCCTTTTGTGGGAGGGGGAATGTTTTCCATATTTACAAATAATGTTCTTTTTCTTTTTTTTCAAAAATTTTTAAATCTTTGTTTATTTTTGAGAGGAAGAGAGACAGTGCAAGTGGGGGAGGAACAGAGAGAGAGGGAGACACAGAATTTGAAGCAGGCTCCAGGCTCCAAGCTGTCAGCACAGAGCCCGACAGGGCTTGAACTCATGAATTGTGAAATCATGGCCTGAGTCGAAGTTGGATACTTAACTGACTGAGCCACCTAGGAGCACCACAAATAATTTTCTATATGCATTATCCATTCTATTTTCATACCAGCCCAGCAAGGTAGATATTAGTATTATTTAAATTTTGCAGATGAGACACTTAAAGCTCAGAGAGATGGAATAACTCTTCGAAGGATGTGCAGTGCATAAGTAGTGAAGCCAAAAGTGAAATTTATGTTCTCTTTCTTGAAACTCTATTCTTGTTCTTTTACTCCCTAGATGAATAAAAAGAAAGGATTATTTTTAAAATAGTCTGAATCTCATCTATAAAATTGGAAAGATTGGAAATGTCATGAACCCAGTAACTCACATATTAACAGGGTAGTTAAAACAGCTGGTAGAAATGGACAGAAAACAATTGTAGAAGCCAAATATGGAGGTCAAGTTTCTATTTGGCACATTTGCTAAATCATTGTCTGATGTCCTCACCATTTTGTCCTAAAATATGTTTCCTGCCCCTGGTGGTTGGTGTTATGGTGGTAAATGAGGGGGTTGGAAGGAAATGTCACAAAATGTCACACTCCCAGGGCTTAGGCTTGTTATTGGGCCTGGAAATGGTATCCCATTCCCTACACTTGTAGGGATAAAATCCCTACGTACAGCTTATCCTGGGAGTTGCTAGGGACATGGAGAATAACAGAAATTATATCTGTTAGAATCATAAGGAACTTAGGACCTGGCAAGTGATATCTTGATTTTATGTGCTGGCATCATGGAAAAATTAAATTTAGTATCATAAAGCCAAAGGAAATGCTAATGAGAAGTTATTACCTAATAATATTTGCAGAGCCTTGACAGGTATTGAAGGGAACATGGAGGTGGACACACTTCCTGTTCAGGATATAATAGCTATAAGAGGGCTAGTAAAGCATGCTCTTGGGACAAAATTGCTTATCAGGATAAGGTTAATTACCTGTGTGAGGACATTGACAGAAGTGACATTGACAAGAACAGAAATGCAGAAGGCCTTGAAAATCATGCTCTTTACCTGCTTGGAGGAAGAAATACAGGGAGATGTAAAACGAAATCATCTTGCCACAATGCATAAACCTACCTCTCTTTTCTCTGCTCCCATCTATTTCTAAGACTGAAAAAGGACCGTTGTTTTTTTTTTTTTTTACTTTTATTTTTTAAAATTTACATCCAAATTAGCATATAGTGCAACAATGATTTCAGGAGTAGATTCCTTAGTGCCCCTTACCCACTTAGCCCATCCCCCCCCACAACCCCTCCAGTAACCCTCAGTTTGTTCTCCATATTTATGAGTGTCTTCTGTTTTGTCCCCCTCCCTGTTTTTATATTATTTTTCTTTCCCTTCCCTTATGTTCATCTGTTTTGTCTTTTAAAGTCCTCATGAGTGAAGTCATATGATTTCTACCTTTCTCTGACTGACTAATTTCACTTAGCATAATACCCTCCAGTTCCATCCATGTAGTTGCAAATGGCAAGATTTCATTCTTTTTGATTGCTGAGTAATACTCCATTGTATGTATATATGTGTGTGTGTGTGTGTGTGTGTGTGTGTGTGTATACATATATATACCACATCTTCTTTATCCATTCATCCATCGATGGACATTTGGGCTGTTTCCATACTTTGGCTATTGTTGATAGTGCTGCTATAAACATGGGGGTGCATGTGTCCCTTTGAAACAGCACACCTGTATCCCGTGGATAAATGCCTAGTAGTACAATTGCTGGGTTGTAGGGTAGTACTATTTTTAGTTTTTTGAGGAACCTCCATACTCTTTTCCAGAGTGTCTGCACTAGCATGCATTCCCAGCAAAAAAACCATTCTTAACTGGGTACAGTTCAGTTGCATTTCAGTTTTTTTTTTGATGTTTATCCTGAAATTGAAGACAGTAGGAACCTTAGAAATGATTCACTAAAAAGCTGAATCCAGTCCAGCATATCCAAAGTGCAGTGTTTTAGAATCTTTCCGGATTGACATTGGACACTGTGTAACCATTTATTACTCTTTATTATGGAAGGCAGTAGTCTGTGAGGACCATCCTGACTAAAATATGTTCTTTTTTTTTCTTCAAATAGAATGCCAAATAGAATTGGCAGTGCTCCCTGAAAATTAATTCGGAGTGTACGTAACTATTTTAAAGGCTGAATTTACATTACATATTCTTTCTGAACAAGATAGCATTAGACCACATAATACTGCAGTAATAAAAATGTATTTGACGTTAAATAGCACACATTTATGGAACACTATTTTGATCTAGGCACTGTTCTAAGCTTTCGCACGTATTAACTAATTTTATCCTCATAATAACACTTTGAGGTGGGCACGATTATTATTATTCCTCTTTTATAAATGGTAAAAGTAAGACACAAAGAGATTAAGATTGTCCCAAATTACACAACAGTTATGTAATAGAGGCTAGGATTGAGCACAGAAAATATGATTCCAGGTCTTAAATCCTTAACTTCCACGCCCTCTTACATCTCTGGGCACATGGTCTTAGCTGTTTACCTGTATGCAAATTCCAACGTTTATTTTCCCATTGTAATACATTACTTGACTAACGGATTTACCATTTATAGTCAAGTAATTGTAATTGCAGTACTGCTTATTCTATTCTTTCTCTTGCCTGGAAGGCAAATTTATTTCAGACTATATCACACTGACATGTACGTATAGAAAATATGGCAGGAACGTACCAGGAAGCAAGGAGTTTTGAAGTCAGTGATATAAGGCTTCAAATGCAACATGTACAATTGCTGCGGTTCCCAATCTTATTATTGTTAGCTTCCAGAGTCTCTATGCTGTCTGTTTGCTCACTAAGGTGATATTATCTTTCAGATGCTCAAATGTGAGGCTCAAACATTTCAACTCTACTTCTAATTAAATCATTGAAATACATGTTTGAGCATATACATAGAACACATTTCCGATGGCTTTGTTGGGCAGGTTAGTTAGCTGGG
This sequence comes from Neofelis nebulosa, assembly GCF_028018385.1. Taxonomy (NCBI): domain Eukaryota; kingdom Metazoa; phylum Chordata; class Mammalia; order Carnivora; family Felidae; genus Neofelis; species Neofelis nebulosa. The sequence goes on along the minus strand of NC_080782.1, from coordinate 207,154,207 downwards.
CAATTAGCTAGCAAAGCAGGAAAATCTTAGGCTCAGCAATCAATTTCCATCCCAGGTAGAACATTTAGTACAATTCTGTGTTTGGCAATTACTTAATCTCATTGCATTGCCCTTTACCCGTATGTAAAATGGAGATACTTCTCAACTCCTCACAGGTTGTGACAATGAGAACAATGTTATTATTAGGACAGGTTCTTCAAGTGGGCATACTGCTTTGATTGCTAGCATATCCATTTATGAATGATTAATGATACTGAAAATATGTGAGACTTTGTTTTATAATAAAACATATTAATTGGTAAAAGAACTGGATTTGAGTTCAGAAGAATATTTTTTAAAAATGTTGGAAACTCCTAATCTTTCTATGCATGGTTTAGATTCTTGATCAGTGGTCTCATACATGTGACCTTTACATTCTGTTATTATAAAACATATCACTTTGTATTATATTTAATTTCTTTACATGTAGGCCTATTAGATATGACTGTGAACTCTTCGAGAGAAAGGAACAACACCCATCAATCTTCCTAGCTACAATATCTGGCACATAGCTACAGAGTAGATGCTTGCTATATGATTGTGTAATAAATAAACAAACAAATTTTAAGGACTCAGTGTAGGTATCGGTTGAAACACTGCATTATATTGCAATACTGTAATATCAGTTTTGTGATAGTACATGTAATTAATCATACTTAACCGAACTGAGAATAGCTTTGGCTATTCTCGTTTTCCTGTATACTTCATGCAAGCTAGGCTCTTTTGGGACATTCATGCCGAAATAATGTGGTTATGTCTTTTGGTAATGAATGGATGTTTTCTAAGGAATCGTATTAACAGAGTAAGTGATTCAACTGAAAAAAACAATGTATAATGCTCTAAAGATTAACCTAAAGAAAAGTTTCTGAGGGTAAAAAGCACATTGTTGCATTATTTAAATTAAGTTGCCATAGTAATTTTCTCAAAAGTTAAATCAGTGATCATCCTATTTGTAGTACAGATAATTGATAATTAAAATGCTTGGCAACAGAGTTATAGCCCAAGAGGCAAAAATTGTGTACTTTACCTGGCACAAATAAGGCTATAATGGGAGAAAATAACATTTCTGTCATTCCAGTCTGACTTGCATGTGATAACACTGGAGTGTATGATGGGTCATGTATTAAAATTAGGGGTTATGGGGGGGAAATAGAGACTTTAGTATCATTATCCTTTTCAAGAGCTAGCTCTCAATTAGTGAGATGGGATCCATTATTTTTCCCCCTGCTTTACTCCTGTGGCCCATTACCTTTGCTCTACCTGAACTGAAGAGAACATTCGGGGATTTGTGGCAATCTACTGAAATTTTTATAACCTGAATTGACTTTTCAGGTTCAGCCAGCAACACCCAGGATATTAAACTGACACTTCTGAATTTCCCAGGGCAGCTAGCACACATCTGCTCTTCATTTCCACACAGTTTATAGAGTGACTGTTTTCTAAATCACAGGGGTCTGCAGAAAGTTGTTACTGACAGGATTTCTGAGAAGAAGAGTAAAGGTGTGACATATGCCACAGGATTGTCCCAGATCCTTGATAATGTTGGCAATCAGGCTGTTGGAAGATTCTGCACCATTATTGGCAGGCCGGTTTCAATCTGCCTTCAGTGATGCTGAACAATTCAAATAGGAGAGGCAAGAATGACCAAAGAAATGACAGTAGTGAAAGTGGCATAGTTTTAGGAATGATCTAGAAGAAGTTGTTCGGAATGAAGCAGAGCAGTCAGTGCAGGAATGTGTTGTGGTCCAAATGTCTTATTCCGTGGGGGATATAGAATTGGGTACACACTTTGACATTGGCAAGATTCTGAAAACAAGGTTAGTTTCCCAGACGAGGCCTCAAAAGTCATTGAAAGCCATTAAAATGAAAGTCATTAACATGAAAACCAGTAGCAGATATGAATAGGGAAGCTATATGGAACTATAGTTAAAACCTTGAGATTAGTTTTTTACTAGTTGTATGACCACGCACAGATTACTTAGTCTTGGTAGATTTTCATTTTTTCAACTATAAAATGATTATGAGAATAGGACCTTCCTCAGAGATTAGTTTTGAGGGCTAAATAAAACAATGCAATACAGCACATAGAACATTTCCTGAAACATGTGAAACACTTGAGAAATTTTAGTTATTATCTCATAATTAACATAAGATTATGATTGTGTCTAAAGAGAAAAGAGCTGCCTGGAGAGTTGTTTTCAGTTTTGAGAAATGGAAGGAGAGATGCAAACAATCACTACCTACTGCTCAAAGAGCTATAAAACTGATCACATTATGTATGATAAACCCATAAGACAGCCCAATTTATTCCACTAAGTAATGAACTTATATTAACAGACCGTGTAGAACAGTATTTTGTTTGGTACTAAGAAATCCCAACAGTTGAATTCATTTTCTTGGGTTCTAACTAGTATCTTGAGGTTGTATTATCTTGAAGATGACCAACTTTAGGGGAAAATGTTTTTACTACTTTGACTTGCCAGATGCCTGACAAATACCCAGTTCTGTATCAGAGAACTGACAAAGTCAAAAGTGTTTTCATAATGATACTAATATGTTATTTGCCTTTTTTCCCTTTCTTTTTAATTTTTATTCTTTCTTTTAAAGTTTACTTATTTTTGAGAGAGAGAGAGAGAGAATATGCATGCATGCCTGGGAGGGCCAGAGAGAGAGGGAGAGACAGAATCCCAAGCAGGCTCCATGCCATCAGCACAGAGCCTGATGTGGGGCTCAAACTCACAAACCCTGGGATCTTGACCTGAGCTAATGACATGAGCTGAGATCATGAGTTGGACGCTTAACCAGCTGAGCCACCCAGGCACCCCTTCCTTTCTTTCTTTAATAAACACACTGGGATTTTCCAGAGGCTCTGTGATGCATAATGTGGCAACAACATGAATGAAAAAAGACCATCTAGTTCTCTATTAAGATAGATACTACAGAGAATTGCAAAAATGTTAAACAATACAACTCTGCTCACTAAAGTGTTTGGTTTTGGAAAATGTAGTTTTTCCTTTTTATGAACATTTGTTACTTATGTTACAGCAATGAGTTTGTTATTGTTATTTTTTAAATGATTACATATTTTAAAAGTTCTCAGCTGAACTGTATAGCAGGAGAAATATCAATAAGTAAAAGCCAAATATACAAAAGCTCTTCAGAGTCCTTGGTAATTTTGACAAGTATAAAGTGGTCCTGGACTGAAGAATTTGAGAACTGCTCTTAAAATGAAATGTTTGTGAATGCAGGAACATTTACACAGTTTTGAAAGCTTCTCAATAGGACAGAGAGAAAAATGCTAACCAAGATCAGAGATCGCATTTTGTTTTGTTATATTCATATTGAATGCACCTTTAGTGAACCTCTGTATATGTGAGATACACAAATGACCTCTTCACATCAGCCTATGTGCTAAAGTAGCTAAACAGCTGTCTTCCTCCTGGGCTCTACAGGTCTTTGGTGCTATCATGGACCCTAGAATTGCCCATTTCTGGGCATTCATTTGTTATTCCAGTACTTCATATAAAAAGCAACAGCTAGGGGGTGCCTGGGTGGTTCAGTTGGTTAAGTGTCCAACTTCAGCTGAGGTCATGATCTCACAGTTTGTGAGTTTGAACCTCGTGTTGGGCTCTGTGCTGACAGCTCAGAGCCTGGAGCCTGCTTTGGATTCTGTGTCTCCCTCTCTCTGCCCCTCCCCTGCTCACACTATGTTTCTCTCTCTCTCAAAAATAAATAAACATAAAAACAAAACCAAAACACAATGGCTAGGCACTTTGCCACTTCCTGAGCCAATAGAGGTTGAAAAAAAAAAAAGGAGGTAGGTCTTTGTCTTCATAGAGCTTACAATGTAAAGCAAGAAACAGATGTTAAAAAGCAAGTGCACAAATAAATATGTAGTTGAAAATTAGTATAAATGCTAAGATTAGCGTGTTTATGAAAGCCAAGCCAACATCGTATGGAATATTTTTTTACTGTTCTTTTTATTTTAAGTTACTCAGTCTAGATCCAAATTCTGAGTAACCCTATTTGGTCTAATAGGATATATTATTATAGTAATGTCCCCAGTGAATCCCTCTTCCTCTTATACCTTTATGTAGTCTTTCCCACATGATTCTTAGCTTGGCAGTGAATCTTGCCTTGGCTAATAGAATACAACAAAGACTTGAAGAATGCTTGTGCATTTTTGTGAGCAAACTCTCTTAAAACTGGTGAATTATAGAATGTGTGACTCTTTTTTAAAAATGTATTTATTTATATTTGAGAGAGAGAGAGAGAGAGAGAATATGAATGAATATGATTGGAGGGGCAGAGAGAGAGGGAGAAAGAATCCCAAACAGGCTCTGCACTTCCAAACCTGGAGCCCATGGCAGGGCTCGAACTCACAAACGGTGAGATCATGACTTGACCTGAAACCGAGAATCGGATGCTTAACCAGCTGAGCCACCCAGGTGCCCCTAGAATGTGTGACCCTAAACAGAAGGCAGGACCACCTTCCACCCTGAGCAGCTAGAATGTAGAGCATGACTTATGCTGGGTAATAATGACCTAATAATTACCTCCTGGCATAAAATCCATCTGAAAACTTGGTAGCTGCAAACAACACTCTTTTTATTTGCTCATATAATCTTACAATCTGATGACTGGTACCTTTTATTTATGGGAAATTATAATTGTCATCACATCTTCTTTTCTCTTTCTGGAACTGCGGTTTGTTGTATGTTAGATATCCTAGATAGATTCCCTAATTTTCTATCTTTTTTCCCCATATTTTTCTACTTCAGCCTTCTAAAATATTTCTTTCACTCCCTTTTTCTAGTTAAATTTTGGTTTGGAGTCTCTTATTTTTATTTTTAATTTTTCTAAGAGCTATTCTTCATTTCTTTTATAATGTCCTATTTTTATTTTTTGGTTATAATATTTGTACATTTTAAAGGATATTAATTATACTGTGTTTGGTTATTTCATCTCATCCTTGCATTACTTTTATTTCTTTTAAGTTACTTGGTATGTTTGTCCCTACATTTTATGTTAAAGACTTTACTAAAATGTCTGCTCATTATTGTTCTTGATACCTACTTAAGAGTAAACATTGAAAAGATGATTGGAGGTTCGAGTATTTGGGTAACGATTATTTGAAATGTTGGTTTTGCTCAAGGACGGTAGGGTATCCAGGCTTTTCACTGGAGACTTCCACATCAAGATCTGCAGTTTTATGTATATATGTATGAATCAGGAACTTCTCTGGTTCAAATTCTCCAGAATATATACCTCCCTCTTCCTGTGGTTATGGCACAGTAGCCAGACCTAATGAAGATTTGGAAACTTGTATGTGCTTTTTATACAAATTTCAAACAATCTCGCTGTCTACAGTTCTTTACCCACCCCCATGACCTCTGTTGTACCTGGTTCCTCCATTCCTTGGAGGAACCAGCTAGCTTCTTGTAAATGTACTCTTCCGCTGGCAGTTTGAGTTGACCTTTTGCTGTGAAAATTTATTAGCCATTCCTCTGAGTTCAGCCTTTATATAGTTTAGTTTCCTACTACAAATGTTTTCAGTTTCATTGAAGATAAGAGTAGAATTTTTGTTCCTTGTGCCTGTTAATTTGGGAAGACTTGAGAAAACAAGGAGTGAAATACTCTAATTTTAAAACCCATTTTATTAATTGTTTTTTTACTGCCTATTAGATAAGTCTCTGAGCATGGCATATGGGCCCTTCAATCTGACACTCTCCCACCTGCCCAGCCTTCAGAGGTTATATATTTTTATAGGCAACTTAGTCACATGTAGCCTGAGTACCAGATTTACTGTTAGCATTTGTCTGAACAATTCATGCACATTTCTGCCTTATTTTCTTATTCTTCTGCACCTTTATTAGTCCAGCTGCCTAGAATGCCCACGAGACCAAATCTCTGGCTCATTTCTTTATCGACAGGGATAGGTCTCTCTTCTGTGTGCTCACAGAACACAACCAGTGTGACAACTACAGGATTTGAAATTATGTTTCCTTAAATGTCTTTCTAGCTAGACTGTGAAATTATTGAGGGCAGGGTTGTAGTTAATTATTTTTATGTTCTCAATGCCTAACATATGTTTTGTTTGTCCATTTAATTTTATTTTAGATTACCTTTTTTTAAATTGAGGTAAAATTGGTATGTAACATTATACATTGACCCTTGAACAATGTGGGCTTGAACAGCATGGGCCCACTTATATGTGAATTTTTTTCAATAAATATATTGAACATGTCTTGGAGATTTGTGACAATTTTAAAAGCTTGCAGATGAACCATGTAGCCTAGATATTGGTAAGACTTCCAGTCAACAGTAGGCTACTGATAGTTAAATTTTTGGTGAGTCAAAAGTTATTCATGGATTTTCAGCTCCTCCCACATTGTTCAAGGGTCAGGTGTACAACATTATAATTTGATATCTCTATGCAGGAAAAGATGGCCACCACTAAAATCTAGTTACCATTTATTACCATACAGTTGACACCCTTCACCCATTTTACATAGGCCCCATCCTACATCCTTCCCCTATGCTGACCACCAATCTGGTTTCTGTATCTATAAGTTTGTTTTTGTATTGTTTGTTCATTTGTTTTAATTACACAGATGAGTGAAATCTTATGATATTTGTATTTTTCTGTCTGAATTACTTCACTCAGCATAGTACTTTCAAAGTCCATCCATGTTGTTGCAAATGGCAAGATTTCATTTTTTATGGATGAGTAGTATTCCATTGAATATGTATGTATATACCACATCTTCTTTATCCATTCATCTATCAGTGGACATTCGGGTTGTTTCCATTTCCTGGCTATTTATAAATAATGCTGCAATAAACATAGGGGTACATATATTGTTTTGAATTAGCATCTATGTATTCTTCAGATAAATACCCAGAAATAGAACAGCTAGATAATATGGTAGTTCTGTTCTTAATTTCTTGAGAAATCTCCATACTATTTTCTGTAGTGGCTGCACCAGTTTGCATTCCCACCAACAGTGTACAATGGTTCCCTTTTCTCTACATCCTCACCAATATTTGTTATCATTTTTGTCTTTTTGATGATAGCCATTCTAACTGGTGTGAGGTGATATCTCATTGTAGTTTTTATTTGTTTCCCTGATCATTGGTGATGTTGAATATTTTCTCATGTGCCTGTTGGCCATCTGTATGTGTGTTTTGGTAAAATTTCTGTTCAGATCCTCTGCCTTTTTAAAAATTAAGTTGTTTTTTGTTACTGAGTTGTATGAATTCTTTATATATTTTGGGTATTAATTCCTTGTCGGGTATATGACTTGTAAAAATCTCCTCTCATTCAGTAGGTTGACTTTTCATTTTGATGATGATTTCTTTAACTGCAGAAAAGCTTTTACTTTGATATAATCTCATTTATTTATTTTTGTTTTGGTTTCCCTTGCCTTTGGAGTCAGATGGACAAATGTATTGCTAAGACTAATATTGAAGAGCTTACCACCTATGTTTTCTTCTAGGAATTTTATGGTTTCAGGTCTGATATTCAAGTCTTTAATCCACTTTGAATTAATTTTTGTTTGTGGTATAAGATGGTGGACTAGTTTCATTCATTTGCATGCATCTGTCCAGTTTTTGCATCACCATTTATTAAAGAGACTATCCTTTCTCCATTGTGTTCTCCTAGCTCCTTTAAATTAATTGTTCTTATATGTGTGAGTTTAATTCTGAGCTCTCAATTCTGTTCTATTCATCATTATGCCTGTTTTATGTTAATTTCATACTGTTTTGATTACTATAGCTTTGTAGTATAGTTTAAATTAGGGGACGTGATATGTTCAACTGTGTTCTTTCTCAAGATTATTTTTGCTTTTTGGGATCTTTCTTAATGTCATACACATTTTATAATTATTTATTCTAGTTCTGTGAAAAATGCCATTGGAATTTTATAGAGATTGCATTAAATCTGTACATTGCTTTGAGTACTATGAATATTTTAACAATATTAATTCATTCAATCCATGAGTGTGGACTACTTTTCCATTTATTTGTGTTGTCTTCAATTTTTTTCATCAGTATTTTAGTTTTCAGTGTACAGGTCTTTCACCTCAGTTAAATTTACTTCTAGGCATTTTACTCTTTTGGATGCAGTTGTGAATGGGATTATTTCCTAAATCTGTCTTTCTGTTAATTTGTTATTAGTGTATAGAAACACCACAGATTTCTTGGTGTTGATTTTGTATCTTGCTGCTTTATTGAATTTATTGATTAGTTCTCACAGTTTTTTTATTGGAGGCTTTTGGGTTTTCGATATATAGTATCTTGTCATCTGCAAATAGTGACAGTTTTACTTCTTCCTTTTTAATTTGGATGCCTTTAATTTCTTTTTCTTGCCTAATTGCTGTGGCTAGGACTTCCAATACTGTGTTGAATAAAAGTGATAAAAGTGGGCATTCTTGCCTTGTTTCTGATCTTAAAGGAAAAGCTTTTAGCTTTTTACCTTTGGGTATGTTAGCTGTGGGTTTGTCATATATGGCTTTTATTGTTTTTAGGTGCATTTCCTCTATACCCAATTTGTTGAGAGTATTTTTTTAACGTTCTTTTTTAAATGTTTATTTTTGAGACACACAGAGATTGAGAGCAGAGGAGGGGCAGAAAGAGAGTGAGAGAGAGAATCTCAAGCAGGCCCAGCACTGTGAGTGCAGAGCCTGATGTGGGGCTTAATCCCACAAACCGTGAAATGATGACCTGAACCGAAATTAAGAGTCAGCCATTTAAGTGACTCAGCCACCCAGGCACCCCTGTAGAGAGTTTTTACCATAAACGGATATTCAATTTTTTAGATGCTTTTTGTGCATCTGTTGTGATAATCATATGATTTTTGTCCTTTATTTTGTTAATGTGATGTACCACATTGATTTGCAGATATTGAACCATTCTTACATCCCTGGAATATATTCTGTACACTTGATCATGATGTATGGTTCCTTTAATGTATTGTTGAATTTGGTTTGCTAATATGTTACTGGGAGTTTTTGCATTTTTGTTCATCAGTGATATTGGCCTGTATTGTGTATGTGTGTGTGCGTGTGTGTGTGTGTGTGTGTGTGTGTGTGTGGTGTTCTTGTCTGGTTTTGGTATCAAGGTAATTCTGGCCTCATAAAGTGAGTTTAAAAGTGTTCCCCCCTCTTTAGTTTTTTGAAAGAGTTTGAGAAGAATAGACGTTGATTCTTCTTTGAATGTTTTGTAGAATTCACCAGTGAAGCCTTCTGGTCCTGGACTTTTATTTGCTCAGAGGTTTTTGAATACTGATTCAATCTCCTGACTAGTAACCAGTCTGTTCAGAAATTCTGTTTCTTCCTGATTCAGTCTTGTAAGATTATATATTATTAGCAATTTATCCATTTCTTGTAGGTTGCCTAATTTCCTGTAGGTTGCTGGTGTAAAAATAGTCTCTTATGGTCCTTCGTATTTCTGTAGTATCACTTGTAATCTGAAAATAGTGAGAGTTTTGCTTCTTCCTTACCAATTTGGATGCCTTCTATTTCTTTATGTTGTCTAATTGTGGTAGTTAGGACTTTCAGTACTATGTTGAATAAAATTGGTGAGAGTGGGCGTCCTTATCTTGTTCCTCTTCTTGGGGGAAAACCTCTCAGTTTTTCCCCTTTGAGTATGTGGGTTTTTCATATAAGGCCTTTATTATGTTCCCTCCAGATCTACTTTATAGAGGGTTTTTATAATGAATGGGTGTTGTACTCCTTTGACATTTCTTACAAGGATGGTTTCAGGTGATGAACTCTTTTAGCTTTTGCTTATCTGGACAACTCTTAATCTTTCTTTCAATTCTGAATGATAACCTTAGTTGGTAGAGAATTTTTGGTTGAAAGTGTTTTCCTTTCATCACTTTGAATATGGTGTGTTGTTCTCTTCTGGCTTGCAAACTTTCTGCTGAAAAATTTGCTGAAAGCCTTATGAATTTTCCCTGTATATAGTAAGTTATGTATATATATATATACACATAATATATAATATATAATAATATATAATATATATATATTATATATATATAAAGATCATTGATCCAATCTTTGGCTCCATCCAATCTCCTTTTGAACTCCTCTAGTGTATTTTTCAGTTCAATTATTGTGTTCCTCAGCTCTGTAACTTCTGTTTGAAATTTTATTATATTTTCTCTCTATTGAGGATCTCACTGCGTTCATTTACTCTTCTTCTGAGTTCATTGAGCATCTCTATGACCATTACTTTGAACTCTTTATCCGTTAAATTGCGTGTCTCCATTCCATTAATGTCTTTTCTTGATGTTTTGTCTTGTTCTTTCATTTGGGACATATTTCTCTTGTCTTCTCATTTTATTTGCCTCTTTGTGTTTATTTCCATATATTAGGCAAATCAGCTACCTCTCCTTGTCTTGAAGGAGCAGTTGTGTGAAGGAAATGCCACGTGAAGCCTAGAAGCACTATCCTCTGTGACCACCAGAGCTAGGTGCTCAAGGGGTGTCCCTCGTGTGGGCTGTGTACACCCATCTATTGTAGTAGACCATGTGTCTGGCATGTGTGTGGGCAGGACTAGTGCCTCTTTGTGATGCATGGCTATGTGTGCTGCACAGGGATGGGTGGGCTTGGTTTCCTGCTGGCCACATCACATGGCCATGATGTGGATATGATGGGTGACTGGGCCTGGTGCGCAGCCTGGCCATGGATCACAGCTGTGTCAAGGCACAGGTTGGGCTGGACTAATGCCTGTCCTGGCCATGACATGCAGATATGCTGCAAGGGGTGGGTGGGGTTCTTAGCTGAGTGTGGTCACCAGCTCTAACAGGTTAGAGGGAGTGTTCCAAAATAGCACCCTCTGGTGGTGACCTTAGCAAAGTAGGACGAGGATGAAATTATGGTGCCTATCAGTGTCTCAGGCCCTGGGAAAAGTCTCAGTATTTCCTACCTCTCTAGCAGTCACTTCAAGATTAATTAGTGGGTACCCTTCATATATATAGTCAGAGGACTATTTCCAATTTGGTGTTTTGGGTTGGATCCTGGGGTGGGCGAGTCTGCACAGGAGTCCTTTAAAAGCATGTTTTTCTTGTCTTGCAATTCTTTGGTTTTCCTGGATGTAATGTTTGTTGGTTTTCAAAGCCTGACATTTAGAGTGCTTGTCTTTCTGCTGCAGGATCATTGATGCCTGATGTGGAGCTCAAACCCCCCACTCCTTAGGGAAAAGTTCCATATTTTGTTATTACCCCCAAAAGTTCTATATTTTTGAGCGATCCCTCCTAATTGTGGATCACTGTAGTTGGCATTGGGGTTTTTTGGTGAGATGGTGTCTTTGCCTGTCCTAGTCCTCTCAGTGCTATTCTTTTCTTTGTTGTAGAGGCTTTCTTCATCCAGTTTTCTGGTCTTTGTCAGAGGAAATTGTTCCATTTGTAGTTATATATTTGTCAATCTGTGGGAGGTAGTGAGTTCAGGATCTTCTATGTCACCATCTTGAACCTCTCTCCTGGCATATGGTTTTAATGTGTGTAAGATTAGTTAATTAACAAATTAATTAATTAATTAAAACTGAAAGTTTACCTTGGTTATTCTCCCTTGGAAGATGAAGTTCTGCTATAGTGTAGGTGTTATCCATCAAGGCAACAGTGATTATCAATAATATCTATGGAATTTTAGAACTGGAGGTTTGGATTCAGTTGATCACAAGTGGATCAGCACCTGCAACTATGGTAGATTACTGTGTGCCAGGCACAGTACTAAGCAGTTTATATGCATTGTTGTTTGCAGTATTCAGCTTCAATGTTATTTTGGTTAATTTTCAACTAGTCTCACGATGTTTTAATTTGTGAGTAAAAATTTTAATAAGGCTACTTAATTCTATAGTTTCATTATAACATGAATTTTTGTGAAGTATAGTGATCAAAGTTTGGTTACAGGTTCATAGTCTCTAATTTTTCATAGGCTTAATTGGTGTTGGTTTTAACTGACTGAAAGCTCTTGAAGGCATGTATTATAGCATTAAATCTCCCGTACCTATTACAGTATTTATCAGTGTTCTTCAGCACCTGAGACAGTGCCTAATACACGGCAGGGGCTCAGTAAGTAGCTTTGAATGAATGAATGAATGAATGAATGACGTAGAATGATGTCTTCATATAATGCAGAGTGGGGCCCATAGTGCTATATATTTTCAGGGCTGAAGTGGTAGGGAAAAGCCCGTGGAAAGGATGAGATTTTAGTTGATGTTTAAAGATTATAGGTGTTGGAGAGGTGAAGAGAATAGAGGCGTATCCTTAGAACCTCTGAAGCTGATCTAATTTGAATACTGAAAGACCCTTTATCCCCAAATATCTCATTTGCCCATATGACAGAGAACTTAATTTCCCATATAGAGCAGTTCATTCATTTAAGGAATTATGTATTTAAATTACACACACACACACACACACACACACACACACACACACAAATTCTTTGGGAGGAGTGACACATTTGCATGTTAAAAGTTATTGCCTCAGGGCGCCTGGGTGGCTCAGTCGGTTAAGTGTCCGACTTCGGCTCAGGTCATGATCTCACAGTTTGTGAGTTCAAGCCCCGCGTCGGGCTCTGTGCTGACAGCTCAGAGCCTGGAGCCTGTTTCAGACTCTGTGTCTCCCTCTCTCTCTGCCCCTCCCCTGCTCATGCTCTGTCTCTCTCTGTCTCAAAAATAAATAAACATTAAAAAAAAAATTAAAAAAATAAAAGTTATTGCCTCATTAGTACAGATGGTGTGTTCTACCCTAAGCAGGCAGCTCAAATTGATCTGGACTAATTGGCTCATGGTGGAAAAGGTGGAAGATTCTATGAAGGGGGACACCTGGGGCTGGCTTTGAGGCACCTTTGCCTTAGTGTACTTAGTGGGGCCACTGAGAAAGCCAAGGAAAGCATAGAAGTAGAGAGGTGGGACATTAAAGACTAGTACTTTTCTACAGAGGACAGTTTACCATACCTGTAACTTCCTTTTAAAAAGATACTAGAGATTTATTCCTGTAATAAAAGTACAAATGATTAAAATTTGGAGATTATTCTGGAAATGAGCATTTTTGAGGGACCATTCATTTCTGAAAATAGATGGGCAGTTTTAATAGTTCTAGAAATATATTTCTTTTGGAAAGGTATTTATTTTTAGGTAAAGAAACAAAAAAAAATCAAGCTAATTAGCATGGAAAACACATTAAGTTTGACTCATCCTTTAAAATGTAGCAAATGGCATAAGGTAGATTCCACGATTAATTCATCTTTTTGCCCCCAAATGTTTGGTCCAGAGGATAGCATGTTATAAGCCCTCAAAAATATTTATAAATGAATGAAAATAATTGTGTCTACAGTGAGAATCTCCAGTATAATGAATGGCTCATTTTGTGAATTGAATAGTTTATTGTGTTTGTGAGTGACTCGGCATTCCGAAGCATTTCTAAAGTCTGCCCCTAATGTGGAAACCCACAGCAAACATTGCGGACCCATTGGTAGAAGTGGAAGCCAGTGGGAATATTGTAGAAAACAAGAGAAATCTAAAACAAGAAATTCATTGATCAGAAAATGTGGTTATTTCAATAGGTGAACTGGAAAATAACAGAAAATGTATTAACTATTATAATGCTTTATAAATATGCATCTATACCTATACCTATACTTTAAATCTAGAGCTTTCTCTGTCTCTGGTTCCTGGCACCGAGCTCCTAACTTTTATAGTTTCTTGAGTAATAAGAGTATTAGGAACATTTTTTCTTCTATTATTTGGTCTTTGACTCTGTTCCTGACCTAAATCCCTGTTCCCAAATCCCTTGGAATTCTGTAAGTTCTAGGAATGTCCCCCCTCCCCCAACCTAATGAGGTACCTCTTGGTGGGCTCCTGGATAGCTTTAGGAAGGGGGCAAGTTACCAGAAAGATCAAGCCATGATTAGAAGCTTGGAACTTTAAGCCCACCACCCATCCTCTGGGAAGGGAAGGGGGCTGGAGATTAAATTAATGACCCATCATTCCTATGTAATAAAGCTTTCATAAAAATCCTTAAAGTATGGGGTTCAGAAAACCTTCTGGTTAGTGAATACTTCTGTGTGCTGGGAGAGTGACCCACTCCAACTCCACAGGCATAGAAGCTCCTGCACTTGGGACCCTTCCAGATCTTCTTCACTGTATCTCTTCATCTGGCAGTTTATCTGTATCCTTTATCATATCTTATATTATAAACTATAAATATAAGTGTTTCTCTCAGTTCTGTGAGCTATTCTAACAAATGATGAAATCCAAGGAGAGGGTCATGGGAGCTGATATGTAGACGCGTTGGGTAGAAATTGTAGTTAACCTGAGGACCTCCTACTTGCTATTGGCATCTGAACTGGGGGGCTGTCTTGTGAGACTGAGCCCTTAACCTGTGGTATATGAATTAACTCCAGTTATTGTCAGAATGGAATTAAATTGTAAGACACTCAGCTGATGTCAAAGAGGATTGCTTGGTCTGGAAAAAAACCCACACATTTGGTGTCAATAGTATTGTGTGTGAGTAAAAGAGAAACATGTTGTTTTTCTTACACACAAACAAATGAACAAAGTACAACCCCTCCCCCCGCCCCGCCGCCCCGCCTCCGCTGTATATAGTTAGGGGATGGTATATTTCTAAAGCTAGCCTGGTCTACCATTGGTCTGAGGTTTTTCTCTTGATGACTTTCCTTTCTGTTATCAACAACTTTTAACACATTAAGCATGACTTTTTATGCGTTATTTGCTGAGTGTGATAACACGGGCTACTACTGTTAGTTCTCAATACTGTGTAGAAGCATGGTAACAAATCCTGTTCCCAGAATGAGTTGTCATGTGCTGTTCTGTTCCCAGAGTGAGTTGTCATGCGCCGTTCCTGTGAAATGAGCCTGTGTCTGACCGTCGATCTGGGAAGGAGAGCCCCTGCTCTTGCTGACTTTCTGAGTGTGCCAGGGCAGAGATTTCGGGTGAGGCCCTACCAACAGGCAACCTCTTCCTAAATTTTTTTCTCTTAATTTGTGATTAGATAGTTTTTAATCTCTGGAAACTTGTATTATGTATCTGGAGAGACAGAAGAGGATATGCCCTTGCAGGCCTGAAAATAAATGGATTTGAGGAAATAAAACTGAAAAAGGGATCATTAGGAAAGCAGCAAGCTGTTGAGAAAACTGCGAGCCAGATACTGTCGTAAAGGCTTGAAATGCTGCAGCAGAGGTGTTTTTTTTTCTCTCTCTCTTTTTTTTTTTTTTAATTTTATAGCTCTCTTCATTCTGAAAGGTCATAGCAATAAGGGAGATGAAGGGTTATTCTTTATGATCTCTAGTAATTTAAAGTACTGTAAACAAATAAATCCTGGAGATGAGGAAATGTTTATTAGCCTTAGGAGACTTAGCAAGAGTTTAGTTAATATATTGATACACCAGGTGGTTGAAATTAGAAGACAAAGATCAGTCCTACGGAAGCATTAATATCTTCACAGAACGCACAGCACAAATTCTTATGACAGTACGTGACATCTTCTTAAGAATAAGAAGTACTGTCTTTCAAATAGAAGCCTGACCAACATAGGAAATAATCAGTGAACATGCAGTACCTGTGCATGGACACAGGAGTTTGCAGAGACTAGAGAAGCAGTTGGCAAATCTGTAAAGAGGATCTCGCGTAGGGCAATTGCTATCAGGCCTCCTATTTCATGTATGCTTTTGATTTGAATTATAATCTCTAATTCTAGAAAAAAACATGTCCTCAAATGAGTAGAGGGATACATTCTCTTAGTTCTTAAATAAAATTTTATATACATACAAATTGTACTTCCTTCGAGATCCACATTGGAAGTATACTCCTAAGCATATGTGGAAATCCGTACAGAACATTGGAGAAGCTCTTGGTATGCTGTTATTCAATGATGACAAATTTTGCCTTGCTCTCCCAGAAAGGGAGCAAGTATTTTTAGATTATATAAACATCCAGAGAGAGTGATAGGCTTGTAACTATACTGGAACTGGGAACCAAAATGGGGTAAGTGCTCAAACCAGACAACCTAAACCTCCAGATGTTCCACATTACCCCAACACATTGTAATTCTCACACATGTCAAGGTTCTCACTTTTGTATCTCCATTGTATGTGGGTCCTCCAGATGGGTTGTGTCCAGTGGAAATGGTGAAATGTAAGGATTGTTTTAAGAAAGGGGAAATTTTGTCTTTCCTTTGGGTTTAATAGGGAAGTTAAAATAGGTTCATTTTGAATAAATCAATAATAGAGATGATTTCTGGGGCAATTACAAGAATTGTATATTCTTAGTGAAGCAGCTGTCTCGTCTTAATTGAAGAATAAAGTTCTCTCTGGTGTTTTCCATTTGTATGTTCAGATCTTAAGACTTTAAATTCACTGGGATCCAGTAAACCAAATGGCTTCTCTGTATTGTGGCTTAGAGGCTTGACTCCTATGGTAATCAGTGAAAGGAAAATTAAGACTAGGAGAGCTTACTGGCTTCTGAACAAGAAATTATTATGTTTAGATCGGATTAAGTTGGTTCGTTACAGAACCCAAGGACTCTGTTTCCTCACCTGGAAAACAAGAGCAGGGGGTAAGTCAGTGGTTCTGGAGCTTGGCATGTATCAGATTTACCTGGAGAACTTGTTAAAACACAGATTAATTGATCTCACTCCCTAGTTTCTGATTTAGTAGGTTTGGGGAGTCCCGATAATTAAGGTTTCTAATAGATTCCCAGGCCATGCTAGTGCTCATAACATGGAAACCACACTTTGGAGGACCACCGGGGTAGATAATGTTTATGATTTCCTTCACACTTACATGCTGTGAGCATAATGGGGCAAAATAAGCTCTGTAGTTTTCCTGCTGGAAAAGAAATTCTGCAAAAACCATTTATCTGCCTCGAGGATATTTGTGTGCAGGGAATTTCTGAGTGATGTTTAAGGTTGTCATCTAATGGCAGCTCTTGTGTCTGTTTATATATGTCAGAGATGCATAAATTTGAGTTGAACTTTAGAAGGTTTGTCTGTGTGCAAGCCATTTAGAAGAAATATTCACCTGAATGGAATTGTTGCAAAGTAATCCTTGGGATCAAACTCCAGTTAAAGTAGCAAACATTTTCTTTTACAAGACAAAATTATATTATTGCTAATAATAATTACAGTTTATATTTATCTGAACCTAAATATCTTAATTTGAATATCTAAAAAGTGTCATGAAAATGAACTCTGTGTTTTACTCAACATTCCAATGACCTTGGCTAAGTAGCAAATAACGTGATGTGTGTTTTTTCCTGGCGATACTTAGGGACAGGTAGGCTTGTTTTAGGTAACATTATAATCAGCAGTATATGTGAGGTTCTGCCTTGCTTCCTGCTCCTTGTTGTGGATCTTTCTAATTAAAGAAATATGTGGCTTTAATAGTCTATGTTTGGGGAAATTTTATTTTGTCACTTTTGTAATGCAATATTCATGCAACCATTTTTATGATACATAAACAATAGATGATGCTTTTTATTTTGTAAATTATCTGGTGACTTCCAGTGTAGCAGTGAGAACTTGGGCTCAAGATGAACAGACAAGAGCATCTACCCCCAGTTCCTCCTTAATTATTAGCTGTAACCTTTTTTTCCATTCATTCGTTTTATTACCTGGGATATAGGACTAATGATAATCTACCTTGTAAAGTTTCTTTAACAATCAAATGGAATAACGCTGATCATACCCGGTACATAAAATGAGTCCATTAAATGTTAGCTATGGTAATGTCTGCCCTGTTTGAGGAACTTTACATACTCTTTCTCTTTTATAAGACATATTAAGTCCTCATTTTAATAGTTATATGAGGAAATATACAAAATCATAAAGTGTCATTTTTTCCTTACCTTTGTATCAGAATTTGGGTCACCAGTCTGATCTCTAGTTAGGATTAATTAGATATATTCCAACGTGAGATCAGAGAATCTTCCCTTCTTTCGATCCTTCATCTGTTCAAATAATAAACATCTTTCTTTTATTTGTCGTCTTGGAGACATGGACCTCAAGGAGCTTACTTTCTAGTAGAGAGATGAGTAGAGAAACAAATAATCCAAACCCAGTCTGTTAAATACTATCACTGAATAAAGTCTGGGAATCCAGAAGGGAGAATGACATATTCTCCTGAAGATCAAGAAACAATTCAGGGGCTCTGTGCTGACAGCTCAGAGCCCGAAGCCTGCTTTGGATTCTGTGTTTCCCTCTCTCTCTGTCCCTTCCCCACTCACACTCTGTCTATCTCTCAAAAATAAATAAACATTAAAAAAAAGAAAGAAACCAGGAAAAACTTGGCATTCCCACTAAGTTTTGGAAGGTGTTTGCCAGGTGACCAAATTGAGGCTAGGGAAAGAATAACTTCTTAAGTAATAAACTTTATCATTTTTTAAAAAGTTTATTTATTTTGAGAGGGGGAGAGAGTGAGAGAGAGAAAGGCAGAGAGAGAGTGGGAGAGAGAGAATCATGAGCAGAGCCCAACGTCAGTGCAGAGCCCAATGTAGGGCTCAAACTCACAAACTGCGAGATCATGACTGGAGCTGAAGTTGGACGCTTAATCATCTGAGCCACCCAGATGCCCCTCAAGTAATAAACTTTAAAAGCTATTGGGGCACCTGGGTGGCTCAGATGGTTAAGCGTCCAACTTCACCTCCAGTCATGATCTCATGGTTTGTGAGTTTGAGCCTTGCATCTGGCTCTCTGCTGTTAGCGTCCATCGTGCTTCAGATCCTCTGTCCCCCACTCTCTCTCTGCCCTGCCCCCCCAAATAAATTAACATTTAAAAAAGCTATTGAAGATGTGATAGAGGTTGCAATGTTAAAAAGTGATAAGTCTGTGTGTCGATAGGATAGGGGATTGGAGGAGGAGGAAGACAGAGATGAAAAGACAATGCTGGATATTCAGAGACCAAAATCTGAACATGCTCATCTGTCATGCAGAATAATTCAGACTTTGTCTTGAGAGTGGTAGAGGAGATATCGAAGTGTTTAAGAAAGTTACTGACATGATCTGATACATGTTTCACAAAGATATGCAGAAAAACCCAGTCTAATCCATATGCTCAAAACAGCAATCAACTAAATGTATGACCCTTTTAAAATTTCCAAAGAGACAACATCTTCAGCAGACTTCTTTTTGCTAAGAGTTCAAGAATTTCCTCTTTTTAGTTGTGAAGGAGAATGATAATTTCATTAGAGTTTTCCTTATAAGATGCTAAAATGATATTATTCATTTAATGAGACATTAGGTACTGCCCTTAGAATTGTAAAATGTGTTGAATAGCTGCTGAAAAAAAAAACAGGTGTAAAATATTGACTTTTACATCAAATGCTGTGAAATTCTTTGTAAACAAAGCTTTTTTTCATGAAAGAATTTATTTGCTGCCTGTACTTACTGCTCACTTGAAGTCATAATTGTCCTTTATTACATCAGATTTTGTTCCATGGAAAGGATTATGATGTTGTAAACAGAATATTATAATTTTGAGTTAAGAAGAATGAGGAACAGATGAAGTCTTAAAAATGCAGATTCTATTTTTATGCAGATATCTTTAGTTTTAAAATACTCAAAAGAAAAATATAAAAATTTGTCCATTAAAAGTCCTAAATAAGCAGAAATATCTTACCTGAATGAATTTTCAAGTTTTCACTAGGCATCTGAAACCCTTAATAAATGTAAACTTTTTCAATTTGAAAACTTAAAAGTTATACCTTAGAAGATGTGAAATACCAACTTTTGTTTTATGAGAATGGCTTTAGATTTATCATTAAAAAATTAAAATTACATTTATGTTTCTATCTCACAACTACTGCTAACCAGTCAATGGAAAATAAATTAAAAAGTCTTTGGCGAGTGGGAGAAATGAAGAACAAATATAAGAAATTTTTGCTTACCTGTCTTCTGAAATGATTGGGAGTCAAAATTTAACAGTGATATTTAGAAAGTTTCCTTTGAGAATTTTTTTTTTTGTCCTGAGGTATATTCTCTTGAATATTTTTCAATCCCTTCCTACACAAAACCACAGGATCTCTTCGGTCTATTTTAACTTAAGATTGGAATGCTACATTATTTTGATGTATGGGATAGAGATAATCTGCCACGTGCTCTTTCTTTACAGGAAATTACTTTCCATGCCTTCTGCAAGTTGAGGCAAATTGGAGCCCTGAATATTTTAGAATGACTGTAGTGGCAAAAAATGAGAGAAGATGTGATTGGATTTTTATCATATTTTTAGACGCCTCCAATTTTATAGTCAGAGACAAAGCATCATGGCTCTGAATGTGAAATTGCTTTCTTTTATATAAAGGCTACTGATGGTGAAATAAAGTGCTCATGTAATAATGATTTGGTTTGTTAATAAGGCCTGATAATTTTGTTATGCAGTAGAACCATTTAGTTATCAGCTGTTTTAACCTAAATAAGCTAGTGCATTACCAGAGATGTTTTAGTTATCATTTATATCAAATAACATCTGGCATTTTAGAATTATTCTTCTGCATCTATACAACCACAGACTGCCCTACACCTAGACCCAATGAGAAAGACTCCAGAGACATGGTAAGCGTGGATTATAGACTCAGAAGGCAGAAGTTTAAGGACAGTTTTGTCACTTATTAGAGGATGACTTTCAGCCGGTCTCTAACTTTTCTGCTGTCTACTTTATTCATCTTTAAAATTGAAATTAAAATAATCAAACTCATAGAGTTATTTCTGAGAATAAAATTAGGTCATTGATGTGAAATTTCTCTGTAAACCCTAAAATCCTATATAAATGTAAGGTACTATTATAATTTTCATTTTATTTTTACTGCTATAATCCCTTTTCTTTAAACAGTTGTCACTGAGAATACCAAGTTTTGTATCAAGTCTGGTTATTCAGCCCTTATGGCTCAGAAGTTTTGGCATTAGTCTTATAGAATTATTGGTCTTGTCTGATAAACCATCCAGACTTTGGAATCAGATAACTAAGCATTTCATTGTCTGAGGATCTGAGTATATATTAATTTTGTATTGTCACACAACAGAAATCTGCATTAGTTATTTGTTTCTTCATTACAGATTAACCCAAAACTTAACAACCTAAAATAAACATTTAGTATCTTATAGTTTCTGTGGATCAGGAATATTACGGAGGAAGCTTAGTTGGGTGTCAGGGTCTCCTGTTAGGTTTCAGTCAAGCTATTGGCTAAGGCAGTGGTCTCATCTTAAGGCTCAAATTGGAGGGGTTGATCTGTTTCCAGGCTCATTCCCATATTTGTAGGCGGGTCTTGGTTTTTCAACATATGGGCCCTTCCATAGGCAATTTGAGAGACAGAAATGGAGAGACAGAGAAAGAGGGAGAGAGAAGAAACCATCTGAAGATGGAGGCCATAGTTATTTTCTAACCTAATCTTTACAGTAACGGTCTATTACTTCCACCATATTTTATTAATTAGAAGAGAGGAAGACCAGCCTCTTCTCAAGGGGACTACACAAGGACACCAACAAGCAGGAATTATTAGAGACGTTCTTAGTGGTGCCTGCATCATTTATCCTCTGGTTTCCAGAATTCATGGCCCTCTCAAATGCGAAATACAGTTACCCCTTCCCAAAGCTCTATCTTATTTTATTATGGCATTAGCTTAAAAATCCAACATCTTAGCTGTAAACCAGGGCCAGGTGTAAACAAGTTTTCTGGGTATAGTTTCTTAAGTATAGCTTTCTGAATACCACCTCTCCTAATCTATGGACATGTGAAACAAAACCAACAAGTTGTCTTTCCCTCATACCCCTAACATGTAATGATTGAGCAGGCATAGTGTAACTAGTATAAGCATTCTTGTTCAAAAGGAATAAAATGGGAGCCTCAGAGGAATTTCTGGCCCATAAAA
The DNA here is from genome assembly GCF_028018385.1 of Neofelis nebulosa. Lineage (NCBI taxonomy): Eukaryota > Metazoa > Chordata > Mammalia > Carnivora > Felidae > Neofelis > Neofelis nebulosa. Next base: position 207,132,274 of record NC_080782.1, on the reverse strand, counting down.
ATTCTGAAACCTAGCCAGGCAAATATTAGGATTTCCTCCATTAGGTTTCAAAGCCTGGGAATAATTCTCCATGGCTCCCAGCTCCACAGTTTGGGCTCTTGCTATCATCTTCATATTTAATTTGTCACCAAAGGCAGCATATGTATGTAGCTGAGCATCCCTTTCAGTCTGCTGCCTGTCAGTAAAATTCTAAAGATCTGATGTCCTCTCCTGATTGTATGCTATATTCTCCTCAGGCAAAATGGACATGTTGGTGCATAAATAACTCTTAAGAACTTTCTAGGTGTTTTGTATACTTTCTTGGGGTTCATTCCACTTGACAAAGGCTTTATCACAAATTTCTTCATGGTAACTCTTCTCTCCTTTGGGATCTTGCTGAACAGATAAGGGACAATGCCCTGAAGCTTCATAGGAACCCTGTTGCTTGATTGGGGAGAGCTGCATGGCAGACTGTTAATCTGTTTTCATTTATTCTATGTTCAAAATGATTGAAACTAAGCTGTGTTGTTTAGAGATTCCCACATAAATACAGAAAACATAGGATCAACTAACAAAAATATTAGAATAGTAGCTACCTCTGGGAAGAGGGAGAGGGATGTGGGAAGAAGTATAAGAGGGGCTTTAAAGTTGTTTTTTGGGGTGCCTGGTGGCTCTGTCAGTTAAGTGTTTGACTTCAGCTCAGGTCATGATCTCAAAGCTTGTGAGTTCAAACCCTGTTTCAGGCTCTGCCTCCAGCTCAGAGCCTGGAGCCCACTTGGGATTCTGAGTCTCCCACTCTCTCTGCCCCTCCCCTGCTCACGTTCTGTCTCTTTCTCCTTCAAAAATAAATAAACACTAGGGGCGCCTGGGTGGCTCAGTCGGTTGAGCATCCGACTTCGGCTCAGGTCATGACCTCGCTGTCCGTGAGTTCGAGCCCCGCATCGGGCTCTGTGCTGACAGCTCAGAGCCTGGAGCCTGCTTCAGATTCTGTGTCTCCCTCTCTCTCTGACCCTCCCCCATTCATGCTCTGTCTCTCTCTGTCTCAAAAATAAATAAACATTAAAAAAAATAATAAACACTAAAAAAATTTTTTTACTTGTTTTTATTTTCTCATATATTATTCTGGATGATAGATACACTGACATTTGTTTTATAGTTTTACTAAGATGTAAATAAATATATACATATAGATACTTGATCTCCTCTTTTCTACATGGCTCATATACAAGAGCAAAAAAGAAAAAAAGTATAGTAACTAAAATGCAATAGAGGAGTGGTTTCTGAAACTGAAAGAAAGTGTAGGAGTTTATGTCTTAAAATTGAAGGTAGAGAGAACGTCAAGGGGTGAAGTTGTAATGCCATTAAAAGCTTCAATCATATATAGTTGTTAGGTGACTGAACTGAATTAAATTAATATGCTTGGACTTTTGGCATGTTTTATCAGCCATTTACTAATGTTTTTCTAAAAAGCAACCCATTCCAGGAGAAGAGCATTAAACATAATAATGCTGCCATTCATCACATCCAGAGCAGCGGCTTTCTCCTTCTGCTCAGTTTTGTGTTCCATTTTTGCTTTGTGAAGCCAAAGGAAAAAGACAAGCAAAAGAGTTTGGGGGCAAGGATTAAGCATACTTTATTGCAGAATTTTGAGAAAGGGCCCTCCTCAAGGACAATTATTCTGAATCATTGGTGAAGTTCTGTAGACTTAATAAGGGAAAGAGGGAGGAAGCTTCACTCTTTCATGTATTCATATAGAGAACATGGTTAGCTAATGATATTAAAAAGATGGGAAATGAGCTATAGCCAAAATTTTCTTCCCAAAGCATTTTAGTTCTGATTTGCCACTCTTTTGATGAAAATTCATCAACCTTCAGTGACTCCTTGTTTGCTCTGAGTAAAAGGCATACTTTCATGATGTGACATATGCTTTCCTCTCCAGGCCTACGTCTTGACTTCCCACCCTACTTCCAGGACAGTTTGGCTCTGCAAGCTGCCAGCTTATCGCTTTTCAGGAACACACCAAACCATCTCTCTGTTCATGCTCATGGACACGTTCTTCTCTCTGCCCCAACGACATTTCACCGGCTACCTTCTGGTCACCCTTTAGATGTGGAAGATATTGGATACAGAGAGAAAGTGCTCTTGTCTCCTCCCCAGGTTGGGGGTAGTTAGATGTTGTCTCTGATGGAATTGGATTGACCTTGCCTTCTATGTTATTTGTTTCCCAGCATTGACTTTAAATTTCTTAGAGGGCAGAAACTAGCTCTGTAGTTTTGTCTTTATGATCTTACAGTGCATTGTACCCGGTAAGCCCCTCGTAAATGTTTGTTGGCTAAACAGATTAAACAGATGGATGCATTTGGTGGTTGATTGGTACAGTTCAGAGGCTACTCTAATGAAAAAGGTATAGAAAATAGAGAGTTGAGTGGAGTGATTAAGCATGTGGGCTTTAGAACCTGACTCCCCAGAATGGAATATTGTCTCTACCACTTAATAACTGTGGGTTCTTGGGAAAGTTAGGTAAACTTTCTTGCCTTAGCTCTAAGGTGAAACCCTTAGCTTAAAGTGTTTAGTAATAATACTAGCTTCATTGGGTTTTTGGAGTGATAAAATGAAGTAATATATGTTAAGTGCTTTAGACAGTGCTGAGACCTACTAAGTAACTCAGTACACTTAAAATTGTTCCAGATGACAGATCACTGCATTTAATGAACACTCATGAGGGCCGATGAAAGTAGATCCAGGAAAGAGAAGAGCAAGAAGTCCCTTACCTGTGCATACTTGCTTGAAACTCTCATTTCCCTGATTATGCTACTAAACATAGCATATTGAAATTTTTGTACTAGTATGTCTCTCCATTTTATCCTGAAGATCGGGGTAAGAAGGTCCATATCCTTGTCGAGTACTGCTGCATCACCAATGCCAGTGCATAGATATTCCTCAACAAATATTTGCAAATGATCAATAAGCAGAGCTTGGTGAAATCATTTGATGCTTTTATGGCCTGTGTTCTAATAACCTAGACGGTAAGTAACTGAGAGTCTGAAAAATTCTAAGCTGAAAACAGATATTGCAACTACCATGTCTCTTAACAGGGATCCCTTGAAATTCTCTCGTCTTGAAGTTTTAAGTGTAAATGTGCCCTTTACCTATGTGTGCGATTAGGGATGACATAAGTGGGGATGGGTCCACCAGAGGTAAAGTCAAGGAAGAGTAAGGGCAAGGCACTGAACCCAGGAGCAAGGTCCCAGTTACATGAGAATGACAGTCGTGTCGACTAGAGAGAACCCCAAGTGCATCGGGGGAAGGGTGTACACATAACCACCACAGCTTCACATTTCATTACAAGATTAAAGAAAAAAAGATGAGGGGCGCCTGGGTGGCGTAGTCGGTTAAGCGTCCGACTTCAGCCAGGTCACGATCTCGCGGTCCGTGAGTTCGAGCCCCGCGTCAGGCTCTGGGCTGATGGCTCAGAGCCTGGAGCCTGTTTCCGATTCTGTGTCTCCCTCTCTCTCTGCGCCTCCCCCGTTCATGCTCTGTCTCTCTCTGTCCCAAAAATAAATAAACGTTGAAAAAAAAAAATTTAAAAAAAAAAAAAAAAAAAAGAAAAAAAGATGAGTGGGTTTAGGGAGATAAGGCTGTGAGTTAATAGCTCACTGTTTGGAGAGCCCCATATATAACAGCCCAGGACACAAACTTATTTGATGAATGATATCTTCAGGGAATTTCCAGAAAAATAAAAGTTTTCCAATTAGTTTTCTTCAGATAATGTCACTGCCTTATAAAAACACATGGTAGTTTAATTCATTTTTCATGTGTAGGTTTGCTGCAGATTTAGACAAAGGTAAGTGAACCCAGCTTTACTCTCAGGATACATATTTCAAAATGTTGTACTGGTTCTTAGACAGGTAACTTCCACCAGCCAGCCCTCAAGGTGAATAAGAAACACCTTGTTGGCTCTTTGGAACACTAACTCTTTCAGGGCATTACACTTCATCTCTACTACACTAATTGGCAATGTGGGAACCTAAAGCAGTAATGTATCTCCTAGAAGAGTTGTTACCTCACACCCAGGGAATAGTTTACTTACCTAGTAGAATCATAGAATAGCAGAATTTGGAGGAATTTTGAGCCATAATCTATACCGGCCTTGGCCAGAGGAGCACAGGAGAGACAGGCTCATTGCATGCAGCTCTCATCTCAGAGGCAGCCTAGTAGTTTTAAAATCCTCTTCTATTTACTCCCTTCCCTCTTTTTGGCCAAGAAAATCCAGGCTAATTCTGGATGGGAGCCATCACATCATGACATTTTCCTGTTGTGTGAGTGAGTTTTGTAATGTTTTCTTTAATGTCACCAGACAGGAAGTATGATCCTGACATTGTTCATCTTGGGGGAGAACTTTCAGAAGAATTTTGTTTAACCTGTTTCTAAAGTGCATAGATCTATTTAATTTAAAATTTCTTGCTAGAATCATTACATATTCACAGCATGTAACAAGCTCCAGCCTCAGGTATTTTTCTTAACTTTCTAATGCTGTGTCTTAAATGGATTAAGTCTTATTTTACTCAGAAAACACTGTGGCATGTTCCTTAAGAATTGGTTTCCTCTAGCCAGTTGGTCAGAGGTTTGAATCTGGCTCTGTCTACTAGCTCATGGATTGGGAAGTTTTGATATAGCTCCTTCAAGACTCACTGTGCTTCTCTAGGATAATAACATCTTATTTCAGAGGTTGGTTGTGAGGATTAAGTAAGAGAATGCTTTGTGAAGCTTCCACTACAGTACGTGACACATTGTCAATCCTGGGTACATGTCAGCTATTGTCATCCTCATTATTACTATTGCACAGAATAGTCAGGGTTGAAGATGGCTCCGTGACATAAAACTGTTTTTAAAAAATTAGTAATGTAAGGGAAAAGTTCTTTATTTTCATAAACTTGAAAGGCTACATAAAATAGTTGACATTTTCATTCTAAATTGTTCTATTGTAGTCATAAAATGTAATTTTAAAATTTGCTTGTTAATCTTCTATACGTACACAAAATCTTCAGAAAGTTGAAAGTTTCTGGTAATTTCCACTTTCTGCTGATTTTTTTTTTTCACTTTCCACGCATTTAAACTACCTTTAACTCAGTACAAATGAGAACTCTTTCCCAGAGTTTGTCATTCACTCATCTTTCTTCCATGCTAACAATCGTAAATCATAGAATTTTAATACAGGGGAGAGAGGATTGGCCTGGTTATGATATGACAAAATGTAAATCCTTAACTTGGTTAGTTTATATCTATGTTTCTTGAGCAAATGTTTGCTCTCTCTTGATCCTATTTGCTTCTTTGTAAAATAAAGATAATGATACCTCACAGAATTAAAAAGAAAATAACTGGGTTCACTTGGTTTGACAAAAAGCTATTAGGAACTATTTAATGTAAAGCAAATTAGTCTTCTGTAGTGCAGACCAATCCGCATGGTGGAGATGAAGTGAGACCCTGGGCATTTAAGCTCTGTCCAAGGTTGAAGGGCCGGCTTAGATAATGTCTGGCCATATCCTGGGTCTGCTACACCAGAGCTAATCAAAATATGCTCTCACCAGCATTTTCTTCATGAGATATCTGATGGGTAAGTGTTGTATGGACAAATACATTTAGGAATGCTGCACATTACAACTCCCACACCCTTGTACATTCACGGTGCTCATTAATTTATTAAAAACCAAGAATTCCCCTAGTGGAGAAACTTATTTAACATTGTATATTGGTGTTTTTCAAACATATTTGATGTTGGGACCCACTGACGACTCTCAGAAGAAAGCATATGCTAGAGAGAGCTGATGGCCTGAGAATGGAAATGATGAAATTATTATAGTACTAATTCATGTCATTGTCTTCAGAAGAACTCAGACACCCACATATGTACAGACCCATAGAAAGATTGGTATTCTATAGGGGGTCAGTCACAAAGATTGAGAACATGAGAATAGAAGCATAGTTGGGGAGTAGATGACCTCTCTTTTAGACTTTGTGAGTTTGGCTTTTTCTGAAACAGTCAAGTGAGGATTGTGTGACTGGAAGTTGGGTGCATGGCTCTGACTCTGAAGAAAGAGATCTATGTTGCAGATATAGTTGGTTTTCACTAATTGATACTTTTAGTCAACAAATTTGTCATACCTTAGGACAATGGAAACTTTGGCAGTACATATGTGCAGAAAGAGTGTGTTTTCATCTAAAAAGAGAATGGGATCGCAAGAGACATGCAAGAATCTCTAACACTTAAAAAGTAGGCATAGGAAGAGGAAGGGTCAATTGCTAATTTTTAATTGCTGTTTATCCACTATTGCTTTTTGTATTAATGACCACTAATACTTTTGTCTTTTTTTAAAAATTTTTTTTTTTAACGTTTATTTATTTTTGAGACAGAGAGAGACAGAGCATGAACAGGGGAGGAGCAGAGAGAGAGGGAGACACAGAATCTGAAACAGGCTCCAGGCTCCGAGCTGTCAGCACAGAGCCCGACGCGGGGCTCGAACCCACGGACTGTGAGATCATGACCTGAGTCGAAGTCGGATGCTTAACCGACCAAGCCACGCAGGCGCCCCAATACTTTTGTCTTAATGACCAGAAAACACTCAGGAAAATTGTGATATGTCTGAAATCCAGTAGCTAGAGAGTGGCAGATTTTGATTTCCAACACAGGCCTCTTGACGCATGCTGACTTAGATTTTTTCCCCTCTACATACTATTAACATTCTCTTATGCACACATCCTTTAGAATCTTGCTCTCATGGGATTTACATAAAAGATACAGAATACTGTAAATATCAGTGTTGTGGTTTTGGGTTATAAGTTACATAGGATTTGGCAGAAGGTTATCAGTGAGTCTTTCCATCCCTCTTACAGAACCAGTAAAACCAGTAAGGGTGTTACCTAGGCTGAGAATAATGGATGTGTTACTTTGAACTATTATAAGAGGTTAGGAGAAGAAATTAGTGTTTCAGCGAAGTAAGAGTTAATTGATTGCATAGTATGATGGTCTTTTTTTCCCCTTTGTGTTTTAATTTTTAAATTTATTTTTATAGCACAAGGTATTAGATTTTAATGTTTAAATAGGAAATAAGAGAAACTTCATGTAATATATATAATATATATGTGTATATGTATATATATATATACATATACATGTGTATAGGTACATGTGTATATGTAACATGTATAACATATGTTTACACATATGTTTACTCATACATGTTTATATGACAATAGAAATAGAAATAAAATTCAGTGGTCAATCTAAGAACCAAACTATATATATCTAAGAACCAAACTGTTGCTGGATTGTATCTTCATCATTTACATTTTCATTGTCAGTGCTTAGGTTTTGTTATTAACCCTTTTCAAAATAGGTTATTTCCCATCTGCAATGAAATGGAAATGTTTGGGTTTGCTGCAAAAGTGCTGAATGAAGTGGTGGTCTCTACAATGAAAAACTTAGAAACAGTTGTTTTGGTGTTTTGAACCATCTCAGAAAAGCACATGCCAATCTAATAGCAAAAAGAACATCTTTAAAAGGAAAAATATCTGGGGCGCCTGGGTGGCGCAGTCGGTTAAGCGTCCAACTTCAGCCAGGTCACGATCTTGCGGTCCGTGAGTTCGAGCCCCGCGTCAGGCTCTGGGCTGATGGCTCGGAGCCTGGAGCCTGTTTCCGATTCTGTGTCTCCCTCTCTCTCTGCCCCTCCCCCGTTCATGCTCTGTCTCTCTCTGTCCCAAAAATAAATAAAAAAATGTTGAAAAAAAAAATTTAAAAAAAAAAAAAAGGAAAAATATCTGGGCTGGTTGTTGCACATTGTCATGCATTAGTAATAACTAGACAATCGATTCTGAAGAAAAGGAAAATGTATCGCTAATCATTAGTCACTGATAAAACACTGTGCCAAGCCAATAAATTCCAACTATGTAGAGACTGTGGTCTTTAATGTTAGTTTGCATTTCCCTACCCCTTGTGTAGTTTTCCTCCAACCGCTGTGAACTCTGCCAGAATATAATCCCCCTTCCCAACTATACTGGTGTCCTAGGGCTGCTATAATGAAATGCCAAACACTGGGTGAATTAAAACAATACAAATTGGTGGTCTCACAGTTTTGGAGTCTTGAAGTGTGAAAACAAGTGTTGGCAGGACCATGTTCTCTGTGACTGCTTTAGGGGGCAGTCTTTTCTTGCCTCTAATAGCCTTTAGAGTTTGCAGGCAAACCTTGGTGTTCCCTGGCTTGTAGAAGCACCACGCAGTCACCTGGCTATCTTTTCCCTGTGGGTCTTCACATCATTTCCCTTCTGTTCATGTGTGTCTTTGTGTCCAGTTTCCTCTTATTAGAAGGATAACAGTCATTTTGGATCAGGGCCCAGGCTGATAACCTCATTTTAACTTGATTCCCTCTGGACTCTCTGTTACCAAATAAGGTCACATTCTCTGGTAATAGGGGTTACGACTTAACTGCATCTTTTTGGGGGACATGATTCAACCCATAACACCAATCTTTGGAATTTTGCCTAATGGCATCCTCTTCCTCTGCTTCTCAGATCCTCCTGCTAGCTGAAGAAAGGTTGGCATATTACCTGGCTTTCTCACTTAGCATCTCTCTCATTTCAATAAGGAACTAGATATTTCCTTCCAATCTCCATACAAGTTTGTTATATCCTTGTTGCGTTAGTGGTTGGTAATGCTTGGTGTTGGAATCCCCTTAGAAACTTGTGTAATCATTCTGGGCTGTGATCTGGGAATAAGTTTTAAAAATGCATCCAGGTGATTTAATACACAAATAATGCTGGAATCCTATACAGTAGGAATAATCTTGAATTTATGCTGCATATTCTTTTGATACTTTGCTCTGAGATCATTATTTCCTCTTACAGTGTTTTCCCTCTTACATTCTAGAACCTTATGAAATGCTACAGCATATGTGTTTCAGTATATGAATAATAGTGAAGAGCCTTAGATAAAGCACATGGGGAAGAAAAGATAATCAGACATGTAAGAAGAATCATGTTGGCAATGGGAGAAACATTTAAATTCTAGTTAGGAGGAGGCCAAAACCAATTAATTTGCCTATTCCTTTAGAAATGGGCTTCTTTGGGGCGCCTGGGTGGCGCAGTCGGTTAAGCGTCCGACTTCAGCCAGGTCACGATCTCGCGGTCCGTGAGTTCGAGCCCCGCGTCAGGCTCTGGGCTGATGGCTCAGAGCCTGGAGCCTGTTTCCGATTCTGTGTCTCCCTCTCTCTCTGCCCCTCCCCCGTTCATGCTCTGTCTCTCTGTCCCAAAAATAAAAAAAAATAAAAAAAAATAAAAAAAAAAAAAAGAAATGGGCTTCTTTGAGATAAAGAGAAGGACAAACACATAAAATCAGGCCCTGCAGAGTGCTAGAGGTGTCAGATCAACAGGCCCGAGATAGTCCCATGAATCTGATAATGAGAGGGGAAAATAAAAAAGGAAGGTACATGTGCCTTCATAGTAAAATGTGAATGCTGAGGCTTGAGAGGGTTATTCTTTTTATTTATTTTTTTTCCAATATATGAAATTTATTGTCAAATTGGTTTCCATACAAAACCCAGTGCTTATCCCAAAAGGTGCCCCCCTCAATACCCATCCCGCACCCTCCCCTCCCTCCCACCCCCCATCAACCCTCAGTTTGTTCTCAGTTTCCAACAGTCTCTTATGCTTTGGCTCTCTCCCACTCTAACCTCTTTTTTTTTTTTCCTTCCCCACCCCCATGGGTTTCTGTTACGTTTCTCAGGATCCACATAAGAGTGAAACCATATGGTATCTGTCTTTCTCTGTATGGCTTATTTCACTTAGCATCACATTCTCCAGTTCCATCCACGTTGCTACAAAAGACCATATTTCATTCTTTCTCATTGCCACATAGTATTCCATTGTGTATATAAACCACAATTTCTTTATCCATTCATCAGTTGATGGACATTTAGGCTCTTTCCATAATTTGGCTATTGTTGAGAGTGCTGCTATAAACATTGGGGTACAAGTGCCCCTATGCATCAGTACTCCTGTATCCCTTGGGTAAATTCCTAGCAGTGCTATTGCTGGGTCATAGGGTAGGTCTATTTTTAATTTTCTGAGGAACCTCCACACTGCTTTCCAGAGCGGCTGCACCAATTTGCATTCCCACCAACAGTGCAAGAGGGTTCCCGTTTCTCCACATCCTCTCCAGCATCTATAGTCTCCTGATTTGTTCATTTTGGCCACTCTGACTGGCGTGAGGTGATATCTGAGTGTGGTTTTGATTTGTATTTCCCTGATGAGGAGCGACGTTGAGCATCTTTTCATGTGCCTGTTGGCCATGTGGATGTCTTCTTTAGAGAAGTGTCTATTAATGCTTTCTGCCCATTTCTTCACTGTGTTATTTGTTTTTCGGGTGTGGAGTTTGGTGAGCTCTTTATAGATTTTGGATACTAGCCCTTTGTCTGATATGTCATTTGCAAATATCTTTTCCCATTCCGTTGGTTGCCTTTTAGTTTTGTTGGTTGTTTCCTTTGCTGTGCAGAAGCTTTTTATCTTCATAAGGTCCCAGTAATTCGTTTTTGTTTTTAATTCCCTTGCCTTTGGGGATGTGTCGAGTAAGAGATTGCTACGGCTGAGGTCAGAGAGGTCCTTTCCTGCTTTCTCCTCTAGAGTTTTGATGGTTTCCTGTCTCACATTCAGGTCCTTTATCCATTTTGAGTTTATTTTTGTGAATGGTGTGAGAAGGTGGTCTAGTTTCAACCTTCTGCATGTTTCTGTCCAGTTCTCCCAGCACCATTTGTTAAAGAGACTGTCTTTTTTTCCATTGGATATTCTTTCCTGCTTTGTCAAAGATTAGTTGGCCATATGTTTGTGGGTCTAGTTCTGGGGTTTCTATTCTATTCCATTGGTCTATGTGTCTGTTTTTGTGCCAATACCATGCTGTCTTGATGATGACAGCTTTGTAGTAGAGGCTAAAGTCTGGGATTGTGATGCCTTCTGCTTTGGTCTTCTTCAAAATTACTTTGGCTATTCGGGGCCTTTTGTGGTTCCATATGAATTTTAGGATGGCTTGTTCTAGTTTCGAGAAGAATGCTGGTGCAATTTTGATTGGGATTGCATTGAATGTGTAGATAGCTTTGGGTAGTATTGACATTTTGACAATGTTTATTCTTCCAATCCATGAGCAGGGAATGTCTTTCCATTTCTTTATATCTTCTTCAATTAGAGAGGGTTATTCTTTTTAAAAATAAGTGTATTTTAAGTTTATTGTGGCTTAGAGAATAAGAGTACTAATATACTTATATGCAAATAAATGAGCTCATTATGTATGAGGGGCTTATTGGGGTAATACAGTATACATTGTTTTCCATTTTGTTTCAACATTTATTTCCTCTTTTGAATGGGAATGAGTGTGTGTGTGTGTGTGTGTGTGTGTGTGTGTGTGTGTGTTTAAACACCTAAAGCTATCATTGTTTCAACACCCTAAAACTACCATGTTCCAGTACTGTTTTAACTTTCCCTGCTTTCTATACAGTTGGTAAGGAATTAATATATTGCACCAAATAATATTACTCTTTTGAAGTATTTGCCCAAGGCCATGAACATTAGATGTTCTGTTTTAACTGTGACTTAGGAGAATGCAGGTCTGAAAATATAGGGTCAAGGTAGGACAAAACCCTTCTCAGAACAATGGTTGAAACCTAGTTTTACTTGATTGATGAGCTAGACTACTGTTGATGACTATCTAACATTCTTCACATCTCCATCCCAGGGCACATAACATGTTTATGTCAATTCTAGTCATAGTTCCTAAAGCTATTATAAAAATAACACTTGCAGACATTTAAGTTATGATTTACTTAAATATACCCTTGCTCTTTGCGCAATACAATTTATTTAGTTTGGTTTGTTCTGAATTATTTTTAAGATAATCCCATTGCAAAGGAGGATGCATTGGGAAGTCTTTTGATTAGATTCTAGAAAAAAAAAAGAGAGTGACTGACAAATTCCCCAAAAGGTATATTAATAAAATTTTGGAAAACCTCTGAAGGATTATATTCTCTAGAGAGATATGACCATCTATTGGACACATTAGCTTTTAAAGTCACTTTATTTTTAAGTTTAAATAGAGATCTATGAAAAATGCTGTTTTGAATCCTGGAATTCAAATGCAACCTTTTCCATTGTTAATCTTTCTTGAAGTATAAAGAGATAAGAATAAAGAGGAAATTATTTCATCTTAAATTTAGCTCCATGTACTTTCTTTTTTCTTTTTAACTCACCTGCCTTTTATGGACACTGCCTACGAACTATTATAGAGAATACAAAATAACTGTTTCATGTAGTTTTTACATATAGGAAACTAGAATACATGTGAAGTAACTGTACATATAAAACACCATGTTTAGGAAAATGCTGCAGAGACGGTATGTCATCAGTCTTAAATTAAGAATGTTAACTCCACGAAAGCAATAATCATGTTTACCTTGCTTATTTATGTTTTGACGGCACTTAACTTAGTGCCTTATGCATTGTGCATATTTAACAAATGTATCTGGATTGAATGAATAAGAAGCAAATTGGGATGAAGAGATTATAAATGTTCTGGGAAGGAGGATTGCAATTTGAATTGGAATGGAATGGAAAAGCTGCTAAAGACAATCCAGAAAAGCTGAAAATTAAAGTAGACCTTGAAGAACATTTAAAGTTTGAACAAAAATAGAGTGGAGTCTGTACGGGTATGTATATGTGTGGGTGCATGTGTGCTGCTATGAATGTAGAAACAATGTGGAAAAAAAAATCAAAGTGGCAGGTGTAGACATGTTGTGGACAGAGACAAAATAATCATGCATCAGTGGAAGATCTGGGGAGTTAAATAGGAAATAAAGCTGAATAGTTTGGGTAAAATCAATCTACTGGAAAGCCTTGCTCTTCCATTTTGGAAGTTTAAGCTTTACACTAAATATGTATTTGTTACCATTATCAGTTTTAGGAAGAAGTATTTATATTCTTAACATATTTGAAGTCTGAGTTGCTCATAAACGGAAAATGCTATAAAAGAACGTTTGACAAATATCTTTAAACTTTTCACTGCCTTAATTATGTAAGAATCATAGTTATTTTTTCCCAGCAATGTGATAATTAGCATTTTGTTGTATATGTCATATACATATATAATTTATACTTATTATACATATGTTTATTACATATGTATATTTTCTTTTTATTATCAAGTAGTTTAGGAGATGATCCCTTGGCTCCAGATCAAGACCAAATGACCAGTTAAGGGGCTTTTGCAGTCACGCTGGAAGCATCTAGTAAACTTGGGACCAGGTAATGTAGAGGAAGTGGAAAAACAGGGAGAATGAATCAGCATAGTTTAATAACCAGAATAAGAAGTGGGAAGGATAAGAAGAAGCAAAATATTACTCCAAAGTTTTGATATTGGGTGCTGAGGAAATGGTGGCTTCATTCTTCCTCTTATTATCATATCTAAATTTTCTTTCCTCTCTGCTTGGATGATTTGGTCAGTGTTTCCTGTCTGCCTGCCTTTCTCCTAAGGTTCCTTCTATTTCCTGTCTGGGTAGGGTGTCTGTCTTACACAATCTTACAGTATCCTTTGCAGGTCAATGTGATAACACTCATCACACTGATCATAAATATTTGCTTATATCTGTCTTCTGTACTGCATTCCTTCAGTGTAAAGGTTAAGTATTTCTAGTGTCTAATACTAGTTATTGTGTGGTAAGGTGTAAGTTGAATTAATGAGGTTTTTTTTTTTTTTGCAATAATTCCTAAGCTAAGACTTGGATATATAGTACCTAGAAATTCAGTTGTAAAAAGTTCTACCATGCCGAAGATTTCTAACCTCTTCTCTTTTTTGTTGTAATTTGTATAACACTATTTCAGCTTTAAATGATATATTAGGTTTACAGTGGAACGAGAGGAACATTTAAAGTTTTTTATTTTTTTCTTTAGGGTTCTGTGAAATCTCAGAACAGAGAAATGCTAAAGATAATGGCTGCCACCAAATTTCTAGATTTTCAATGGTCACTTTGGTCTTTTATTTCTGAGCTATCTGGAAAATTCAGATATAGCCCCCAACATACTGAATATTTACACTTCAGGGAGCACTGGTGAGAGTGAGGTATGAAATAATGAACTAAGAAGCTCATATGTAAGTATCTTATTTTAGATAGTATAGATTTTTTAAAAAAGCATGTCCCTTTCCTTAAATTCTTAAATAGTATTTTATTTGCCTGAGCTTCAGCTAAAAATGAGGATAACAGCTGTTATATTAAGACATTAAAGATTCTGTATGTTTAATCTCTATGTGTATGACATTTATGTTGCTAAACTAATTCGAGAGCTTTTCTTTCTAAAATAAATTGCTAACATGGAATGTATTTTGAGTAAAGAAATACAAACATTACAGAGACAGATTTTAGGGACAGTATTGTTGACTATGGAAGGAATATACAAGATACCAGATTTGCCATTGGCTAGTTTTTGACCTTGAAGATCTTTTTTTTTTTTTTTTTTTCTCTCTCTGGGTCTCAAGTTTTTATCTCTGAATGGATATGTAATTAATTTTGTTGTTTGCTTGTTTCCAAGCAGGGATATTAACAAGTTCTTTTAATTTTTTAATGTTTATTTATTTATTTTTAGAGACAGAGTGAAAGCACAAGCCAGGGAGGGACAGAGAGAGAGGAGAAAGGGAGAATCCCAAGCAGGATCTGAGCTGTCAGGGCAGAGCCCAAAACAGTGCTCTAACTCATGAAACATGAGATCATGACCTGAGCTGAAATCAAGAGTCAGACACTTAACTAACTGAGCCACCCTGGCTCCCTAACAAATTCTTTTTAATGTAACTTATGAACAATGCAAATTTTCTCAATAGGAAATATTTACTATTATCAGTTTATGAAGAAGTATTGATATTCTTAACATATTTGAAATTTAGGTTGCCCATAAATAGAAACTACTTTAGAAAAGATTTGGAAGGGGCCCTGGGTGGCTCATTTGGTTGAGCATCTGACTCTCGGTTTAGGCTCAGGTCATGATCTCACCATTTGTGGGTTCTAGCCCATATTGGACTCTGTGCTGAGAGTCTGGAGCCTGCTTGGGGTTCTGTCTCCCTCTCTCCCTCTGCCTGTACCCCTGCTCCACTCATGTATGTTCTTTTTCTCTCAAAGTAAATAAATAAATATTTAAAAAATAAATGTTTTGGCAAATAGCTTTATACTTTTTGCTGCCTCAATTATATAAGATCCATAGTCTTTATTTTTCCCCAATGATATAATTATAATTAGCATGTTGTTATATAAATTATCCAATAAGTAGAAACATGGCATTTTCTTTTTTGTATCTTAAGACTTATTACATTTTAAGTCAATTTTCCAAAGATTTTTCTTCACCAGCCTCTTATATTCTGCCATAAGATAAAAATTCTGAGTTGAGTTTTTTGTTTGTTTGTTTGTTTTTGTCAACATGTATTATCTGTAATGTTAAACAGCTAATTACTTCAAAGACATTATTTTTGGTAAAGAAATGCTTATCCACCCATAATTATTTATTGAGTGTCTTCTAGGCATTTTTGTAGGTCCTAGAGTCATAATCATTGATAGACAAGATTTCTGCCCTTCTGAAGCTGACATTCCAATAAGAAGAGAGTAAAAACAATTTTTTTTTTTGGAAAAACAGTGGTAGGTGCATAGAGAAAATTAAACAGTTAAGGATATTACTGAAAATTTAAATAGGGGAGTCATGAAAAGCACCTCTATAAAGAGAGAAGGGGTTGTAGGAATGAGGTCTGTAGACATTTGAAGAAAGAACAGCTGGGCTAGGAGTCCCAGCAAAGGCAAAACTCTCAGGCAGAAGCATGCCTGGAATGCTCCAAGAAGTGCAAGATCCATCTGGCAGAATTGGAAGAAGTAATTTTGAGAAGAATTGTGGAAAGGCAAGTCATGTGCTGTTGTAAAGAATTTGGCTTTAATTTGAAATGAAATGAGAAGCCACTGGATAGTTGTGAGCAGAGTAATGGCATGATCTGTCTTGAGTTTTGCTAGGATTATTGTGGCTTCCTGTTGAGAAGAGACTGTGCAAGGGTAAGGGTGGAGGGACAGACACCAGCTAGGAGGATAATGTAGTAATCTAGGCAAGAAGAATCCCGCTTGGACTAGAATGACAGCAGTGGAGATTACAAATGGTAGAGTTCTGGATAGATTTTGAAAGTGGAGCAAAATGGATTTGATAGATACAATTCAATGGAACAGAGAGAAAGAAGAGACAAAGATGACTCTTAGATTTTGCCCTAAACAACTGGAAGACATCATTAACTGAGGTGGAGAAAATGGAGGGAAAAGCAATGTTGGAGGGAAAATCAAGAGCTCATTTTGAGATGTCTATTATAGTCTAGTTGGAATTAATTAAATAGGAATTTGAATAGTATAGGCCAGAGATAAATTTGGCAGTTGCATAACATTGATATTTTAAATTTAAGATTGGATAAGATCACCAAAAAGAGTGAAAGTATTTGGAATGAAAGGTGGAGAGGTTCTTTTGAGGCATTCTAATTCTGAGAATTGGAGAAAATGAGAAGTAATCAACAGGATGAGGCCAGGGGAATGAAGGGTTCTGAAAGGTAATTGTAGAATCAGGTATTTTAACGGACATTAAATGCTTCTGCTAGGTCAAGTAAGATGAGACCCAAGAGTTGGCCATTGGAATTAGAATTTGAAAATCACTGTGGTAGAGTGACGAGGGCAGAAGTATGATCATAGTAGGTTCCAAAGAGAATAGAAGGAAATGAATTGAAGACAAATAACTCAGGAAAATTATCAGATAATGTTTTATTGTAATTTGTAAATCCTATGTATAAAATGTTAATAAAAATTAGTTACTAGTATTTTTAACTTATTGCAGTGTTTATCTTCATGTGACTGTTCTAACTTTCAAAGGAATCATTTTAGGCAGCTTTACTTCCTTTTCAAGGGTACTTCCACTGATCAAACTGATTTTGAAACATATTTTTTTTGCATTCCTAGAAAAAAAGAATCTTTATTTTATTATATTTTTTAGACAGAGAGAGGGAAGAGTGGGGGGGGGGAGAGGGGCAGAGGGAGAGAGAGAGAAAGAGAGGGAGAGAGAGAGAGAGAGAGAGAGAGAGAGAGAGAGAAAGAATCCCAAGCAGGCCCCATGCTCAGCACAGAACTGAATGAAGGCTTGATCCCATGACTGTGGGATCATGACCTGAGCTGAAATCAAGAGTCAGATGCTTAACCAACTGAGCCACCCAGGCACCCCAGAGAATCTTTGAAATAAAAAGAACTTAAGATATCATCTCTACCAACTCATTTTGTTAAGTTTTTCCTTCTACTTTCTGATTCCTATTTACATCACACTCATAATTATTGAGGAAGAATTCAAGAAATCAGATAATTTTTTTTAAAATTCACATCTTAATGGAGATAAGTGAGTAAAAGGGGGTTTTGAGTGCTTTAATTTCATTTTCATTCTCATCCTCATCGATGCTTCTTAAATGTGGCCATTAACATGTTCGAGTTCACAACACAATTTTCCAAGATAAACCACAAATAAGAGACCAAAGTGACATTATGGATATCTGGAAATGGGGTGGAAGCCATACCCTTCAGCACTGCTCTTTTCTCAGATTCCCAAGAACCCTAAAGGGGACATTAGAAGAAGGAACTCTAGGGGTGCCTGGGTGGCTCAGTCAGTTAAGGATCTGACTTCGGCTCAGGTAATGATCTTGCAGTTTGTGGGTTCGAGCCCTGCATTGGACTCTGTGCTGACAGCTCAGAGCCTGGAGCCTGCTTCCGATTCTGTCTCCCTGAATCCCTCTCTCCTGCTCACATTCTCTCTCTCTCTCTCTCAAGATTAAATAAACATTAAAAACAAAAAAGAAGAAGGAATTCTCATTATCCACAGATATTTTGGTATTGTGTAGATACAAATTGATGATAGAAAGTGGGTAAGAAAATATGAAAATATATTTATTCATGAATATATGTAAGTAAAATTAAGAATAAATTTCTCATAAGATTCTCTAGTTTTAGTACATATAAAATTATCTTTTTGGGGTTCTTGGATGGCTCAGTCAGTTAAGCATCCAACTTTGACTCCAGTCATGATCTTGCAATTCATGGGTATAAGCAACATATTGGGCTCTCTGCTCCTCCCCCTCTCACTGTCCCTCTCAAAAATAAACAAACATTAAAAAAAATAAACTGCAACGATACAACATGGCTTTAAATTAAGAAACATGCTGTTGAAATTATATTTGTAAAATGAATAGATGCTTCCTGTTGTTTTCATTCTCACTTCCCTCACCCATTCTATTTTAGAACAGAACATATCTATCCTTTGATTTTATTAATTCTTATATATTGCTGTTCTGGATTATAATATGCATTTTGAAACTAAATTGGGATTTACTAAAAATAACATTTTAATATCTTTTGCAGTTCCTCAAACATCTGTCAGATGCCTTGTTACACACAGATTTTATGTCGGATCCATGTATAAGATTGCTTTTGATTGACATGAAAGATTTTTGTACTTGATTTGAAATCATTTTATTACTATATTCAGGCTTTTTAAAAGTCTGGGATGAAATGAATAGTTTTACATCTAGTTTTAATATTCTTCACACTTTTTTTCATATTAGCTGAGATCTAATGTTTGCATGTAATTAAACACTTTATTAATATGCTTTGCAATTTTACTTTTTGTTTTACTGTGGATCTGAGATTTGAAGGCAGATTCTTGCTAATACCTCTTTCCAGAGACTCCTCAAAGCCATGGGAAGAGAAATAGAAATTCTCCCAATTATTATGGTAGCTTTTGAAGAGGATAATCTCGTTGGATAGGTAGTGGTAGGATAGGATTTCTTGACACTTTGTTAGGGTTAAATGGAGCTACATGACTTCATTCTGGCCATAGTGGATCAGCCTGTACCAGACTTCCCTTCCTGCCTGTAACTGTAAGGCTAAGCAAAATGTATAAACCAACTGTTTTCAAGATTTTTGAGATAAGAGAAAAACTTGAGAGGTCTCTTTGTAAAGTGTGAATAGAACACATCCCCTAGCAAATCACAGGAAGATAGACCCCAAACAAAGCATAGCGGCTTTAGTGAGCAAAGGAGGCAGATGTTAGAGTTGGGTTGGCTGAAATGGCTTATATTTGGAAAGTCCTAGATAGGACGGAGTTCTGCAGAAGGGAGCATCCATGAGGGTTATATTTTAAGTTCTTGGCCAAAGGCTAAGGTGCCCATTTACAGGGTACATTTCTATGTGTTCTAACCAACAGTAGTTGCTGGTAGCCTGAGAGCAGAAGCGAGATACCAGAAGTTGTTGGAGTTACAAAGTAACCAGAGTACTCTTTCAGAACTCTTTCACAGTTCCCTAGGCATCTATTTGAAACTCCAGAAATGCCCCATGTTTGAAGAAAGGACAACAGGGGTGCCTGGGTGGCTCAGTCGGTTAAGCGGCCGACTTCGGCCCAGGTCATGATCTTGTGGTCCGTGAGTTCGAGCCCCGCGTCGGGCTCTGTGCTGACAGCTCAGAGCCTGGAGCCTGTTTCCGATTCTGTGTCTCCCTCTCTCTGACCCTCCCCCATTCATGCTTTGCTCTCTCTGTCTCAAAAATAAAATAAACGTTAAAAAAAAAAAATTAAAAAAAAAGAAAAGAAAGGACAACATACTACTGTGTGGATAGGATTAAGGATAAACTTAAGATAGTTGCAAAGAATAGAATGAAATCTAACATGATTAAAAAGAGCCACCAGGAATTTAACTGGCACCAACAACAATCTCAACTGCCTTTAAAGGATCTTTTAAGGAGTCAATACAATCCATATTCCATACAGTGTTCAACATATAATAAAAAAAAGAAACCCAGATTTACTTAAAAATTCAATTAAAAGGAAAACTCAAAAATGGGCAGAAGACTTGAACAGACACTTTACAAAAGAATATGCTTGGATGGCCAACCAACACATAAAAGTACACTTAATCTAACTGGTCATTAGGAAAATGCAAAATAAAATCACAATGAAATACCATTTTATACCAAGTAAAATGACTAAAATTAAAAAGACTGTAAATATCAAATTTAGAGGAAACCAGATTGCTCATACATTGCTAATGGGAATATAAAATGATATAACTGTATTGGAAAATTGCTGTGTGGTTTCTTATGAAGTAAATCATATCTATTCTGTAACACAATAATTCTACTTTTAGGTAAACATCCAGGAGAAATGGTAATTTATCTCCATACAAATATTGATGCACAAATGTTTGTAGAAGCTTTAAACCAGTAGCTAAATTCTGTAAAAAGAAAAATCAAAACATTTACCAACTAGAGAATGGATGAACATATTGGTATATTGAAACAATAGAATACTACTCGATTTAAAAAATGAACACAAAACCATCGATGAATCTCAAAAAAAATATTAGGCAAGTCTGTTTTCATCCATGAGGGAATAGGCTACAGAACTATCTTGTCAGGGTAAATAAACTAAAAATAGTTCTTTCTCCATATTGCAGCATAGGACTATGATCCCTGAGAGAAGGGACATGAAAAAGGTAAGCCTTCCAAATGGACTGGAGGCAGTTTTTGCCTGCAGGCAATTTTCATTCTGTTGTACAGGTAGTGAAAAACCAACCGGAGCTTGGCAGTTTTGCATGGTTGATGAGAGAAAGGTCCGAATTTGTAGAGACCAAGATGGCTGAAATTTGTGGGGTCAAATAGTGAACAGAAGGCAGCTGCAGAAAGAAAAGCACCTAGAAATCTACAGAAGCATCCCCTTAAATCTTTGATTGCATCCATACATGCCTAGGGCACAACTCCAGGGGCCAGGAAAAGAACAACCTCCAAAAGAGAATGAATTCTGAGGAAGAAAGTGTATTAACTGGACAATTTCACTGAATGGGATTAAGAGTAGGTTAGACTTTTCAGTTAAAGTGATCAGTGAAAAAAAATCTGTCAACCTAAAATTCTAGACCCAGAGAAGTATTTTTCAAAAATGAAAGTTAATTATAATTTTTCTTCAGATGAAGAAAAGTTAAGCTGACAGAATTCACTGGCAGCCAACTTACACTACAAGAATTTTTTATTTTTAAATTTCTTCAAGCAGAAAGAAAATAATACCAGGTAAAAAGTTGAATCTATACACGGGCCAGAAGAAAATAGAAATGGTAAATATATAGGTAAAAGAGACATCGGCATTATTATAAAAATACCTTAAAAGGTAATTGACAGTTAAAAGCGTAAATAATAATGTATTATGGAGTTTCTAACATATTTTTGGTTTTTTTAGTATTCACCTTTATTAATTTTCTCCAGAGTATTCTGGCCCAGAGATACGGTTCTTATTAAATACTGCACAGTGAATAATAAAGGTGTTGCTGCTCACCTTATCTTGTCCCAGGAGAAGTATGATTACCTCTGCAATGAGGTAATGGAAGTGAAGTCATATGTCCTATAAAAGTAGCTAGATATTCTATGGATGAGGGATGAAGAAAAATGATTTTTCTCTGCTTATAAAGAGGAAAAGAGATTAATACCCCATTAAGAGATGGGGTGTTGGTATGGACATATCCTCTGTATAATAGACTTCTGTGGAACTGTACACTTCAAATCTGTGCATTTCATTGCATGCAAATTTTATCTTAACAAAAAGTAGCTAGAAAACAGAAAGCTTTATTTAACTTTTATTTCTAAGTAAAAAAGTAATAGGGAGTTTTCTATCTAATGGTTTATAAGGAGAATTTATGGACCTAAGAATTTTTTTCTTTTACTGTGTAAAAAAATACATCATTATATATTTCACATTTCTGTTACTGATTCTAAGTCCTTGACTGGTATTTTAAATATTTGGAAGGATTGTCGTGTCTCTAACAATATGGTAAAACGTAGATTTTGAACTTTAACATGGCAAAAATGGTCATTGAAATATCAAATACAGTCACAACAACAAAAGTCAACTTGTTAGTCACTTTGATGAAGAGTTTTTCAATAATGGCCTTATGGGTTGGTGAGAAGAATGGAGTCTGGAGTCTTGGATTTAACCTTTGGCTTCATTATTTTGTAGCAGTATTTCACTGGGTGAACCGCTTCTCCAGATCTCATTTTCTTATCAGTAAAATCGAGGTTATGATATTAATTTCATAATGCTGTTGTGAAGAACATGTGAAATTACAAATAGGTGTATATAAAGCAGAATCAAAATAGGACTAATGCCTAAATCAGATTGGAGCCCATTGACATGTATTAGTGGAAGTTTTATATACCCAGATATTTATTGAATCTGGGTTTTTCTGTTGAAGTTTAGGCCTTCATCACATCCTCTTCTTTTTGAATAATTAGCTCCCTGATTTCTTTATCGCCAGACTTCCCCCTTGTTCTATCCTGTATCATGCTTTTGGGTAGACACAATGTCTGTGTATAAAATATATATTGAAAACATACAGTTGTAACCATGCCATTTCAACAGCACATGTTTCTTTCCCAATGACTTCTTACCATGCTCTGGATAAAATCTCTACTTCTCATGATGAATATGAACTCAATTCTGCTTTCTTTTCTTCCTAGCCCTCCCAATATTCCCATCCCTCTATTGAATTGCTTCATGGCACGCTAATTTATTCCAGTATGCTTTTTTTTTGTAAGATGTTTAAAAAAATATCTATGACTTCCCTATTTCTTGTCCACTTGACAAATCCGAAACATTTTTTAATTCTCAGACCAAAGGTCATTTCATTGAAGAATTATGTAATCCTCTCTTGACCTAGGCAAAAAGTTAAATATGCTTTTATCTATGTCCATTATAGTGTCTTGCACATATCTCTTCTAATCAGCTAGTGTTTTATTTCAGTCTTTGCTTATTTATCTGCCCTCATGCTCAGCCCTGAGCACCATGAAGATGAATCTTCACTGTATCCTTTTTTCAGTAGCACCTATATAATTTCACACATTTAATATCTATAGCTAGACAATGTATATGTTAGATTTTCATTTCACTTAGGTGGTTTGTTTCTGGTTAAGGATGTAACCATTTATGTTCATGACACACTTTAAAAAACATCTTAGAGGTAATGAAAAATTTATCAGACCCTTAACTAGAGAAAATGAAAATACACTGATGGAGGGGAAAAAAAAAAAGATTTGCTGAGAAATAGGGAATGGGGACTATTATTGTTTAAGTTACTGTATTCTTTTCTTTCCACAAGATTGTTTTGTGAAAAAGTAATCCACTAGGTTATATCTGGAAGCCAAAACCTAGATGCCAACAGACCATGATCACCTCAACCAGAGCAAGTGTTGTTTCACATGGTACATCAGAAGCCAGGTTATTGAGGAAGAATCTCGGTTGCTGGACAGTGTCTTATTTCATGGCCTTTTAAGTATGCAAAGTTACTGATTTCTTTAAGGAGGATTTTTGACTCCTTAAAATATCATACTACAATTGCAATGAAAAACTCAATTTAAAGTTTCCAGTGACTCCTCAGTTCCTTTAGTCTTACTTTAACAACTGCGCATTTCTTTTCTATTTTTTTTTAACGTTCATTCATTTTTGAGAGAAGGAGGGGAGGGAGGGGAAGAGAGAGAGGGAGACAGAGGATCCTAAGTGGGCTGTGCCCTGATAGCAGTAAGCCCGATGCAGGGCTCAGACTCATGGACCATGAGGTTATGGCCTAAGCTGAAATTGGACGCTCGACTGACTGAGCTACCCAGGTGCCCCACAACTTCACATTTCTTAAGATCTAGAAGGAAAAAATGCTGTAGGCTTAACTGGAAAAATCCAACTTAGGTGTGGTTAATACGTATCTAGAGACCACAGAAGATCTCACTTGAGACTATGTCAGACATGCCTGATCAGTCTCACTACTGTTTCCTATTAAGTGCACACTCATATTCAAAATTCCTCCTAACACAGACCTCCAAGCAGCTACCATCAATCATGGTCCAGTGGAAAATTGGAGAAAACCCCTTTGTCACACAAGGAAATTATAGAGAAGCTAATTTTTCTTTACAATAGCAATGAATTCTATAACTTACGGGTTGCAGTCACTAGAGTCACGCTATGGGCAGCATAAACTGTGCTAAACTGCTGAATCTGGATCACGGCTACCTGGTTTCATACGTAGCCTGTGACTTATGGGTTGTGTGACCTTGAAATTATTTAACTTCATCCCCAACATTGAGAATAATAATAACACCCTACCTCATAGGACTGCTGGAGGGACTTTACGAATTAATATCTCTAAATAGAGGGGAATTATTTGTAATAGGAAGCACTGAATAAGTGTTTATTAAATAAATTGACAGTTCTAGCTTTTCAGACTTAAGTAATGACTTTCCTAAAGATAACTACCGTTGAGTTGAAAAACAAACAAGACAAGGATGATGGATTTTTTCGTATGCTAGAGCCCATGTAAATATATATCTTATGAATATACTTTAAAATCATTTTGCAAATTTAATTCCATAGAAATGTCATCAGATGGCAGGAATCCAGATATTTTAGTAAAAATGATTAAAGTACTAAAGAGACTAATATTTAAAAATGACGCTTGAAAGAGAAATACTTTTGCAAAGAGCTGCATCTAGTGGGTAAATGAACAAAGGAAATGTGAAGTTGAGCTAAGGGAAAACGTCAAGTGTCAGGAAGAAGCACAAATGAGTAATTTTGGGGCTATGTGGTTGAACTCACTCGTTACAGTGAAAATAATCTTCCAGCGTTTAGATATGTTGTAATGCTGATGGTATGGGAGTAATTTGGAAGTAAGATAGTTCCCTTTTTGTCCTGATGTGAGGTTAGGTGCTCAGAAAGTATTTGAATGTTCAGTGACTGTTTTTGGAAGGGGCCTCTGAGTTTGTATACGGCCAGAGAGCAAAAATAGACTACTGATTGAATTTAGCAGAGTGCTTTGAAAGGGATTTTTTTTTTCCTAATTCAGTTTGGTTAATTTGGGGTCTCTTAGGAATTTGAGTGTCTGAAGGAGTTACCATAATAGTTATAAGAATTACAAAGGTATCTTTTAAAATTCGAAATAAGAATGAAGGCACTATAGAAAGAATAGCTAAGGAAATGAATTGTAGACATGCCTTATATTGGCAGACTTCAAGGGGTCTAAGAAAATATTTAAATAGAATAGTATGGGAACACTTTTCAGTGATAGAAATTTTGAAGTTTTTGGTCCATGGATAGGGATGAAGATTTAAATTTCTTTTCAGTGTCAGTTTAAGGTGCTGGAGCCTATTTCATTGTTAATACACTAATAAAGATTATGCCCCTTTAGAACATGTAGTCTTAACCCCATTATAGATTTATTGATCTGTACTGTGGCCTTTCAGGGCATGGTTTTAATAAATAAACACATATTTCAGAAAGTACATTTTATGATTGATATAAAGCATAGACCAAGTGGCCTTGACCATGGATTATCTTGAATTCTAAGTACATTTCCACAAGCATTTGCCATTATTTTCACTAATGGTAGAATTAGCCTTTATAAATGAGTTATTTTAATGGACTTATAAAGTCTTTCAGCGTTAGGACTTTCAAGTCCTTAAATGTATTGGCTCTGTTTCTGCCTGTGAGTGAGGTTTTTCTTTCAGAAAAGAATCAACTCTTCAACCTACTAAAGGCTTTAAAATACTATAAATTATTGTCCTAATTGAATTTAAGAACCTGGGTTCCTGTGTTAGTCCAGATCCTCTGAGAAGCAAATGCCGAGGCAGCGTTAGACATGTAAGAGTTTTCTTAGGGGAAAATGGGGAGGGAGGGAAGCTAGGAGAGGCTGGGAGACCATTAGACTGTACCATTAGGATGTAGCTCTGACCCTGAAGGAGAGAAGTAAAGAAGGAAGGTTGGTGCAAGAGGCTGAGACTGCAGCACTGCTCTGGTAAATTTGAGCAAGACTGATGGAGAGTCCCCAGGCCAAGGCTTCCCCATCTCTCAGGAGTAGGCCTTCCTTAGCAGGCTTGCCTTGTTCCATCACTGGCTGGGAGCATTGCTAGAAGGCAGTGATGGGTTTCAGAGCAGTAGCTGGAGCTGTAGGTCAATTATGCTCTCCATAGGGCATAGGGGAGACCTGAGAGGCACGTCTTCATGGTCACCATCATCTTTGTGGGTGAAACATCTATTACCCAGGAAGATTAGACTTCTTATTTATGTGTATTTCCACCTCATCCTTATGAAATCAGGATAACTAACATTTATTAATCTGTATATTAGGCACTAAACTGTATATTAGGCACTTTTGTGTATGTAGTCCTTGTTCACCTTTAAGGCAGATATAAATATGTTCGTGCTAATGATAAAAAATTGAAGCTTGGGGCTACTTAATAATGGGACCCAGAATGCATAGTTAATAATGGGAGGATGATTTAAGTCCAGATTTCTTATACTCCAAATTGCCAGCTTTTCCTGTGAAATGATACGGCCCATATTATTTGAAATGTGCTGGGATGTAGAAATGTTAAGTGGCAGGTCAGAAATCACAGACATGGTTGACTTACCAAAACAATGACAAAAACAGCATTTATACTGCCTTGTCCTATTCAGACCTGCCCTCTTTTGGATAATACCTCTGGCTTTTACTTTCTATTTTTCATTAAAACCTTTCTGAGAATGTTTTTTCTGAGAATATTGCCCTCTCCTATTATCAAGAAAATGGTCTCTGCTAATGTGACAATAGGTGCTAATGGGCACACACCCCATTTCCTGATAGAAGGTCCTTTTATGTCTGACAGGCTTTTGTACATGGAGAAGCACATTCATGATTATTTGTACTTTAATGCTTAGTGGATTAAATACATAAATGTGATAAAACATTTTAAAACATTTTTGGCTTTTAAAAGTAGATTACATATTTTAAATTCTATTAAAAAATTCAAATATAATTATGAAATTATTATCCCTGACACATTACCTTAAATAGGAGGCAAAGAACAAACACAGTTATCACTCAACTAATTACTTTATTTCTATGCAAACCGATTCTGTGATTTAATCAGTAATTCCATTGGTTCTCTGTTTGCATAATCTTTCAAGTATCATAGCTTTAGTTATTTTGATATCTTTTAAAGGTTTGGCGATATTACTTTCATATAGTTCCAGAGTTGTAGTTTTCTTAATTGACTCCAAAGAATATCTTCTCTGAGCAGTCAGAGTTTGGGTTCTTGGTTGGAACTTAGATTTTCCTTGTTTCTCCCAAGGTGATTAAAAACTGAGCTATTGATCTTCAATCTGAACTTCTTTTTGTATTGTTAAAATTTCAGTGTTAGGTCAGTAATCCTTTTTTTTTTTAATTAATACCTTTGAGATAGGTTTTAGTTGTTTGCAAATCTGCTATCTTCTTTGTTTTATCATTATGAGATGCTGACTTTATTAAAAACGTGTGGCTTATCAATTGTGCCACTTAGTTTGTGTTATATTTCATAGGATATTAAGGATTGAGTAAGTTGACTTAATCCTTGTTTAGGGTACATTTATTTCATTAATCACTTTTGGGGAGCCTGGGTGGCCCAGTCGGCTAAGCCTCTGACTTTGGCTCAGGTCATGGTCTTGTGGTTCATGAGTTCGAGTCCCGCATCGGGCTCTGTGCTGATAGCTCAGAGCCTGGAGCCTGCTTCAGATTCTGTGTCTCCCTCTCTCTGCCCCTCCCCCACTTGCTCTCTTTCTCATAAATAAACATTAAAATAAATTATTAATCACTTTGGAACACATGGTTGAAGCTCTACTTTGTCATTGGCCTGATTGTGTTGAATGCCCTTTTTTTCCCACCTGCCTGTTATATATGACCAACAGAACTGATCAGTCTTTTCTGTCCTTCATAAATTCCTACCTTCGAAAAAACTCATTTATCCACTATTACTTTTTCTTTTCTGCTTATGCAGGGAAAAGCAAACACAGGTCTATATTTTAGAAATGTATAATTAACGGAATAAATATATCAAATATGTACACACACGCATACATACACAAGACCTTCCTCTGTTAAGATAAGGTCATCTTAAATTTTTTTGTTAATATTTATTTATTTTTGAGAGAGAGAATGAGTAAGCAGAGAAGGGGAGGGGAAGAGAGTGGGGGACAGAGGATTTGAAATGGGCTCTGTGCTGACAGCCGTGAGCCTGACGTGGGGCTTGAACTCATGAACAGCAAGAACATAACCTGAGCCGAGTCATGCGCTCAATGAACTGAGCCACCCAAGGTGCCTCTTAAGTTGTTTTTTTTTTTTTTCCCCCTAAGTTTAGGTATTTAATTTGAGATAGAGAGAGCACAAGAGCATGAGTGGGGAAGGGGTAGAGAGAGAAGGAGAGAAAGAAAATCCCAAACAATCTGTGCTGACAGCACAGAGCCTAATGCAGGGCTCAAACTCACGAAACATGAAATCATGACCTGAGCCAAAATCAAGAGTCAGAGTCAGAGGCCTAACCGACTGAGCCATCCAGGAGCCCTGGTCATCTTATTTAATTGTATTTTTTCTACAAATATTTATCTTTACAATTTATATTAGCTTTTCTCATTTGAACATCATCATGTACTGAAGTACTAATGTCCTTTTGCAGGTTCATCTTGTTCCAGAACTTATACAGGAAGGTACAAGTTACTTGGCTGGAAGAATCACTTTTTAGTTGGCCCCATTGCCTTTATAACCATGCCTCTTTCTATTCACTAGCATTACTAGGATATTCTAAATTTGTCATGGAGTCAGTTACCCTCCACAGAATTCTGGTTCCTTTTAGTGGAGAATGCTATTAGAGAACAAATCCACAAAAGAAGGGTATATAGGGGAGTTAATGAGAACCAAAAGTAATGTTGATGCTACTATTGAGCCAACTTTAGTGACAAAGCTTAAAAAATGTTCTCTATTTATGGTTATGAGTTCTATTGATTTTTTTCAGTTTAACTTGTTACTATTGCCTGTTTTTTTTGGATAGTATTTCCATTCACACTTGATTCTTGTCCTCTTGGGTGAGGTAGTTGCATTTTTATTACGACTTTCTGCCTTAAAATGAAGGTAGAATTCTGATGTCAGGAGTTTGAACAATAATGCTTCACACAGGCCTCTTGAGTTAAAATATCAACATCATTCAACCATGGATAATAGTTTCAGTATCACTGCAGACTATGCATAGGAAGGAATGGCAGCTTCTTTTTCCCCCCAGATCATGTTATTGTGGTAGTTGTCTACTCCACAGCTACTACCCTATGCAATATATCCAGCACAGGAGGGATTTTAAATGTACAGAGATTTTCAAAGTTTCCTACAATAGGCCGAAATATTCTTCAATTTAGAGTCTTGTAAATTGTCAGTGCTTGCACATTAATCTGTCTTCTCCTTCTGATTACATTTGTTTCTTGATGAACAATATGGGGTGTAAACAAAAGATAGGCTGTGTGAGGGTGTGCAAACATTTGTGGCTAGAATCTCTCAAAGTTTCCTAGGGAGATTAAAGAGATGATACCCAATTGCTGATGATGGGCTAGTAAGAAGCTAAATAATTGAATGGAGAGGAGTTGGAAAGAAAGAATTAAAGATTAGGCAGACAAATTCAGAAAGAATAAAAAGAACAGCAATTTACTATATGGACTCTCAATGCTGAATCAAAAGTTGTAGTGAATCAATACCTAAGGAATGGCCAGAAAAGCCAAATGATCTCTGTATATACGTTTTCCCAGCATTACAACTAAAACCTACCTAATTACCATCAACTTTCTCTAAAATGCAATTACATATACAAGCAGTGCCTGACTTTTAGAGGTTTGACTTTCTTAAAACCTACATTTTCATACAGCAAACGTGGTAGCCTCTTTTGTAAGCTGAATTGCACCCTTTATACAACAGCTGGAAAGAGAACGTTTTGAGGTATTAGGTGCCACTACTCACTTAGTCTTTTAGAATCATTGTTATGTTGTCCACATTACATGTGTTTGCACAACTGTTTGAATCTTAAATTGAACTTACCTTACTTTCTATTAGAAAAAGGAAAAAAATAAATTTGATAATGCAACTTTTCATAAGAACAGGCCACGTATATGTCCTATAATTGGGAGAAGGTAGGAAGTCATCTGCCATGTTGAAAGAACAGCAAATCTTTAGCCCCATTGGACCTAAATTAAGAAAGAAAGGGGATGATATTAAAACAACAAAACACCAGAGGGGCGCCTGGGTGGCTCGGTCGGTTAAGCGGCCGACTTCGGCTCAGGTCATGATCTCGTGGTCCGTGAGTTCCAGCCCCGTGTCGGGCTCTGTGCTGACTCTCAGAGCCTGGAGCCTGTTTCAGATCCTGTGTCTCCCTCTCTCTCTGCCCCTCCCCTGTTCATGCTCTGTCTCTCTCTGTCTCAAAAATAAATAAACGTTAAAAAAAAAACAAAAAACCACAACACCAGAAATACATTTTCAAGTACTGTGAATAAAAGAAATACTTAATTAAGGATTTTATATATATGTATTTTTTTTTTTTAGCTCTTTGGGACTGAAATCTTTTTTTAACATGAAAACTTGATGATTAAACTTCATCTTGGTGTTAATAGTTTTAGTCTGATTCATGAGGTCTTAGAGCCTCAGCCCTCTTCTTAATTGTTGTTTGTGAGGACTGCTCCAGTCAGGTTGCTTCTTTTCCTGTATTGGTTTCATCACGAATTTGGTATGCATTAGAAAAAATATAAACAGTGACAATAACAACCAGGCATTTTTCCCCTTTAGGTGAAAATCTGAGGAAGCCTCCAATATTGTCATTTTAGTCACAATTTGGAAGGCACTTTAAGATATAGGCATACCTCTGAAATATTTTGACTTTGGTTCCAGATCACTGCAATAAGCAAATATCATAATAAAGCCAGCCAAATGAATTGTTTTGGTTTCCCAGTACATACAAAAGTTATATTTACACTATACTATAGTCTATTAAGTGTAAAGTAGCACCGTCTAAAAAATGTGCATACCTTAAGTAAAAAAATACTTTACTGCTAGAAACACTATCATGTGAGCTTTCCTTGAGTTGTAATCTTTTGGCTGGTAAGGAGGCTCACATTGATGTTGATGGCTGTTTGCTGATCAAGGTGGGGGATGTGGAAGGCTGGGCGGCTGTGGCACTTCTTTAAAATACAGCAACAGTGAAGTTTGCCCCATTGATTGTACCTTTCGTGAATGATTTCTCTGGAGCACAGTGTTGTTTGATAGCATTTTACCTATGATAGAACGTCTTTCGAAATTGGAGTCCGTCTTCTCAAACTCTGCTGCTGCTTTATCAACTAAGTGTATGTAATATTCTAAATCCTTTTTCATCATTTCAATAATTTTTAAATCATCTTCACCAGGAGTAGCTTCCATCTTAAGAAACCACTTTCTTTGCTCTTCCATAAGAAATAACTCCTCACTGGGTTGCCTGGGTGGCTCAATCAGTTAAGCATTGGACTTCAGCTCAGGTAATCTCACGACTTGGGGTTTGAGCCCCATATTGGGCTCTGTGCTGACAGATTAGAGCCTGGAGCCTACTTCATATTCTGTGTCTCTGCCTCTCTCTGCTTCTCCCCTGCTCATGCTCTGTCTCTCTCTCTCTCTCTCAAAAGTAAATAAACATAAAAAAAAAGAAGTAACTCCTCATCTGTTGGAGTTTTATCATGAGATTGCCAGAATTTAGTCACATGTTCAGGCTCCACTTCTAATTTTAGTTTTCTTGTTGTTTCTCCCATGTCTGCAGTTACTTCCTCCACTGAAGTCATGAACCGCTCAAAGTCATCCATGAAGGTTGGAATCAACTTCTTCCAAACTCCTGTGAATGTTATTTTGACCTTTTCCCATGAGTCACAAATGTTCTTTATGACTACTTAGAATGGTGAATCTTTCTGGAAAGGTTTTTTTTTTTAATTTTTTGTTTATTTATTTATTTTGAGAGAGAGCAGGGATAGGGCAGAGAGGGATAGAGAGAATCCCAGGCAAGTTCACACTATCGGCATAGAGCCTGATGTGGGGCTTGAACTCACGAACCATGAGATCATGACCTGAGCCGAAACCAAGAGTCGGACGCTTAATTGACTGAACCATCCAGGTGCCCTGGAAAGTTTTACTTTACTTTGTTCAGATCCATCAGAGGAATAACTATAGCCTTATGAAATGTATTTCTTAAATAATAAGACTGGAAGGTCAAAATGACTCACTGATCCCTGGGCTACAGAATAGATGTTTTGGTAGCAGGTGTGAAAATATTAGTCTCATTGTATATCTCCATTGGAATTTTGGGGTGACCAAGTACATTGTCAATGAGCAGTAATATTTCGACAGGATTTTTTTTTTTTTTTTTTTTTTCTGAGCAGTAGTTCTCAACAGTGAGCTTAAAATATTCAGTAAGCCATGTTGTAAACAGATGTGCTGTCATCCAGGCTTTGGTCCACTTAGAGAGCACAGGCAGAGTAGATTTGGTGTAATTCTTAAGGGCCCTAGGAATTTTGGAATAGTAAATGACCACTGGCTTCAACTTAAATTTCTCTGCTACATTAGCCCCTAACAAGAGAGTAAATCTGTCCCTTGAACTTTTGAAGCCACATATTGATTTTCCTTCTCTGGCTATGAAAGCCCTAGATGGCATCTTCTTCCAAAAGCAGGCTGTTTCATCTACATCGAGAATCTGTTGTTTAGTATAGTCATCTTCATTCATGATCTTAGCCAGATCTTTTGGATAACTTGCTGCAGCTTCTACATCATCACTCGCTGCTTCACCTTGCACTTTTATGTTCTGGAGATGGCTTCTTTCCTTAAGCCTCATGAGCCAGTTCTTCTAACTTCAAACTTTTCTTCTACAGCTTCCTTAACGTCTCTCAGCCTTTATAGAATTTAAGAGTTAGGGCCATGCTCTGGATTAGGCTTTGGTTTAAGGCTTGATCTTCTATCCAGACCACTAACACCTCCCCCATATTAGCAATGGGCTGTTTTGCCCCGTTATCATTCATGTGTTCACTGGAGTAGCACTTTTACATTTCTTTCAAGAACTCTGCCTTTGCATTCACACTTTGGCTCACTGGCAGAAGAGGCCTAGTTTTTGGCCTGTCCCCCCTTTTGACATACCTTTCTCGCTAAGCTTAATCTTTTTGAGCTTTTGATTTAAAGTGAGAGATGTGAGACCCTTCCTTTCACTTGAACACTTAGAGGCCATTGTAGGGTTATTAACTGTCCTAATTTCAATATTGCTGTGTTTCGGGGAATAGTTATGCCTGAGGAGAGGGAGAGAGATGGGGGACAGCTGGTCAGTGGAGCAGTCAGAACACACACAGCATTTATCAGTTAGGTTGCCGTCTTCCATGGGCACGGTTCATGGTGCCCCCAAACAATTACGAGATAACAACAAAGATCACTGGTCACAGATCACTATGACAAATATAATAATATTGAAAAAGTTTGCAATATTATGAGAATTACCAAAGTGTGACAGAGAGATATGAAGTGAGTGAATACTGTTGGGAAAATGGTGTCAATAGACTTGTTTCATGCAGGGTTCCACAGACCTACAATTTGTAAAGAATGTAATACCTCTGACACACAATAAAAGTGAAACACAGTGAAATGATGTATGCCTATAGAAATCCTCTGTTAATGTAATTTGGGATAAATAATCAGAGGCTATAGGAAAACATTTTAGAAAGATGAGCTCTTAGGGAAGCCTTCTCTTTGGAGGACACCGAGAAATTTTAAAAAAGGCCATTCTTATCATTTTACTTTTTCTTATTTTGTTAGAAATTGTTATATATTTAAATTAGTCATGCGCAGAGATCAAATACACACTTGATTATTTATTGCACCAGTGGTGGGCACATGAGATCTTGGTGAATTCTTGGATTTTAACAGTGGCAACAAAATGAAGCTTTGCTTGTTAGAAATATATTCATAGAGGGGTCATAATTTAATGGAATTAAATTCATGCTTGTACCCAGTGACAATTTATATTCGTTTTTCCATTTCCTTTTTTTCTTTTTTTCTATAAAATAACTTTCTGTGAAAATGTTTCATTTGATATATACCAAGGTATTAACAAGTCCATATTTTTGTGCAACGTTTTAAACCCTGTTAACTAATGGCAGCTCCTTCCTGTTGAGAGTAGGAAGAAAGTGAAATTACTTATTGTGTTGGAAGAAACTTAGTAGTAATTGGACTATTGGTGATTGAAAACTGCCTGATAAGAAATATGACTCCATTTCGAGACATGTTATAAAAATAGTTCTACTTGTTTGCTTGTTTTATATTTTTTTAACCTAGTTGTAGCACTAACCTCTCTACTTAATAATTTTTGTAGAATTTTAAAACTGGTTGTTTACTTCAAGCATCATATTTCATAGGTGAAAAATAAGAACAAGTTAAGGAACTGACTCAGATAGACTAAGTGACTTATCTAAAGATACACAGAAATTTCATGGATGATTTCAGTTGACTTGACCCTTTATATAATATGACACAACAGAGGGCTGTATCACAGCAAAATACAGGAGGGTAAAAGAAGAATAATATTTTATGCTTTATATTTTAGATTCACTAAGAAGATCTCCTCAAGGCAAAAAAGAAAAGTCATAAATAGCACGAGCTTTGGAAATAAACAGACACAGGCTCTGGATTATGTGGACTAGAATTTTGGTCTTTGGGTGTCATTATCTATTTTGCATGCTGGTAAAGTAATTTCTTCCTGAAGCTTTGGTAGAGCATTGTTTCAAAGCTTAGTTATTTATTCAACAAATCTATTTGAGCATCTAATGTTTGCAAGGCATTGCAGCAGAAACTGCAGGTAGAGTGTTCTGGATACGAGTGAGACACAAGCCCTACTTAGAACCACACCTTTTTTTTTTTTTTTTTTTTTTTTTTTTTTCAACGTTTTTTATTTATTTTTGGGACAGAGAGAGACAGAGCATGAACGGGGGAGGGGCAGAGAGAGAGGGAGACACAGAATCGGAAACAGGCTCCAGGCTCCGAGCCATCAGCCCAGAGCCTGACGCGGGGCTCGAACTCACGGACCGCGAGATCGTGACCTGGCTGAAGTCGGACGCTTAACCGACTGCGCCACCCAGGCGCCCCAGAACCACACCTTTTATGCTTTTTTTTTTTTTCACATTTACATCTATATTTTAGTGGCTGTGCATACAGACATTAGTAAAAGAAATAATATAATTTGGGGCCAGCAAATATATATGAGATAAAGAGAAATCATAAAGCAGTATAAAATCTGGTAATAAGTTTTTAAATTATATAAAATGATGATTAAACAGGTTAAAACTGTACTGAGTGCTTTTATATTTGATCATGCAAAATTTGACATGTCTAAAACACAATGCCATGTTTTATCAGCATAATCCAGATGATGTTTATAGGATGGAATCTAAGTAGGCAAGTAAAAGGAATCATTTGAAAATTAATGCATGTAGTGCCCAAGGAGATGTTTTTAGAAAAAGTAACTTTGTTGTGATTTGAAGTATAAGGTTTCCATAGAAATAGTTTGAAGTGAATGTTATTGGATATAGTTTCAACATACCATGCTATTACAGGTGAAAATCACTTACTTATTTTAGAGCTTCTTACTTCATTAAAATATGTCATTATTAAAGTCCCTTGATACACACCTTCAGATATTGAAGGAAAAAATAGTCTTCAGCACACCTGGTTGGATATAATTGTCCTTGATTCTAATAGCAAAATTAGCAGAATTGCTCTTTAAAGACATTCATATTATAGTCACTGATCTTTTTGCTATTAATAGTTTTAAGCAGTTATATAGCACTTTTATGGTGGCCTACTTAAAAATATATTTAAAAATTGCATGTTTTTTACAATATGAAATAGGAGAGACTTGACACTCACCTCCTTTTTCCCTATGTCCCAGCATCATTATGTGCCATGCAAAGCTCCTTTCCTCTATAAAGCTGTAGCAAGCTCTGGGGCAAACCTCCTTTTGTTTGGCCAAAGTAAATGTATAAGGGCATGCTGGGAATAATATTCTCATATAAAGACTCTCATATATTTTCACTTCCTCTGGGAAAAATTTTTTTACTTCTGGTCAAGGTCACGCCTTACAATGCTGTCTAGTTTTCTCATCTCTCTTTTACCTCTGAGTTCAATTCATGATAGTGTGAGGTAGAGGTGGGCCAAAAGCAGGACAGGTAATTAGTTGGAAGGTGAATCAGATGCCAGCCAGAGTAACTCTTTATAAAGTAGGGTTGAGGAGCAGGGAGCATCTGGTGTCAACTCTTGATTTGTCTTTAGGACCCTAACAGCAGTATGTTCCCGAGGCACTCAATCTTTCTTCAGTTGGGATATAATTGATGTATAACATTGTGTAGGTTTAAAATATATAATGAAGTGATTTTATATGTGTATATATTACAAAATGATTAACAAAATAAGGTTAACTAATATATCCATCACCTCAGATAATTATATTTTTGTGTGTGTGGTGGGAACTCTTAAAATCTGCTCTCTTACCAACTTTCAAATATACTTTCAAATATACAATATACAATATACAACTTTCAAATATACAATATACAGTATTATTAACTGTAGTCACCATGCTGTACATTATACCCCCAAGACTTATTCATCTTACAACTGGAAGTTTGTACCATTTGACCATCTTCATCCATTTCCCCCATGCCTTGCTCCCACCCTTGGCAACCACCAATCTTTTCTGTTTCCTTGAGTTTGGTTTTTTAAACATTTCATGTAAAAGTGATATCATACAGTATTTGTGTTTCTCTTTGTGACTTGTTTCACTTAGCATAATACCATCAAGTTCCATCCATGTTGTCCCAAATGGCAGAATGGCAAAAGTTCCTTCTTTTTCCTGGCTCAATAATATTTCATTATATGTCATCTATATCTATCTATCTATATCTATCTGTCTATATCTATATCATCTATATTCTCTTTCACATCTTCTTCACCCATTCATCTACTAATGGACACTTAGATTGTTTCCATATCTTAGCCATTGTGAATAATGCTGCAGTGAATATGGGATTTTATTTCCTTCGGATATATACTGAGAAGTGGGATTGATGTTAAAATGTCCCAAATACCCAAAGCCATCTATAGATTCACTGCAGTTGCTGTAAAAATTCCAATGACATTTCTCATAGAAATATATATAAAAAGTTCTAAAATCTGTATGGACCACCAAAGACCCCAAATAGCCAAAGCAGTCTTGAGAAAGAACAAAGCCGGAGGCATCACACATCCTTATTTCAAATAATACTACAAAGTTATGCCATCAAACAAACCTCCACATTTATGGTCAACTGATATTTGACAAAGGAGCCAACAATACTCAGTGGGGAAAGGATAGTGCTGGAAAACTGGATAATCCATCTTACATTACTCACAGAAATGAACTCAAAGTATATTAAAGACTTAAAAAGAAGACTTTAAACCATAAGACACAAAGAAGAAAACAAAGGAGAAAAACACCTTGATAATCATTTTGGCAATGAATTTTTGGTTATAACACCAAAAACATAAGTAACAAAACCAAAAATTAGTAAGTGGGACTAGTTATTATCAAAGTAAAAAGCTTTTGCACAGCAAAAGTAACCATCAAAAAAATGAAAAGGCAACCTATAGAATGGGAAAAAATAATTGCAAATCATTTATCTGATGAGGGGCTAATGTACAAAATAATGTACCAAGTGATTTTAAAAACTCATACAACTCAGTAGCAAACAACAACAGCAACAACTTCCCAAACCCAAACAGTTTAAGAAATGAGCCAAGGAGCTGAATAGATGTTTTTCCAAAAAAGACATATAAATGGTCCACAGATACATGAAAAGGCACTCATCATCACTAATCATCAGGAAAATGCAAATCAAAACTACTATGACCTATCACTTCATACCGTTAGAATGGCTATCATCAAAAAGACATATGTTGGCAAAGATTTGGAGAAAAGGGCACCCTTGTGCCCTGTTGGCGAATATTTAAATTGGTTCAACCACCGGGGTGCCTGGGTGACTCAGTTGGTTAAGCGTATAACTTCAGCTCAGGTCATGATCTCATGGCTCATGAGTTCGAGCCCTGTGTCAGGCTCTGTGCAAACAGTTCAGAGCCTGAAGCCTGCTTTGGATTCTGTGTTTGTCTCTGTCTACCCCTCCCCTTCTCATGCTGTCTCTCTCTGTCTCAAAAATAAATAAACATTAAAAAATAAATAGGTACAACCACCATGGAAAACCTTATGAGGTTCTTCAATTTTTTTCAAAAGCACTCAGTTTTAATTGCTGTAGAGAAAAACAATAATTTATCAATGTCATTTTATCCTTTAAAAATTTTGAGTTTTAACTTGAAAAAGTTAAATAAGTTCTTTTTTGTATCAGTTTATTTATTTATATATTGATTTATTTATGTAATCTCTACACCCTACATGGGACTCGAACTCACAACTCCAAGATCAAAAGTCACATGGTCTTCCAGCTGAGCCAGCCAGGAACCCCTTAACTTGAAGGGTTCTTATCAAGTGATTTCATTCACAGTTTAAGTTAAAATTATCTTGACAACTGGATATAGAGCAATGAACTCCATTAACTGGAAAATAACCAAAAAAATCAAGAGAGCCAACCATTATTGCTGTTATTTCAACTAACTTATTTGCTTTTGACAGTTCAGTTCACCCACCAGACTTGAGTTCTAATGATCCATTTGGCTATTAGCTAGGTTTATTAACATAAAAAAGTCATTCAGCTTCTTTTGGCCTCAGTTTCCTCTTCTATTCAATGATAATTTTGTATTTTAGTTCCAAAGTTCTTTAAAATAACCTCAAGATCTCTGATTATGTGGATGCATTTCCTCCTTGCAAGTTCCTAAGAATACTCTCCCATTAGCCTAGAGAAGTAAGAGACTGTTTCTGGGTTAGTAGCACTGGAATCTTCAGTGAATATTTTTAAAAGGCAGAATTCTGGAGATTCTTAACCAGTAGTTGTAGACTAGGACAATTTTAAATAGCCCCGTATATTAGGAGCTCTTTTAAAATAGCTTGCCAGGTGAGTGTGAGACATAGCCATATTTGGGAAGCAGCTGAATTGTTATAAATCATGTGCCATGTATTTGGCAAGCCCAGGTGATGTCCCAGCAGTCTCTCTTTACTAATAATGCTGGAAGGAATGCTCTGGAGAGTTATGTGAAATCAGTTCAACTTATCCTACAGCCTAGGATAAATTCACATTATATCATTTTTAAACATTAAAGTATATTCCCCACATGACTGAACTGGTTTAAATATCAATCCAGGCTTGAAAATGGAATCAATTATATGACCCTAGCTTGAAGGATGGAGACATAGAATGGTAGCTGGTAATTTAACATCTGAGGAGACTGAATGGGTTAGAGCTGATTTAAAATCAGTAAAGGCAGCAGGAACAGATGGTTTCAGCATCACATTTTATGTGTTTTTAAAGGGGAAAAAATGTGCTATATCTACACGAGACATTTTTATTCCCTTGAAAAATGCAGAGCACTTCTTACAATAATGACACATTCTAGAACAGTATAGACATGGTAATCCTGAAGAAATGAAATTAGTTATTTATCTGTGGGACAAATACAGGTCCAGCAGCCACAGACTTTCCCAGAGGCCTCATTAACGCCCTTCAAAACAAACACACAGGAGGGAAAGGGCACTTCACTTTGGTGACAATTTAAATC
This sequence comes from Neofelis nebulosa, assembly GCF_028018385.1. NCBI lineage: Eukaryota > Metazoa > Chordata > Mammalia > Carnivora > Felidae > Neofelis > Neofelis nebulosa. The sequence continues at coordinate 207,092,583 of NC_080782.1, read as the reverse complement.
AAACTTTGTTTCTACAATGGTCAGCAAGAACGAGTGAGCATTTTTGTATGTGTGTTTGGTGAGTGTCTTCTGAGGGTTTACTTGGAAGTGCATGGATCTCCCCTTATGGGGTCACTGCCCTCACTGATGGTAAACTGGAAGGGCCTGACCTGCTTTTAGAGGGTCCTGGCTCTCCTTGAGGTTTCCCCAAATACCAAACCTCATTTCCTTGTCTACAATTTGTATTGTATTTTATTATATCACTTCATTTCCAAAGAATGAATCCTTATATTTATGAGCAGTGTCAAAAATGAAGCTTTTTATTATTTTATAGTTTGTATTAAGAGGATTCATTTGGCAGTATTCAAATCTTAAGCCAAATTAGTGCAATTTATTTCAATGCACCAATTTCATGGTTCGTTAATTCATTGTTATTATTGCTAACTTTCACTCTAATTTTGCCTGAAACTGAACAGTAAGTAATATCTGATAAAAAATAGCGTAGTAACTAAAACTCCATAGCATGAAAGTAGAAATGTATATACTTAGACAAAATGAACAAATAATGAGTTTATAAAGTAAGGAAGGTTTTTAATTAGAACAAAATCAAACACTTCTGTAAATGAAAAGGTAATTTAAATTGTCAGCATTGAGCCGGTTGCTTATGGTAGAAAATTGTCTTGTGATGGCAATTTAAGCACAGAGCCTGGGAAAAGAATTTTAAATCTGCTTCTTTGTAATATTAACTTATCTTTAAAGGAGATGTTATTTACATTAAAAAAAATTTTTGGACTACTTCAACAGCAGCTATTAGGAACTAAAATGTCCATCACTGTTAGTTACAGCTATGTATCTTTCCACAGTTGATAGTTTGCAACTATATGTAATTTTTTTTATGATTGGCATTATTTACTCTGCCTCAACTTTTCTGTGAGTAGATAGATTTGTTTTCCAAAAGCTTCTTGTGTTATGATAAATTGACAAAGAGAAGAAAAAAAAGAATGAAAAAGAAAACCCTCTTATGTAAAATAGAATTTTCCAACATGCATTTAATTATGAAAATAACTTGAAAAATACTACTGATAAGGAATTTAAAAGATCCAAGTTATTACTAGAAAATTATATTTAAAATGTTTGCTTTGAAAAGCATTTCACGTTTCAGCGATACTCTTTAAAACGTTCATATTGGGGCGCCTGGGTGGCGCAGTCGGTTAAGCGTCCGACTTCAGCCAGGTCACGATCTCGCGGTCCGTGAGTTCGAGCCCCGCGTCAGGCTCTGGGCTGATGGCTCGGAGCCTGGAGCCTGTTTCCGATTCTGTGTCTCCCTCTCTCTCTCTGCCCCTCCCCCGTTCATGCTCTTCTCTCTGTCCCAAAAATAAATAAAAAACGTTGAAAAAAAAAAATTAAAAAAAAAAAAAATAAATAAATAAAACGTTCATATTAAATGCTCCTGTATAGCCCTTATTTTCTCCTGTTTGAATTCAAACTTCTTTTAACATCATTCACTCTCTCTTCAACTATCTCTCTTTATTTAAATCACCACTGGCCCCTTAATTGAAGAGTCAAACGGATGCTTTGGGTTCTTGTATTGTGTGGCTTGTCCCAGTATTCCGTGATGCCAACCAAGCCTTTGTTCTTAGAAGTTTGTCCTCTCTTAACTTCCATGACATTTCTTCAGTGACTCCATACTTCTCTGAATGAACCTCTTCAATTTCATTTGTTTTCTTCTTTCTGTTCATTCCCAAGAACTGGCATCTCCTAAGTCTAACTTTCACTTCTCACATCATTTCATTTCTCTCATTTCGTTTCTCCTGGGCAATCTTATCTGCCCCAGTGGCTTCAAATGTAGCCTGTAAGTAGAAAATCCCTAAGTTGGTATCATGGGCTCAAGAGCACCTATTGTTCCAGATTGTATACTGGAACATTCCATATGGAAATATCAATTTACCTCATCTTTCACATGCCTGAAACTAAAATTGTTTCCTTGTCATAAATCTGCTTTTCCTATTTATTTCTTATCTTAGCCAGTGGAACCATTGTTTTCTTAGGCCACTCCCCAGTTGTCCCCATCTTACCATGACATCGGTATCCACCAGGTTACTGGAGCCAAAAATCAAGGCATCGTCCTTTTCTTTCTTCAGTTCAGTTCATCACTAAGACTACCTTGAGAAAATAATCTACATATTTCCACTTCTCTCTCTTTTCATAATCCTGTGGGATTTAATGTCTAGTGTTTAGAAACAACACTACTCAGTGCTACTGAGACTGAAAATATTGGGTTAAAGGGGCACCGGGATGGCTCAGTTGATTAAACATCCAAATCTTGATTTTGGCTCAACCTGTGATCTCATGGTTAGTGGGGTTTAGCCCTGCATTGAGCTCTATGCTGGTAATGCAAAGCCTGCTTGGGATTCTGTGTCTCCCTCTCTCTCTCTGCCCTCCCACATTTGCTCACATGCTCTCTCTTTCCCTCTCAAAATAAATAAAACTAAAAAAAAAAAAACTTAAAAAAATATTGGGTTAGATATGGAGCAAAAGGGATCGTCTTTAAGATTTTACCAAATTTTATTTTATTAAAATGTTTTAATGTTTATTTATTTAAGAGAGAGAGAGAGAGAGAGAGAGAGAGAGAGAGAGACAGAGTGTGAGCAGAGGAGGGCAAGAGAGAGGGAGACACAGAATCTGAAGCAGGCTCCAGTCTCTGAGCTGTCAATTCAGAGCAACATGGGGCTCAAACCCATGAACTATGAGATCATGACGTGAGCTGAAGTCAGACGTTCAACTGCCTGAGCCACCCAGGTGCTCCAAGATATCCCCAAATTTTAAATGCAAATCAAAACCACAATGAGATATCACCTCACACCTGTCAAATGGCTAAAATAAAAAAAAAATTCAAGAAACAGCAAGTGTTAGTGAAGATGTGTAGAAAAAGGAACCTTGTGCACTACTGGTGGGAATACAAGCTTGTGCAGCCACTGTTGAAATGCCCTACAATTCAGTAATCGCACTACTGGGTATTTACCCAAAGAATATGAAAACATTAATTTTAAGGGATACATACACCCCTATGTTTATTGCAGCATTATTTACAATAACCAAACTCTGGAAGTAGCCCAAGTATTCATCAATAGATGAATAAAGAAGTTATGAGACACACACACACACACACACACACACACAAATCATAGGTAATATTATCTCAACTCCTCTGCAAGAGCAGAAACTAGTGTTCAGCATGGCATTTCTAGCATCTTAAACAGTGCCTGTGTATATCGATACTTGATAAATATATGTTGAATGAATAAAAAAGAATATATAAAATCTTCTATGTTCCTTTCCCTGGGCTTGTTTGCTGCTCTTAATGCTCTCATTACATGTCTTTTGTATCATTATCAAAATATTTTTCTTTCTCTATGACCATACTTTTATGTTCATGTCTTACCAACTGTCATGATTGAATGTGTTTCCTGTAAATTGATACTGAAGCTCTAACCCACAATGTGATGGCATCAGGAGTTGGGGCCTTTGAGAAGTAATTTGGTTTGGATGAAAGCCTAGTTCCTGACTTCTGTTCATTTTTTCATGTATCTCTTACTCATTCAAAAAACATTTATATGTTCCTGCTATGTTAAAGGTACTTCTTCAGGTCCTGCAATATAGAAATAGTTGAAGAATAATCTCTGCCTTTGGCAAGTTTATAGACTAACACAGGAATTAGTCTGTAAATAAACAACTACGATACAATGTTCTGCTATGAGAGAAGATTGTATATGGCACTGTAAGGTAGGAAATGTGTTGAATTTGCATTTGTTGAGTAAAAAAAAAGTGGATCAGGAGCGCCTGGGTGGCTCAGTCGGTTAAGCGTCCGACTTCAGCTCAGGTCACGATCTCACGGTCCGTGAGTTTGAGCCCCGCGTCCGGCTCTGGGCTGATGGCTCAGAGCCTGGAGCCTGCTTCTGATTCTGTGTCTCCCTCTCTCTCTGCCCCTCCCCTGTTCATGCTCTGTCTCTCTCTGTCTCAAAATTAATAAACGTTAAAAAAAATTTAAAAAAAAAAGTGGATCAGTAGCATTTGCTAAATATGTGGCCTTCATTATCAGATTATTTCCATAACAAAAATGTATCTTTTTATATTAATTTTACATATGAAAATATATTGAGTACCTACATGTTACCCTGTTTATTCATTCTAATTTCTGCCTAAATTAAGCTCTATAATTCCAACATCTAACTCTAATAACTTTTTGAGGTGAAATAAAAAATAATAATTTAACATTTTTTGTCTTATTCTTTGTCTTATGTAGCTGTGCTGTCTTCTCTGCAGCCCTCTAAAATGAGGTTTCTTTTCTTGAAAGAAACCATACCTTGGCAGTAGAAAGTCATAAGATGACAAATGGGTTTAATGTTCATAGAATTATTAAGATTGAAAATACCTTTGAACTAGATCGTTATTAGTGTCCTTCTAAATAAGAGATTCTATGACTCAGATAACACGAAGAAAATTCTAGACTAGCTTGATAATAGTAGGAATTAGTACACAGATTTTTTTTCAGTATTTTTCTATTGCTTGGTTCTTATGGTTACTTTGTTCCCTTGATAGTAGCCTTTTTCTGTTAAAATAAAGGCTGCCTGTTCAACATGATTATAATAAAAGCTTATATATTATGTTTTCCCTGGTGACCTCCCAGCTATAGCAGCATATGGACCTCCTTGTATGGCGAGTGTTGTTGTCAGTGCACTGTAAATGCTCTTTGAGCCAGGCTGTGGTCATCTCCTTTAGGTGTTTATCAGCATTGATAAAGTTTAACAGCATTGATTCTAACCTGGATCCAGAGGAATGTTATCTTTATAGGTGACTGCATAGGCATTTATGAACCTGCTTTTGATTGAGACAGGTTAAGGAACAGGGTTTGAGGCCTGTTTGACATTATAGGGGATGAGACTGGAACTCTGTTGGGCCTTTCTACTGCTGGGAGTAATGGTTCCTGATCATCAGAAGCTAGAGGGACACTGTAATATTGGTATTCATCACCCAGGATAAAAGCCTGGCGTTTGTTAACTCTCTGATCCAGACTGAGCAATTTCAAGGTTGTTCCTCTCTATCTCCTGTGACACAGAGCTACAAAGTTCTCCAGAGTTGGGATTTTTATTAAATCACCTAAGTTAGAATTAGTGTTAGTTACAAACCACTGGGACCATCAGTCATTTCACTTTTTTTTACCGTGTCCAACCATCATTTTATATTTGCTTCCAGAAGCTGGCCTTATAAATCTTAATTGAAGGTTTTCTTAGCTACTGAATTTAAGCTGTCACCTATTATAGCTTCGTTGAAATGTCTATGTCCATTAAAACCTTACTAAAATGCAGTATCTATTACCTTTGTAGCTCATGTTGCATTTATCTCTACAAGCATCGTTAATAGGGGGAGGGTAGATATCTGCTGGCAGCGTAAAGTTCCCTGACAGGTGGCGGTAAGCAGCAATGGCTGGCTTTTCTCTCCCCACAGCTTTAGTTGTATCTTTAAATTCCTGGAACTGTAGTTTGCTAGATACAGGATATCTAGAATACATTAAACAAAAGTCAACCTTTGATTCTCATTCCAAGTCATAAAGGGGTAAAATACTCATGATCTTTTTCTCAGATGATTCATATTTTAAGAAACAGCATAAAGTAGTAAAAGTTCAGTTTGTTGGCATAATTCGACTTAGTCTTTGAAAATGTAAGAAAAAAATGCATACCTAAATTCATGAACAAAGGAATGTGTGTTGATTCTAAATTGCATTTCTGATATTTCCATGTCGAAGCGGATGGAATTTAAATCCAGTATGTCTGCCTTGGCATTATTGAATCGTGTTTTAAGCATTTGCTTTCTATAACTAGATTGACTAGGAAATGAACTTGAGAAGGTGAGAATTTCAGATGAAGATCTAAAAGTATGACTAAGTGAGAGATTTAAAAGTAGAGAGCTGAAAATTATGTAAAATCGACCTTCAGAATACTGCAGCATCAAATATTATCACTGCAGTGACACCAATCAAAAATATTGTCAAATTCTTTAGTCATGGGGAATAAAAGAATCAAATAGGGTACTTGGATATAAATCAGTGACATGTTCCAGCTCTAAACAATTTAGATACTATTAAAGTTTCACAATTGCTGGCAGGCAGGTCACAATAAGGGTTAAAACACTTACCAATTGTGATACTCTGTCTTGATAACCTTATTAATCCTTCAGAGGCACTAGAGAAAATAGCTAACAATGGAGAACAAGTTATAACTGATGCAATGTGTTTTATCCAGTTGTAATCTCTTCTCAATTTTTCAATTAAAACCTTTCAGATTTCTTGGTATCATTCATCTCTAAGAGTGTTGGCAGTATTTCTGCTGATTCTAAGAGAGCAGCTGGTCATTATCAATTTCTCCCCTCCTTTTCTGTCAGTTACAATCAGAAGCCCTTCCAGGGCAGGACCTTCTTTGTGTGCTTGCTTCCCTTATATCCCTCATACCTGGTGCAGGGCTCTATGTAGAGGGATTTGTAAATGCAGTTTATTGTGTTGGTGGAGATATTTCTGAGGACACATCAATGGTTAGGAGTGGGTAGGAAGACATTTTTTATTTTTCATTCTTTGAAAAGACTATGATCCGGAAGTGTAAATAAATATGCATTATCCAATCTGTCTATATCTTTTTTTAACACTTTTTTTTTACATTTATTTATTTTTGAGAGACAGAGTGAGACAAAGTGAGAGTGGGGGAGGGGCAGAGAGAGAGGGAGACACAGAATCTGAAGCAGGCTCCAGGCTTCGAGCCATCAGCACAGAGCCCGACGCAGGGCTTGAACTCATGAACCACGAGATCATGACCTGAGCCAAAGTCAGATACCCAACCGACTGAGCCACCCAGGCGCCCCCAATCTGTCTATCTCTTAGCAATGTTTTTAACAGAAAGCCATCATCTTTCTCTGTTATCATGTTATTTATGCATATAGAAAATTCCTGTTATATTTTTTATCGTGAATTTCAGAGAAACTACTACATTTTTAATAGATATTTTACTGTTTTAAAAACACTTTTTAGAGGGGTCTTTACCTAATGCTAACAGAGATGTTTTTAGAGACAGTAAATACATACAGTGTGTTACACAATTTTTATGTAGTAGAGCTACATGAGATTAATTAAAAATAATTACTGCATAAAAGTTACTGCTACTCATTCATTCATTCATTCATTCATTCATTCGACAAGCATTTATAGCTCTGGGTGTAGCAGTGAATAAAAGTGTTCCTTATCCTCATGGAACTAATGTGCTTGGTGCGGAGGAAGATATAATAACCAAAACAAATAAAGGATATAGAATATAAATTATGGTAATTTCTGAAGAAAAACATAAAGTAAGGGTGATCGGGAGTTTAAGGTAGAGGTGTTGTAACTTTATGTAGGCTGTCAAAGAAGCCTTTATTGAGAAGGTGGCATTTGATTCAAGACCCTAAGAAGGTGAGGAAGCTCACCATTCAGCTCTTTGAGGATGAGCATTGTGGGCAGTAGAACTGAAAGTGCTCAGAGGTAGGAACTGTTTGACAACCAGCCAAGAGGCCAGTGTGACTGGAATTGAGCAAAAAGGGGGAGAGTAGACAAAGGTGAGGTCATAGAAGGCAGAAGAATGGTTGTGTAATGCCATGCTGGCCATTTCAAGACAGTTTTCTTTTATTTCAAGGGATGTAGGAAGACACTGGAGGGTTTTGAATATAGTCTGAAGGTATTTTTAGAACTTAGAATAACTGAATATAGTAGCTTATTAAATCAACAGAATTATTGAAGAGGGGAAGATTCTGAATCATATTCTTCTTGGGAATTCTTTGGAATGAAACTTCCTTTGATAATACTATCAGAAATAGATTATATAGAATCTTTTATATTTTATACAAAACTTAGATGTAATAATTTAAAGGGTGGCCATATTCAGATACTCTTGTAGTATCATTGCTCTTTTATTTTAATACGCATGTGGATCAAAATCTGGAGGGTCCTAAATGGTGTGAGGCAAACTATTATCTCTAAAGCAGGGGACCCTCACAGTCTCCCATGGAAACACATTCCATTGCATAGATATCAGCATAGATATTGTTGCTGCATAGATATCCGCACCAAGAAACTCCCTTTAGAAGGGATCACTAATGATTTGATAAAAGCAACTGAAAAGTGTGGACAAGAGTCAAACCAGTTTTCCCTTTTAGGTGAAAGAACTCTGGAGTCATAGGAAACTATACTCCTCTATCTACCTATCTATGACAATGAATGAGTTACTTAACTTCCCAGAGCTACAGTTCTTTTCCTCTCTGAAGTGGAAATAAGAATTTTCACATCATATTAGGAAGATTCCTTTAAAAATTTAACTAGAAGCTCCCTAAACAATGCTGGCAGTGTTAAGTATACAATAGATTTTGGTTTATTTCCTCCTCGTCCTGACCATCTTACTATTATTTTTTTGAATCTTGTGATGGGAGCATTATTGTTCTTTTTTTCCCTCCCAGCTTAATTGAGATATAATTGGCATATAACACTGTATAACTTTAACGTGTACATGCCCTGATTTCATATACATATATATTATAAAATGATTATCACACTAAGGTTAGTTAATATACCTATCTACCTTACATAGTTATACTTGTGTATGTGTGTGTGTGGTGAGAACTTTAAAAATCTACTCTTAGCAACTTTCAAACATACAAGATAGTATTATTAACTATAGTCACCATTCTGTATGTTGCATTCCCAGGACTTATTCATCTTATAACTAGAAGTTTATATACCCTCTTTGACCACCTTCCCCCATGTCCCCCACTTCTCCCATACTGCACCTTTACCCCTGGCAACCTGCAATCTGTTCTCTGTTTCTAGGAGTTTGATTTTTAAAGATTTCACATGTAAGTGATATCATACAATATTTGTCTTTTTCTGTCTGATTTATTTCATTTAACGTAGTGCTGTCAATGTCCATCCATACTTTTAGATTTGGCAGGGTTTCTTTGTTTTATATGGTTGAATAATACTCCAGGGTGTGTGTGTGTGTGTGTGTGTGTGTGTGTGTGTGTGTGTGTATAAAACCACTTTTCTTTGGAAGAAAACACTTAGGACTTACTCTTTTAACAACTTACCTATATATCATACAGCAGTGTTAGCTATAGTCATAACGCTGTACATTACATCTCCAGTACTTACTTATCTAATTGTAAGTTTATACCTTTTGACTGCTTTCCTCTGATTCCTCCTCCCCCATACCCACCTCTGGCAACCACAAATCTGATCTCTTTTTCTGAGTTTTTTTTTCCCTTTTTAGATTCCACATATAAGTGAGATTATATAGTATTTGTCTTTCTCTGACTTATTTCACTTAGCACAATGACTTCAAATTCTATCCATGTTGCAAATGATAGAATTTCTCATTTTTCATGGCTGAGTAATATTCCATTGTGTATGTATATACCACAGCTTTTTTATTCATCTATTCATGGATACTTAGGTTGCTATCATGTCTTGGCTATTGTAAATAATGCAGATATTTTTTCAAGTTAGTGTTTTTGTTACCTTTGTATAGATTCCCAAAAGTCAAATTTGCTGACTGGTATGGTAGTTCTACTTTTACTGTTTTACAGAACCTCCATACTGTTTTCCAATGTGGTTACACCCATCTACTTTTGAGCCAGCAGTACATGCGCGTTCCCTTTTCTCCATATCCTCGCCAACACTTTCTACCTCTTCTTTTTGACGATAGCCATTCTAATTGGTGTGAGGCGATAACTCATTGTGATTTTGATTTACATTTCCCACATGATTAGTGATGTTGTGTACCTTGCCATGTACCTGTTGGCCATGTGAATATCTTGTCAGGTCCCTTGACAATTTTTTAATTGGATTATTTGTTTGATTGCTGTTAAATTGTGTAGGTTCCTTATATATTTTGAATACTAACCCTTTATCAAGTATGTGGTTTGCAAATATTTTCTCCTATTTCATTCATTTGAGCACCTTGATTCTTCCCCTTTCGTATCCTACTTGGGCATCATGGCATTTATGTCTGGAAGGAAGCATGAGGGGCTTCTACTTCAACAATCCATCTAAAGCTTAGCTGCCAACTAAATACAAATTATAGATTTGTCAACCAGAAGTTGAGAACTTAACTATGTCCATGATATTAGCCATCTCACTTTTGGAAAATTGAGGTAGTTTATTGTAGCATTAACTTTGCCTTTATTAGGTCAAAGTCCATCTTCTGGGGCCAGTCAGGGGAAAAATTCTAATATCTTTAGATGTGACAGCCTTACAAGTTTTGAAAGCATCTGAGATATTTGTAGAATTTTCTCTTCTGACAACATCTTTTGCCTCTTCAACTAATCTTTGCATAACATGGCTTTGTTTCTTCTCATCTTTTTGATGACTTCCCTTTGAATGTATTCCAGTTTACCTCCCTTCTTGAAGAGTGTGGCTTAGATGTGGTTTGATATAGAGGTGATAGAATGGAATTATTATTTCCCTTGATCTGGACAAAATATTCTATTAATGCAGCCAAGAACTGCATTAGCTCTTTTGGCACCCACTACTCAGTGTTGATTTATATCAAGCTCCCTGTCAATTAATCCTACTGGGACTTTTTTATTTATATTCTTGGTAAGCTAAGCCTTTGACATCCATATAAGTTTAGTTGCTGTTTGGAATGAAAGAAAGGATTCCACATTTTTTCTAATTAAATTTCATCTTGTGAGTCCATTGTTCCACCTTTTGGGATCTTTTTGGGTCCTGATTCTATCATCTTTTAGGAATTAATAATTTTAGAACTGAGCTCAAATAGCCTAGTAATATTCTTTTAAGGACTATTCTTTAAAAGCCTGCCTTCAGAAACTACCAAGGAATTTTAAAAGCTGGTTTATTATAGAAAGTAAAAGAATGGGTCTGGGTAGCACCCAGACAGGATTTCAAGCCTGGGCTCTGCCACTCTCCACTGGAATTTACTTAGTTAACAGATTTAGCAATGTGACACATTATCCTAGGCACTTAGGACAGGTCAGTAAGTGATACAGACAAAAACACTTGTGTTTCAGGAGCTTCTAGCAGAAGAAGAAACCTTGGAAAAGTGATATATATATATGCTCTCCATACCTAAGTTTTCTTAACTGAAAATGTAGATAAATATACTACTCCATAAAATTTTATATTTGTCCGTGTTCTCCAGAAAAACAGAATAAATAGGATGTATATATACACTTAAGAGTATAGTAATTTATTATAGATAATTGGCTCACGTGATTATGGAGGCTAACAAGTCCCCTAATCTGCAGTCAGCAAGCTGGGGACCCAGGGGGGCTGATAGTATAGTTCTAGTTGGAAGGCTGACAGGCTCAAAACCCAGGAAAAACCAATGTTTCAATTTGAGTCCAAAATCAAGAAAAAGCTAATGTGCCAGTTTGAAGGCTGTCAGGGAAGAGGAATTCTCTCTTACTTGGTGAACAGTCAGTTTTTTTGTTCTATTTTGGCCTTTGATTGGATGGGGCCCACCCACGTTAGGGAAAGCAATCTGCTTTGCTCGGTCTGTCAATTTAAATGTTAATATCCTCCAAACACTTCCTCACAAAAACGTGCAGAATAACGTTTGGTCAAACATCTGGATACCTTGTTGTCCCGTCAAATTGATATATAAAATTAGCTACTACAAATGGTGGTGAGGATTATAGCAGTTATTGTATATAAAGGGTTTTAGCATAGTGAACTCTTAAGTAATGATGGTTATTATTTGCATGAAGTGCTTTTTTCAAATCACCTCTCCCCTGTTAAGAACGGAGTCATTGCTCTCTAGTGCTCACACAGTAATTTTGACACTCTATTGGAATGAGATTCCATTTGCTATTTGGTCTTGGGAAGTAATCAAGTCACAGTGTATTGTTGGCTAATAGCTGTTTCTCTGCTAGTGCCTATTTCAGGGCTCTGTGAAAACTTACTCTCTGCCTCACATGTTTGAGGCAAGGGAATCAACCGCAGACATCTTGCTGCCATCTGGACAAGCCTACAATGATGAAATAGTTATGAAGGTGTCTGATTCTTTCAATAATTTTTGGCAGTGCTTCCTTTTTAAAGAAAATACAAGATTTGGAAAGGTTTAAAAAAGACTGAAAGGTAGGTTCTTTTTTTATTTTCCCCCCTCACCTCTTTTCTGAACTCACTGCAGGAGTAGTTCTCTTGACTTACAGCTCACTCAGTAATTATCATTTCAGGGTAAGACTGACTCATAATACTGCCAAATAATTCATACGTGTAAAAATGCCGGTTGCCTCATTTACTTGTTACACTAACACTTGTCAACCTCAGCAGCAGCTTTCAGCTCTGTTAAATGTTGTTTAAATGTGAGGGATCTAAAATGAAATTGAAGCACCCTGCATTTGATAATAAATCAAATATGAATTTAATACTCTACTCAAAGGCAGCATGGTTAGTAAGGCTGGAAAGTAAAACTGACAGATTTTATGCTTTGACTGCAGTGAGGATTTGATTGGGATGCTGATTATCTTTTAAAGGTTGAGATCTAATGATTTTTAAGAATTGCATATGAGAAAAATATTTTGGAGTAAATTATATCGAACTACCATTAATAAATGATGAAAATATGTGAAAGAAAAATTACTTTCTAGAGGGAAACAAGCACTATCAAATTGTAAACTTTGTATTTTGTTTTACTTTTCATTATGAGAAGTTTCATCCAGAGTAAAGGTAGAAATAAAAATATTTGTGTCAAGTATATTCAAGTATATTAGTATTTTGCAATATTTGCTTACCGACTTTTTTAAACTTCATTTTTAACTTACGTTTGGTCTGTATTTTTTTTTAAGTTTATTTATTTCGAGAGAGAAAGAGCGAGTAGGGGAGGGGCAGAGAGAGAGAGAGTCCCAAGCAGGCACTGTGTAGTCAGTGCGCAGCCTGACGTGGGCTCCGTCTCATGAACCATGAGATCATGACCTAAGCCCATACCAAGAGTTGCACGTTCAACTTACTGAGCCACCCAGGCCCTACGTTGGTCTGTATTTTTAAGGCATCATTTTAATTAGACATAAAAAATTTTGCCTTTTTCTAATGCATAGCTGTAAGCGTAGGACATTTACAAGCAGAAAATATTTTACTTTTTTTTTTTTTTTTTCCTGGGGAGAGGTAAAGTCTCACCGAAGTTAAGCAATGTACAGAAATTGGTAGCCTTTATCGTAATTTAATTTTTTTATTTTAATTTTTTGGTTTATTTATTTTGAGGGGTCGGGGGGAGGCTGGCAGAGAGAGAGGGAAGGAGAGAGAATCACAAGCCTCACATGGGGCTTGATCTCACAAACCACAAGATCATGACCTGAGCCAAAATCAAAAGTAGGATGTTTAAGTGACTGAGCCACCCGGGTGCCTTATACTATAATTTTTAATAATTTTTAAGTGAGGAATTGACTACTTCTATAGTTTTCTCTGGTTGTTTTTCCTAATTGCTCCCATAAGTGAAAATTCTTCCCAAATAGGTGAGTATGATGAGTCTCAATAAGAAGAAGCAAAGGATACTGCTGTTCTAAGAAAGCCTTTAGCAAAGCTTTTCCAGGACGTACCTTTGTGTACACAAGGAAGGTAAGGGCTAGCTGACAGTGTAGTGGGGTGGATTTGTGGCCCCTGGTGGGGGGCAAATGGCAGTGTTAGAGCCACATGGATGATGTATGAATTCTGGGTCTGATTCTTAAGTGGTCAGTTGCCTTTGGGCCGATCACAGCTCTGCTAAGCCACAGGTGTCTCCATATCTGTAACGTGAATGTAATAATATCTGCCTCATGGGACTGTGGTGAGGAGTAGCTACAATAGGGAAAAGTTTGTTGTAGGTACTCAGTAATGGCAGCTAGCCGATGTTGTTGTTTTTTAAAACGCTATAATAGAAAACATATTCATGAAGTTCGCAAACATAGGGAGGTCGTATCAAAATCTCTCCTTCCCATTTGCTGCCGTGTGCCCTTGGGTGTGTCCCTCAGCCTCACAGTACCCCCAGTGTCCTTGGCTCATAAGTGGGTTTAACACAGTCTACTCCCTCAGCATTGTTTTGGGGAGCTGGTATAAATGCCGTGGGCATATAGTGACTCCTAATAACTTATTCAAAGTCTTTTGCAGTGTTAATTGACCAGTTTCAATCTCTCATGGTATATTTGCAGTTTAATGATATGAGGCTTAAATATCTTCTTGATATTTTTGCCAACATTTTGGTAAAGATGTAAAGAACAGGTATATAAAACTTGAAAATAGCTAAGTTTAGACTAGAAACTTATCAGTAGTCTAGAATATAGGTTAAAACCAACAAAATAAAATTTATAGGGGAAAAACTGATTAGCATGGTAGTTTTAGCTGACTCTCATTTTGTATAAACTTTTTGTTTTTTTTTCTAAAGTAGGCTCCAGGCCAGTGTGGGCTTGAACTCACAACCCCTGAGATCAAGAGCCACATATTCTACTGACTGAGCCAGCCAAGTGCTCCATGACTCTCACTTTCTTAAGAGCCAACCATGTGACTATCAAAAAAATATTTTATTTTAGGCTAATTAATTCAGGTGTGAACTGTGGACTAAGGGACATAAAGGTTGCTCTGTAGCTAAACTGGTCAGACCAATCTGGAATTTTGTGTTTTTACCAGGATTCCACGTTTTATGAAGGTGGTAAAAAGGCTAAGCAAGGTTTCTCAATTTTGGCACTGTTGATATTTTGAGGGAACAGCTGTCCTGTGCATTGTAGATGATTAGTAGTATCTCTGGCCTCTACCCACTAGATGCCAGTAGAATCTTCAGTACCCCCTCCCAGACCCAGCATGACAACAAAAAATATCTGTAGACATTGCCAAATGTCCCCTGTGAGGCAAAATCACCCTGGTTGAGAAGCAACCTCCTGCTGGAGGATAGTGAAAATGAAGGTCCTAAGGAAAGTGAAGGGTTGAGAAGGTGTGATTAAGAAGGATGATAAGGGCAGGTGCCCTTCATTCCAAAGACTCCACTAGTTCCTTTATTTTGTTTACATTTTTGTCTCTTTTAAAATCGGTCCTCCTGGGGCACCAGGTGGCTCCATCAGTTAAGCATCTGACTCTTGGTTTTGGCTCAGGTCATGATCTCGTGGTTCATGGGTTCCAGCCTGTCGGGCTCCATGCTGACATTGTGGGGCCTGCTTGGGATTCTTTCCCTCTCATTCTGCCCCCCCTCCCTCAAAATAAATAAATAAACATAAAAAAAAATAAAGTAAAATCTGTCTTTCCATTAAACTGAACTGTTGGCAGTCAGGGCTTGTGTTATATTTTTTTTTTTTTTTTTTTTTATTTTAACATTTTTTATTTATTTTTGGGACAGAGAGAGACAGAGCATGAACGGGGGAGGGGCAGAGAGAGAGGGAGACACAGAATCGGAAACAGGCTCCAGGCTCCGAGCCATCAGCCCAGAGCCCGACGCGGGGCTCGAACTCACGGACCGCGAGATCGTGACCTGGCTGAAGTCGGACGCTTAACCGACTGCGCCACCCAGGCGCCCCTTGTGTTATATTTTTTAATTTTTGTTTTTAGCATGAGGAATTGCTCCTGGTACATTCTAGGTTCTCAATATTTTATAAAATAAAGTGAACTAAACTGGAGAAGAAATGACTTGATGTGGACAGTTACTGCAAAGACATTTTTAGATACTTGGAGAGCTGCCAAAAGGAAGATTATATTAGACTATTCTATGGAAGAGAGATGGGGTGCTTCTGCAGAGGGCAGAGCTAATAGCAATGGAAAAAAGTTATGGAGACATATATTTCACTTCATTTTAAGGTCACACTTTTAAACAATATCTTACTTATTTAGCACCAGCAATTTTTGAAATCATCTTGATTCACATTGCAATGAGAGTGTTGTGTAATGGAAATGCAGCTACATTATTACTAGGATTCTGAGATAGGTAACTTTGTGAGCTTTATGAAAATATTCATGAAGTACAAAATTTTTGGTTTCTCTATTTAAAATGGTCTAAATTTGTATTAACAACTCTTAAATAATTGAAAATAAAGCATGTGGACAGAGACATAAGAAAAAAGTAAGAGAAAGGAAAGAAAAGAATATTTCCTTTTTAAATATGTTTTGGAACTTTTTTGATGTGTAGTGAAAATAATAGGAAACATCTATTGAATGCTCACTGTATCACCGTCATTATGCTGTGCTTTAAAAATACATTTTCATTTAATCCCTACAGCACCTCAGTGAAATAGGTATTTTTATTTTTCCCATTTGTATATGAATACAAAATAATTTTTAATTACAGAAGATAAGCCTTTTAAAAAAAACTAGTAGAGTTTATAAATAAAGTATGTATTTTCTTCAAAGTTGTTACTTTGGAAGTAGGTATTGAACTTTTTATTTATTTCAATAATTTGTCGGTCCTGTTAATAATTTTGGAAATGTATTGGGTGTCATTTTTTCAGAGTTAAATGTTCACTATCTGTATCTGAATACACAAACTGTAATGCACATGATTCATCCCTGAAAAGCGTCATTCTTCAGTTATAATACAGTTCATAAAACCACAGTCCCTTACCTCATTTATCTGACAATTTTCGTTTTCTGGTCAGTATGAGAACAAATACCAAACACTTTCAGTTTCCCAAAACCTATTAAAAAATAGCATAGGAACTCAGATTATAAGATTATTCTCAAATTATGTTTAATACTGACTTTAGGTCTTCCTTAGTAATTTACCTGCGGTTAGATCTCAAAAATAAAGAATCTTGGTATGTAGGGAAGGGGCTTTTTTGTTTGTTTTTTGAGTACAGTTGACACACAATGTTACATAGTCTCGGGTGTATAAAATAATGGTTCAGCTTCACTATATGTTATGCTGTGCTCACACAAATGTAGCTACCATTACCAGACAACACTATTATGACATCATCGACTATATTCCCTATTCTGTCAGCACAGAGCCTGATGTGGGGCTCAAACCCACGAACTGTGAAGTCATGACCTGAGCCGAAGTCGGATGCTTAACTGACTGAGCCACCCGGACGCCCCCTTTATTTCCATTTTTAAACAGAGTTGCCAGACTTAGTAAACAAAAATAGAGGCTATCTAGTTAAAATTGGAATTTCATATAAACAATAAATTATTGTTTTAGTATAAATATGTCTCAAAGACTGTACATACATAATAAAAATTTTATGTTGTTTAAATTCAAAGTTAAATTCAAACTTAACTGAGTATCATGTATTTTATCTGGAAATCCTGCATAAGAGAAACATAGGTGGATTAATCCTAAAGCTAATGAAGCTTAAGTTTTTAGGGTCCCTTACTTACAAGAACATTTTAATCTAATGTTGTAATTGTATAGTTTTTTTCTTTAAAGGGCTTTCTCCCCAATTATGTACATCTTAAGCTCCACAAAGCCTGAATCCGCCCCTGCAGGGGAGTAATGCGAGGAGACAGTAGACAAGGTGAAGGATGAAGTAAATGCAGCCGACTCACGAGGATTGTTGATGCCCTTGTCACGTTCGGAAATTATTTTCCAGGAGCTGATTAAATAATCAGTGGGCCTTGAGGCACCTTTGTAGTTGAAACTTCACTGTCATTATATAGGCAAGAGACAGAGGAATAAGTTTTGCACTGTTGATATAGCCTCAGAGTGAGTAATCTAAATGCTCTGAGAAATTGAGTAAAACTTCTTTTTCCATGGATACAGTCAGCAGGTGAAGAGTCAACAGTTTCTTTTCCACTCATCAAAATAAGTCAGCTTTTCAGATATTGTAGACTTTACTCCCTAAAGGAAATTTTAAAATAAAAATGAGAAAAGCAAAATAGAATGGTCTCTAGAGGAGCAGATCTGACTTGGTGCTAAGGCCCATTTATAGGAAAGGTAAAAAGTAAATATGGTCTCTCTTCTTTATGTAGTGTGCTGCTTTGTCTAATCACAGAATTAACGACTGAACTAACTCTAGTGCATTTAATAGAGATGCTTGTCTTTTTTAAATCACTCCAGATACCACCTGGTTTTCAGAGTCCACAGTTTTGGGATGTTGAAATGGTGTTGACTGAGTTTTGGGGTCAGATATTTTGGCTTCAGGAAGGACACAAACTGTAGAGAAGTTCCCATTCAGTGGCTGATGTGCATTAAAGGATTATGCAAAAATTACATATAAGTCATGGACTCTTTTTCATTGAGAAATGAATTCAGCAAATACTGGTTGTGTGTCTCTTGAATGCCAAGCACTGTGTTAAGAACGGGGTTGCTTTGAGTTTTCAGTATTTAACTGTGAACTGAGTACTTAATTAGGCTTTTAGACTATAGAAGTGAACACCATATATTTGGCAAGATAGAGCTGGTCCTACACTATGCATAATATGGCACTGGATAATTGTTCCCAATGTTTTATTCCTTTGTCTTCGTGCCTAGTGCTCACTAGTATATGTGTAATATATACCATGACCCCATTGAATGGGCTTGACTATTTTAACCACTGGAACGTCAGTGGGCATGATACAACAGAGGTTTCAAATGTGTTTGTGTAGTTTGGCTTGCCTTCTTGTACTATTGTGACCCACCATGAGAGGGATGTGCACCTGGAAGCCGCTGGTCATAGGAGAATGGTAAAACAACAACAACAACAACAAAAAACCCCCAAAAAACCATAAAGGAGATAAATCAGTGGTTATGGTTATAAGTCACTGAGATTTAAGGTTGTTTTTATCCAGCATTATGATGGCAATAGCTGATTAATACGAGCAGTATCACAAATATACAAATAAATATACCATAAGGTAGATTGAGATGTGTTTAGAAAGAGATGCAGAATACATTATGATTTTGGGTGGTAGGTAGGCATACCTTTGTCTGTGGTATCATCAGATGTTTGACAGAAACCGTCTTCAAGCTAGGCCTTGACAATTTCTACTGGCAAAAAATGTCCTCAGGGTTAAAAAATAGTTCAGGTCATCTAAATCTTTGTGGATGGGGCAGAATTGCCTCATCTATCAAAGACCTTTCTTTGGATCATTTCTTTGATTATTCAGGATCAAAGTCCTGAATGTGGTGTTGACTTCCTTAGGAAGCTGTAAAGCATATCTGAGTATGAGTCTTATGAATGAGTGCTCTGCATAACAGAAGCTTCTGAAGCCATCCCAGAGTCCCTCCAAAATCTTACTTTTGTTTATGATGGGAACTGGAGGAGGAATCCAGTAGCCCAGCACTATTTAGAACTCATACACTCCAGCATTCTGCAGCTGGCCAACAGAGCAGCCAAGGCTTCTAGGGCCTGTTTTGTTCTATCTGGAGAACCATATGGGGTTCTTTTAGATTTAATTTCTTTATTCTATGCCTCTGCCATATAGGTTCCTCATTTACTTTCTCTCTTAATCTGCACATGAACCTTTTGACATCAGTGTTATCATTCCCATTTTATTGATGAGGGAATTGAGGACCAGAGAAGTTAAATGACATGGTCAAGTTACTTATCAACTAAATGACTTTGTTTCTTTACATCAGATCATTAAGTACCTGTTCTTTAATAGGAAACTGGTCTTATTTAAGGTCCTTATGGAACTTGCCTAGAAGCAACTTGAAAGTATGCAAGATGTTCTTGAGCAATTTTATACATAAAAATGCTAATTATAAAAGCTAGGTTTATTAGGTAAACCTGTTTTTTTCATGGAAAACTCCAGAAGGGTGTGGAGAAAGATTGTCCTGAGCTAATCTGTGCTCACTGGTTTGGCTTCTAGAAATTCTAGCCCACATGAGCCTAAATTCACCTCTTAAATTTTTGGAACTTGGCTTAATATTTGATTAGTTTTCAAATTATTTTTACAATTTGGGAGTAAAGAAAATTATTTAGCAATTGATGTGATGAGTTGTTTCATTCCTGGGGTCTTTAATCTGCTTCATTTATTTGCTACCTGGTACGGTGCAAGATTTTCATTCATTATATTCTGTAAGGTTTTATGCTTCTTTACCTCACAAATAATATCTCTCCCTATGCAGGCTGCTGTAAGCATTATCTGTTAAAGCATACCTGCTAGAGACCTTAAAATTGGAATTCAGAGCCTGGAAGTAGGGGGTCCTTTATAGATAGCCTAGGACTTTGAAATTAGTTTTTCCTTATGATTCAATAAGCCTTGAATCTTGTGACCCTGATTTAATATTTATTGAGTTCCCACAAAGTGCTAAACCTTCAGGATGCAGGACAAATTCCATTTTTTTTTGGATTAAATTTTTACTTGATTTAATTTGTCTTATTTATATTTATTGAAGTACCAGCAATATTGTTACAGATGTACTCACAGATCCATTTCACATGGATCATGGTCAAGTAATGAAGAAAAAGAAAAACTCACACACCCTCATGCACACAAACTATGAATGTTCTATAGGAACATTAATTTGCCCATTGATTCCATATAACTGGTGGCTCACCTTTTTCCTTGCAAAGTATAGAGACTGATAATGCTTTGATTTCTGGTTTTATTGTAGAAGTTTAATATGATCTTTGAGACTTCACGGCCTTCCTATTATTATGCTAATCAACAAGACTGCTTCAGGTCCATTTTGA
Source organism: Neofelis nebulosa (assembly GCF_028018385.1). Taxonomy (NCBI): domain Eukaryota; kingdom Metazoa; phylum Chordata; class Mammalia; order Carnivora; family Felidae; genus Neofelis; species Neofelis nebulosa. Next base: position 207,072,006 of record NC_080782.1, on the reverse strand, counting down.
AAATGAATCCTCTTCTCCATTACAAAAAAAAAAAAATAACCTCAATTTTCCCACTCAAATTTGTCATCTTAATGTGAAACATAACAACTTCTAATTTGAAGACAAATTATGAAGGGATTAATCAATAGCAATTGTTGCCTTCTTAAAGTTCTTTCTCTTTATAGATAAATTATAGACGTTTACCATTGGCAGCTCTTCTGTAAAATTGTGTTGGGGGTCCCAGGTCTGCATTTAATGTCAGAGAAACAACAGGCAGTATTCAAAGTCAAGAGAACTGAATGTCTCCAGTTCAGCAATGTGGAACTGAAGATCATTAATGGATTGAAAAGTTACAAAATAAAGTTTCTAAAGATATTTGGAACACTGAGCATTCTGCATGAAATCCATAATAGGACTAGTGGTCAGTGTTCCATAAAATGCCTGTGTTAAAATTAACTGTTGGTACTTTATTTTTAGAACTTGATTCTTTGTTCATTGTGGTTTGGGACAGGCCAGATGTTAGTCCAATTTCTAGTTCTTTATCATTAAAGCTGTAGATGTAATAAAAAGAGAACTCCTTAACCTGAAAAACAAAATGAACTCATTAAAACGGTCCTATGTACATTATGTGACATAAAAAACATAGAAGTATTAATAGGATAAAAATAAAAGTTATAGTTTCAATATTTTGCTCCAACATTTCAGTTCATCATCTTGAAAATCCCTGAAGTAAGTGAACCGATTTAGAAGCCACTGCTTCTGAGCCCCTAACTCAACTTTGTGGTATTTTAGATAATCTGGAGGGATCCCAGTACTTGTGTTTGCTATTATTATATAGCTGAGCTCAGGTTTATAATTATTCTTCTTTTGTTTGTTTGTTTGTTTGTTTGTAGAAGATAGCTCTTATAAAAACTTAAATATAAACACCTAATTGTAGAAGAAACTTCAGTATAAGCCTCTGTGTCCATCCAGGTGACTGGAGAAGCAGAGGAAGTCTGTTTGCAGAAAGACAAAGAGTGGGAAGAACTCAGCAGACAGGAAAGTGGAACAGAGTGAAGAGACTGGGAGCCGGTCTAAGTCCCTGGCTTTAGTTGTTCAGAGGTCCTGTACCATAATAAGTAATAAAATCCTGTACCATTACATCGAATTTCCACTTTGGAATGTAAGCCAGTTTGAATGGGCTTCTAGTACGTCTTCCGCAAAGAGCATGAGGGAGGACACTGGGCAGCTTCCACAGCTTATGGCCCTTTGGAGATTGTAGCAGGTCAGTCACTCTGGACCTTGACCTTGTGAAAAGAGAAAATTTAACAAGGGCAGAAGTGACCTTGCTCTGGAAAGATTACAGTCGATAATTTTAGTTCTTCAGTTCTGTAAGTAAAAAAATGAAGAACTGGTGATACTCTCACATATTTAATTTCTGCTTCTAAAAGAGGAGATTCAGTTTAGTAAAAACAATTTTTGGAAGCATAATCATCTGAATGCAATTTTAATTGGCATAAAAGCTCTATCTATTGAAACACTTTAAGAGGTTCTTGCTTACCATGAAAGCACCGATGGCATTGGCAGTGGCCTTCCTTAATAAAATACCCAGCTGACTTGCATTGCCATCTGGCCATGGTTGTTTGGGAGACAGGACTCCATAGGCCTTGTAAAAAGTCTCAGGCAGCTTTTTCTTAGTCCTAATTTATTTGAATTGGTCCAGAGGAAGAATAAAAATTTCATATAATCAGTCTCTTAAGTTGATTCTTGATCTTTATTCATTTCCAGCCAAAAGGTTTTCTTAAAGCTTCCCTTTCAAGGGAAGGGACAAATAGAAATAGCGGTGGTCACAGTGGTCAGGCTTCTCCTGTTCCCACTCTGCCCTGCACTGTGTAGGTGGCCAGTCCATGCTGGGCATTCTGGCCAAAGGCAGCTTCCAGAACTTTTCTGTGCCCCACCTGCTGTTCTCTGCACTGAGATCAAATGAAGTGTGATGACACCTTCACACCCTAGCAGATTCAGGGCAGAAGTCACCTGACCTCTTGTCTAGATGCCCCTGTCCCAGGCTAATTTTCCCCAGCCCAGCAGAGAAACTTTAACCTTTCAGAGGAATGAGATCAGCCACTGAAAAGTATTATTATAGAATGAGAGAAGAAACAAAACCAGAGCATACACAAAAAGTTTTAAAAGAGAAAGAAAAAATAAATTTCCTAATTAAGTCATTTTTAACAGTTTCCCAAAAGAGATCTTAAGTGTTCTTGTTTGCATGTTTTATAAGAATTAAAGGAGGAGCTGAAGGGCATTTATGGATATTTCATGATGGAAACTGAGGTTGATTCAGGGTCTTCTTTTAAATTGCCTTTGGCAGTGCTCTCAAACAGCAGTCACTAAAGGTGATTTTGTGTCAGGGGCCACAAGTTTCAGCTTTCTGGTTTACTCTGAGTCTTCAAATCACTCTGGAATTAAAATAACTATACTAATCCAGTGGTTCCTCTGAGCTACTTTAGGAACTAATCTTAATTTTGTTTGTTTGTTTGTTTTTGTCTCAAGGATTCAGTTTTTTTTTCATTAATTTATTAAGTTCTCATTATGTAACAGGCACTTTTCTAGATGTTGGGGAAAAAGCAGTAAACAAAGATAGACAATATCTTTGTTTGCAGAATGCTTAAATTTGGGAAGAGACAGGCAAACAGGTATATAATAAGATAGATATGAAGTGTTTTTCACAAAATTATAATTGACTAATATGATCAAGTGACTCCGGGGTTAAATTAGGTTGGCCTCCTGCTCTGAAAGAGTAGCATAAATGAAGAGCTAAAAGAAGAGAAGGAACTAGCCCCACAAAGTCTTTGGGTAAGAGCATTCAGGAAGAGGAAGCAGCTAGTGAAGGTACTAGAGTGTTCAGGGAACAGTAGAAGGCTAGAACACACTGGGTGAGAATGAAGTGTGAGGCTGGATAGGTCAGACAGGTAGGCATGGCCCAGGTTGTATGGGGCCTACCAATCCAGGTGAAGAAATTTAGATTTTATTCTGGTGCAGTGGGTGTTCCCTGAAAGGTTTTAAACAGAACGATAATATAATTTGACTTACGTCATTATATTATAAAAATCACTCTGAGTTTTTGGTGGGTGGATTATAGAGAAACAAGCAAGGGAACATAGAAACCAGTTAGGAGGCTCTTTGATATTTTACTCAATAGGTAATGATGGCTTGAGCTATGATACTTGTGGGAACCATGGAATATACATATGAGCCTTGGAAGTTGAATTGATAGGATTTGTCAATGCATTACAAGGTTTGTGTTTGTGTGCATGTGTATATGTATACATATGTGAGAGCATGTATACTTTGGAGTGAATGCTGTTAAGAGATGAGTAAAGATAATTCATGGGCTTTTGGCCTGAGGAATTGGGAGACTGGTGGTACCACTTACCAGTATGGGGGAGAAACAGGCTTAGTGGAGGTAGGTCGAAAGACATCAAGATTTTTCTTTAGGATATGTCGTTATATATCCAATTTTTTTTTCTGGAAAAAAAATACAGGCATGGGATTATAGGAGAGAAAAGTGTGGGACTCATCAGGATAGAGATGATATTCCAAATCATGAGACTAGAGAAAGTAACCTAGGGACAAAATATTTTTTAAAAATAAAGAGTCTAAGAATGAGCACTGGGCTCTCTGACATTTAGAAGTCAAGCAGAGGTGACTTGAGAATTCCCAAAGGAGGCAGAGAAGTGAGTCAGAAGACCAGGAGACACCAGCATCACCACATTTAAAAAAAGGAACTGTATCAAAAAAATATGTCCCAAACTGCAGGGTCAAGAAAATATAAAGAGAAGTTAGTACTGCATGGAGTCAAGGTCATTGCAGACTTTGACATCAAAAAGAAAAACAAAACAAAGACAAATCCTCAAGGAATGTTGGAGTCAAAAGCCCTTCTTCTCTGCATTTGTATTTGTCTTGTAGGGTATAGTTCTAGCTGAGTTTAGAGGCAGCTTATGGACTTAAAAGCACATTGTTAGAAAAAGAAAACTAGCTGAAAGTAATTAGCTGAGCATCCATTTAAAGAATTCAGAGAAAAGAACAAGAAAAAAAATCTGAAGAAAGCAGAAGGAAATGATAAAAGAGCAGAAATTAAAGAAATCGAATGGCAACCTGTACCAGAAACAATAAACGAGGGTAAAAAGTTGTTCTTTAAAAAGGCTAAAGGAGTTGACAAATGTCTACTGAGACCAAAGAAGGAAAAAAAAAAGGAACATATTATCAGTATTAGAAATGAACAGAGTAATGTTGCTATAGATGCTGAAACATTAGGAAGATATTTGAACACATTTATTAAATAAATAAATAAATAAATAAATTTATAGGCAGTAAAAATAGAAAAGAATTTTCTTATAATTGAAGAAATCAAATAATTGAAACTAATGCAAAAATAAAACTTTATACATGGTGAAATAATGAAAACTGTCTCACTGAGTTTAGGAACAAGGCAAAATTACACTTTTACAGCTTTTAATTATAGTTATGCTTAGTTTTATTTAGTATAGTAATGAAAAAACAACTATTATAAGGGTTGGGATTGAAGAGATAAAACTTTAATCATTGCAGATTAAGTGATTGTTTATATAGAAATTCCAAAATGATGCACAAATGAATTATGAACAAAGAATAAGGGAATTTAGTAGGGTTGCAGGTTCAAGGTCAGTAGTCACAAATCAAGTGTATTCCTGAAAACCAGAAGTGAACAGAAGCTACCATAGGGAATATTAAAAATTTACAAAAAACAGCAGAGAAAAGATACTGGCAACACTCCAGCCAGGCCAAAAGTAGCAGGTGCAGGGTAAAGCAAATGGAAGGGACGCTTTGAGCTAGTGTGGCTGCTGTTGGCAAAACTACGGAAGGTAGCACAGCCTCCTTTGGGACTAGAGTCATTCAAGCCTTGGGCGAATGCCCCTGGAGAGGGGCTACCTCATGTGGAGCTCATTTTTAATTTTCTTAAAATTATGAAGGAAGGTTCCTGATTCCAGTACAGTTGCCAACCTGAAGGTTTTCTCCCCACTTTCCTGCTGATTATTTCAAATTTATTAAGATGCTTTTACTGTAAGAGAAGGTACTCCATTATTTTATGTACTAATAAGAGTGATACATGCTATTTAAGCAATGAAGCAATGGTTTATTTTCAAAGTTAGAATGATGTTTACTCTTTGAAAGAATTCTTTTAGACTTATTTGGTCAAAGACTGTAAAAATAATCACTCTTGTACATACCTAAAACTAAAAATTATAATTAAAGAAAACTGGTAAAAATTGCTAAAACTTTTTCATATTTGGAGGTCAACTCTTTTGTATCACTTTCAACTTAGCAAAATCCTCCATATTTTTGCACATACAGTAGCTTATGCCGTTAAGAGCATTGTAGCATTTCTTAAAAACTTAAAAACTTTGTTGAAAAAAAAAATTAAAAAAAAAAAAAAAAAAAAGGGGCGCCTGGGTGGCGCAGTCGGTTAAGCGTCCGACTTCAGCCAGGTCACGATCTCACGGTCCGTGAGTTCGAGCCCCGCGTCAGGCTCTGGGCTGATGGCTCGGAGCCTGGAGCCTGTTTCGGATTCTGTGTCTCCCTCTCTCTCTGTCCCTCCCCCGTTCATGCTCTGTCTCTCTCTGTCCCAAAAATAAATAAACGTTGAAAAAAAAAAAATTTAAAAAAAAAAACAAAAAAAACTTAAAAACTTGGAGGTTTTCTTCCAAGTGACTAACTTACACGTTTTGAGGCTCATATTTTTCTCTTTGATTAATTTATAGTTTTACTTTATCTTCACTGAATCGTGTGTTACTAGATAGATGTTAAACAGCCTCTGTTCAAAATCAGTATTAAATTTCTGACAAATTGGTGGTTTCTATCTTAATGATAGTTTTACATGATTAATAGATATATCAGTCATACCAGTCAGTCCCTGATTGTTTTGAAATATCTTCCATTGATTTTGAGGAGTTTTGCACTTTGTCATGCCTTTAGTTATATTGCTTGGCATGTAGTAGCAACAATATAGTATTCTTTTGAATATATGATAGTATATGTTATTATGACCAAGCTTGCGTATGTATGCAAAAGCAATGGCAATTTGTGATGAGTTTACCTTATCTACACAATGATAAACTTTGTTGGTTTCAGAAATGTTAAAATGTGAAAAAATGCATCTTTCAATTAATATAATATGTATTATTGCTGCTGTTCTGGCCTCCTTTTGCGTAAGAAAAGTTCTACATGAAACAATAGATATATATTCCTTTATAATGACATTATTGCATTATTTACCAAGCATGTATTGGCTAGTTTATGTTCAAGAAATACATAGCACAGCAGAACATGCTTTTTCCCCCTTCCCTTATAGCTAAGGGAGTTGCCTCATGGTAGTTCTGTCCAATGAGATGTACATGGATTTATGCTAGGGTTTTCTGGGAAGGTTTTTGCAATCCAAAGTGATATATTAACCAAGTACAACACATAACCCACTTGTCTGGCTTTAAATGTGGACATGTTGTCTGGAGCTGCAATGGCATCTCACAGTCAACCACTGGGTAACACATGTATGAATGAGAGCCAATACAAGATGGCCCTTGTATTGTAATACAAGAGCAGAGCAATAAATAACACACTGGATTAAGGGTAGTTTTAGTGAATGGAGAAGGTAAACTGTTCATATCTTGACTTTTATGTGAGAAAAAGCAACTCATTTGTTTAAGCCTCTAATAATTGGAATTATCTGTTACCTGCAGCTAAACATTTTGCTAATACATCTTGTCATTTGACATGATCAAATGACTAGGTTTCTGCCTTGCTTTTCACTCTAAAATTTAACCATGTGCTGTCTCTTATTCCTCCTTCTTATTAGAACCTGTACTTCCTGATATACTCTTATCAATTCTCTTTTTTTTTTTCGGTTTTCCCATACCAGCTTGCAATTCTCACATTCTCTAGGTCTTACCTGCCCCTCTCACCCAAATCCTAAATATTGACTTCCAGCTCAATTACTTATCACACTGATCTGTTCATCTGATTAGAGGCATTGGGCTTAACCATTTCCAGAGTTGTTCTGTGTTTGTTAACCGAATTGCATATTGTTTACTTATTTTCAAAGAATAATCTCTCGTGAAATTTAATTCAAATGACCAGCACAACTATGTGCAGTCCTTTTTATCTTCTTTGAGATATTGAGTGACCAAAATGTACCCAAACAAGCTTTTAATGGAGAGTTGGAGATTCAGTATAGAAAAGAATTTTTTTTTTAGGTAGGGTTGAGATAAAAGTTTTTAAGGTAGAGCACTTGGGTGACTATTTCCAGAAAGACTATTTCCAGCACCAGAAAGCAAAGGAGAACAAGTTTCTGGTGTAGGCAAAATAAATTTCATTGCCTTCAGGTCTGAGCAGATCGATATTCATGGTAGCCTTTACTGTTGTTCTGTAATCTAGGGACCTTGGCATGTAACTCTTACAATCAAAGCCATCATGCAGTAGGTAAAGACACAGGGATAAGTGCTTACATTTGCTGACTAAAATTGAAATTTTGCAGGTTTAATTTCATAGAATTTATGTTGAACTATTTGTCCCAGTTTCCTGAGAAAATCAAAATTCCTTGCTTTTTTTTAAATCTTCTTCTCTTAATGGAGAGAAAAAAATTGAGAAGATAATTTACTCCTGAGGATTATTTTGTTATTTACATTTATCTGAATGGATCTAGATCATAAAGGAATAATAATAAAAATATTTTTAAAACTTTAATTTCTCTACATACTTTTTTTAAAAAAATTAATGTTTATTCATTTTTGAGAGAGAGAGACAGAGCATGAGTTGGGGAGGGGCAGAGACAGAGAGGGAGACAGGGAGGGGCAGAGACAGAGAGGGAGACACAGAATCTGAAACAGGCTCCAGGCTCTGAGCTGTCACCACAGACCCTGACGTGGGGCTTGAACTCAGGAATGGTGAGATCATGACCTGAGCTGAAGCCAGATGCTCAACCACCTGAGCCACCCAGGCACCCTTCTCTACAAACTTCTAAAGATCAGAAGTAAACTGGAAAAATAATACTAAGTTTACGACACTAGCTGAACTGGCCAATGTGAAAAAACTCTGCATTGCTAGAATATCTGAAAAATGTGTATGTATTTAAGGTATTAAGATTCCTGGGGTTTCGTCAGTTGCATGGCTGCTTGAGAAACTTTGGAATTCTGGAATGGCCAATGAAAACCCTATTTGATCAGAGACTTCTTGAAGGAGCCAATGAGGATCATGGGATTTTTTTTCCCTAGACTTTGGGACACAGGGATTAAAGTACTTGAATCATTGGGGCCCCTGGGTGGCTCAGTTGGTTAAGCGGCTGACTTTGGCCCAGGTCATGATCTCACACTTTGTGAGTTCGAGCCCCATGTCGGGCTCTGTGCTGACAGCTCAGAACCTAGAGCCTGCCTCAGATTCTGTGTCTACCTCTCTCTCTGCTTCTCCCCTGCTTGCACTCTCTGTCTTTCAAAAATAAATAAACATTAAAAAAATTAAAATACTTGAATCACAAGTAGGAATGATGGCTCTCTGAGACTAAAGATGGGAAGGCCCCACTGGGCCTGTTCTGACTGAGGAGAGAGTCGAAATGTCTAGGCTCCGTTCAGAGAACCAACTTTGTAATTAGCAGAGTAGGATGCTGAGAAGTACCAATCAACTCTAGTCTCACCCAACCAAGTCCAGGCAATCCCTGATCAATTATTGAACATAGTGGCCATAAAACAACTGAATGTTTAAGACTGTCCTTTGGATCCCTAACTTTATGCGGGAATGAACTCTTCTTGATCTTAGTAGAAAGAAGTTAATGTTAACAATGATGGAAGAAGCAGGTGAAAAGTCACCAAGAACATAGTATAGTATATCAATAGGCTCCCTCCCAGAGAAGGGAAGGGCAGTTGTGAAGCTTGAAAAAATTCACTTTGATGGGAGCAAGAAATCAAACATTATTCAAATTAAGGACATTCTAGAATTTAGGGAATTGTAAACAATATTTAACTTTTTGCTACAATGAAGTATATTTCTAGAAGATTGTTTATTTTTCTTTTAAAAAATTTCTGTTTCTTAGCATAATGTTATATGTAATATATGTTTTATGTTATTTGAATATATTAGCATTTTAACGTTGGCCAATAATTTATGAACTTTTTTCTTTTTAAAGAGAGAAAAAGAGGGGTGCCTGTGTGGCTCAGTCAGTTAAGCATCCGACTTCTATCATCGGGTCATGATGTCATGGTTCGTGAGTTCAAGCCCTATGTCGGGTGAGTTTGAGCCCTGCATCTCTCTGTCTGTGTCTCTCTGTCTGTCTGTCTCTGTCTCTCTCTCTGCCCCTTGTGGGATTCTGTCTCTCCTTCTGTCTCTTCCCCTTGCTCACATGCATCCTCTCTCTCTTTCTCAAAAGGAAAAAGAGAGAGAGAGAGAGAGAGAGAGAGAGAGAGAGAGAGAGAGAAACTCCAGTAGTTTAGGAGAGGCAGTCCAAGTAGAAGCCTGCCTTTCAAAGGCTATTTATTGCCCCTGATGAGATCCTTTTAGCTCCCGAAGCATATAAACTGTGACAATGTTGGTGTGCACCAAGAGAATAACCAAAGGGAGATTGTTTTGAGAAGTAAAAACAAAGATCCTCCCACCCAACTTTACTGTCAGAATTTACTGACATTTGATTGAAAGAGTTGAATTTTAAGAAGTAAGTGCCCCCGTTTTCTAGGGATCTACATTCTTTCCTTATTTAGTTTTCTAGCAAAGCAATTTTGCAAAGGCAAAGGTAGAATAACTTCATTAATATCTTAATATCAAAGGATCAACTTCTGATCTACCTTATAAGCATAATGAAAATGTGTTTTTGTTAATACTCAGTCATTTCTTGACAACGTAAAAGTGTATGTGTGTGATACATAAGTTAATTTTGGTCCTTCAAGCTGATGACACCAATTTGACAGCATTCAGCAGCTTTTGTTTTAGTATTTGACTTCATAATAGCTAACTTACTAACTTAGGGGCATTGAATATTCATGGCACAATTCTTATAAAGCTTATTCACAATATATGTGGGCTCAAGACATTCTTTCCATATGGATTATTTTTCATGAACATGTTTGAACCAAAAGAAAAAAAAGTCTACTTTTTAAATTTATCATCACAACATAATAGTGTTAAATAAAAAAGATATGAGTTAAGCCTAAGGAAATGATACTTATTCAAATAGCTAACTAGAAAATCATAAGGTAAATATTTTAGACTAGGTATAAGGAGTCCATTCCACTCTTCATTTTAATTCCCCCCTCAATATTAATTTGTCAGTGCTTGATTATATGTGTAATTGGAAAATGAAATTTTATTAATATGAATTGGAATAAGGATCTCTCCAATTCTGTAAATGACTTCACGATGTGTACATTTTATTGCTGTACCCAAATTATTACATTTTCTAGGATGTGTTCTAGTAGAACTTTAACAGATTGTAGTGTGTCTTTACCACTTCTCTACCTAAGGAAACTAGCAGGTGAGATATACTCTTATTTCTGTAAAGATGATCAGAAAAGTAAAGCAGTGTAAAATTATTTAAACACCTCCCTCTTTAAAAAAAAAACAACAGGAATTAAAAACTTTTTTAATGTTTATTTTTGAGAGAGAGAGGGAGACAGAGTGTGAGTGGGGGAGGAGCAGAGAGGGAGACAGAATCTGAAGCAGGCTCCAGTCTTGGGGCTGTCAGCACAGAGCCCGATGTGGGGCTCAAACTCACAGACCATGAGATCATTACCTGAGCTGAAGTCAGACACTCAACTGACTGAGCCACCCAGGTGCCCCCAAAGCAGGAATTTTAATGAATTCATTGAGAGGTTGTGAATCAGCGATCATAGTCAATGATGAATAGAGGTGTGGAGACAGTGTTCCTACTTGTTTTATGCTGTTTGTACAAAAGGTATCAAATTAATCTATGTCGATGACTGGAAAGTTGCTGACTCATCTTTGCAAATCTTTAAAATTTCCCCTATATTTGATGGATGTTGAAATTTTCTCTCCGTGGTTATTTAGTGCAATGCTCTCTATTGTTAAACACTTGAAAAACCACACCAGACTTAAAAAAAAATACTATAAACTTCCCTTAATATTGATCTGATTATTGAGTACAAATACTTATAAATTCTCACAGTTAATTACTCAGAGTTTCTATAGATGAGCTCTAGATACAGATATTCCCATATTTAAAAAGGAAAATCTGTCTCTCCAAATTTTAGCCTGCTACTTTTTGGACTAATAATTCTCAAAATTTTTGTGTAGCCCTTATAAGAAATTTTGAAAAATCATATTTTCACACCTAAGTTGCCATTTAAGATGTAACTGTCGCTGGCCGAAGCAATTTACACATGTAATGAAATTCCTATCAAAATACCAACAGCATTTTCTCATAGAACTAGAACAAATAATCCTAAAATTTGTATGAGCTGAGTACAAATACAACAAAAGACCCTGAATAGCTGCATCAGCCTTGAAAAAGAAAAGCAAAGCTGGCAGCATCGCAACTCCAGACTTCGGGTTATATTACAAAGCTGTAGCAATCAAACAGTTTGGTATATGGTACAAAATAGACACATAGATTCATGAAACAGAATAGGAAATCCCGAAATAAACCCGTAATTATAAGGCCAATTAATCTTTGCGATTCAAAGAGGGAAATAATATCCAGTGGGAAAAAGTCTATTCATCAAATGGTGTTGGGAAAACTAGACAGCTACGTGCAGAAGCACAAAACTGGACCACTTTCTTACACTGTACACAAACAGTCAAAATGGATTATAGACCTAAATGTGAGACCTGAACCAATAAAAATCCTAGAAGAGAGAACAGGCAATAATCTCTCTGACATCAGCTGTAGCAACCTTTTTTCTAGATATGTCTCCTGACACAAGGAGAATAAAAGCAAAAATAAACTATTGGGACTACATCAAAATAAAAAAGCTTCTGCACAGTAAAGGAAACAATCAACAAAACTAAAAGGTATCCTATAGAATGGGAGAAGATACTTGCAAATGACATCCAATAAAGGGTTAGTATCCAAAATATATAAATAACTTATATAACTCAACATCCAAAAAACAAATAGTCTAATTAAAAATGGGCAGAAGAAATGAACAGACCCTTTTTTCCAAAAAAGACATCCAGGTGACCAATGGATATATGGAAAGATACTCATCATCACTCAAAATCAGGGAAATGTAAATCAAAACCACAACACAAACCTGTCAGAATGGCTAAAATCAACAACACAGGAAACAACAGGTGTTGGTGAGAATGTGGAGAAAGGGGAACCATCTGGCAACTGATGGGAATGCAAACTGGTATAGCCACTCTGTAAAACAGTGTGGAGGTTCCACAAAATATTAAAAATGAAGTACCTTATGATCCAGCAATCACATTACTAGGTATTTGCCTAAAGAATACAAAAACACTAATTCAAAGGGATACATGCATCCCTATGTCTATAGCAGCATAATTTACAATTGCCAAGATACAAAAGCAGCCCGTGTCCATTGATTGATGAATGGATAAAGAGGTGGTATATACAGATACAATGGAATATTATTCAGCCACAAAAAGAATGAAAACTTGCCATTTGCAATGACATGGATGTATCTGGAGAGTATAATATTAAGTGAAATAAGTCAGAAAAAGACAAATACCATTTGATTTCATTCATATGTGGAATTTCAGAAACAAAACAAATGACCTAAGGAAAAAAAAGAGAGACAAACCAAGAAACAGACTTTTAACTGTAGAGAACAAACTGATGGTTACCAGAAGGAATGTGGGTGGTGGGATTGGTAAAATAGGTGATGAGGATTAATATGTTTGGTTTGTTAAAAAAAAAATAATAAAGATGCAGCTTTCAGCATGTTGCAAATGTTGGCATTTAAAAAGAAAACTATCGTATTATCCTTTTAAAAATGTCAAATGAAAAATAAATGCAATAGCAATTTAATACTTATATTGTTTAAAAAATAAACACGAGTATTCTTTAACAGAAATTTTACTTATTTTTCCCTGTGATGTTATTTTTATTCCTCTTACATAATTTTACCTTAATGTTAAACGTATTTATGCTTGATTGATCGCACTAATATATTTTACACATTAAAGCTATGTATATAAATTAAATTTATCTTTCTTATGATTAGTAAGTGTTTAAGTGGTCAAAATCTTGAATTATCATTGCACTGATTACAAGTTCAAAATAATCAAAAGAACATAAACTTAAAATTTTTTTTAAATAAAAATCCATTTAAATGATATGTTGGACTTTTTTCAGTTAATTTATGTATCCCTAGCTGAATAATAATATATTATTAGAATGAGATAGTTCAGTATCACTTCTATCCTATTTTTCTTTTTTATTAATATAAATATTGAAAGCACTTCATAAAAAGTGGATATGAATAAAACAGTCACTTTGAACTTCTTCTTTATCTGCTAAGGATCACAGACTGAACTACTATAAAAAATTATTTTTAATGATTTACCAGTTGATAGATTTAGGACATTTCCTGCCCCCCCACCCCATTTTGTTTTAAGCAAATAATCAGTAACTACCTGTTTTGGAAATGCATTCATTTCCATTCATTTTCTTTATTTTATCAGCATCTTCTTTTGGAATTGTTCCCCAGCTGCCTTGGTGGTTCTTAGAACTTGGAGCAGTTCACCATAGCACGGTTCTGGATGCATGAGCTGTAGGTCTTTCTTTTATAAAGTTGGGAGAAAGCCAGTTGGGAAAGAGTCACCAGCATGATACATTTTAGGCTGATCAAGTGTTTGAAAAGAATATAAAAGAACCATTTGCTAGGGGAACCTTGCTGGCTCAGTAGGTAGAGCATGCACCTCTTGATCTCAGGGTTGTAGTTCAAGTCCCACATTGGGTGTAGGTAGGGTTAGTTAAAAAAAAGATACTTCTTTGTCGTCGCACCTAGGAGATGGTACGCTGCTTTAGGATGAAGCTGAACATCTCTTTCCCAGCTGCTGGCTGCCAGAAACTCATTGAAGTGGATGATGAATGCAAACTCCGTACCTTTTATGAAAAGCATATGGCCACAGAAGGTGCTGCTGTTGCTCTGGGTGAAGAATGGAAGAGTTACATGGTCCGAACCAGTGGTGGCAATAGCAAACAAGGCTTCCACATGAAGCAGGGAGTCTTGACCCATGGTCTTTTCCACCTGCTGCTGAGAAGGGGCATTCCTGCTACAGACTAAGGAGGACTGGGGGAAAGAAAGCACAGATCTGTATGAGGTTGTGGATGCCAATCTCAGTGTTCTCAATTTGGTCATTGTTAGAAAGGGGGAGAAGGATATTCCTGGACTCATGGATACTACTGTGCCTTGTTGCCTGGGCCCAAAAGAGCTAGCAGAATCCACAGACTTTTCAGTCTCTCTAGAGAAGATGATGTCTTCTGATATGTTGTGAGAGAGCCCCTAAACAAAGCAGATAAGAACAAGAGTGCCCAAGGTTTAGTGTCTTGTTGTTCCTCTATCACAAATATCAGTGTTGCTCTAAAAAAAAAAAAAGCAGTGTACTAAGAAAAATAAGGAAGAAGCTGCAGAATATGCGAAACTTTTGGTGAAGACAATGAAGGGGACCAAAGAAAAATGCCAGAAATAGATTGTCAAGAGACAGAGACTATCCTCTCTGAGAGATTCTATCTCTGAGCCTGAGTCCAGTCAAAAATGAGCTTTTCTAAGATAATAAATAAGATCAGACATCCAAAAAGAAAAAGAAAAGAAAAATGTAAAAGTCAGTTGAAACTCTGAAACTGGATTTTTAAATAACTTTTCAGTATTCCATGACTCTTCAAAAGTCTTTTAATATGGGCTTTTAATATAGTCTTTTAATATCAAAACCCCTGTTTGATAATCACTACTTTGGAAACGGTCTAAAACCCTACTTATCAATATATTTAAGAGCAAGTTGCCTATTCAGCTATAATACGAAAGGAGCAAGTAAATTTTCTCATCTTATTATCCAAGACTATTGGTTTAAGCATGGAAAGGGTAGTGGTAGGGAATGAGATAGTGAGGGAATATGGATAATTAGGAAGATCATTGGTTACATTGAAGACTTTTGGGTTTAACTTTCTTATGAGAAATACCATCTCAGTTAACCAAAATTCTTTATTTTGAAACCTAAATCTAAAAAGCAGTTGTAGGGGTGCCTGGGTGGCTCAGTTGGTTAAGCGGCCGACTTCGGCTCAGGTCATGATCTCGTGGTCAGTGAGTTCAAGCCCCGCCTCGGGCTCTGTGCTGACAGCTCAGAGCCTGGAGCCTGTTTCAGATTCTGTGTGTCTCTCTCTCTGACCCTCCCCCGTTCATGCTCTGTCTCTCTGTCTCAAAAATAAATAAACGTTAAAAAAAAAATAAAAAAATAAAAAATAAAAAGCGGTTGTAATTAGTAAAATACTATTTTCCTTTCCTTTTTGAATGCTCTTTGTATGTATTTTCTCTAGGGTTTCATGGAGAAAGATAGCAGTGAACTGAGGCAGAATTTGAATTTTTCTTATGTCTGTTGGCTTTAATAACATCAATTGTTACAACAGATGGCATAATTTTTAACTGGCGGGAGATACTTAGGAACTCCAAAATATTACTAAGAAATTTAACACTGCCATAGTTTTTGTTCAACCTACACTGAGATTGATTTGTATTTTATCATAAAGTCTGGAGCTATAGTTTTTTTGTGTATCAGTGAATTTCCTCTATCAGATCAGGGAATTTCCCTTCTACTGATAGCTTGCTAAAGATTTTTCTATCATGATTATGTAATTGAATCTTGTCAAATGTTTTTCCTGCACCTATTGAGATGAACTTATTTTTAAAAAATTTATTCTAACATGGTGAATTATGTTGATTTTTGAATGTTAAATTAACCTTGCATTCCTAATATAAAATCTACTTGCTCATGATGTATTATCCTTTCTATATATTGATGGATTCAACTTGTATTTTGGTAAAGTCTTGTGTGTCTGTGTTTACGAGGGATATAAGTCAGTAAATTTCTTATAATGTCTTTTTCAGTGTTGTAATATCAAGATTATATTAACCTAGTAAAATAAGTTCTGTTTGCTGAAAAGTTTCTGTATGCTTGGTGATATTTCCTATTTATTTTATTTACTTTATCCTTTATAAACGTTTGATGATAGAATTGATGATATCAACTGGGCTGGGATATTTATTTGTGAAAATTTTTAAAAATGTATTTTTATTCAATTTCAAACATACAGATAATTTGAAAGAAAAGTATCAGCATTTCCCAGATACCTTTTACCCAGATTTACTAAGTGTTTACATTTTGTCTCACTTTATCATATATATAAATTGAGATTGTTTTATGTGAACCATGTGAGAGTAAGTTGTAGGCACAGTGTCTTTTTTCCTAAATATTTCAGTGTGTGTTTCCTGAGAACAAGGACATTCTCTTACAAAAGTTGCAGTTGTCAAAATCAGAAAACTTGACAATGATGCGGTTTTGTTATCTAATCCATAGTCTGTACTCAAATTTTGTCAATTGTTCCGGTAATGTTTTATATGCATTTTTTTTTTCTATTCCAGGATTAAATCACGCATTGCATTTATTTTTATGTTCCATTAGTTTTCATAAATTGGGGAAAGTTCCTCGTCTTTGCTTACTTGACCTTGATATTTTTGAAGAGTACCAGTTATTGCTATTAGGTTTGTTTCATCTTTTATCATGATTAGATTCAGGTACATATTCTTGTCAGTAGTATCAGTAAAGAGATATTATGTTGTTCTCAGTGTATATCAGGAGGTGTATGATGCTGGTTTTTCCTAATATTATTGTTGACTTTGATCACATAATTAAGGTGGAATTGGCCAGGTTCTTTACCGCAAAGTTAGTAATTTTCCCCTTGTAACTTATGGGAAACATTTTTGAGACCATGTAAATTTGTAGTTCCTCGCCAAAATTTTACCTATTAGTTTTGACCATCATAGATGCTTTTCTAACTTCATCTATGCTATATTCATTAGTTACCATTTTACTATAAAGAAGTACATTTCCATTAATTCGAGTCTCTATAGCCTCAGATTCTTATTTCACTTAATGAGTTGGACCCATTATATTATTATTTATCTTGATGCTTATTTTCCTCAATTTTGTTCTACATTTGAAAATAATCAAGAGTAGTTAATTTTTCCGGGGGATAAGATAAAGAAATGGTTATGCCAGTTGAAAAAGAGTCATCATTGAAGAAGTAGGCTTCCTCATGATCCTAGAATTTCTAACTTTCCTAAGGTCAATAATAAACTATCAAGAACACTTTAGCATATAAGGGAAAATCTGTGCACAGATTATTAGTCCACAGTAGTTCACATATTCATATTTGTTATGACTTAAGTTGACATTTAAGTGAAATTTTTCTTTTACATTTTTTTCTTCACCAAAATAGTCTAAGTTCCTATAAAAAAATTTTTTTTTAAATCTTTATTTTTGAGAGAGAGAGAGACAGAGGGGGAGACAGAGGCAAGCGGGGGAGGAACAGAGAGAGAGGGAGACACAGAATCTGAAGCAGGCTCCAGGCTCTTGTCTGTCAGCACAGAGCCTGATGCAGGGCTCAGTCATAACCGGAGTTGACTGCAAGGTCATAACCAGAGTTGAAGTCAGAAGCTTAACCAACTGAGCCACCCAGGTGCCCCTCTAAGTTTCTTTATGTTAGATCCCTTTTTTAAAAAAAAATGTGTCTGGGGTACATAACCCTGTAGAAGTTGCAGGTTCCTCAGTAAATCCCTAATGGATGATGTTGTACCTAGGAGCTGACCATCACATTGAGGAGTGAGGTATTAGGAGACAGGCACAAATATTTTTACGTTTGTATTTATAAGTGTCTGAGAACAACAGACAAATTATTAATAGTCTCTCCTATACTGTGTATGGATGGAGATTATATTTGGTTTATGATTACAGCTGTTTTCAGTAGAAGAAACGGCCCTTGATAGTAAGGTGGAGAAAATAATGATCTGAATAGCAAACATTGCAATGGCTCTGGAATGTTAAAAAAAAATCATCCTCACTTTTAACACTATGCCTCCTGAAATTTCACATGAAAACATTGGTTAAGTTACAGACAGCTTTAAAAATGTAAATCTTCCTGAGTGGAATAATCTTTCTTTCTTTTTTTTTTTTACCCCCAGCCATTAGCATTTTAGAGTGAATGTGGTATAGAACTGCTTTCATGTGTAGATAATTGAAATCAAAGAATGCAAAATAGAGGTTAGGAGACAATTTTTTGATATGTGTTAGGAGATAATATACTTTGAATTTTCTAGGTAGAAAGATGAAATGGAAGTAAGGTGAGAGTGGCCCTGAGGATATTTGAGGAAACCAGATGCACATTTTAGGATTGAATGCCCGAGGCAGGAATAAGGTTGCGCCAAAACATCTGGAGAAACAAATGAGGTGTAGAGTTCTGAAACTGAGCAAAAATGTATCTACTCCATACTTGTGTCTGGGGGGCTGATCTTCCTCCTCTCACATTTGCCTTTTGACTTCCTGATCTGCTTAAAGCCTTTGCTACAATAGAGTGCTTGCTGTGTGCAACGCTGTTGGCCTGGGCTGTTCCTGATCCATCTTACTGCTGTGACAAATTGCCCCGCTTGTCATTTGCTGGATCCTTAAAGCCTTGCTTTACCAGTTGTTCCACTGCAGTTATTGGTGTATCCCTTATTTCAACCACACACTCAGGATGAATGTCTCTCTAAAGAAAGGGTATAGTTAATAATACTGTATTGTATGTTTGAAAGTTACTAAGAGAGTATATCTTAAAAATTCTCATCACAGGAAAAACACTTGTATGTATGGTGATGGATGTTAACTAATTATGGTGATCATTTCGCAATATACACAAATATTGAATCTTTATACTGTACAACTGAAACTAATATTCAATTATATCAATTAATTCAAAAGGAAGACAATGCCTTATCAGGGCTGTTTTAGCATCTCAGTCATCATCCTCACTTTTACGAAAATGTTAACATGACTTATCAGTATAGTAAGAATGGTTGAATGATAACTGCCCAAGCTGATTAAGTCCAGTAAAGAGAATTTCAAGTGGGTTCTTATCTGATTTTTATAGATTATGATGGAAAACTATCTTAACTAAAGGCAATAAATATTTGGGCAAGTCAATATTTGTGATCAGAAGATACCTTGCAATCTAGAATCATTGTTTAATAGATGGGATCTTTCGTGACTGTGGTTTTTGTAACCACCTTCCTAGCTTGGTGCCCAGTGCTCACTGATGCTGCTGGAGAGAAAAACAAAAGAATTAGCACAACAGTGGAGCAGCTTTTAACTTTAGTCACCATAAAGAAAAATGATTACTATTTTAAAAATGCTATGCTGAATTTCAAAAAGTGCATTAAAGAAAATAAGTTAAGTACAAAATAAAATACTGGTGGTTTAGCAACAGAAAGGGGTAAAACTTTTGTTTGAAATTAATAGTGCTTTGTGAGAATGCAAAAGCAGCTACTTTTTAGTTATGTACATTAAAGTGATTTTCATTTGTTTTCATTTTTTGAAGTGTTTGGAAGAAAGCAGATTTAACACTATGCAATTAGATTTTTGTCTTTGGAAACTGCAATTTTTGCTGAAGAGTAAAGTACTAAAAGGATATGTTAGAGCATGAGCAAAATACCAGACGGTTATTAGGATTTTAATATTTCTTAGAATAAGACTATGTTCATATTTTTATTATTTTTATTGCTTAACATAAACAAAATCAAGCAAGCCAGCTATTTCTTTTAATTACATACCCTATTGATATTTTGGTGAATTTGCTTACATTTAATAAGACCAGAATATTGCATTTTCTTTATAAATCATACAACATTAATAAAGTTATTTATAATATGCTATTTTATTACATGACAATAGGAATTTTATTGGGTTGTATATGATCAAATCATGAGGTTTGGCTTTCTGAGTTATTTAGATACTGTAACTCTGAGATAAAGTGCATGGATGATGTATGGAGAACAAAATTCCCTTCAACTCTACACCATCCCATTTCTGTATAGACAGAATCACAGCATTGACACTAAAAAGGAACAATCTTGTAGGCATTTATTCAATTAATGAACATTTGTTGAAAGCCTCCCAAGAGTAGCCACCTCATTCATATTTTAACTCCGTGCCAATCTTGGTTCTGTCTTATGTGTACTGGAGGGTATTTTTACATTCGAGTATTGTGGTCCTCTAATCCTGCCCTGTTTTGGTGATCAGAATATCCGGCTTGATTGTAGATAGACACTAATGCATTTAAGACCCTATGTCCTTTACATTCTAGTATACCACCTTCTGGCTTCATTCACCTATATAATTAAGATAAAACATTTTTTCCTGTGCTCAGCCATCCTCTGCATGTATGAATGACCTGATTCTCACCTTTTTTTCCAGAGCATGTAGCTAAGGTAAGTGAGATATAAGCATTCACTCATTGACTACTGCATCAGGGACCACGGAGAGCTCTGAAGGCTGGCATCCCATCCATAGTGATGGGTAAGGGAGGCACCATAAACACAATGAATGGATGGGCACATCTCTGTAAACTGAGTATGTGCATGCAAGAACTGCAACCGTAAAGAGACAATACTCCTGAATTCCAGATGATTTTTGGAGTGCTTAGTATAGATGATCTCGAGGCTTGTTTGGGGCATATTAAGAAAACTTGCATTGGGGCGCCTGGGTGGCTCAGTCGGTTAAGCGGCCGACTTCGGCTCGGGTCATGATCTCACGGTCCGTGAGTTCGAGCCCCGCGTTGGGCTCTGTGCTGACAGCTCAGAGCCTGGAGCCTGTTTCGGATTCTGTGTCTCCCTCTCTCTGACCCTCCCCCGTTCATGCTCTGTCTCTCTCTGTCTCAAAAAAAAAATAAATAAAAACGTTAAAAAAAAAAAATTAAAAAAAAAAAAAAGAAAACTTGCATTAAGGAGATAAATAATAGAGTTGTGAATTAAAGGGACTGAGAATAATAACAGGAACTCAGCACATAAATCAACACATATTGTTAAATTAACGAATGATATATATTTGCTTGCAAACAGTGGAGATCACAAAATTCACATACATGCACTTAAGTAAGAGTGGGACAATTTGGGGAAAGTATAAATTATGAGTAAATAATGATTGAAAAATAAGCTGGATTTCTTTCATGGGAAAGGATCGTATCAAGAGCATTTAGATAAACTGGCTTTTGTTATTGGTTTATTTGTGCTTGGAAAAGAGTTTGGAAACATAGAGTGTAGTTAAATTGGGGGCGTCATGAATTTGGACAGATGTTGGTCTAAATCCCAGCTAAGCCATGTACTAGCTAAAGGTGATTTTAGGGGAGAAGGGTGAACAACAACTTCCATGTGTTTCAGTGTCTTATGCCGTAAGTGGAGGATAATGT
This sequence comes from Neofelis nebulosa, assembly GCF_028018385.1. Taxonomy (NCBI): domain Eukaryota; kingdom Metazoa; phylum Chordata; class Mammalia; order Carnivora; family Felidae; genus Neofelis; species Neofelis nebulosa. The sequence goes on along the minus strand of NC_080782.1, from coordinate 207,050,558 downwards.
CTACTTTTCAGGATGAGATTCGAAACTTAATATGTATTAGATGCTCACTGAATAGTTGCTATTTTATGACTGAAAGCAGCTCATGATTTTGGAAATGATAGAAAGGTAAAGATTTGAGAAAGATAAGGACAACAAAAGAAGTGGTTGAAAAAAAAAAAGATATAACACTAGTATTATCCCATGTAAAAGGAGTGACTCAGTAACAGTAAGCATGCCAGGGAAGGTGGAAGAGATGGTTTGATGATAAAACAGTGTTTTAGGTTCTATAGACTATGACCTGCATAGTCCAGGAAATATTAGACTAGATATATATAGATTTAGAAACCATGTAATTGATAAGTAAGACTGAAACATAGTTATTCCTGGAGGGTCTCTGAAGGAAGGAGTGTACGTAGTAGAATCATTGACAGATTGGGAATGAACAAATCTATCATCTTCGGACATTTCGACATTTCCAAATCTCTTTCAGGTGTTCAAACTATCTCTATATAAGTTTTTATATTATTTTTTTTAATGCTGTATTTATTTGGTATTTAAGATGTATTAGATCTGTGAGTTATGGATGGTTTGTATAATTAACCTGGATTTTATTTTCTGCACTCCTGGCTATTGAATATTTACTGAATTCTCTTGCCAAAATGAATTTGTGATTAGGCTCTTTGTGTGTTGTGCTCTTTGTTGTTTTTGCTGAGTCAGTAGGTTGCCTTACCTCTTTTGCTTAGACTAAAAATCACTACCCAGAGATACCATCATTCAACTGTTGTGATGCTTTTTCTAAAAAATATTTTTTAAGTTTATTTATTTTGAGAGAGAGAGAGTGCACACGAGCAGGGGGAGGGCAGAGATAGAGGGAGAGAGAGATTCCCAAGCAGGCTCTGCGCTGTCAGCAAAGAGCCTAATGTGGGGCTCAAACTCACAAACTGTGAGATTATGACCTAAGCCGAAGTCAAGGGTCCAATGCTTAACTGACTGAACTACCCAGGCACCGCTCAACTGTTGTGATACTCTTATAATAAAGCCCAGATGCAGGAAATTCTTAGTGAATGAAAGTGACTAATAGGATTAAGTATCTACTTCACCACCACTAATGGATACTTAATTTCTACTCTGGTGGAAATAATAAAAATGGTTATGGCATACATCCACATTATGGAATTTTAAAATTTAAAACACAGTAGGGGGGCCTGGGTGACTCAGTCAGTCATTGAATCCAGCCCCGAGTTGGGCTCTGAGCTGAGTGAGTCTGCTTAAGACTCTTTTCCCTCTCTCTCTGCCTTTCCCCTGCTTGTGTACTCTCTCATTCACCCTCAAAAATTAAGATTAAAATAAAATAAAATAAAATAAAACAAATTTAAAATATAGTAAAATACATAATTACTTAAAAATTTTAAACCTTATTTACAAAAATATACAAGAAAAATAGCCAAAAGTTTTTCTGAAGGACAAATAAAGGGAATTTATGTTACTTTGTATTAAAATAAATAATTTAAAAGAGAAAATAAATATAGCAATGCAGTGTTGGCATGAGAATGAATAGATTTATGAAACATAATAAAAAAATTAGAAAGACATTCCAACAAGTAATTATTTATAATGAGCATATTTGCACATGTAATTGGATATTTAAATTTTTTCTGTGCATTGCTTATATTTCATTAGATTGTTTTCATCCTCCTGATTTCCTTGTCTCCTTGTCTCTCTATCTCTCCCTCTCTTTCTTTTCTTGTTTCAATACGTTTAAAAATTGTAACAGGAATGAATGATTGAAGTAAGGAGAGAGTAAATTTATACTGTATATTGCTCTGTCTTAGACTCAATGGACAGACATTGGTCGTAGTTAAATTGTATGAACTGAATAGACTTTTCATTACTGACATTTACAGGAAGTCGATATTTTACCACTTTTTTGACGATCATGGTCAGTAGGATAGTTTCTGACAAATAAGATTGCTCTTTCAGATATTATATGTAGCATATGGTCATGTAAGTAGATACAGAAAAAATAGATTTGATAAAATCCAAGTTCTATTCCTGATGAAAAACTCTGAGAAAATTAGGAGTAAAAGGGACTTTCTAATGTGATAAATGTCTACGAAAAACATACAGCTAACATCATAGGTAATGATCAAAGACTGCTTTTTGAAACTACAAAACATTGCCAAGACAAATTAATGTAGATCTAAACTAATACGGTGACATCCCTTGTGACTGACTAGGGAGAAGGAATTTTGCAGGGAGGAGCAGGAGGAATCTTCTGGGGAGGATATATTTATTCACTATTTGATTATGGTTATGGTATCATAGGTGTATACATATGTCAAAACATCAAATTGTCTTTTTCAAATATGGGTAGTTTATCTTATGCCTATTATACTTTAATAAGATTGTTATATTATTAGTATTAGTACTGGTACTATTTTCTATTACAGTCAGATGTCTTTACTGAAAGACTTGCCTTTAATCACTAGAAACCAGAGTTCAAAACCCTGTACATATCCTCCCTTCACTGCCAGTTTCTGATACTACCAAGACTCTCTCAAGGAAGTATTTTCCTTTGGTGCTATAATTAGTAAACTCAGCTTTGTGTGGTTGACAGCTTATTTTAGTGGTCAGTTGAAATAGAAATCTTTTGTCTGTGGGGTGTGTTACAAATATTTTCTCCTAGATGAAGGATTGGCAACATTTTAGGGGTGGTGGGCTGTCTGAGCCTGGTGACAATACTCAAGTCTGTTCTTGTACTAGGACAGCAGCCATAGATAATATGTAAATGAGTCGGTGCTGCCGCCTTCCAGTAAAGCTTTATTTACACAAATCAGCAGCCATTTCATGGGCTATAGTTTGCCAAACGGTCCTTGAATAGTATTGTCTTTTAACTTTATTATGGTACATTTTAACATATAGTTGTTTAAAATTTTATCAAATCTTATTTTTTTGTTATTCCTAGGCTTTGTATCTTTCCTTTTATAAGATTGTACAAATATTTTTCTATAGCTTTTCCAGTATTTTATACATGTTTTACATTGAAATTTTTGATATGCTATAATTTACTTGAGTGCATGATGTGAAGTAGAGCTCTCTACTTTCTTTTTTTCCCAAATGATCCAATACTGTTTATTAATTACATGGCCTCACTTTGATTTGAAATTTCATCTTTTTATAGAATATATTCTCCTAATATGTAGATTTATTTCCGAAATCACTGTTTTATTTCATTATCTATTTTTTTCCATTCCCAGCTAATAAAATACTCTTTTATTTACTTGAGTTTCATGAAAAATTTTACTTCTAGCAGAAAAGACTATTACTGTTTTCACTCATCTTGAAGGATTATTTTTCTTTATTTATGGGTTTTCTTTGCTTTTGTGGGGTTTTTTTTCCTTCTCATTATATATTCTGTTGTCGGTTTATTCTTTTGTGTATAGGAAACTATTAAACTTTTCCTGTCAAATTTTTGTCTTACTAACATACTAAACAATGTTACTAGTTATAATAGTTTTCCAGATGATTCTTGTGGATTTTATAGCAGAACAATCGTAACATAGACAAATAGTGACACAATTTAATCTTTATTTCCAGTGTTTATTTCTCATTTTTGTTCTTCCTGCATTGGCTAGGAGTGACAATAGAGTGTTGGGTAGTAGTAATAGTAGCAGGCATTTTTTTTCTTGTTCATGTTTTTTTTTTTTTTTTAACGTTTATTTATTTTTGAGACAGAGAGAGAGCATGAAGGGGGGAGCGTCAGAGAGAGAGGGAGACACAGAATCTGAAACAGGCTCCAGGCTCTGAGCTGTCAGCACAGAGCCCGACGAGGGGCTCGAACTCACGGACCGCGAGATCATGACCTGAGCCGAAGTCGGCCGCTTAACCGACTGAGCCACCCAGGCGCCCCTCTTGTTCATGTTTAAAATTAGTTTTTTTGTCATTTGAAATACAGAAGCCAAGCAACACTTCTCTGTCTCAAAAATATCCTGGTCACTCTTCTATATATAGCACGTAAGTTTTAGTTTTTGTTAAATGCCTCTTAAATTTTCTCTAAATTATTTTGATGAGAATTATGGTCTTAAAATATTCTATGCTTCTATTCAGGAATAGTATTTCCCTATTCTTTTTTATGTTTCTGATTAATTTTTTTTGTTAAAGTTACTGCAAATAGTTTTATATGTTATTATGATGTTATTATTTTGTGATTGATTTTTAAAAAGTGTTCTAGTGGACTATTTGAGTACATGAAAGATGTACTGATTCCTATATTTAAAAAAAAACATAATAAACTCATATGTTTTATCAGTTATTTAATCATTCTGTGGGATTTTTTTTTAAGTTAACAATAGCATCATGTACAAATAATGAGAGTTTTGTCTTCTTTTTGGATAATTACAACTTCTATCACATTTCCCCCTTTTTTATATATTCCTTTGGCTAGAGTATTTTTAGTCTTAGTGGTGGTGATAGCAACCTTGCTTTGTTCCATTTGTTATAACTACTTTAATATGTATTTGTTAAGACTACAGTTGGATTTTGGCCAGATATGCATCATAATTTTAAAGATTTTTTTTCCCTTTTTTAATCCTCTTAAGGATTTAAAAAATAACCAGGATTGATATTAAAACTTAACACTTTATTGAAATATGTATTTGTTTAATAACATTTATTGAGATAATTATATATTTTTAAACTTTTGAAATATCGATAATGTGTTCTCTGAATTGATTTCCTAATTTTGAGGCACATATCTATATTTTTAAATCTCTTCTATTGGATTATGGTGTGCTATCTACTTAGTACATTTTCAGATTAGAGTTGTATGATATTTTTTAAGGTGTTCATGTCTGTATTTTTTAATGAAATTACTCCACTATCTTCTTTCTTGTGCTGTATTTGTAAAGTTTGGGTATCAAAGCTGTGTTAATTTTATTTGGGAAGTTTCCCATCTTTTATTGAGCAAAATGACTTTAGTATGTTATTTGTAGATTCTGTCTCTGAGTAACATGTATATATTCAGAGGCAGCTTGTTTAGTTTGTACTTTTTCCCCTGAGGCTAAATATCAATTTTTTAGGTACTGAAATTTAAAATCCATTTGGTTTGGAGAATTCCCAAAAGATTAGCATTTTGCCTAGAATTAAAAAAAAAATAATAATTTTAGGCCTTGAGAAAGAATTGCCATATCTCCTTAGAGTGTAATTTCAGTGTTTAGGAGTCAGGTGAAACATGGCATATTCACTGAAATATCTTTCATAAGCCAGTGGGAATCCTCAGTTGACATGAATGCTTACATAGGTGTTAAGTTTGGTTCTGTCATTTAACTTAAGTCACTTTAAAACATCGATATTTAGATTCAGTTCAGAGATACAGGGCTTGTGTCCCATTTGGAATTGTCATTCCCTATTTTCTTAGAAGATCTGAATGTACCCATACATGTGTTATGTGAATGTGTTTGGATCCATCTACCCTTGTGGTTAAATTATGTTTTGGGAGGTACATTTCAAACCTGCAAACCTAGGTTACTTCATGAGAAAAAAAATCAAATTATTAACTGTTAGATAATATTGTGCGATATGTTATAGATAAGAGAATTAAATTTATAACATTAAAGTTTCACTATACATGTATAAAATTATTGAAGAAATATTAGAAGAAAATAATATTAAAGAACCTAACCAATTTTTCCCTATTACAAATTCTATGTATGTAAGAAATAATGAGAACTTCCTTACTAAAGGACAAAGTTTGGATCAGACTTACAAAAGAAACTTTATTTGCAATTTTAAAGGTTCACCTGTCAGTATTTGAAAAACAACTACAATATTGTTGCAATCCAAAATGCTTTGAAGAGTAAGTATCTCAGTATAGTTCTGTGGCTTCTTTTACTCTGTTGTGGTTCCTGAAAAGAAACCAGCAGGAGTTCATCCTGGTCTTAGATTGTTAGATATGAAATTTTGTCACAGAATTGTTGATCTCCAGTATGTATTGTTGGATATGTGCTAGTCATTGAAAATGATTTCAGAATAAAATAGACTTTTCCTTGAAGGCGTTAGGAGTCTCTGTTTCAGTGCCAATTCCCATTCTTCCCTAGAATGATTGCCAAGGTATAAAGAGCTGAAAAAAAAAAAAAAAAAAAAAAAGAAGAATTGGGTGCTAAGTACTTCACTACACAATAACTCTATCATCACTTTACAGTAACAACTGACAAATGATCCATTACTGTCAGAGGGAAGGTTTTTAAGTCATTTCTTGACTACATCTATTGAGGATTTTGAAGGCAATCAGTAGAGATACATTTTTTCTAGTGTGTTTATTCCTTAATCTATAGTCTTTAAGGATGTGCCAATTATAATTTATCCACTACCTATTATGAAACCCGGATAACAAGATAATGCAAGTAATTAACAAGCTTTGTACACTACATAAAGGTACTGTGTTGCCTGACATGTTTAAGCTACTAGAGTGAAGTTACACTGATAACATTCTATTTCTGTTTCATCCCTGAGGACAATAACTATTCCTTCCTAATCCTGTTTAGATAAGGGTGAAATTCATGGGTTAGTTCTCCAAAGATCAAGAGTTTAGGTTTTCACGTAGCAAAGAGCTTTGTGAGGAGAACATCTCCATTTGTCTGCCAAATCTTTTTCTTATTTCCCCAACCCCCCTTTTTTCCCCAGTACAATTGCCTTGTATTTCCATTCATCAATCCAACCAGAGTAGAATTGGTAACATTTGCTTTCTATTATTCATTGTTTGAAATAAAACAAGTAGACTTTGTACCTTATAGACCTTGTAGGACCATAAATGAATGCTTCCATGTTCTCTCTTTGATGAATCTGAATCTGGAGTAGATATTCATTTAATTTAAGGAACAACTAGTTGTTGTTTTTTTTTAAATTTTTTTTAACGTTTATTTTTGAGACAAAGAGAGACAGAGCACGAACGGGGGAGGGTCAGAGAGAGGGAGACACAGAATCTGAAACAGGCTCCAGGCTCTGAGCTGTCAGCACAGAGCCTGACGCGGGGCTCGAACTCACGGACGTGAGATCATGACCTGAGCCGGTCGGCCGCTTAACCGACTGAGCCACCCAGGCGCCCCAGGAACAACTAGTTTTTAAAGATGAAGAGAAGAAATACAAAATTTCCTTTGAATAAACAGAATTTAGGCTGTCACATAGTCTTTAAGATCACTCTACGCTTCAGTATAACTAGAACGAGGAGCAATATTCAGAGTAAGTTGGGGTGTGAAGTGAACTTGAGTGTGTTGTAGCCAGTGAGTAGGAGCAATGGTTCCCCTTGGTGTAGGTTTAATGTCCTTTTCCTGTGAGCCTAATATAACATCAATTGTGGATTTATTTTGTCTTCCTTTTCACATTACTTGAATAAAAACACAAAACCATGAAAGACAGCTTGCTAATGAGTTCTTCATCCTCTTAGCTTCTCTTAGATTCTGATTATTGAAAATGAATGGTGCCCCACAGTACACTTCTTCTCTCACCAGTGTGTCCTCAAATAGGGAGGGGAAAAATGATGTATTTTTTTACATTAGGAAATAAAATAACCTTCAGCACTTAAAATGAAAGTAATTTACATCTTTACCACTTTAGAATTACTGTATATATTCAATTTCAGCATTTTTTTTCACTAAGCCTTCCTCCTTTTTAATTTTTATGGAGGTTTTGACTTTGCTTTACTAGATTTTGTACTTAAATAATGTAGGCTTCCCTCCATTCATAGATTTAATACAGGCTTATGAGGTCAATATTTTAACCTTGGTAACATTGCTTCATTCTTCTTGACTATTTTAAAGTCAACATACTTCCTTTTTCCTTTCCAGGTAAATAAAATTAGTAATGTTTAGACTTTCTGACAATACATCACTTGAATGAACTCAACACGTGCTTTTTTTTCAACGTTTTTTATTTATTTTTGGGACAGAGAGAGACAGAGCATGAATGGGGGAGGGGCAGAGAGAGAGGGAGACACAGAATCTGAAACAGGCTCCAGGCTCCGAGCCATCAGCCCAGAGCCTGACGCAGGGCTCGAACTCACGGACCGCGAGATCGTGACCTGGCTGAAGTCGGACGCTTAACCGACTGCACCACCCAGGCGCCCCTCAACATGTGCTTTTAAGAAAAAAGTCACCTTGTGAAAACTTGTTTATAAATAGAATTAATGTTAGTCTCTAGGATTTTCAAAAGTTTCTTTATTCATATTCAAAGCTGGCTCAATCCTCAGTTGCTGTTTGCTTATGAACTTAGTGCAGTGGTTTCAATATGATCTGACAAAAATCAAGAAAGATTTGTTTGAGTTTTACAAAAGCATGCAGCATGAATTTTGTTCTGTTTATTACTGCTTATTTAAAAGAGCTGATACATATGAACAAAGACACTAGTTTTCTTGATTTGAAGATCAGAAAGAAACAATTTCTCAAATTAGAATCAGAGCCAAGATTTATCTGTTGAGTAAACTCAAACCTACTTTACAAATCTTGGTCCATGAAATAAGGAGTCTTTCGTTACTTGATATAATAAATGTTAACAATATATCAATAGCACAAACTGTTAAAAAAATTACTACTGTTAATTTCTGTTTATGAATATTTGCTCTTTCCAAAGATAAATTATTATACATAAATGCCTATACACAACCATGAAACACAGGTATATTATATTATTACTTTCATATTAGTGTTGTAAGTCCATGATTTTACATTTCATTTCATTGCTATGCATGGGAACTCCTAGGTGCAGGAGGACTCTGAAATCAACATGTGAATGGAACTAAAATTGTCAAATTCCAATGGGATAAGGCGCATTGAGGTAGAGAATAAAATGAGGATGACACAGAGGATCTGATAGAGCCAGTATTTTCATTCCTATGTAGTCAGTTAAAGGGGGTAGATAGGTGGTTTAGGGATGAGAGTAGCAACTGACCAAAAATATCTTACCATTCCCCTCAGCTTGGCTGAACTTTGACAGACCGCTGACCTCCTTTTTCTTAGAACACTTACTTTAGAAAATTTGTGATGGTAGATTCTTTCTCTGGCCATTTTATATGCAAATATTCTTGAAAGACACACACTAGTTTTACAACCCAGGAATGTCTTTCTCGGGGACCTGGGAGCCATCTCTTTGAAGTGTAATCATCAAGGTGGTTAAGTGCCCCTCTCTCTCAGTCTGACTTCATTGGGAGCCAGTTAGAAAACCCTGATGGCCAAAACACAGAGAAAACCATTTGCAAACTGATGAATAACTCAATGTGCTCAACACATCTCATTGAGAACTCCCCCTACCCCACCTGACCCCCAGCATTCTTCAGTACTTTTCCACTAGCTACTCCAGCACTTAAGATCCTTCTCACCTTTTGTGTTAATGGAGTTAAGCATAGTCTGAGTTCTGGTCTCTTTTCTCTATGGACTGTGGCCTTGTGTCTTACTGAGCTCATGCCACTATAATAAAATACCATAGACTGGGTGGCTTATACAGTAGGAGTTTATTTTTCATGGTTTTGGAGACCAGGGTGTTAACATGGTCCAGTTTGCATGAGGGAGCTTGTCCTGGCTTGCAGATGGTTACCTTCTCACTGTGTCCTTCATGACCAGGGGCAGGGGTGGGGAGGTGGGAGGGGAGAGGTCAAGAAGGCTCTCTGATGTTTCTTTTTTTGAAGGGCACTGGTCTCATCATTAGGGCCCCACTCTCATGACCTCATCTAAACTTAATTACTTCCCAAAGAACCCATCTCTAAATGCCATCATATTGGGGATTAGAGCTTCAACATAGAAATTTGGGGGAAGACTTTTGTCAGTGCAATTTTTGCTTTGATACAACCCACTGGCAGCAGAGAATGATTTCATAGATGAAAATAGCCTTTTATTCCCTGTTCTTGGTGTCACATTGGGTTGGGGATAGGCAAAGGAAAGGATGTACTATGCTTTTCTCAGGCATTTTATATTTCCCGTAGGTAATGCAAATTTTAAGTAAAATTATGAAAAGGAAATTTTTCTTTGGTGCCTATCCATCTCTCCTCTTTCATTCTACCTATCTCTTGTATTTGGTGTAGGGGGAGGGACGAGAAAAGTCAGGGAAGGTGTCCTGGAAATAATGACATTTGAATATAATAATAGTGGGAGAACAAGATACATTATGTGGGCAGCAGTTAGGAGAAAAGCAACAGCTAATATAAGGAAGACGGGTGAGCTAATAATGATAACAGCAATAACAAAGTTAGTTATAACATTTATTTAATTTCTGCTATGTGCCAGGCTCCGTTCTAAACACTTAATGTGCATTAATTCATTTAATCGTTATAGCAACCCCATGAGGTACATACTATAATTATTCCCATTTTGGACATAAAGAAATTAAAATGAAGGGACTTAACAAATTTGCTCAAGGCCATAAAGCTAACAAATGATAGAGCTGGGATTTAAATCCAGGCATTATTGTCCCAGTACCCATGCATTTAACCTCAAAACAGCACTATCACTGACTATATGTTATTACTCTAGAGATAAGTGTACTTTAATCAGGTAAATGGCCTCTGATAGTGGCATTTTGACCATGAGTTCAAGCTAATGAGGAAAAGGTATTGTTAAAGGGGCAGTGGGGTTGGATCAGTCTTTCAAAAACACTTCTTAAATTGAAGGGGTACGTGGGTGGCTGAGTCGGTTAAGAATCTGATTTCTGATTTTGGCTCAGGTCATGATCTCACAATTCATGAGTTCCAGTCGTGCAGTGGGCTCTGTGCTGATAGCACGAAGCCTGCATGGGATTCTCTCTCTTCCTCTCTGCTCCTCCCTAACTCGTGATCTGTCTCTCAAAATAAATAAACTTTAAAAAGAGGTGGGGGGAAGCTTCTTAAATTGTAGAATATTATAACTACCTGTTAGTTTTGAAGGAAATATCAGTGCTGAAAACAAAGTTAATAATAAAATATATATATATATATATATATATATATATATATATATATAGTGTTTTATAGCTTACAAAATGCTTTAACCTGTGTATTTTCCTTAAAATTTTATCAATGACTGTAAAGTAAGATTGAAGAAGTTACTATAACTTTTGAGGAAGTAGTACAGCTTTTCAAAGATGACAGCTGATTAGGGGGCAAGATTCAATATTCAAATATAAACTGCCTGATGCCTGATTCCTTAAACTTTTCACTAAGTTCAACAAAGACTGGGTATAAAAGTGATTTCAAAACTGAGATTTGAAAGTTGGAAAAAAGTGGTTAAAGATACACAAGTATATTACACCTGATATCTTTGAAAGCAATTATTACTATTGAGTGTAAGACCTGTAATTGGGAGTCATTGAAGTATTTTTGGAGAAATCTCTAGTCAACAAATTACTTTTAGACAATTGAGAAAAAAACACAAGTGTAATTGCTAATCAAAGGATACTCTGGGGAAAGACCCAGCCACTTACAGTTTAATTAGGGGCAGTCAGCATGAAATCAGAGAAAAGAGATCATAGCCAACTTTTGAAGAAAACACATTTAAGAGGTAAGAAAGTAGTCATGAACTGGCTCCTATAATTTCAAAGCTCCCTGGAGACTGCTGGCTGAACTGATATCCTTTGATACTGATGAATTCTTTTCTGGTTAAAATTCTGTTTCTTTCTTTGAAAATTTAGAGATTAGAAATATCTAAATTGAAACATTCAATTATAGGAAGCAAATTATAATGGGTGGCCTTTATGATTGCTGTACTAGAAATATGAGACTAGAAGGCAGAATTAAATATTTAGCTAAGGTGAGAGAACTCCATAGCTGAGAAATGTGATGCAGAAGAAACACTTTTTTCTCCACTTTGCATATTAAAAACCTGAAGGAAAGAATGTGCTATTTATTGATAAAGTGTTTGGGGCAAAGTAGTTAAACTCACAACAGGTAACCCAAAGTACTTTTGAAAAGGTCATGGTTGAGAACATTTTGGATTTTGAAAAGGTATGCAAGTTGACAAAATGCAGATTAGTGACAGGAAAAGAAGGATTTGTAAACTTTATGAGATCACATTTGAGGAAAATTGTATAAATATTTAAGAAAAAGCAAATGCAACATTTTCACAGCTTGTGGAATCTTTTAGTATTCTGATTCTTATCCAGTTAAACCATAGAGTGTGAAAATAATAAAATACACAGAAATATACACAGCAAGACAGTGATGATCTGTCTCTTTCCCTTTATTTTTCCGTCTCATACTCTCCCTTGCTTTCCCACTTGATTTTTCCAAGTCTGTCAGAATGAAGACAACCTCAGGTAATCTTTCTTAGAACAGAAATAAAAGGGGCTTTGGTGTGTTCACTGCCAGAGAGGGATAAGGGGCTTTGAGAAAATTATATAAGTCAGTGTGTGTGTGTGTGTGTGTGTGTGTGTGTGTGTGTGTGTGTGTATGCACGGTGTGGGAGAGAGAGAGAGATTTTATCTTATACACATACTCATCCCCCCTCTCCTTTACAGTAAAGCAGTGGTCCTCAACTGTGGCTTCACGAAAATGAGCAGGGGAACTTAAAAAATTCCCAGTTTGTGCTCTAGGCCAGTTGCATCAGGAGCTGTAGAGGTAGAAATCAAGCATCCCATCATTCCAGTGAGCAGCTAACTTTGAGATACATCCTACAAAGTAGCCAAATGTGGTGATTGTCTGTCCCTCCCTGCTTTAAGAAAATTCTGGGAATTTTAAGAAAATTCTGGGAAAACATTGGGGGTGTGATTAACCCACTTCACATCTTTATAATCTTTATCCTTTTGATAAGTAGCAGTAAAGAAAACCCTTGCATTTATTCTTCTGTGTGGCTATTGTAAACCTAGTGTCTCCCCTCTAGGAAAATCTCCAGTGGTAAAATAACAACTGTATATTGACTTAAATACTAATTACACCAGTTGTCTGCTTTTAAAAACTCTTTTGCTTTTATAATTGAATACACGAAGCTTATCACATTGCACTTCTGTAGCTTTCTTTATCAGCAAAATTGTTTCTAGTCCCATGTTTTTGCTTTAAGGTTTCTTTTATAATCCAACCTTCATCTCTCCCCATTAAAGCCCAGAATTCTTATCTTTCTCCTTAATGTTTGGCTGAGTATATGTTTTGTGTGTCATTACTTTAGCCAGTGATCACAGAAGAATGTAATGAGTAGGTAAACACAATGCTTTTTTTTTAAAATAAATGTTGACAAAACTAATAGATAGTTGTTATAACATTTGTATACATTTTTAAATTTTCATTAGCCTTTTTAAAACCATGGTATATCTATATCCTGTCATGTTACATGTGTGCTATCTCTTTTAATGTTAATATGGAGCATAAAGGCACTTATAAATAAAATGTATGCTTCTCAGTTGTTTATTTCTTTGAAGCATTTAATGTGTTTTGAGTATTTACTTATCTAGCAAAGTTTGATAACATGAAGTATAAAAATTGCTGAATCAGGTATAAGAATTGGGAGAATCAGTGAAGAACATTCAAGTAAATTGAGAGGAAATAGATTTTAACACCATGATTGAACACGGGACAAGATAGTCAAAGGATCCTAGAAAGGAGAAAAATGGTTAGAAATGGAAAAAAAGAATGAAATATCTTAGTACTAATCAAACAGCAGTATAGTAAATGAACAGTCAACCAGCTACAATGAATTTGGAAATGCATGACCTAAGAAATATACTTTACAATTGCTAACACTGTAACTAAAATAATGTATTAATAGAAACTATTAATATATGCTAGAATAAAAGGTATCTCATCAGGTAGAGCTTACTTTGTATGAATTCATTCCTCTGTACTTATCTTTTCTACAAGAGTTACTGAGTTTGTGATGTGAGGTTGTTGCTATTATTTCTGTTCTGAAACAGACACCATCTTGCTTTTTAATACTTTATTATAGCTATTTTCTATCCTTACTTCTGCTAGTCACTTGTTGCTTATCCCTTGTGGTCTTTTTCCTTCTTTTTGGGCAAAGCTTAAACATGTTACATTTTGTTTCAAATTGCGGCATTTGACTGGAGTTCCAAATTCTTGAATGGTTTCTGGTGGGAAGTGTCCAACTAGAGAGTTCGCCTCTTTTTATATGAAAACCTCTGCTGTTCTAGATATTCCCCTGTTGGTTACAGGATGATACTGACTTTGATAAAAAATCAAATTAACAGTCACTGGGTATTCATTATATGCTATGCAGAGGTACTGCTATATATGGGGGTAAGGGAGAAGGTTATAGGTAGAGGGAGCTACACATGGGGTTGTAGCTAGTTTTAGCCTACCACCAAATCATAGAGCATTCAGTACTGTTTGCACATTTTCCCCACAATTAATTATTTTGTTTTGCTTTGTTTTATAGCTTTGGTTTTATTTAAGCTGTACAGGTGTGTCAGCTGTATAGTTGTATAAGAACTATACACATAGGGGTCTTATATCTACTTATAAGTCTGCATGTATTCAAGTAACATTTTGAGGTGCCTGGTGGCTCACTTGGTTAAGCATCCAGCTCTTGGCTTTGGCTTAGGTCAGGATCTTATGGTTTGTGAGATTGAGCCCAGTGTGGGGCTCTGTGCTGGCAGTGAGGAGCCTACTTGGGATTCTCTCTCTCTCTCTCTCTCTCTCTCTCTCTCTCTCTCTCTCTTTGCCCCTTCCTGCTTGCATGTTTGCTTGCGCTCTCTCAAAAATAAATAAACATTTAAAAAACTTATTTATTTGAGAGAGAGAGGGAGGGAGAGAGAGAGAGACAGAGAGAGAGAGAGAGAGAACGAGCGGGGGAGGGCAGAGGGAGAGGGAGATACAGAATCTGAAGAAGGTTCCAGGCTCTGAGCTGTCAGTGCAGAGCTTGATGTGGGGCTCCAAATCATGAACTGCAAGATCAAGACCTGAGCCGAAGTCGGACTCAACTGACTGAGCCACCCAGGCGCCCCAACATTTAAAACATGATTTAAAAAATTCAAGCCAACACTGGAATCTGTGGGACTTTCTTCCTTCAAGTGGCATATGCCCCTCTCTCCCTCACTGCCAAGGCTTCTGGAAGGCTGGCTTGAGCTCTGCAGGGAGTCCCCAGGGGGTTCCACTATTAATCTTTGAAATTTTAGTGTCATGTGGAGGAATTAGAAGGAAATCTCTTATTATTTTTAAAAACAGTGACTACATTAGTATTTACTGCCTGCTCCAGGGTGAAATGAAAGTATCTTAGGGAAAATATACACTACCTTAATTGTTAAGAATAGGATGATATATATAAACATAAGATTTAGAAAAGATAGGTATTTATAGATTGAATTCATAATTATTTTTTACAAGTATGAGTGCATTTGAAGTTATCAAAGGCAACAGCGTTGAACATTGTAACTGGGGCAACTGTCATGTATCCTGGTCTGACCCCTGTCTTTCCTGAGGATTTTGATTTTCCTAAGAAGTCTCCTTTTTGGCCAGCGCATGCATTTTTCTAGTCAAGTTCATACATGCATTAAGTTTAAGGAGGCAAAGATCAGTCTCAAACTGAAAACTACTATTTTAATATGCACAAATGTAAAAGAGGCTGTTATGTTTTATTTCCTCCATTTAAAAATGTTCTTGTCCTTCATTTATGTTCCTCGTCAATAATCGACACTAAGTTAAGAGGAGGGAAGAGGTCAGACAATGTGACAGAAGGAATACTTGCAATAAAACACAGACAGAAAATTGTGCTAATAGGTTAACTCCCTACTAATGTGAATAAATCCCTCTGTGAACCTTTTCTGTGATTGCTTATGTGAAGTAATTATTGTCTGGCCTAAAACCTTATAGTTAAACTAAAACTGGCAAATTTTTATTGAGTGCTGTGATAATGCCATGTTTCCAGTCACAATGGCATGATGTTTTATGGTTGCAAGGCATTCGTTCATTCACCCCTTCATTGTTTTGACAGCATATGTTGTATGCTCGTTATGTTCCAGTCAGATATATGTATAAATAATTGCACTACAGTGGGGTTAGATTCGCAGTTTGGACCAGGACCAAAGGGAGTAAAAAGCGAGTGTCATCAATTCTGCTTGGTTGTGTAAGAAAAGGCTTTAACAGAGGAGAACACACATGAGATTTGGTCTTGCAGGATGAAAGTCTTAGAGTCTATCAGGGGAACAATAAGAGGGAACATTACAGGCAGAATGAAAATTTGTGCAAGGGATGAAATAATGGGGCTTGTTCAGGGAACTGTAAATAGTTCCACATACTTGGAGAGTCCCAGAAGCCACTGACTTTGGTGCCAGAAAAGCTGGACTTGAACTTAGTTCTGTCTGACATTTATTGTCTATATAAGTTGGATCAAGTCTCTTGACCTTTCAACACCTGAGTTTTACTCATTAAAAATGAGAATAATAGTATTCAACTCAGACTTTTTTTTTTTCCTTCATAAGGTTTGGATGAAATATGGCCTTTTATAGAATCTTGTCAGTTTCTGGCCCCTGGAAAGTACCCTCTAATTGCAAGTCGTTGTTATGGTCCCCATGGTCACCAAGATCATTGTTGCTTTCCCGATAGGAGAAGAAGGAGATAAAGTTGAAGAGGTGAGGAAGGATCAAGCCATAGAAGACTGTAACGTGTTCTGCTAAGAAATCTCATCAGCGTACTTCTAAGTGTTAATTTCACTGACAATAACCTCTTGCAAAATTGTATGAAATCCATCCTTAAAGCTTACTGTCCTTTATCTGCAGAGTTTAACCTTCTAATTGTGTTTCTTTATCAATCTCCAATACCTTTACTGTTCCCTTCTTTTCACACATTCTTTCACCTGTCATTTTTCTTCTGTGTTTAGCCATGTAATATTAAGTGTTTTCAAAAGATGCGCAAATTAATTTTCATTTGCATCTTCACTTGTAGTCATTTCTGTGAATAAGGAATCAAACTTTAACTTGACAATTTTATCATAAAACCTCTTCTTCAATCTTAATTTTTTCATTTATTTTATTTGCTTAAGTGATTAGCAGTTAAGAAAAGGGAAAAATACTCTTGCTTTATTGGAGCTACAGGACTGACATATCTATATTAATTATGGGATATAAATAGAATTTTCATTATATGTTGTCAAAAAACTTGTTTTCTTATTTAAAAAATACCCTGCAATTTAAAAATGAAGACAAATCAGTTGGTTCAGATTTGCTGGTCTGAACAAAAAAAGGAGCTGTGTATGGAAGCTATCAGGAAGATATTTATGCATGAAAATGAATTTGATTCTGAATAGCATCCTGAGAAAGTGTATGTTTTTTGCTATATTTCAAGGTACTTATTTCCATAACTCTCACCAATGATATATTTGCATTGCCAAATCCCTCCTAGTAAACTAGCAAAAACTGAAAAATTCATCCGATGTAAAGATGTTTGAAGAAAAATATATAATCTGGACTTGTTACACTTTGCAAACTGAATATACAAGAATATTGCCTTTAAATTTTTCTCATAACGGAATAGTTTTTAAAAATTGTTTGAAAGATAGTCTTTTTTTAGGCTTATGAGGAATGGACATGTAAATATGAAGGAATTTATAAAGTAGGAACATTTTTAACATTGCTATTTAGATATGTTGTAAAATTCACCCATTTAAAGTATACAATTCAATAGTTTTAGTATATTGAGTTGTGCAACCACTATCAAAATCTAAATTTGGAACATTTTCATCACCCCATTACCCTGTGCCCATTACAGTCACTCCCCATACCTGCCCCAGCCCTAATCTCTAATGCATTATATATACTTTCCATCTCTTTGAATTTGCCTAATCTGGATAGTTATATAAATGGAATCATACAATATGTGATTTTTTTTTGTAGTTGGCATCATTTGCTTAGCATAATATTTTGAAGGTTCATCTGTTACATAACATGTATCAGTAATTGATTCCTTTTATTGCTGAATAATGTTCCTTTGTATGGATATAACACAGTTTGTTTATCCATTTATCAAATGATAGACATTTGGATTGTTTCCATATTTTGCTTATTATTAATAATGTTCTAATGCTCAAAGATAAATTTTGTGTGGATATATGTCTTTATTTAACTTGGCATATATATAAGAGAGGAATTGCCATGTCATATGATTAAGTATATACTTAACCTTTTGAAAAACTGCTGAAACTGTTTTCTAAACCTAATGTACATTTTACACTCTCCCCACCAATGTGTGAGGATTCAATTTCTTCACCTACTTGTTGTGGTCTTTTAGATTATAGCTATCCCAGTGGGTGTGATGTATTATCTTATTGGTGGCTTTAATTTGCATTTCTCTAATGCCTGATATTGATGAGCATCTTGTCATGTGCTTATTGACCCTTGGTATATCCTCTGTGGAGAAATGTCTATACAGGGCCCTAGCCTGTTTTTAAAAATTGGACTCATTGTTTAGTTGTAAAAGTTCTTTATTCTGAACACCAGTTTATTCTCAGATGTATGATCTGCAGATATTTTCTCTTATCCTGTGTGTTGTCTGTTTATTTTCTTAATGGTATACTTTGCATCACAAATGTTTTTAATTTTGATGCCGTCCAATTTTTGTATTTTCCTCTTTGTTGCTTGTACTTTAAGGTGTCATTTCTAAGAAACCATTGTCTAATCCAAAATCACAAAGACTGACTCCTATATTTTCTTCTAAGAGTTTGATAGTTTAGCTCTCATATTAGGCCTATTATAGATTTTGAGTTTTTGTTTCATTTGTTGGTATGGTATAAGGAAGAGGTCCAACTTCAGTTTTTGTAAGCAGATATACAGTTATCTCAGCCCCATTTGTTGAAAAGACTTCATTCTTCATTGGATTGTCTTGGAAATCTTGGCAAAAATCAATTTATCATAAATGTAAAGGTTAATTTCTGGACTCTCAATTCTATGTCATTGATTTATTTGTCTTAATCCATTACTAGATGACTGTCTCAATTGCTGTGGCTTTGCAGTAGGTCTTGAAACCAGGAATTGTGAACATTCCAACTTTGTTCTTTTTTTTTTTTTTTCAAGGCTATTCAGGCTATTCTGGATCTCTTGAATGTTCATATGAATTTTAGGATCACCTTGTCATTTCTGAAAAAAAAAGTACCTAGGATTTTGATAGATGTGGTATTGAATCTCTAGATCAGTTTGGAAGTATTGCCATCTTAACAATATTAAGTTTTCTGATCCATGAACGTGGGATATAAGTTTATTTGGAACTTTTGATTTTTTCAGCAATGTACGTTTTAGCATTCAAGCCTTGTGCTTTATTAAATTTATTCCTAAATATTTTATTACTTTTATTTTGTAAATAAAATTATATTTTAATTTCATTTTCAGATTGCTCATTGCTAGTGTATAGAAATACATTTTTTTGATATCTATCTTATATCCTGTAACATTGCAAAGCTTGTTTATTGTTCAACACGTTTTAGTGATTTTTAAATGATTTTCTGTATATAAGATTGTATTATCTATGAATACAAATAACTTTAGTTCTTCTTTTACCAACTGGATATCTTTTATTTGTGTTACTTATCTAATTGCCTTGGCAGGATCCTTCAGTATAATGTTTAATAAAAGTGGCTAAAGAGAACATCCTGTCTTTTTTTTATTGTTTATTTATGTATTTTAAGAGAGAGAGAGAGAGAAAGAGTACTTGAGCAGGGGGTGGGAGAGCAGAAAGAGGGAGACAGAGGATCCAGTGTGTGCTCTGCACTGACATCAAGAGCCTGATGTGGGGCTTGAACTCATGAACCATGAGATCATGACCTGAGCTAAAGTCGGATGCTTAAGTAACTGAACCACCAAGGTGCCCCACATCCCTCTCTTTTACCTGATCTCAGGAGGAAAACATTCAGTCTTTCACCATTAAGTATGATATTAGCTGTGGGTTTTTTTTAGATACTTATTTATCATATTGAGGAAATTTCCTACCACGTCTAGTTCATTATTTTTTTTCATAGAAGGATATTGGATTTTGTCAAATTATTATATTGTATGCATTGAGATGGTTGTACAAATCTCACTTGTTCATACTGTATTATTATTTATATCTTACTGGATTAGGTCTGCTAGTATTTTGTTTAATGTTTCTGTGTCTATATTCATAACGGATATTGGTTTGGGGTTTCCTATTCTTGCAATGACTTTGCCTGGTTTTGGTGTCAGGGTGATACTGAGCTCATAAAATGAGTTAGGAAAGTTATCCTAATCTAATTCTTGAGTTTCAGTAATTTGTGTTTTTCTAGAAATACATCCATTTTATCTAAGTTATCTAATATGTTGGCATATAGTAATAATATTCATAATATCCCCTTATAAAGTATTTTATTTCTGTAAGGCTAATGGTGATGTCCCTTCTTTTATTCCTGATTTTGGTCATTGAAGTCTTCTCTTTTATTTTCTTATTCAGTTCAGCCAGAAGTTTGTCAATAATGTTGAACTTTCAAGGAACCAACTTGATTTTGTTGATTTTCTCCATTATTTTTATATTCTCTATTTCACCTTAAAAGTGTCTCACTAAAATACTCTGAATAACATTCGAAGTATATAACAGACATTTAGTGAGAGCCCAGTGATGTAGTAACATAAAGGTGAGAGGAGAGAGAAGTGAGGGAGAGGGACAGAGAAAAAGAGATGTGAGATGTGTTTTCTTTCCTCTCTCTTTGGTAGAAAGCAAAACAGATTTTTGTTTTCTTTGTTTACAATTTTGTGTTCTGTTTTTGTTTTCTGACATTTTTAGAGGTCCTGACACAATCACACTGTGTTGGAGTAGCCAGGTATTATCATAAGAAGACAGCATACTTTCAGTGGAGAAGGTAACAACAGCCTTAATGGACGTTAGTGGACATGGTGGACCTTAAGGTCTGAATGGAATTCAAGATTTCATCAGTAGTGGGAGTTAAAACCAGTAGGAATACATGAAAGTTCAGGCTTCATTTTCAGGTGTGAACTAATTTCCTTCTGGATCTTTGAAGATGGTAGACAATAATAAAGAAAGTTCAAGCCAAAAAGGGGAAAATGATGTGCTTTTACTATCCCTTTTTAGGGAGTGCCTCTTAAGATGAAGCCTTAAAAAAATAGGATGCCATATGGAAACAGAGTAGATTTGTTTATGTGGATTTGTTTTTGCCCAAGCAATTGTAGTGGGGATGAGGAGATGGAAGCCATAATTCAAGTGATTTAGTTGTTTTGACTAGCAGCAGATAACTACTGATGATACCATTAATTGTGGTAAATGAATGTGGGGCTGAAGAAATACCATTTACACATTGCTCTATCCATATTCTGCATTTACTGTTTATTATTTGTTTCCAGAAAGAGATCATATGTCTAGTAATTTTAGTGTAATCTGTAAAATCAAAAGGCCACAGATAGATTTACTGACATCATCATCACCATCATCATTGTCAATCTTTGCCATGGTTAATGTCTATTTTACATTTATTAATTGTGTCGGCTTTTTTTGGTAGGAATTTTATCTCAGCTGCCCTTTCCTCCACCTTTCCTCCTTCCATACTATTCCTTTTATGCAATATAAAAAAGTAAAATATTAGGAGGTAGGCACTTACTTCACCTCAACATTTTATTCCACTGACTGAGTTCTACTTTGGTAATACATTAAGCTCCAACAGAAACATTATTGTGTCTTTAGGCCTTAGGATCCTAAGTCTGATGAATTTATTATTTACTTGAATCTAATGAAATAAGTCAAGTTATTAATGTAAATTAGAGGAAAGAGTCCCCTTAAAATATGTTCTTCCTCTCTTTTTAGGCAATTAGATATCCAGTAGTAAATCATGGGTAAAAGAAAAATAGATGGCATATCACATTCTTAAGGGTTATTTTGAAGATCAAGTGCTTTCAAGTTACTAAAGCCCAGTGATTCGCTCAGTATTCATTCTGACTTGAAAGCATCTCAAATTAGTAATCTTGGATTATCTGCTCTTTCAAAGGCACTCTCAAAAAGGAATGGTAATGTGAGGTGGGTAGGCATTTCTGTAATACACTTAATATTGAATTTCACTATTAGAAGCCGGGTTTAACTAATACCTGAAATGCTAGTGACAGTAACCCCTTGAGACCACAAGGATAGAAATCATGTGAATTATTTTTTTTATTGTTTTTGGATTACGTATCTGTGTCTTTACAGCTCATATTCTTCATCATCTTCCTATGTCAAATTTTGTATGTTTTAAAAATTAGTTCAGAAGCATTGTTGACTAAAAGATAAAAAGATA
Organism: Neofelis nebulosa; assembly: GCF_028018385.1. Lineage (NCBI taxonomy): Eukaryota > Metazoa > Chordata > Mammalia > Carnivora > Felidae > Neofelis > Neofelis nebulosa. Next base: position 207,028,398 of record NC_080782.1, on the reverse strand, counting down.
AAAGATTGAAAAGATAAAAAAGCACATTTCTTTATTTCATTTATATGTTTTATTGTGTTCTCTATTCTCTTTTTAAAAAAACAGAAATCTACTTTTCCCAGCTGGTTTCATATACATTCCAGATGATTTGGTAACTCTTCAAAAAACACAAGCTCAAACTTTGAGAAAAGTTAAATGTATTGTACAAATAACATTTCCCTAAGCCATCTGAAAGTTGTTGACATTGTTCTCTATCATTCTGAATATGTTAGAGTGTATTTCCTAAAAACAAGGACATTTTCCTACATAGCCCCAGTATAACTAACAAATCAGGAAGTTTAACAATGATGTATATTACTACCACCTGATACCCAGATCTTATTCAGTGTTCACCAGTTCTATCAATAATACCCTTTATAGCAAAAAAAAAAAAAAAAGTCTTCTAGTTCACATGTTCTGTTTAGTGGTAATGTCTTCTTTTTTTTAACTTTATTTTTTTATTTTTTAAAATTTACATCCAAATTAGCATATAGTGAAGCAATGATTTCAGAAGTAGATTCCTTAATGCCCATACCGCAACCCTTCCAGCAACCCTGTTTGTTTTCCATATTTATGAGTCTCTTCTGTTTTGTCCCTCTCCCTGTTTTTATATTATTTTTGTTTCCCTTCCCTTATGTTCATCTGTTTTGTCTCTTAAAGTCCTCATATGAGTGAAGTCATATGATTTTTGTCTTTCTCTGACTAACTTCACTTAGCATAATACCCTCCAGTTCCATCCATGTAGTTGCAAATGGCAAGATTTCATTCTTTTTGATTGCCGAGTAATACTCCATTGTATGTATATACCACTTCTTCTTTATCCATTCGTCCATCAATGAACATTTGGGCTCTTTCCATACTTTGGCTATTGCCGATAGTGCTGCTATAAACATGGGGTGCATGTGTCCCTTCAAAACAGCACACCTGTATTCCTTAGATAAATGCCTAGCAGTGCAATTGCTGGGTCGTAGGGTAGTTCTATTTTTAGTTTTTGAGGAACCTCCATACTCTTTTCCAGAGTGGCTGCACCAGCTTGCATTCCCACCAACAATGCAAACGAGATCCTCTCTCTTTCTCTACATGCTCGCCAACATCTGTTGTTGCCTGAATTGTTACTGTTAGCCATTCTGACAGGTGTAAGTAAGGTGGTATCTCATTGTGGTTTTGATTTGTATTTCCCTGATGATGAGTGATGTTGAGCATTTTTTCATGTGTCGTTTGGCCATCTGGATAGCTTCTTTGGAGAAGTGTCTATTCATGTCTTTTGCCCATTTCTTTGCTGGATTATTATTATTTTTTTGGGTGTTCAGTTTGATAAGTTCTTTGTAGATTTTGGATACTAACCCTTTATCTGATATGTCATTTGCAAATATCTTCTCCCATTCTGTCGGTTGCCTTTTAGTTTTGCTGATTGTTTCCTTTACTGTGCAGAAGCTTTTTATTTTGATGAGGTCCCAATAGTTCATTTTGGCTTTTGTTTCCCTTGCCTCTGGAGACATGTTGAGTAAGAAGTTGCTGCTGGCAAGATCAAAGAGGTTTTTGCCTGATTTCTCCTTGAGGATTTTGATGGCTTCCTGTCTTACATTGAGGTCTTTCATACATTTTGAGTTTGTTTTTGTGTATGGTATAAGAAAGTCATCCAGGTTCATTCTACTGCATGTCACTGTCCAGTTTTCCCAGCACCACTTGCTGAAGAGACTGTCTTTATTCCTTTGGACATTCTTTCCTGCTTTGTCAAAGATTAGTTGGCCATACGTTTGTGGGTCCATTTCTGAGTCCTCTATTCTATTCCATTGATCTGAGTGTCTGTTCTTCTGCCAGTACCATACTGTCTTGATGATTACAGCTTTGTAGTATAGCTTGAAGTCTGGGATTGTGATGCCTCCAGCTTTGGTTTTCTTTTTCAAGATTGCTTTGGCTATTTGGGTCTTTTCTGGTTCCACACAAATTTTAGGATTTTTGTGTTGTCTGATAGCAGAGGCTAAGATTTCCAATACTATGTTGAATAACAGTGGCGAGAGTGGACATCTCTGTCTTGTTCCTGACCTTAGGGGGAAAGCTCCCAGCTTTTCCCCATTGAGGATGATATTAGCGTTGGGTTGTTCATATATGGCTTTTATGATCTCGAGGTATGATCCTTCTATCCGTACTTTTTTGAGGGTTTTTATCAAGAAAGGTTGCTGCATTTTGTCACATGCTTTCTCTGAATCTATTAAGATGATATGGTTCTTGTCCTTTCTTTTATTGATGTGATGAATCACGTTAATTTTTTTGCAGATATTGAACCAGCCCTGCATCCCAGGTATAAATCCTACTTGTTGTGGTGAATAATTTTTTAAATGTATTATTGGATCCAGTTGGCTAATATCTTGTTGAGGATTTTTGCATCCATGTTCATCAGGGAAATTGGTCCATGGTTCTCCTTTTTAGTGGGGTCTCTGTCTGGTTTTGGAATCAAGGTAATGCTGACTTCATAGAAACAGTTTGGAAGTTTTCCTTCCATTTCTATTTTTTGGAACAGTTTCAAAAGAATAGGTGTTAACTCTTCCTTAAATGTTTGGTAGAATTCCCCTGGAAAGCCATCTGGTCCTGGACTCTTGTGTTTTGGCATATTTTCAATTACTGATTTGATTTCCTTACTGGTTATGGGTCTGTTCAAATTTTCTACTTCTTCCTGTTTCAGATTTGGTAGTGTACATGTTTCTAGGAATTTGTCCATTTCTTCCAGATTGCCCATTTTATTGGCATATAAAATTGCTCATAATATTCTGTTATTATTGTTTTATTTCTTTTGTGTTGGTTGTGATCTCTCCTCTTTCATTCTTGATTTTATTTATTCGGGCCCTTTCCTTTTTCTTTTTGATCAAATTGGCTAGGGGTTTATCAATTTTGTTAATTCTTTCAAAGAACCAGCTTCTGTTTTCATTGATCTGTTCTACTGTTTTTTTGGTTTCGATAGCATCAATTTCTGCTCTAATCTTTATTAATTCCTGTCTTCTGCTGGTTTGGGGTTTTATTCGCTGTTCTTTTTGCAGCTCTTTAAGGTGTAAGGTTAGGTTGTGTATCTGAGATCTTTCTTCCTTCTTTAGGAAGGCCTGGATTGCTATATACTTTCCTCTTATGACTGCCTTTGCTGAGTCCCAGAGGTTTTGGGTTGTGGTGTTATCATTTTCATTGGCTTCCATATACTTTTTAATTTCCTCTTTAACTGCTTGGTTAGCCCATTCATTCTTTAGTAGGATGTTCTTCAGTCTCCAAGTATTTGTTGCCTTTCCAAATTTTTTCTTGTGGTCGATTTTGAGTTTCATAGTGTTGTGATCTGAAAATATGCACAGTATGATCTCGATCTTTTTGTACTTGCTGAGGGCTGATTTGTGTCCCAGTATGTGGTCTATTCTGGAGAATGTTCCATGTGCACTGGAGAAGAATGTATATTCCGTTGCTTTAGGATGAAATGTTCTGAATATATCTGTGAAGTCCATCTGGTCCAGTGTGTCATTCAAAGCCATTGTTTCCTTGTTGATTTTTTGATTAGATGGTCTGTCCATTGCTGTGAGTAGGTGTTGAAGTCTTCTACTGTTATGATATTACTATCGATGAGTTTCTTTATGTTTGTGATTAATTGATATATGTGTTTGGGGTTTCTCACATTTGGCACATAAATGTTTACAATTGTTAGGTCTTCTTGGTGGTAGACCCCTTGATTATGATATAATGCCCTTCTGCATCTCTTGATACAGTCTTTATTTTAAAGTCTAAATTGTCTGATATAAGTATGGCTACTCCAGCTTTCTTTTGTTGACCATTAGCATGACAGATGGTTCTCCATCCCCTTATTTTCAATCTGATGGTGTCTTTAGGTCTAAAGTGGGTCTCTTGTAAACAGCAGATAGATGGATCTTGTTTTCTTATCCATTCTGTTACTCTATGTCTTTTGATTGGAGCATTGAGTCCATTGATGTTTAGAGTGAGTACTGCAAGATATGAATTTATTGTCATTATGATGATTGTAGAGTTGGAGTTTCTGGTGGTGTTCTCTGGTCCTTTCTAATCTTTTGTTGCTTTTGGTATATATATATATATATATATATTTTTTTTTTTTTTTCTTTTTTTTTTTTTTTTTTTTTTTTTTTTTTCATCTTTTGTCCCCTCAGAGAGTCCCCCTTAAAATTTATTACAGGGCTGGTTTAGTGGTCACAGACTCCTTTAGTTTTTGTTTGTTTGGGAAACTTTTTGTCTCTCCTTCTATTTTGAATGACAGAATTGCTGGATAAAGAATTCTTGGTTGCATATTTTTCTGATTCAGCACACTGAATATATCCCTCCACTCCTTTGTGGCCTGCCAAGTTTCTGTGCATAGGTCTGCTACAAACCTAATTTGTCTTCCCTTGTACGTTAGGGCCTTTTTTCCCTTGCTGCTTTCATGATTCTCTCCTTGCCTGAGTATTTTGTGAATTTGCCTATGATATGCCTTGTTGATGGTCGCTTTTTGTTGAATCTAATGGGAGTTCTCTGTGCTTCCTGCATTTTGATGTCTGTGTCTTTACTGAGGTTAAGAAAGTTTTCTGCTATGATTTGCTCACATAACCCTTCTACCCCTATTTCTCTCTCTTCCTCCTCTGGGACCCCTATGATTCTGATTTGTTCCTGTTTAATGAGTCACTGATTTCTCTAATTCTTAAATTGTGCTGTTTTGCCTTAATCTCCCTTTTTTTTCTGCTTCATTACTCTCTATAAGTTTGTCCTCTATATTGCTGATTCTCTGCTCCATGACAACAGGGATAATGGTTATTTATTATTATTACTTTATTTACCGTTGTGTTTGGCACCTAGCAAGCCTTCAATATATATTTGTTGAAATTGAATGACTAATTCACAGGTACTTTGCTGTTGTGAGTCTGGGAGATTTTTTTTCTCCTTCCTTTCTACAGGTCTCTTCCCCTGAAGTTTTCTGTTCATTATGCTACTGCTTTATTGCTTGTCACTCCTGGACTTCTTGAGGCTAGATGCGTTTTGTAGTATTTTTCAAAGATTAAAGTACATTGTCTCTGTTCTCTTCAGCTTGTAAAATTTGCCAATGATAAAAAGAGAATTTCATGGCAAAAATAATAAAGATAAATGGTATAATGTTTATAAATATTGTTACTTACCATCAGCCTATCTTCAGTATTTTAGTTGTAAAATGATTTGCAATAGGCAGACTATAAAATCAGTATAACAGTATGCAGCCAGCACTTTTCATTCAGCACAGGGAGAGAAAAGATGGTAAAATAATTGTTAAGAGAAAGCAGCTGTTCAGCTTTCTTGTATTTTCATTTGGGAAGGATGTCCGAGAGGCAGATAATTCCTGTAACCTCCCAGTATGATCTGCTTCTCTTCTAGCAGTGAATAATTGAATGAGGACTATGATTAGCATAGTAAGACCTCAGGATAAAATTTGTGGATGTCACAGTTTGACAGTTATTAACAAAGTGACTCTTTTTGTCTGTGGGGATGTTTGTTTTTCCTGACAAGTCTATTATCTCAATGTTGCTTGATATTCCCTGAGAGATAGTATGGGTGTGATGTGTCTTGGGGCCTGGGCTGGGCTGGGGGTTATCTTACTTTGCATTTTGTATGGGTAGTTGCCATTTTACTTTAGAAAGAACTGTACATATCTGGCAGGATATTCCTGCTTATTTGATAAGTTATTCATTCTCTGTAATCTCTAAATGCAAAAGGTATAATCTCAATTTAGCAGGAGAATCTCTGAGTGCAAAGGAGTTCTTAAATCAGGGAGAATCAAGGGATTTTGTCTTGAGATAAGAACAACCATGTCTCAATATGTTTCCTTGGCTTTGTTTCTAAGAAAAACACATATTGCCACATTTTGTTATAAAATATTAGAGGAAAATATAATTGATAGGATGCTATATTTTACACATAAACTATTTTTTGGCCAGTGTAGCTGGATGTTATACAAGGAACATGTCAAACTCTCTCTGAGACTTCTAGCACTTATATGAAAAATTAGCATTTTTGTATTTGCACCATTTTAACAAATTTATTTTTCATATTATATTATTGTTGACACTTCCTTCAAAAATAGCATTTGCTCCATAAATATCTGTTAAACTCCCAATACTTTCTAGGCATTGTTATAATCCCTAGAATATAGGAACACATGAGATATAATATTTGACCTCAATGACTTCACAATTCTTAGAATATGATAACATCTTGCATTTCAAATTCTGATTCAGCTCTTTACTAGCTAGGGAAAATTATTTAATTTTTCTGAACTCTATCTACAAAATGGAAAGACTAATAATATCTACTTTATAGGGCTCTTGTGAGAATTAAAAGGGATAATTTGTGTTAAGTATTTTTTATGCCATTTGAAATATAGTAAGTACTCAGTAGATACCAGCCTCATTGTGGCTGTCATTATTTTTTCACCTATAGATTTGAGAAATATCCTAAGGAGTGCAACTATAAAGGTCCATTTCATGAGAAGGTTTCTTAGCACTGCCTTTTGTTTATAGAGTTGTTTTAAAGAGTGAGTTGAAGGAACTCTAGCATCATACCACAAAATGGGTATGACTTTAGGGATTCTAGAAAGGCCAGTCTTCCAAAACCTCACCTAAAAGGAGGCATATTGAAATATGATTTAACTGTAAATACTTATGGGAAAAATAATAACTTCTTAATTATTCAATAAATGTTGGCTATTATCTTTATCAGTTTGCTATTGACACAATATGGTTACCAAAAAAAAAACCTCTCAGTGGCATGGAACTATAGGCATTTATTTAGCTCAATTGGTTGGAGGTGCACACGTAGGCTGGGCTTGGGTGAATAGCTCTGCTGCTCTCAGATGGGTCTCCTCAAGCACTGTGGATTGATTCTGCTCTGTGTGTTTCTTATTTTCCTCCGGGAATCAGAAGGTGTGCCTGGATTTGGTGTTCTCATGGAGATGGCAGAAGTATAAGAGGGCTAGCCCAACTGCTTGAATGATTCTCAACATTTTGGTGCCATTACCCTTGCTAATATTCCATTGATTAAGGTAAGTCATATGGGTGAAACAAAAATCGACAGTGGTCAAGTACACTCCACCACTTTAGTGGAGGAGGAACTGAAAAGCTACCTGGCAAAAGGCACAGATACAGAGAATGTTAAAGGATTGGGGTGATCAGGACACATGTGTCTCCAATGGCAATAATACGAACCACTCTGGTGCTGTGTGCTCCCATAGCTTCACTCCTACTCCATCCAGCCTGCCCTCCTCCTATATCTACTGCCTGTAAAGGCCTCCATAACCTCTTACATTGTACCGTATTGACCATTTCATCATATTCACAGTGCTTAACAGCTTTCAACCAGTTCCTCTTACCTGATTCCCTTTAACTGAAACTTGGCTTTCTCCTAATATTGCAAATTCCTTTCCAACTGTTTCATGGTCTTCCTTTGAACTCGTTTGGTGGCAAGTTCATGCAGAATATTCTTTATATTGTTCATACCTCTTCTCAGGTAATTGTTCTTTTGCTATGGCTCAATAGCTTTTTTATGAGCTGACATTTTCCACTGCTGTTTATCTCTTTTCAACCTAGCATCTCAAATTCACCTTGTTCTCTGCCAACTTCAGAGTTCAAATCCACTCCCTTTCATTTTGTCACTTTTGCCTTTACAATTTTTTTAGAACTCTTTCTAGGCTTCCATAATTGGGCATTATTCTATTTCCCACTTCATAGGTTCTTCCTTTGCCTCACATGCTGGAAATTTTCTCCCTCTCACCCCATAAATATAGGAATTCTTTAAAGATTTGTCCTTAACTTTCAACTCATTATTTTTCCCTTGGTAATCTAATTTGTTCCCACAGGTTAAATTATCATCTCTAGTGGATGAGTCTTGACTTTGTTTTTACATTGGCTTCCTTCCCAAGAAGTGAACTTTCAGCAGCTTGCCATTCTTCTTTACTGTCCACAGACAATCTGTATCTGTTTTCATGACCCCTATTTTCTTTATTACTATCTCAGTCCTTCCAGGACATAAGACCAAAATTTCATATATTCAATTTATTTTAATGTATTTAGTTCTTTCTATTCCAATCTAATTAAACCTTTCCACACTCTTGTGTATCATAGAGACCTCAAATCATTGTAACAAGCATCTGTTATCTGACTCTTTTTCCCCCCCAATCTTGCAAGGCCCAGGAGATAAAAATATGACCAAGATATGGCCCCAGACTTTAAAGAATTCTGTTGGAAGAGGCATAAAATAAATATTTGGCCATAAAAAGACAAGTAAGGGCCATTCTGGTGGCATAAATGAATGCTATGGGAACACTAAGAAGCAAGAAATTAATTCTATTATGGAGATCTGTCAGTGTAGCCTGCACAGAGGAGGTAACATTTGAGCTGTCTTTAAAAGATGAGTCAGAAATGTAGCATTCTTGACATTTAAAGGTTTACAGTCTGCAAAATGTGTGACCCGTATCAGTGTCCATAACAGATGCTTGCCTGCCCTTGGGAACATCAGCAACACTCTATAAAAGGTTTCTCTCCAGTGCACCAATGTCTCAGGAAATCTTGCCTGGTTCTGCCTTCTGAGTTTACCTCTTTTTTGTTCTTAGTCTTGATATAAACCTCCAGATATGGTTCTTTGGACCTTTCCTTACTTCTTGTGCCCACTCTTACTAAATCAATTTCAATTCCCTTTGGCTTAGTTTTCTAAAGTTTCTGATAAGAACTTGCTCAGGAAATCCAGTCACTTTTAGAATATGAGACTCCTTCTTAATTGGGTAGGTATGCAGATAATTTGGGGAGTAAGATAAGTAGCTAAATAACTGTAAGTCAAAACAAAAGGTAGATGCCATTGAAGAGTTCCAATGTTATGCAGATTTAAAAGGAGAGTTCCTCACAAGTATTTAAACTTCTCCTCTGATAACTCTGGACCATCCCATCGTGACTGAAAATTACTTTTTTCCCCATAAATATTGCTTTCTTGCCTCCATCTTTTGGTATCCTAGAAGAGATTTGTGTGAGTATGTAAAAGAGAATGTCTGAATGTTTATCTCTGAAAATTTGCAAGTGTATCCTTACTGTAGTCTGCCTGTCTTTTGAACAAGATGTGTGGCCAGAGATAACAGTAGCTCACCTCAGATTTCCTGGGCACTGGAACACTGAGCATGAGTCACTCCTAATATTGGCTGGAACACTGTGCAACACCTGTGTGCGTCAGCTGTTCTATGGGATCTGAGTGCATGGATGGTATTCACACTTCTGTTACTGGGTTGGGGCAATCTGAATCAGGACTTGCTTCTGTCTATAAGTAGATCTGGTCAGATGCTAAAAGAAGGAGAATAACAAACACCTCAGATCCTAGGATCCTGTAATGGAAAATAAAATTGAACCAGGTCCGGTGGTAACAAAAAGTGCACGTTGGTGAGATGGTTGGGTAGGACAGCCTAGAGAAGTTTTGAGTTCACAAGTGAATGGATTACGTAATAGAATTCTTCATTGTTCAGGAGCAACAGCAGCAGAGTTAGGCTGGGGTCGAAATGGATTATTTTTTTTTTCTCTTTGTTACAGGTTTTCTTATAGATTCAGTATTAAAACAAGTAATTAGGTTTTTTGGTGAGATCTCAAAAGAGTTGCTTTCACTTGAATTTGCTAATGTGTTTGTTTTCTGTAAATGCATTTCCATTTCTATTTTGTAGGAAGACTACACTAAATAGTCTATGAGTATGTATTTTATCTAGAAATTGCAATGTTAAGTGCCTGGTCAAAATAGATATTCAAAGCTTATAGGTCTAAATATAGTTTGCAAATGTAAAAAGAATTGGGTTAATTTGCTATGACCACAGGTATATAAATAAGAAGGATAAAAGAAAAACACAAATATTGTCACATTAATCACAAATATGAAAAATTTATGACACATAAACTACAGCTCTCCCAAAATATAATACATAAGGAATTAGAATTACTAGAGCCAAGTCTGTTATTTTTGCTGAAAGTAGTCCTTACGTAATTGTCAAAGCTTTAAATGTACATCTCAATCTCCATATTTTTGTCAATTTAAAAGAGCAGCAGGATCACAAGATACCATGCTACAAGGACAATTTCCTCTTTTTAATTTTTTAAATAATTATGAACTATTTAGTGAGAGAAGCATTTTTGGAATATAATTAGTAGGGCAGAATTGACAAGGAGGATGTGGTGAAAACACAAACAAATTCACATGTGCCAAAATGTGTAAGAAAGTGGTTTTTCTTTTTTCTTTTTTTTTTTTTTAACGTTTATTTATTTTTGGGACAGAGAGAGACAGAGCATGAATGGGGGAGGGTCAGAGAGAAGGAGACACAGAATCTGAAACAGGCTCCAGGCTCTGAGCTGTCAGCACAGAGCCCGACGCGGGGCTCGAACTCACGGACTGTGAGATCATGACCTGAGCCGAAGTTGGCCGCTTAACCCACTGAGCCACCCAGGCACCCCTAGTTTTTCTTAATGAAGCGATTTAATACGGTAAAGGAATTATATAACAAAAGAAATTTTAATTGCATGCACTACCATAATTCTGCACATTTATTGGAGAAATCAAAATATTAAAGCTCTGTTTAACAAATAAAATTAATATTTTCTTTCATCCTTCAGTGTGTTTTAAGAATCTGAGAGGGTAGTTGTTAAAAACTTTATTTATTTATTTTTTTAATTTTTTTAACGTTTATTTATTTATTTATTTATTTTTTTAAATTTTTTTTTCAACGTTTTTAATTTATTTTTGGGACAGAGAGAGACAGAGCATGAACGGGGGAGGGGCAGAAAGAGAGGGAGACACAGAATCGGAAACAGGCTCCAGGCTCCGAGCCATCAGCCCAGAGCCTGACGCGGGGCTCGAACTCACGGACCGCGAGATCGTGACCTGGCTGAAGTCGGATGCTTAACCGACTGCGCCACCCAGGCGCCCCTAACGTTTATTTATTTTTGAGACAGGGAGAGACAGAGCATGAACAGGGGAGGGCCAGAGACAGGGAGACACAGAATCTGAAACAGGCTCCAGGCTCTGAGCTGTCAGCACAGAGCCCAACACGGGGCTAGAACTCACGGACCGTGAGATCATGACCTGAGCCGAAGTCGGCCGCTCAACTGACTGAGTCACCCAGGCGCCCCTGTTAAAAACTTTAAAGTCAATATACATGATAAAAGTGTTTGCAGAAATGGAGGTATTACCTTCTGATATCCATATGTATTCAGCACTAGACATGCTTTTCTAAGAATACAGCCTTAACTTTGAACTTCTGGGAGGAAATAGATTGTAATTGAACATGAGGAGCTTTGGAATTGAACATAACTCGGTTTGAGCTGTGAGCCTTTGGCAAATTATAAAACCTGCTCGAGTGTCCGTTTCTTCACTTACAACATGGGGAAACTAATATCTAATTCTTAGTGATAAGGTATTCCATGTGATATCAAGTATAGAGTGTCCTGTACTCAGGTGCTCAATAAATCTTTTGTTCCTATTCTTTCTCCTGTAAATAAAGGAAAAATATAATTGAGTAGTGGCATTACTACTATGTTTAATACTACTATTAGCAATAACTTCTGTTTATTGAACGTCTGTTATATAATCTGTATTGGGAGAGTGGCTTTACATAAACTTAATTGAGTATCTACTATGTACTGGCTATTGAGCTGGCTACTTTATAGTATATTCTCTACATAAAATTGTAAAAATCAACTTTGTAAGGAAGAAACTTGGAATACAGTTATGTAGATGAGAAATTCGTGTTTGGCTGGAATAGTACTGATTTCTAAACTGAAATACTTAAAGTGTTCTAGACCTTCAGAAGCTTTATCATTTTCACTACCTCATTTGAAATTCTATCTATGTGTAGTAACTAATAGAGATTTCAGTAGCCCCAAGTAACAGCTGAGACAACAAAGGTTTAATTAAGTTGTGACTTCCATTTTCTCTTAGTTACTTTTGGAGCTGTGACTTCAATTCAGCTTTTTAAGCTCATTTCCAGATTTCTTTGCCATATGCCATTCTTTCTCAGTGTGTTTATGATAACTTAGTTACATTTATTACTGTAGAAATATAGTTTAAGGATAATGTTGAATGGTTTTTCTCTGGTTCTCTGGAGGTCAGGACAAGAGGGAATGCTTATAAAGTAGTAGAGAAGGATTTTAGAGTTTGGGGTAAAAAATTTGCTTTTTACCAGCTCCGAAACGCTGTAATGGAACCACTGAAGGTGATTTTCAGAAGATTTGAAAGTATGGAAAAGATATAACTATGTTTGGAAGAAGATGTGATGAGAATGGGCTAAATGATTTATCTAAGATATTTTCCTGGCTTAAGATGATAAGATTTTTCACCATATATATTTGTACTTTCCTATAAACTTCTCTCCATACTCATGAAAACAGATTTTATTCGCCCCCCGTTCCCCATGCGTACACCACCCAGACTCAAGCCCCTGCACACTACACCACACACACACACACACACACACACACACACACACACACACACAGAGAACCTTGTTTTAGTGAATAATGGTAAGCCATAGTGCCCCTTGACTTTCGGTCCTGGGTTAGTTCTGTTTGCCCACTACTCAGAACAATATTCTCTGATGGAAAGATGGCAAAACAAATCCACAAAGTGGACAGAAACAAATTTGACTCCTCAGGTACTTAGAGAATGAATTTAACAAGCCTAATACTTTTGCTGTGATTCTACATGCTATACTAGCGACTGAAGCAGGAGTTCCCCAGTTTGCTTTTCTCTTCAATACAATGAGGTAGAGATTTAACTTCTTGGCAAACATATACTAGGTAATTGAACCCCTTGAGATTGTCCCAGGTGAAATGGAATGGAAGCATCCATCAATGTCATCCATAGGTTGTCCTTTTCTCTATATCTTGTGGACCGAAGCCAATAATTTTCTAAAAGAATTGCAAGTATAGTTACTTTTCTCTTAATAACTTGTCTTGGTTCTGGAATCAGTTACTAACTTACCTGCCTTAAGTGTAATTGTTAAATATTCCTATACCGATCAGTTTATTTGGAAGATAACTGTTTGGGAGTTTGAAAAGGGCTGTGGGCATTTTTTTTTGTAAATAAACTCTACTCCCGATGTGGGATTTGAACTCACAACTCCAAGATCAAGGGCTGCATGCTCTATCAACTGAGCCCCCCCAGGTACCCCCATGGCTGGGGGCATTTTAAAGGTGTTGTTTGATTACCTAGAAAGAATTTCCATGTATTGGAATAATAGCATATTTATAATAACAAATGGAAACTATAAAATGTAAAGAGTGAATTATTTTGGCAATATTTTATGTTAAATCTATTTTCTGTTCAGATGGCCATTGGTGATAATCTGGGGTTGTGGTATTCCCAGTGCCTATAGGATCTGCTCAGAGTCTCTACTGAGTAGAAACTTATGGCATTTAACTATTACATTCCAAAAAAGAGCTTTTGCAAAAATAAAAACTGAACATCTTGTGTTTCATAGACGTGTCTGTTCTTGAGCTGTGACTTTTCACAGGAGGGATTGTTCACATTACCTTTAGTTGTCTCTATTTTTGAAATTTACTTAGAATTCAGGGCATAGTGCCTGGCAATGATTATGGCCAGAGTTTCCTGGAGCTTAATATGATTTTAAAAATGCTCCCTCCTACTCTTAATCTGAAGTATTTAACTGATTACTCATCCCTCCTTGTCAAACCTTATACAAGTCCTATCCGATAGAGAACAATCTGCATAATAATGATCTCAATAGACTTTAAAGAATACAAATATCTTTCTGGTTATTTTTTCCCTGGCAGTGTCTGCTCTATACATTATAACTTAAATATGACAATTAGTTTGTTTATTACTATTACATTTTGTTGAGCTAAATGTATACATATGCCCTTTAGATGTTCTTTTAGCCTTTGTTTTCAGTTGCTTTTTGTTTATTGAACATTTAATGCAGTGCAGGTCAACATGATTTGTTTGCTTTCTGAAATTTTGGTCCTGATGAGATCTGTACTTATATAAGGGAGCACAATCTATGAAAAGGTTTGAGAGATTCTAACTTACTCAGAGAAGACCTTAGATGTTAACCACAAAGCTCTCAGCTACCATAAATGACTTCAACTCAAGTCAACCTTAATTCACTCACTTAATTCACTTAAAGTAATTCAAGACATCGTTCAATTCTATTGGTTCCCATAGAAGGAGTCTATAATAACTTAATTTTTAAGAAGGAATAACTGTCTTTAGATTAGATACCATTTTTAATGAATTATAGTGCATTTCCAAAGAGCTCCATCATTCAGAAATTATTCACCCTGTGGTATCTTACCAAAATCATATGTCTGTGTCATAGGGGTAACTTGGCATTAAAATGACAGCACTGCAGTTACCACTGTGTAGATGTATGCAGGATGAGCATAACCAGGAAATATGCACTCTAAGTGATGTTCTCAAATGCAGAAGTAACAAATAGTGTCCTGTAACCTTGTCAGCAGTGGTCAAGATGGAGTCTCATTTTTCTGATTTATAATGCTGGTCTACAGCTTCCATTGGAGTTGACAGTATATATTTAAGAGAGTAAAACATACAACAGTAAGCTCTTTCTCTTTACAGAAACAATTTTACCCTGACTTTTTAGGTGGTATTAAGTACTGAAAAGTCAGATTTCTGAGCAGGACCAGGACAAAGGTACAAATAGTCAAACTGTGAAGAATCTGGGATTCTTAGCCTGCCATAGTTTCATGGATACTGACAGAAGACACAAGAGTCCTCAGCCAGAGACAAAGGACTTCATTACTCACAGTAATAGCAGTAGTCAGTGTCAGCGTTTTTTGTTTTTTGTTTTTTGTTTTTGTGCCAGTCTGCTGAGACCCAGTTTGCACAAGGAGATATGAAGCAGGCCAGGTGACACCTGTACAGGTAGTGTGTCGTATAGTAGGAGGAGATAAACCTCAAACTTAGGAAGCCTAAATATAATGGTCAATAAGCATGCCTTTTGCTGTGCAAAGAGGTACTTTTTCTATTTTCCAAGACTCATATACACATATCCTTGAAAAAGTCTGAAACATAGGGCAGTCAGTGCCTCTGCTTTTAAGGCATGTAGAGGGGCACTTGGGTGACTCAGTTGGTTAAGCGTCCAACTCTTAGTTTCGGCTCAGGTCATGATCCCGTGGTTCGTGAGATTGAGCCCCACATTTGGCTCTGGGCTGGCAGCTCAGAGCCTGCTTGAGATTATCTGTCTCCCTCTCTCTATGCCCCTCCCCTCTCAAAATAAATAAATAAACATTAAAAAAAAAGACATGTAGAAATGCTGGAGCACCTGTCTGGCTCAGAGCATGTGAGTCTTGATTTTGGGGTTGTGAGTTCAAGTCCCATCTTGGGCATAGAGATTACTTAAAAGTAAAATCTTAAAAAAATACATGTAGAAATGCAAGAGACCCAGGGTGCCTGAGTGGTCCAGTCGGTTAAATGTCCGACTCTTGATTTCAGCTCAGGTCATGATCTCTTTGTTCATGAGTTCGAGGCCCCCATCAGGCTCTGTGCTGACAGTGTCCAGCCTGCTTGTGATTCTCTCTCTCCTTCTCTCTATCCCCCCTCCTTTATGCCTCTCTCTCTCAAAATAAATAAATAAACTTAAAAAAAAAAAGAAATGCAAGAGACCCATGACACCTAAGATAAGACCATGAGTCCTTGTCCCGAAGAGTATCCAATTCTTGCCTAGGTTTGTTTATCAGTTCCATTATCTTACCTGAGAAATATGTATTTTATTCTAAACAGCTTTCAGTAAAAGAACCCACTCTCATTTCCCCCTCTCCAGCTTACTCCTTAACCTGTTTCTAAACTAATTTCACTTACACCAAAATTACCTCCTTGAGGATGGACATACTCAGTCTCATCTTTCTTGGTCTCTCAGTACCAATTGATAATAAAAATTACTTCTTTCTTTTTGAAATGAAGTCTTTGGAGCGCCTGGGTGGCTCAGTCGGTTGAGCTTCCGACTTCGGCTCAGGTCATGATCTCACGGTCCGTGAGTTCGAGCCCCGCATCGGTCTCTGTGCTGACAGCTCAGAGCCTGGAGCCTGCTTCGGATTCTGTGTCTCCCTCTGTCTCTGACCCTCCCCCGTTCATGCTTTGTCTCTCTCTGTCTCAAAAATAAATAAATGTTGAAATGAAGTCTTTTTTTGGCTTTTGTAAAACTATACCTACCCTTCCACTGCCACCTCTCAATTGTGCTGTGGCTGTTTCTTCCCTTAAAAAATTGATATCCTCTGAAGTTCTGTTCTTTTGTTTACAGTCTCCTTATGTGATATCACAAACTCAATAGTGTTTGTTGCTCTCAGATTTATGTCTCAAACTTAGACCTTTTCTGACCTCCAGACCCACATTGCCAGCTGCTTTTTGGATATCTCTATTTTGACGTCTTACTGGCATCTTCTTTCACTGAGTTTAAAACACAACCTACCATTTTTCCTGGTCCTCTAAAAGTACATCTCCTCTTGTGCTACTGTCTCCTCAGTTGGTCCCACCATTTTCCCAGTTTTCCAATTCAGGTGGGTGCTGCTTTTGACTGTGCTTTTTCTGTGTCTTCCGTGTGTGTATTTGTTTATGTCCTGCTGATCTTGCCACCCAGTTAACTCCATATATATATATTTTTTTATCATCCTCACCCGAACTATAGTAGTTCAAGCCACCCTCATTTACCGATGCTAATTGAATATGTTAAGATTCCTCACACCTGGTCTTTTTGATTCCAGAGTCACTTTATTTACTCTTCAGCCAGAAGGAAAAAAATACCAATTTGATCTTGTCAGGACCCTGATTAGAACACTTTTTGAGTCCATTAGCCCTTGAGAGAAAAGTGGAACCTCCTATCATGGGATAAAAGAATTTCATATTTGACCTCCTGATCTAGTCTGCCTTGTTTCTGGCCATGTTTTAGTCTAGCCATATCTACATTTTCTCTCTGTTCCTAGAAGCCACTTACTGTTTTACCTTCAGACTTTCACAATTCTGGTCCCTTTTGCTAGAAACTCGCCCACTTGCCTGTTCAACCAGATATCAGGTCCATGGGGAAATATTTTCAAATTCATCTTTATTTTGACCTAGCTGTTCCCATAGCACTCCCTCTACTGCTCCCTCTACTCCCTCTCTCCTAGCACTCATCCCCATGAATAGCAGTTGCTGATTTAATACTGACTGTCCCTTTGTACTCTTCTATGAAAGCAGGGAATGTGTTTTATCTTGTATATTGTATTCTCTAGGACTTCAAGCTACTCTGTGCTGATCAAAGGTTTTCAATATCTATTTTTGAATATATGAACAAATGAAAGTAAGATCTAGGTCTCTTCATGGTGAATTATATCTGTATCTTACAGGCACGGATATCTCTATTTTTAATATAATGAAATAATGTTACCATTTATATAACAGGAATAACACACATATAATAATGGATGGAAATTTTTTGTTTCCAAGTTTTATATGTTTGTAACTGTAAGGGTTTTAGAGCTGAACAAGAACAGTAATATATTCTGGCACATGGAAGTTTCTCAATACATATAGTTTTTAATGAATGAATGAAAATGGGAACTAGGTCCTATCACAGTGAATTTTGTCTGTTTTTAAATGACAAAGCCAAGGGGCGCCTAGGTGGCTTAGTTGGTTAAGCGTCCCACTTAGGCTCAGGTCATAATCTCGTGGTTTGTGAGTTTGAGTCCGGGTCAGGCTCTCTGCTGGCAGCTCGGAGTGTGGATCCTGCTTCAGATTCTGTGACTTCCTCTCTCTCTGTTCCTTACCTGCTCGCACTCTGTCTCTCTCACTTTATCTCTCAAAAAAAAAAAAAAGATTAAAAAGAATTTTTGTTTAAATTGACAGAGCCAATTGTATCTATTACATATATAATGCAATAATGATAGTGTTTCTAGAATAGGAATTTTATACATATAACAATGGGGGTCATTTTCTCACAGGATTTTGTGTATGTGCCTGTGCTTTTCTCAGAGCTGTACAGGCCAGAGATAGAATTAGGAATCATATAGATGGATAAGTGGATATTGTCCATTGTATACCATGTTGAGAGCATGTGGCATCTTCTCTTTGATG
This sequence comes from Neofelis nebulosa, assembly GCF_028018385.1. Taxonomy (NCBI): domain Eukaryota; kingdom Metazoa; phylum Chordata; class Mammalia; order Carnivora; family Felidae; genus Neofelis; species Neofelis nebulosa. Next base: position 207,010,275 of record NC_080782.1, on the reverse strand, counting down.
ATATTCTTATACATTCTTCATGGAGATTTATTTCTTTAGGATAGAGTCTGCTAGTGTAGGTGCGTTCCTACGTAGAAGCCACATCTTCCCCTTTGGATACATCTCAGTTCCTTACAGAACCGAGTGTCAGTCAGAGGCATTAGGAATCTTATTTTACTGCTGCCAGTGCCTTCTCTCTGTGATGACCCTGTTGCTCTCGCAGCTTCCGTATGAGTAGGGTAGAGAAGTAGCAAGCTTTTGTCAAAACGGACACCTCTTTTTCTTCTCATTGGTAAAGAGCAGCTGTAGCTGGATAGTACTTTGGAGGGGAGGCAGCCGGACAGCAAAGCCTGTACGAGTAGGGAGTGAGGTGTTCTCTGAGAGGCCACTCTCATGCTCCTGAGAAATTGCCCTACAGTAAATGAAATATTGATATAACAGGTTATCACTGTGTCCACGGCACACCGGAGAGGAAGTCCCTTGAGATTATAGCAATTAAGGGAGCCCTTTGCTAGTCTCATTGATTGGACTATATATGGTCTCTTTGTCTGTTGTCTTGTGTATATCGTATATTTTCTCCTGTATGTTGAGTGCTATGAATTTCTTGGGAAGTGTGCCTTGCAATTTCAGAGAATTTGTTTATTTGTTTGGTGCTGTTCCACAGCACATGCTGTGCTTCCCTTTCTAGAGACAGTGGCAGTGCTTGTTACATTTGATTATTATTGCTTTGTAGATGTGCTTGGTTCAAGCTCTAAAAAGTATATATGCTATTATTGCCTCCCAACTTTATTTTTAGCTTCTTAACAATGTGCTTGCATGTTGCCTAAAGCTGCCTTTCAGTGCACAGGCTTACATAATGTTAAAAGGCAAATAAAGCCAAGAAACTCCTCATAATATTCTCAGAATAATATACCTGCTATTAAAAGAACATAACTGCTATTAAAAGAGTAAAGTACCTTTTGATAATGTGCATACAAGAAAACCTATTGGTTATTTGAGTGGGCTATCACAAATAAGGTTTCTGTTGTCATTAAACAAATTTGTAGAGACTACATAAGTAAAAATATTCTTCTTCATCCCTAGAACAGTTCTTGCTCTTTTGGTTATAAAAATTGTGTCTTACCAAAAAAATTGACTTAGTAAATTTTGCTTTTCATTTTTCATTTTTTATTTTTTGTACCAGATTTCAAGCTAACTTTGTAGTTTGAAATTACTTGCTACTGTCCCTGCAGATTAGAGATTTTCTATTTTGGCTTTAGAACCTGGAATAGACTGGTACAGAGGACTGATTTTATCCATCCATCGCTCCTGGGTGGAATCACTTCTGCAGACTGTTTCTCTGGGAGGATATTGACTTAAATTTTTACTTATTTTTAAGGTATCAGAGAGTACCAGTGTTGATTAAGAAGTGGGTTCTTTCTCGTTTTGTTTTTCTCTGAATTTTTCAATAAATTTATAATTTATGAGGAGCTTGCCTTTTGAGCTCCGGTTGGTAATCATACATACTCAGCATGGTATCCTTCAGAGTGGTGGAGAGGAGTCAGGCCCTCCTGATGACAAACGAGAAGAGTGATGAAGCAGCAAACAAATAGGAACATTCATAAGAGCAATGCTTATGCACATCGTTTCCCTGCCTTACATATATTATCTCAAACTGAGAAAGGCACGTATTATCTCCACTTCATAGACAAAGATACTGAGGTGCAGTGAAGTTAAGTAACATTCATAAGTGCACAGAGCTACTGAGTGGGCTTATGAAGACGGTGAGGACACCAGCTAGAGCATCACACTCACTAAAGCATGAGAGCTTGTCCAGAGTTGAATGATAGTCTAGATTTTTTTCTAAAAAGCAGAAATTACATACTATTTATTTATTTATTTATTTACCTATTTATTTATTTATTTATTTGTTTATTTATTTATTTATTTATTTTAGAAAGAGAGTGTGCGAATGGGGAAGAGGGGCTGAGGGAGAGAGATTTTTTTTGAATGTTTAATGTTTATTTTATAGCGTTTATTTTTTAATGTTTATTTTTTACAATGTTTACTTTTGAGAGAGAGACAGAGTGTGATCGGTGGTGGGGCAGAGAGAGAGAAGGAGACACGGAATCTGAAGCAGGCTCCAGGCTCCGAGCTGTCAGCACAGAGCCTGACACGGGGCTCGAACTCACAAGCCAAGAGATCATGACCTGAGCCGAAGTCAGACGCCTAACTGACTGGGCCACCCAGGCGCCCTGAGAGAGAGAGAATCTTAAGCATGCCCTGATTCGGGGCTCAGTCCCATGACCCCGGGATTGTGACCTGAGCTGAAATCAAGAGTCAGATGCTCTACTGATTGAGCCACCCGGGCGCTTGCTTATACTATTTTCTTTTTAAATAATATGTAACTGAAAAACTTTCAGTTTTTAAGTTAATAGAAATAAATATGACCAGTAGTAACTAGTATGGAATTGAGCAAAATATCTTTGAATGACAGTGACACATGTCATGAAGTAAAACATGAAGCAATCTTTTTGAGGCCAATTAAATGTGACATGCTGGCTTTCCTAAACAACGCTCAAAGCATCTTTCTGTTTGCCTTAAACACTCAGAAATGTTAATGTGTTGAACCCTCGTGTGTGTTTTTCAGTCTAGACCATTCTCCATTCATTACTAGCCTCAATTCGTCCTTATCCTTCACCACTCTCTTGTCTTTATTTCTCCTTCATTTACTTTGGTAACAAGAAGCCCAGTTTAAAAGACGCTGCCCGACATCCCAGTATTCACATGAAGCTCTTTCCTTTATGCATTATGGACAAACTTTGATACTGGGGAAATAAAGGACACAATAACAAAGCCAGTTTGGATACCTTTGTAGTTACTTATTATAATGATGTTTGTCTTATGAATCGGAAGACTAATTGCTAATTACTAATAAATGAAAGGAACTACATAAATTACAACTCTTACAAATTTTAGCTCTTTAAATAACTGGAAAAAGAGGGGATTGGGAAGGAAGTTTGTTGTTATAATGGGGAACTAATATATTAGCTACTAGAGTGACTTGGCTAGTCAATTTCTGATCATAAGCAATTAGAGTAACAATGTTGCATTAGAAAACAACATAAACACTTGCATTAAACTGATCAAATAGGCAAATTTTGGTGAGACACTTAGAGCTAGTTATAGAAAGAAGGATCAAAAAATACCTAATCATATCTTACTCTACATAATATTTAGTCCTATGTGCATTTATTTCCCTAAGTGAATCATAACCCCCTTGAAGATAGGAATTACCTTTCAGTGTGTATCAGATATAGGTCTTTCATACAATATTCTTCCAATACAGGTACACTGAATAAATGAATTCCTTAATCTAGCCAGAAAATCTTCAACTCCAAAGCTATTGTAATGATAGGATTAACCCTAAAAATTTCTGTTTGAAAAGATTTCTCAAGTACCTAATAAACACCAGGCATAACATTAGGTACAGGCAGGATTTTCTATTTATTATCTCCTTTGAATCTCACAGTAATCCTACAATAAAAGCACTATTATCCTCATTTTATATATTGGAATACTGAGACTCAGAGAGGTTAAACATTCTTCTTAGGACCAACAGTTGAAAGGAAAAAAGCTGACATTTTTCCTTAGGCCTTTGACTCCAAAGCTTTGTCCTTTCAGTTAGTTAGTGAAAAGAAAGTACCACACTAACAATATAGAATGCTTCAGTCCTCTGGAGGCATTTTGTGTGTGTGTGTGTGTGTGTGTGTGTGTGTGTGTGTGTGTTTCTAACAAATGCTAATGACAAATTCACTTTGGCAGGTCAACAAAATCTAATTTAGTGGAGTCAATCAAGTATTATTCTCACTTGCTAATTAACAGTTCCTTTGCTTTTTAGACAGCAGAGCCAAAGCAGTGACTAGAAAGTTATTGGTCTAGAATAGACCTGGGCATGGTTGTCAACAGCCTCCACGTTGAACACAAAGGACAATTATGGTGAATTTTTCCCAGTCTAATTAACAAAGTTTTACAAAATGCATCCCCCCCCCCCATACTGCAGCATCAACAATCACTTCACAGAAGAATGAAAACATTTCAAGCACATTTTTAAAATTCTGAGTAGGTAAACAAGGTTTAATTTTTAACTGCCTTAGGTATTCATTTACTGCTAGACATTCATTCACTCATTGATTTATTCAGCATTATTATTGTGTGCACACAGCACACAGCAATATTATTGTGTGTTTACTAAATATGTATTTAATCTGCTACTTATTTCTTCAGATGGTTGATTAGATAGAAAAAGAAAACAAATAAAGTATAATAGTGAGGCAGATATAGTAAAAATTGCTTCTCTAGGAAGGACTAGAATACTTTGATGAAGATTACTAACTCCAGAACAGAATTTGAGGAAACGGAATAGTCATCAATCTTTTCTTGATTTTAAATTGTCCTATGGGAATTCATTCCTTTGTTCTATATGAGTTCTATGTGAGTTCTTTCCAACATACATACACACACACACACACACACACACACTTACAATATCAAATTCTGATTCAGGCTATTTTTATGTGATTTTTCTTTTCTTCCTTTCCCCTCTCACTTTTTTTTTTTACTTCTTCTGTGTCTCTTTTTTACTCTCTCCTCATATTGTTAATATTCCTTCAGTGCTGCTATTTTCTAGGCACTGTGGTAAGTATTGGGGCCATACAAATGAGTAGTAATGCTCCTTCCCATTGGAAATCCCATTGGAAAGACTGGTAGGTGAGCAGATAATTACAATGTAAAGTAGAAAGTAGGTAATAGTGATGCAAAAAATATATGAATAGTTTTCTGTGGGGGAACAGAGAAGATACCTACTGGACTTCGGGGAGATGGAAGCCAGAGAAGTGATGCTTATGGTGAGTCTTGAAGCTGAGTGATAATTCCTTAGGAAAAGAAAGATGATAATGCCCATCTGCACTAAGAAAGATGTGCCATCAGAAAACAAGCCTATCATTAAAACCTTATTTTGTTATTATCATTAGTAATTGCAGTGATGCCTTAAAGAGAAGTTTGAAAATTCTGTGTTTAGGTCAACTCATTCCCATTGTGCTTCACAAATAAAGGGTGATAACAAGCAGTGACACCTCATCCAACTGTAGACATTTTTTTTCACAGATCAAATTAAAATGAGTTTTCCAATTTTCATAGGTAATAACATGCTTGTGGAAGCCATTGATAATAACGTGATTGTGAAATCTGATAACATAGTATTCTAACTGACGTGTGCTTATGAGCGAATAGATGCATTCATTGAGGCCTTAATGGCCTAACAATTCCATGTATAGGAAGTAACATCCAATCCAGTCTGGATTTCAGGTTAAAGCAGGGTTAGTCTAGGGGAGCCTGGGTGGCTCCATTGGTTAGGCCTCTGACTTTGTCTCAGGTCACAATCTCATGGTTGCTGAGTTTGAACCCTGCGTTTGGCTCTGCACTAACAGCTCATAGCCTGGAGCCTACTTTGGATTCTGTGTGTGTCTCTTTCTCTGCCAGTCCCCCACTTGTGTTTCCTCCCTCTTTCTCTCTCTAGCTCTCTCGCTCTCAAAAATAAACATTAAAAAACACAAAAAAACGAAACAGGGTTAAGCAAAGAATCCTGAATGCATAGTCTAAACATTTTACTACGGCCTCCTGAAAATTGACGAAATTAACGAAAACTTAAAAATAAGATTTTTAAAAAATTTGCAACATGACCCACTACAATAGGTTCCTCATTGCCATTCTTGGGAGGTTTACAGACTAGATACTAGAGACTATAAATGTAGAGAGAGCAACAAACCAAATGTCATCATCATCAATACCACACACAGTGAAAACAGGCAAACAAAAAATCAATCCATGATCTATGCACAATTTGTTCTGTGAAATGAAATGGTGCATCCAGTCAGGAAATTGGTAGAAGACACTGCAACTTTCTGCCTTCTTTCCTTATCTTGTCTGAACCAAGCAGAAGACAAGCAATACCAATAGCTCTCACTTAAGGCTGATATTGACTTTTGCCTCATGACAGCCTCTTGTGTGCTTACTTTAATCATGGCACTTTTCATTACTGTCCACCCTCACCACCCTCACCCTCTGACTGTCTCTTGAATGTTTCCCTCCCTTCTTTCATTCCCCAGATAAAAACATAGGTAGGTACTGGGAATAGAATGATGAACAAAGTAGACATCCTGATTTCTATCCTTATAGAGCTAAGAGCAGTGTGAGAGAGACACAATAAGCAAGTCGGCATGTTAAGAAATATGTAATTACTGGGGCACCTGGGTGGCTCAGTCAGTTAAGCATCCGACTTCAGTTCAGGTCATGATCTTGTGGTTCACAGGTCTGAGCCCTGCGTTGGGCTCTGTTTTGACAGCTCACAGCCTAGAGTCTACTTCAGAGTGTGTGCCTCCCTGTTTTTCTGCCCCTCCCCTGCTCGTGCTATTTTTTTTCTCTCTCTCAAAAATAAACATTAAAAAAATTTTTTAAAAAAGAAATATGTAGTTACTAACAGTGGTAAATGTTCTGAAGTCAAAACATTTGGTGAGAGGAAATGGGATTGGCTGTATTTACGGTGATAAGGAGTTGACCTGTAATAGCCCTGAAATATTTATATAATTGATCGATAAAAATTATACAGGCCATGTTTTATTACCAGAACGTAATAAAATAGAGATAAATGAAAGTCAAATTAGCAATACCTAAATTATAAAAATTTAAAAAAGTTGTTCTCAAATCAAAGCATAGGATCAAATATATAATAAATATTAACATGAAATCAAAGCATCTCATAGCCAAACAGTTCTTAAAAGTAAATTATTTATTATAAAAGACTTGTTTTTTAGAATGACAGAAAACTTATAAATTTTACTTTCAAACTAAGGATTTAGAAAAAAAATAACTACAGAGGGCTCAAAGAACAAGTGGAGGATAAAACTATAAAATTAGACCTGAAATGAATGAATTAGAAAATAGAAAAAATGAATAGGTTGAATAAATATATATCAGACCAGGTCCTCTGGAGGATTAATCAAATAGGGACTACTAATAATACAAAATTTTTAAAAAATTTCTTACCAGGGGTAACAAAATATATTTCAGTTTTATAAAAAGAGATACCATGTTCACTCACCAGATCAGGAAAATAAAAATAGTTTAAAGTTGATGCTTTGGTAGATGGTGTTGGGGAAGAAAAATTATCCTTTGCCTTTCAAGATTCTTCTGACTAGCCTGAGAATCAAATTGACATGAGACCAATTAATTGGAGAAAATAAAATTTAATTTTGTACATATGGGGAATTCACATAAACATGAGATTCCAAAGACATCCAGGCAAAATGAGGTATATGTCTTCCTGAACTAAGGATAAGGGGATAGGGATCTGGGACTTCAAAGGAAAAGAAGGCACTTCACAGGAAGAATGGAAAGAGTAAATGTTTGGTAACTGAATGTTTGCTGGGTCATCCAGAAAGAGGACATGAAGAAGACTTTGATCAAAGGAGTCTTGCTAGGTTTCTCCTGTCTACTGTACCTAGTTCATATAATGTAGTTGTCTATAGTGATAGTGCTCTACCTGAAGCTGGTCCTCTATCTAAATTCTTTTGGTCTAAATTCTTGTTCTGAACCCTACTGCGAGTGTGTTTTAGATTCCCAATGAGAGTGTTCATGGCACACACCCTTTTTTTTTAGAACGTATGTTAGAAATATGAAACAAGAGACTTAAAAAGGTAAAAATGAGTTGCTTGGGTTATTAATTCCACACTTTAAAGACAAAAAATATATCCAAGATGGCCACTGCAGTTTTATTTACACCAATGAAAAATTATGAGTTTGATGTTCAAGAACATTAGAAAAGCTAAATATAAAATATACTATATTCCTACAATGGAATTTGATGATGGTGTTAACATTATTTTTACAGAAAGGTTTAATCATCTGAAAAATATATTTGTAGTGAAGAATGTAGAAAAGCAGGGAGATCATCAGTTCAAGTATATGTAGTAGTCTTAAAAGAAAGTTATATAAAATAATTTCTTATTGGTGAGATCATTAATGATGGCTTTAAAAATCTTTTCACTTTTTCGGTATTTTTTCAAAAATTTTTTATTAAGTTTTATTGACAGCTTTATTGTGGGGAAGTAATACTCAATGAGTTTGCATCCCGTCATAATTCAGAGAGGACCCAAAGTTTTACTCCATCTGGATAAGAACCTAGCAAATGCCAGGTGTTTAATGTATTAGATTTAATGACAAGAAGGTCCGAAGAAATGGTCCAGGCTGCGTCTGAGCAGTGGTCAAACCACGATTACTTGTCATATAATCTTATCTGGGCAAGAACTGGCAAGGGCTCGCCAGGAATTAGTTTGGCATTTATAAATCTTCTGGAGAAGTGAGGGGAATAGTTTTAAGACAACAGGGGAAAATGATATGTCAGGCTAAAATATCCTATCTTCCACTCTATCCTCTGTCCTGGACTGAGTAACTCAGTCTTACAATGAAGGATCTACTATTAAAGTGAGAAAAGTCAAACAAGTTTTTGTATTTTCTTTAATATCCACGAGGCAGGAAGATAAAAGCGCCAGGACAGACTTCAGTGATAGTATTGGCGATAGAATTTGTGGTGGTAGCAGCATCATTGACCAATGAAAGATGCCCATTGTTTAATTTCAGTCAAATCTCTGAACAATTTTGCTATCCAGCCTCATAATTATGTTTTTACTCTATGCTAGCTATATGAATTTAGATACATTCTTCCCTGGTAAGGTGTGTGCATATAAGATAGAAAAAATATGGTATTCTGTGTTTTTCTGTTTTGATAATGATACTAATAAGGAATAACACCAAGATTCATTATTTAATCTGTGACTAATCATTCCATAGATTGGAGGACTTCAAATTGATACTTATTGCTGTTTAATAACATGGCAACAGCAACTGCAAATATTGCCATTTCAGACAAATCATGCTCTGATCATTTCCTTTTCTTTAGATGTTTTTGTATTATTAGTATTAATATTATTATTATTATTATTATTGATTTCAGAGAGAGAAAGTGGGGGAGAAGGGCAGAGGGAGAGAGAGAGAAATCTTAAGCAGACTCTATGCTCAGTGTGGAGCCCAACACTGGGCTCGATCCCACGACCTTAGGATCATGAAACAAGCCAAAATCAAGAGTTGGACACTCAACCAACTGAGCCATCCAGGCAACCCTAGATGTGTTTTTAGATGTTTTTCTTTTAAAGGAATTTTCCTGAAATATCTACGACCCAGTTGTGTATTGGTCATAGATATTAAATACTCATTTTGCAAAGTGCAGAAATAGTAATACTGTAATTTCTATAAATGTCAATCCTTCTCTTTCATCTTTTGGAAATTCATGGTCCTAATATTTTGGAAATCATATTGCATGTTGTTTAGGATCACAGACTCTAGATCTCGATTGCCTCGAGTCTTAATTCAGATGCTACCAATAGCTTACTGTGGAACTTTAATAAGCCCCTTGAATCACTGTCCTTCAGTTCCCTTATCTGTATAAAGGGAATTTAGTTATTTGTACTACAGAATTTTTGTAAGGATTACATGAATTAAGCTATGAAGAGCATCTGGAAACCTGATATATATTATATTTATTATTATTATTATAGTTAATTATTATTATTATAGTTATTATTATTATCCAATGAAATAAAATTGTTGTGGTGTTGCCAGTTGAATTTTTAAATGTATATCATCTGAACTTTGAAGATTTTTTTCTAAATAATATATATTCTCTGCTTTCCTGACAAGTATGTTTGACCTTCATGTGCTCTTTCTATTCCACGTATACCTGGGACATTGGCAGAAATCTTGAGAGTATCAGATGGATTTGAATATTCATTCATAAGCACTTTGGCCTTGCCTTGAATTAAAGTAGCTTCTCTGTATTGATCTACTGACTTGGCTGTCCCTGACCAAACTACATCTTTCCCAGTGGATCTATCTGTGTGGACTCTATCCAGTTCTCAAGCCACCAAACTTTTGTGTGATGCATGCATGTGTGATGCATGTAAACTCTTGGGAAGTACATGCTCATGTGGGACCACATGCCTCTGTAACCATATCGTCAATGCTAGTAACAGTGCTTCAGTTAACAAAGAGTAACTCAAAATGTCAAGTCCCTGGAATTGGAGTAGGAACTGAAGAGAGAGAGAGGAAGTCATACAAAACTGTTGAGTCATAAGATTCCTGATCCTTTATTAAGTAACAGTATACATGTCAGGAAACTCTTCATTGAAGTGTTATATAAGAAGTAAGCTTTTGTTTTATTTACTGTAATTTGGGGGTTTGCAACACTAGTTGGTATTACTCTAAATTACGACTCACAATATTTAGAGCCATGGAGTTGGATGTACACATGTATAGAATGAGTGTAGGTACCGAAGAGAAGAGATCTAAGGACTGAGTCCAGGGAACTCTAGCTTTAAGAAATAGAGAAAAGGAAGACAATTCAATAGATGAGGCCAAGAAGGAGCTGCCAGTACCTGAAAATAAGTGTCTTAGTTGTCAGGGAAGTCAAATGAAGGAAGTGTTTATGGATGAATCACCTGTATTCAATTCTGCTGAGCAGGCAAGGAAGAAGAGGACAGGGAAGTGTCCATTAGGTTTGGCAAATTGGTGGTCACTGGTGACATGGGCAAAAGAAGTGATGGGGGTTAAAACTTTCACTGGAGTGGACTCGAGAAAACAAGAAGTAAGGGAGAAGAAGAAAAATGAACAGAAAAATGAAGTGATCGCTGGTGGGATTTGAGAGCAAGAGAAGCTGTTTCATACACATGGTATACAATTTGTCATGTTAGGATGCTAATGGAAATAGTATGTTAGAGAGAAAAAAGCTGATACAGAGAGAAAAATTTTCTCATTAACTAGAGGCTACACTCCTGTGGAGTCATATGGGTTTTTTTCATAGGGAAAGTATTGGGTAGCATTTATTAATATTCCTAGCTCAGCTTAACTAAAGGAAAATATATCCATGTATGGTAGTATGTTTTTAATTTTTGTCAACTGCCCTCTCTAACAAAAGCACATAAAGGAAAAAAGTGTAAGTTTATCTGAGTTCTCTAAACACTAAATATTACTTTTCAAAGATAACGTCTGTTGGCAATGTATTGTGTGTTCTTCCCTGTTTTTTTCCTATGCATGTATGTAAACATAGATTTTATTTATATACTTATGCACATACACAAATACACACACACCTCATGTAATTAAAAATGCAACTCCAAGGGCCTCTGGGTGGCTCAGTCGGTTGAGCATCTGACTCTTGATTTTGACTCAGGTCATGATTTCAGGGTTTGTAAGATAGAGCCCTGTGTCGGGCTCTTTGCTGACAGCATGGAGCCTGCTTTGGATTCTCTCTCTCTCTCTCTCTCTCTCTCTCTCTCTCTCTCTCTCTGCCCCTCCCCCACTTGCTTTCACAGGCAAAAATATGTAACTCCAATCTTTTATACATTGTGTTCTACACATTGCTTTTCACTTACATTGTGAGCATCTTCCCACATTAGTACATACAGATATGACATTTTTTTTTGTTTATAAACTAATATCCCATATTATGTATAGTCTGTGTTAATTTATGCATTGACCTACTGATGGATTATTCATACTTTTGAGCCAGTGCTTTCTATTGATTTAAGTATATTTTCCCATCGTTAATTTTCTTTATAACAATTTTTTTTTCTCAATTCCAAAACCAAAGTAATTATGAGCTGTATTATTTTAGTAATTTTGAAAGTTTTCTCCCCTCTTCTGCCATTAAAAATTATTGAATGCTTTGATAGTGTGGTAAATCCTCTAGTTTATTATTTTATATGAAACAAGAGACTTTATTTTATTCACCATCTTTACTCAACATATCTCTTTAATGGGTTACTTTTCTACTGTTACATCTTCATAAACCTCAGATTGAATTTCCTGACACAAGCACATGAAATATAGTAAACAGAGACCCTCCTACTGGAAGAAGGTACTTACAGGAAAATCAGAATGAGGTAGTATATTCAAGGTGCAGGTGAGGACACAATAAAGACTCAGTAGAATCTTAGCCTCTGCTGTGCCTTCTCTACTGGGAGTATGTTTTCTTAGGCACCCTCAAGGGTAGAGGTACCAGAAATACTAGGATGATAAATGCTTTGAGGTGCCAATATCGCTTTCCTTTATTTGATTACCACCAAGGATGGGAGTTAGGGTTATCCACATTAGGTCATGGAGAGACGGAATTTTCTAATCCCAGGGCCTGATGCATGTTGCCCAAAGACAGCAGTGCACAGGATGAGTTAACATGTTATTGGGACTGTACATTATTGCCCATAATAAAAGTTTATGGTGGTAAAAAGTTCTAAGAGATGGGTCTGGAATTAGACTCACTTAGGGTCTTTAGGAACTCAGAGCTAGTCATTTATCTTATAATACACAGGGGCTAGTGATTTAGTCACTTGCTTTATTATTTGATTAATTTCCATAATTCTTAGGAGTGCACCAGAGATAAATGAAGGCCTTATGTCTGGGAGATGTGTCTGCCTTCTGCTCGGCTCTCATGCTGCTAACATGGGCCATATCTCTGAAGAGTTACAAAGATGGTGAACAGCACTGTGAGGGGCTTCCCATGCCTCTCACCAGTTTCCATCAGTTAATTAACCAGTACTTACTGAGCACCTATCACATGCAAGGGGCAGTTTCCATCAGGCAAACCAAACATGCACAAGATGCTGTGTGGCCCTACTCTCAGTGGCTTGTAGGCGTGTAAGGTACGGACATCAAGAACTAGAACATGCATGCTGCAAGCGATAATGAGATTGTCCACATGAGTTTATAGATATGTGCTTAGGGCTTCTAGACATGGCAGGGTTCCTGACAACTGAGCAGAACGTAAACAGTTTTTAGAGGAGGTAGAATTGATATTGGCTTGAAGGCTGGGTCAGTTTCCTTAGGTGGAGACTGTGTTTTCTGGAACAACATTCGCTTAAACTCCTTTCTTTTTGGTATCTATGTATATTAAACCTTCCAAAGGTTTTAAAAAATTAAATGCACATTTAAGAAATTAAATTACACAGAAGTACATGTAACAAAAAGGGGAAACTATATTCATCCCACACTTTCATAAGGAAACCATTTGCAGTTGAAAGTGTAGTCTTCTAAAAATTTCTGTATGTATGTAAAAAAAGATGAAATCTTTTCCCCCAGCCTCCTCTATTTCTCTCCCCTTCCTTCCCCCATCACTCCCACAATACCATGCTTTTTAGAAATAATATGCTTGAGGTTAAGAGGTGAATTTTTAGTCTCATCTGCTCTTTAGTCCAGTTATATCTGAGAACTCAAGGAGACAAATTAGCATAGGTTTTCTCCAGGGGTTCTGCTTCTCAAAACCAACTTTTTTAGGGCCCTTGACTTTTCACCTAAACTAACTTTACCCAACTAGTGTGGACCACCTTCTTGCTCTGTGGATATTCTGCAGAATCTGCTTAGGCGGAAAACCATGACAATAAATCCTGGCTAAGCTTGAGCCGGGCACATAGAATAAAGTTAACAACTGACCCCATTAGCTGGTGATGAGGTAAATCAAAGTCTCTCCCCCATTTCACCAGACAGTTACACGATTTCTAAAGAAGCATAGCAAGGAAAGAAGGGAGACAGTGGAAGAAGCGTTTACTCCTGTATTGCTCCCTCGAGGATGGAAAGAAGCTTCCTGTCTTCTGTGTGGATATAGGAAGAGAATAGAGAATGAGGGTTTCACCATAACCCTGCATGGGGAGGACAAGTGAAGGCAGCTGGCCAGTGAACCGTTCCCTCCCTTCTCTTGGGGATGTGGTCGAACCCACTTGTCAGCTGGACCTCCAGGTGAATAGACTGATGATATTTACTAGGAGGAAGAGGCTTTATCTAGAGAATGCTCCCACTGGGATATCTCTAGCGGAAGGATTTCTTATAGTTTATAAATCCAGAATGCTTGGGTTTATAAGACATTGCTCCCTGGAGAATATCATCTAAACTATGAAACTGTCTTGAGAGTAAAGTAGAGATGTTTCATAATTTAAATGTTCTCAACAGAGAGATAATAACCCACAAATTCCATCTTAGAGGATTCATTCTTCTGGTCCAGAAAGCATGTGTTCAATGTGGTAAAGAAGGACATAAAGGGTCATGAGGTATGTCTCAGACTTCAGTACGCTTTTTTCACTTGTGTATTTTTGAAGTTGACAGTAAAGCTTGACACTAGGAAATAGTTTTGATTCTTATTGGTCTGATTTGCCAGTTTTATCCTGCATACCTCACCTGGTCATATACTTCTGCAGCTTTTCCTCCTTCACAAAACAGTACACAGTCATGCTACTTACATGTGTAGACCTGTATCATGAGTCTTGCTGGAGAACTTCTTAGACATGCAGAATGTCAGAGATCCGGAAGCCTAAGCTGAAGTACAGCGGGAGTCCCAGGTGATTTGTACGCACACCACAGTAGAAGAAGCATTGGCACAGTGAGTCTCACCCTCCAGCTATTGTTCAGTGTTTGGTGGCAAAACTTCTTGACAGTATTACTTATACTATCGGTATCTAACCACTTTCTTATCTTCCATTTTCTCTCCAGCACAGTACAATCTGGATGTGGTTTCTTCTTGTAAAAGTCACATAGCTCAAATTTTTAGCATAATTTGGCCCAATTGAGTGCCTTTTTTTATATATCACTTTCTTCTCTTGTGTGTGTGTGTGTGTGTGTGTGTGTGTGTGTGCCATTTCATTTGTCTGCTTCCCCTCCTACTTTTTTGTCTTCTTTCTCTCGCCTTTTTATCTGCAAGGTACACAGATATTGCAGTATCTCTCGGATTAGGCTTGGATCCTCTTTTCTATTTTCCCTCTGTATCTCTGTGATTTCATTTTTTCTGTATAGCTTTTTAAACCACTTAAATATTGATTTTTTCCAAATCCATATCTCTAGCCTAAACCTTTCCTCTGAACTCCAGATGATTTCTTCAGCTGTCAAATTTGACATATCCACTTGAATTTCTAAGTGGCTCCTCAGGCTGGCACACCCAAAATGAATCTCATCACCCCCACAACATCCTTTTAGCCCATTGGCCCTTCTCCCAGTTTCTTGGCAACAATAGCATCCATCCAGTTAGTTGCTCATTGTATCACTGAAACCCCCTCTACCTGACATCCTACATTCATTCCACTCACATGTTTAGTCAATTACACTTCCAAAATATATCTCACATCTGTCTACTTTTCTCCATTAGCTCAGCCACCATATCTCTCACAAGAGAACCACAAGAAGCTTCCTAAGCAGTTTCCCTGATTCCAGAACAATAGTTAAATTACCTGCCCAGTTATCATGGCAGTATTCTAAAAATGTAAATTGGATGTGTCACTCTCCTGCTAATAATTCATCAGAGGCTTCACTTCGAACAAAATCCAGACTCCTTTCATGCTTTACAAGATTCTACATGACTGGCCTCTACTTGCCTCTCAGACGCCATGTTCTACTAATTCCCTGGATCATTAACCTCCAACTTCCCAGGGCCTGCTCTGTTCTCCAGGAACACCCAATTTTTCCCCTATCCAAAGGCCTTTGAGTTTCTTCTTCCTTCTTGCAGGGAATGTTTCCTACTCTATCCACCAACACACACACACACACACACACACACACACACACACACACACACACAATCACGGACACAGATACCTATCTATATAAACATATCTATATATGTATATATGTACATGTACACAGACACATACAGCAATATAGACATACATATACACACAAACTCATATACACACACACAAGCATGCACACCTCCACCCCCAAACCCCCGCCCCGTCTGCTTCTTACTCTTCAGGTCTCATTTCCAATGTCAAATCCCTAGAGATGTTATTTTTGACAGCCTAGTTCTAACAATTTTTCAGTTGATTTGCTTAGCTTTTCTAGGGAGAAAATGATTCATCAACAAATAAGGACAATAAAATCTTTCTTCCAATATTCATATTGCATTTCAGTTTTAAAAATCCAAATCCTCCAGCTGAGATCTCCAGAAAATACTGAATAATGGTAGTGATAGTATATCTCTGTTCCTGATTTTAAAGAAAATGTCTCTTCTGTTTTGCAAAATATGGTATTTTGATATTGCTTTCTGACAGATACACTTTCTCAAAGACCAGAAAGTTTTTTTTAGTGCTGTTTTACTAAGAGTTTTATTTGGAATAAAAATTGAATTTTATTAAACACTTTCTAGACATCTGTGTAGGTTATGATAAAGTTTCCCCCTTTCAAATTTTTCTTCTAATTTTAGAGCATTTTTTACATCCTTGAAGTGTATTCTAGCTTCTGTTGGTAATATTTTCTTTAGGGTTTTTTATCTATAATTATTAGTGAGATTAAATTTCATTACTACTAACACTTCTATTGCTACTGCTGCGACCATTGCTATCCTCTTATAGTTGAGATTCTGACAATTTTGTGGACTTAAAGGGGAATCTTTCCAATTTTCACCATATGCTGGAGCAGATTAATTCCTCTATTCCTTGAGATGTTTTGGAACCCATTTGGAATTTTTTTGCAGTGGGTTTTTAACTATCTTTTTAATTTCTTCTATTGTTATCAATATAGTAAAATCTTTCATTTCTTTGTGTCAGTATTGATCATTTTTTCCTGAAGATTGTCCACTATCTCTGTATTTCCTCATTTACTGAAATAAAGTTGTATAGAGAATTTTTCTAAAATATGTTGTGCTCCTTTGTATCTATGGTTATTTTCCCATTTTCTTCCCTACTGTCTATTCTATTGTATTTTCCCACTAATTTTCTTTATCATACTCTCCAGAGTGTTGCAGTTTTTATTGGTCTTTTTAGAGAACTTGCTTTTGGTTTTATTGAGTCACTTGGTTTTGTTGCTCTCTATTTTATTAATTTCTTATTTTATCTCAATTCCTTCATGCATTTGCTTCCTTTATATTTATTCTACTGTTCTTTAACTTTTATGGGTTGAATTTGCACTTCATTTATATTCATTCATGTATTCTGACAAACAAAATGCTATAACATTTACATTGGGCATTCTTTTGGCTGAATCCTGTAACTTGTATTATGAGGTATTCTTATTCTTCTTTTTGAATGGTCTATAATTTCAATTTTTGGTAGGGAAACACTTCGTTGCTGCTACATCATCAAATTAAGTGAGTTACTTATTCTCCAAGTTCATATTTGTCAATTTGCCTTAAGCCCCAGGATATATTCCATTTCTTAAATAGAAAACTTCTTGGCCGTGGTCTGGGGAGAGGACATAGCTCCCGGTCACTGGGCAAGAGTACCTTGTGCAGGACATCGTTCATGAGTTACCTATAACTTAACTCTTTTTTCTGTTCTCAAATCCTGCTGACTCTGATTCCCCACCCTCCATTATCTTTTAGGGAAATTACTACTCATTTCATTATCCACATTGGGTTGTGAGAGCCTCAAATCTTTATTCTACCATCTGCTTTAGATGTTTTAGAACTTTGGCAATGTTTCTATTTTATTTACTTACATTTCCCAGTTTATAATAATTGTCCTCCTTACTCTCCCATTCTCTACTTCTGTGTCCTCTTTCTGTCTTTCAGCTAAAGGGGACTTCTCCTTTTGCATTTTTTTTTCCTTGACTAAATTTTATTTGAAAATATTGAAAACTATGAATAGTGAAAATTACCTATGGAAAAGAAGTAAAACTATCCATTCTACATTTCCAAGCCAACTTTCTGAAAGCGATCACTACTGATATATTGGTGAGAATCTTTTCCAAATTTTCCTTGTATGTCTTGGCATAGATGTATATATGAATAGCTTAATGCGGGACTTTTTTTTTTTCCAAAATGCACACCTGGTAGTTTGCTCTTTTTACTTAATCAGTAATGCTGTGCTTTTATCTTTCTTTTGTCATTTGGAATATGTGCAGCAGGCAGAAATAACAACCATGAACTCACTCACTACAAGAAACTCTCCTCACTTCCCTCCAGGCTATTTTTGTCTTTTCTTAAATTAAAACATTTTCCAAGGCCTTCCAGGAGTTGGTAAATACAGTCACACAAAATCTACAAAACAAACAAACAAACAAAAAAAACCCCAAAACAGCTTTCAACCTGAAAAGGAAACATAGCTTGTATGTAATTAAGAGTAAAGAGCTAAAGGCAAAGGGCTTTTTATCATCCCTCAAATCTAAAGAAGAGCAGTTGTGTTACACATGCCTGGGAATTCTTTAAAGTGAGATTTCAGAAAATGACAAATACTCTGATTATTTTATCTTGTGATGAATCTTTCCTTAGAGAAATCTGTCAAACTTTCCTAGTGAAAAGTTAATTTAAGAGTTTTTCACTTAATTGCATAAATGAGATTGACTTACAATTTTGTTTCCAAATTTTTGTCTTGTTTTTGTCTTAGCTAGGAATCAGGGTTTACATGACCCACTAAATGAAATAAGGTTTTTATTTTTCCAGTTTCTAGAATATTTACTGAAGTTTATGCATTCTTTTTTGCTTTAGATTTAGAGGTTGTTAAAAGTCAACTATAAAGCCATCTGGCCTCAGCAATTTTGTGGGGGTAGGGGATTTCTGACTTGGATGTCCACTTATTATTAAATGATACTTACCTGATTTGGCCTTTTATATTCATTGTTCTTTTCATTTACATGTTCAAATTTTATTATAAAATTCTTTAAAGTACTTAATTTTTTAAAAATCTCTACTATGTCTGTAGTCTATGCTTTTTTTCATTGCTAATATTGTTTATCCTTGGCTTTCCTCGTAATCAGTCTTGCCTAAAGCTTATTATGTTTTATTAATTCTTGCAGAGAAAAAACTTATTTCCTCATTAATCTTTATTTGCTTTAAATTTATTGCTTTTTTTTTTTAGTTTTCAAATCAAATCATTGGATATATCCTTTTAAATATTAAAAACTTATTTGGGTGATAACTTTTACTCCTTAGCCATAGTCCATCTTTTAATACATAATTATCCTTGTGATTATTGGTCAGACCTGTACTTTTAATTTTCACTTCTAAATGAAGTGAAAAGATAGGTATCTTTTAGCTATAATTTTGTTATTTACTTTTAATTGTATTGCATTGTGATCAGAGAATGTGGAATTTGTTGAGACTAACTGTGGCCTAATTAACACATGGACCATTTTTTAAAAATATCCTCATACATATTTCAAAAGAATGTCTATTCTCTTTATTGATTACAATTTTACTGGCTATTAGATTGACCTCTTGTTCCCCCCCCCCTTTTTTTATTGAAATATAATTGACATAACATTGAATTAGTTTTGGGTATACAACATAATGATTTAATATATGTACCTAGTGTCATGTTTTTAAAAAAATATTCTTTAATATTCTTATTTAATTTTTATTTTTATGATCTATAAATTTCAAATTCTCCCATGATCTAAATTTCTTCCTCTATGTATGTTTTAGCTTTCTATATGTAATACAATGTTATGATTTAAGTGTTGATTAGGCACAAAAATAGTTATAAAATTTCAATTCTAAATTACAATATAAGGATTTTGAAAGAATTTCAGAATCTGTCTTAGGATTTTTGAGCCTCCTTATCCACTTCTAAGATCTAAGAGGACTGAGAAAGTGGAGAAGAGGGGATTTTATGAGCAGATCCCTTTGGAGAAAGCTCAGAGTACTCTCCTACCTCTGATGGTGCTGTTGGGGTTTGGGTGGGGAGTTTCTTGTCCTTTTATGTCAGAGCTGGTGAGGGCTTCCAGTGGCCCCACTCAGTAATTTTGAATCATGTTCTCAACTGGTGAGTGATAGTCAAGACAGATGCCTGAGGAAGCTCAAGCAAACCGTTGTGCTGAGATCTGCCCTCTGTCCAGAATATGTGAAGGGGCAGGAGGGTGATGTCTGGCTGCCCTGTTGGGAGCAAGACCAGGAGAGTGGTATCATGTATAGGATTGGCCAGCTCTCCCAAAGGATGCAGGAGAGGTTATTGAGGACCAATGTGGCATGATGAAAAAAAAAGGCTGAGTTAGAGAGGAGGATGTTCATCAGGTCCAGTAAACTGAATGGAAGTGAGGTAAAGTACCAGACACCTAGAAGCTGGGAGAATATAAAGTAGCCAAGTGACAACTTTTCCATGCCTTTAACTCACTTCTTTCCCTAGACCTCCACAGCCTTTGTTAGAAGCAACAATAGCCACTAGAAAAAGAGGGAAAAATGGAACAAAATCAGGATGAATGGCAGTAAACAGAACAGATTAGACAATGTTAAAATAATTATTTGTAAAGCCATGTAGTAGAAAGAGGAGTAATAATCTAGAGAAATTTCAGAGGTAAGAAGAGGAAGATCAATATGAAGGAAGAAAGAGGAGAGAAAAAGAGCTAATATTGATTAAAACCCAAGTTCATTACACATACCAAATATTGTTGTACCCATATTCCTTCATTTAATTGTCAGTTTTGCTATCCCCATTATTATAGATAGAAAACTGAAGCTTATGGACTTTGGAAACAGAAAGTTGTCCAGGGCTAACGACAGAAATTTTTTGTGAATATCCCAAAGGGTGTACATGGTAGAAAAGAAAAAAAAAATTGCAAGAGATTGAGTAAGGGGATTTATAAATATACACCAAGTAAGTTTCAAAAGTGGACTGGAAAGGAGCTGTTCTATTTTTGTTTTTATTCTTATTTTATCAAAAATATAGAATTGAGTTAACTGTGTTCCTCAGTCATGATACTCTAGGATTTCCTTTCTCAATTCTCCATGTATAATCTATTTTATGTTTTATCTTTGGCTTTCATGCCCATCTTCCTTCATACCTTCCTTCCCATAGACATCACTGTTAAGCTTTCAGTTAGCCTTTCTTTCCCGTTCCCCTTTCACACAATCATTTGCATTGGTGTCTAGCCATGTAAATTTTGTAGTATTAAGTGTGTTTTAAAAATAAGTTAATGACATCATGCTGTAAATCTCATTCTGTTTCTTGCAGTTTTTAATCAAGACTAATTTTAGAGCTCTATCCACATTGCTCTAGAAATACCTCACTCAGTCCTTCTGGCTGGTAGTTTAAACCTTCAACAGGTTTTTGTCTCCATTTGACAGGTGATGGATATCTAGGCTGCTTTACTTCCGTGAACCCATTCTTTGATAGTCCTTGAATATGTTTTCTCATGTATCTGTGAATCTTTATCCAATACGAGAATTGATGATTGGTCATAGGTCACACTGTATACACATACTAGAATTTTATAAAATACTTTCAGATTTCTCTCTATAATGGCTGTTATAGTTTATCATCTCACTCCTAGATCATGAGGGGTCCACTTTCCTTACATCCTCACCTGCTCTTGCTGCTACCTGAATTTCTAATTTTTTTAATCTGATGAAAATAGTGTGTTTTATTTTAGTTGACATTCCTTAATTACCAATAAGATTGAACATTTGTTGTTATATTGTCATTTCCTTTTATGATATTTGCCTAATTACATTTTTATTCATTTTTCTACTGACTTGCTTGTCTTTTTCTTATTAATTGTTAGAAATTCCTTGTGGTTTCAGATGTTTATCAGAGGATATAAAATTTAATGATGAGCTTCCAAATGTCTCCTCCAGATAACTTCAAAATGACATGAACAACTGCCTAATTTATTTTGTTCGAATATAATATTATTAAACATTTCATTTTTCTGTACATTCTCTGAAGTTTCCCTTTAGCTCATAGTACTCGATGATGGAGTTTAACCTTGGATAACTTTTCCCAGATATTCCATGGAACATATTTTTGGGGGAGTACACTCTAAACTTAGCACTGAAAATCCAACCGCTGGGTGTCCATATTTTTGAAATTGTCCTTTCCAAGGTCATTAACACAAAAAGAAAAACGAAAAAGGAGAATCCACTTTGCCCCAAGTTTTTGTCTTATATTACTTTCCCCAGTATCCTGTTAGAACAGTCCTACCATGCAAATTCCAATCCTCTATTCTACCTTTTGCTAATTAATGCACTTTCACTAGAGTCTCCCAAAGCTGTTTTTAGTTTATTTTCCTAAGCATACTAGGTTCAACCTCTATCTAGCATTGCTGTTACCTGTGAAGTATGTGGCCTCTTGGCTCCCTGTTGGTAACTAGAAGTCACTGTATTTCCAATCTGGCTGCTTTGAAGGCATGCATTTTATAGCTAGAGTTCCAGGAAACATCTTTGGAGGACTTGACGTGTGTGGTTTGCTCTCTTCTTCCATAGATGATTTGCAAAAGCCCAATATGGAGATTCTAGTTTTTGTGATGGTTCAGCACAATGAACAATTAAGCTCAGAATTTCAGTTATTTCGAATTTATTTCTAGTAAATTTGAAGGTGTGATCTTTTCATGATATCACTTACTTTGTTTGGTTTTATATCCTGTACTCTACATCTTAATGCCTCATAAAATGTCTGTAATGCATTAAAATTCTTGGGGCGCCTGGGTGGCTCAGTCGGTTAAGTGTTCGACTTCGGTTCAGGTCATGCTGACTGCTCATAAGTTCATGCCCCACATCAGGTTCTGTGCTAACAGCTCAGAGCCTGGAGCCTGTTTCTAATTCTGTGTCTCCCTCTCTCTCTGACCCTCTCCCGGTCACACTCTCTCTCTCTCTCTCTCAAAAATTAATAAACATTAAAAAAATTGACAATGTATTAAAATTCTAGACAATAGAAATTATCTTTTAGTGACTCATTTATTTGTGTATGTCATATGAAATATCTCTCATATATTGTACCACGTCATATATCAAATGAACCATATGCAATTGATGCTTTGGGGTCAAATATGTTCAGATATAAGCAGTTCTATTCCATATGGGTCCATCTAATATCTAATATTACATTCACTATATTTGAGAATATATTTGAGTGTGCTAGAGGACTCGAATGCCTTACTTACCTGTGTCCAGTTAGTAAATAGTGAACAAGCACTTGCTTGATACCAGATTTCTGATTCAAGTGTGGAACAGGAGCACCTCAGCACAACTATAGCTAGAATTAATTAGTATAATTATTTAAGACAGTCTAAACTTCATTTGTAACTACAAGCATGGGATGTTGAGGTGCTTAGCTAGTCATAATTATTAATTTATGCTATTTTAAGATAAATAATATATGATATGTTGAAAGAGACAAACTAAATACAACTAACTCTTTAATTTAGAATTTATACTTAAATTATACTCTTCTTTTGAAGAACCTTTTCCAATAAAGATAACTGAGTTTTAATTACTATTTGTAAAAGGTCTGTATCAATGTCTGGTATTCTAGATATAAGGCGGCACAATTGGAGGATTAATTCTGAGTTAATGAGCTCATTTTCTTCTCCTAACTTGCAGAAAGAGCAATAAATAACAGCTTTATAATGGAAATTGGGAAACTCTATTGCCCATTGAATTTGAGAATTGCAAGGGAGTTTCAAAGACTATCTAGGTCAGTTTTACCACAGCTTTCGCTATGTCCCAAATGTTTTGGACATTTTCATTTGTCTCCATATATTTCTTTTTATTTCTTCGTTGATTTCTTCATTGATCCATTGGTGGTTTAGTAGCAAGTTGTTTAGCCTCCACACATTTCTGTTTTTTCTAGTTTTTGTTTTTCTTCTTTTCTTGTGATTGATTTCTAGTTTTATATCATTGTGGTTGTAAAAGATGCAGGTATGATTTCAATCCTTTTAAATCCATGACTTACTTTATGGGCTAACATCTGATATTCCAGGAGAATATTCCATATGCACTTGAAAATAGTGTATATTCTGTTGGTTTTGGATAGAATGTTCTGTATATATCTGTTATGTCCATCTGGTCTATGTGTCATTCAAAGACTGTTTCCTTATTATTTTTCTGCCCAGACAATCTATCCATTGATGTAAGTAAGGTGTTAAAGTACCCTACTATTCTTGAATTACCATCACATTTCTCCCTTCATATTTATTAATATTAGCTTTATGTATTTAGGTGCATTCTAGTTGGGTCCACAGATATTTACAATTGTTGTATCCTCTTGTGGATTGATCCCTTTATCATTATGTAATGCCCCTCTGTGTTTCTTGTTACAGTCTTTGTTTTAAGTCTATTTTGTCTGAATTAGTATTGCTACCCCAGCTTTATTTTTTTTTTTTTTTCACTTCCTTTTACATAATGAATGTTTTCCCAGTATCTTCACTGTTAGTCTGTATGTGTCCTTAGGTATCAGGTGAGTCTCTTGTAGGGAACCTATAGATGGGTCTTGTTTTATTTTTTTAATCCATTCTGCCACCTTATGTCTTTTGATTGGGGCATTTAGTCCATTTACATTTAAAGTAATTATTGATAAGTTTGTGCTTATTGCTATTTTGTTTTCTGATTGTTTTTGTAGTTCTTCTCTATTCCTTTCTTCTCTTGTGCTCTTTGTGATTGGTGAGTTTCTGTAGTGTTATGTTTGACTTCCTTTTTATTTTTTGTGTATCTAATACAGGTTTTTGACTTTGTGGTCACCATCAGGTACATATATAACATCTAAAGATACAGCAATTTACTTTAAATTGATGGTCATTTAAGTTCAAACACATTCTAAAAAAGCTTTTTTCTAACTCTCTTGTCCACATTTTATGTATATGCTATCATATTTTGCATCTTTTGATTCGTAATTGTTTTATGTTAATTATGGCCTTTCTTTTCCACTTAAAGAAGTCCCTTTTTTGGTGTGTACCTTGGAGGAGTTGAGTTTAGGGTCTTCCTATGTTGTTGTCTTGGACCATAATGCTCTGTACTTTCAACAGCATGTTATCTCCTCATTTCTTAAATGTGTTGGTTTATGCTAATATACTTTTTATATTTTTTGCCTTGTCTGTAAAAATAAGAGAATGATATTGTGTCTTTGTCATACTGCAAATCAATTATGTTAATAAAATTCTTAATTACAAGAGTGGAATGATTTTGGAGCTCATTACAATTTTGTCTAGAGAATTGTGGGTTGGAGACCCAGCTTAACAAGTGATTGTCACTGAAATGTGGTTTTAAGGCACTTCCCTTGGAATCACTGTGGCTGGGCCCTTAGTGTCATAAGGAATGTAGGGAAGGCAGAGAACTGACTTGCATGCATTTATTTGCACATTTATCATATGTCATAAATATATAAAATCACATAATATGTGTCAATTACTAGTTACTTGAGGCCTAAACTCAAATAAGGAACAACAATTAATTAAGCAAATGGGTTCAGATCGAGATATCAGTGATGATGGGAGAAACAAGTACAAATGGTATCATTCAGGGCATCGAAGGGCATCGTTTAGAGGACATTTTTGTTCAGTTGCAATAGAACATTTTGGAGGATTTTAGTCAGAGGACTCATGAGTTGTGACAGATTTATCTACTTTGATGAAAATATTTCATTGTGTCCAAGAGGAGAGTATATAAAACTTGCTAATGCTGAACCGGTGAGAAAATGAGGCTCTGGATTAGGGTGTTGACAATGGAGACAGAGAAAAGAAAATAGATTTGAGATATATTTTAAAGTAGAACTTAAAAAAAATTTTTTTTTAACATTTATTCATTTCTGAGAGACAGAGAGACACAGCTTGAGTGGGGGAGGGGCAGAAAGAGAGGGAGACACAGAATCTGAAGCAGGCTCCAGGTTCTGAGCTTTCAGCACAGAGACTGATGCGGGGCTTAAACTCACCAACCATGAGATCATGACCTGAGCTGAAGTCGGACGCTTAACCAACTGAGCCACCCAGGCGCCCCTAAAATAGAACTTTAACAGACTTTGGTAATGGATTAGATATTAGGATTGATGTAAAGACAGAAATCAACTGTGATTTTTTTTTTTTTTATTTGAAAGATGATGCCATTTCTGAGATGAGAAAACATTGAATAGGAGAAATATTAAGACTTGGGTGAGAGTAAAGCAGGTAATGCCTTGTACCAAGTGTGACTCAAGCTGGCAAACTTTCAAAGCATTTTATAAAGCCAACAAGCATGATAGTTTTTCCAGTTTCCTCTCAATTGAACCTACTCCCCATATACCATATGAAATATCCAGAAGGGTGGCTTTTAATGATTCTCTTTCTCCCGTTTACTTCACTGTCTTTTTAGATACTAAGTAGTGTACTCTGCAGTTCAGCTGCAATATTTGGCCACTCCACAATCTGTGTATTCTCTTACCATAGTTTAAGTTCAACATTGTGCCTTGCTGATTCCAAGTTGTCTAATTTATGCATGAGATAAAAGAAATTGGATTCCTGTAACAAAGAATACCATTGATAGGGAAGTAGGAGATAGATTCTAAAGCAATTAGCTATGTACCATTATGTAAAATATCCAAGATTTTATCTTTGAGGTATAGCTAATTCTTCATACCAAATATTAGCACATAGAAATATTTAAAACTCCTGTCCCTCACTAAGTATAGATATTTGTAGTATAACACATTTGCAAATACACTTATAGCTGTTTATTTATGTCATTCAGTGTAATACTATTCTGATACTTGGATATTATACAATAATCTACATATACTACAAAAATATGAAATTATTGCTTGTTGTAAAGTATTGTGATAATGATAAAGGCACTATGTATGTTAATTATGATGTTGCTGCTGCTGATTCAACAAAATGTTCCATTTCCCTGATCATATTTTCCTACTTGAGCTTTAGCACTCTTTGACAGCCCCCTTTGGTGCCAATAGCATTAATTCTGACACAGAGAAGACAAGGAAAGAAAATGAGAAAGGCAATAGGAAAAAAAGAAAGAGAAAAAGGGTTATAAGAGACTAAGTTGATATCTTTTCAAAACTGAAATGTGGTGTGATAGATTAGGGTCTCCCAAGAGAGTATTGGGTTATCCTCCCATTTATAACTTTCTGCTTATCCCTTCAGAAGATTCTGTCTTTCCGTATCTCTCTTGGATCTTTAAGGCATTCAAATTTATTTATGCAGGATGTTACAAAGGAGACATAAAGTTGAAAACAGATTGTAGAATGTAGATTTTTTCAGTATTGACTGCTAGCTTTACCACTTTGGTTTGAGTCTGACCATGAGTGTAATTTAAGTAGAAATCCCAGCTTTTGCTCTATTCTATCAATCTAGGACACTATTATCTTCTAGTAATTATTTTTGGTTTATATTAGGCAAACAGCAAGATAATGGTTTTCTTGGAAAGATTCCTATAATTTTTTTTGTCCATGCATTTCTAAGTGTTTAATCCAAAATGAGACAAAGCTGTGCTTTCCAAACCTTGAATTCTATTTTATTTGAATACTGGAGCAGGAAAGATGCAGATAAATTAAGTCACCATTAGCCAACTTGCCAATGTTTCTTCCTTTTACTAAACTCACCACAACTTGTTATTCACTTGGCTTACAACTTTACTGACTTATTTATTTATCTCATACTTATTTTAGGAAGATTTTGGAAAATCAGACATAAAGTTGACATGTCGAATTAAAATTATACTTTTGTGGGATGCTCAGTTGGTTAAGTGTCCGACTTCAGCTCAGGTCATGATCTCACAGTTCATGGGTTCAAGCTCTGCGTCGGGCTCTGTGCAGACAGCTCCGAGCCTGAAGCCTGCTTTGGATTCTGTGTCTCCCTCTCTGTCTGTCCTACCCCACTCACAACTCTGTCTCTCTTGCTCAAAAATAAACATTAAAAATTTTTTTAAAAAAATAATTATACTTTTTATTTTCAACTTATTTTAAATATAGGGAAATAATCTTAATTCTATAAATTGTGGCATTTTAAATTCCTAAATTCCTCCTCTAGTATATGAAGGAAAAGTACATGTTAAAAATATACAGCATATTGCTGTGCCTAGGTGACTCGGTGGTTTACGTGTCAGACTTCGGCTTAGGTCTTGATCTTACAGTTTGTGAGTTCGAGTCCCGCTTCGGACTCTCTTCTGTCAGCTTGGAGACCAGAGCCTGCATCAGATTCTGTGGCTCCCTCTCTCTTTGTCTCTGTCTTTCAAAAATGAATAAATATAAAAGAAATTTAAAAATATACAGCATACTTAGTGAGGGTAGTCCCGTTTAGCTCTTAACATTTCTCCCTTGATATCTGATATCTACCATCCTATTTTTCCTCCACTTTTTCCTCAGGCAGCTTATCCTGAGGGTAGGCTGTTTCGTACTGTAAGGAGTCAGGACCTAAACCAAAAGAATCCAGATTCCACTGCTCTCGCATTAGATTTTAAACAAATTTTCTGTGCCTTAAAGGCAAACCATCCACTTGTGACTCATTCTTCGGAATGCACCTTTTAGTGATATCCTTATCGAATGAAGCAGATAAAATTTTGGTAGTGACTGCCAGAATGCTCTGGAAAGGGTAAAAATAGACCATCCTCTTCTCCAAAAGAAAGCAGTTGTGTAATTATAGATTCGTGTTCCTATTTGTGAAATAACTCTAAAGAATATTGTTCAAATATATATTCAAATAGCATGTTTCATTTAATACTATGTGTACATATATTCTCTTTTTCATTTCCATTTTTATATACATCAAAGTGAAAAGAAATGGATTATGTTTTTGAGGATCTCTACTCTTATGTAATGTTACTATTTATATTTCACTAAGATTTGGGGTGTCTGTATAGAACTTACAGTAAGTGATCTACTTGGCGGAAGAAGATCAACAACTGACTTCAAATACATCCCAAATCAGCCAAATAATGCAGTATTTTTGCAGAAAGAGATGAAACAATAAAAAAAAAATCCAATAAAAAAATCTGGGGTGCCTGGGTGGCTCAGTTGGTTGAGTGTCTGACTTTGTCTCAGGTCATGATCTCGCAGTTCATGAGTTTGAGCCCCGCCATCGGGCTCTGTGGTGACAGCTCAGAGCCTGGAGCCTGCTTCAGATTCTGTGTCTCCTTCCCTCTGCCACTTCCCCGCTCATGCTCTGTCTCTCTGTGTCTCTCAAAAATGAATAAACGTTAAAAATTTTTTTTTTTAAATCTTCCAAATCTTAACTGTTATTCATTGGCATCTCTGCTTAATAAACAAGAAAGAGGAATTTTTAAAACCATTTGGCTGTACAATTTGGAGATACTATAGGAACACATTTTTAAGCCTCGTTTTTTTTTATAGTTTATGATTTTGGCATTGAATACCATTGACTTCCCCTGCTCCTCACTCCTTTACTGGCCAAAGGTTTCTGCACGGTTCATCTTGATGTTTAAAAATTTTTAACCAAACACAGAAGGGGTCAGGCAATTCACTTAGCTCAATGACTACCTAGCATAGCTTACTATTAAAGGAATTATACATTATTTGTTTTTAACTGAAGATGAAAAGTCAAGAAAGATCGAAGCAACAGAGAAATGATTTTATATGAAACAGAGAAGGCTACTAGCAGCATAGACCGTTATTCAGGAGATGCTAGTAAGTAAAGGAAAGATCGTGTAGCTCTACTCAGCCTCAGCTAACCCTAAAGAGACATGGGCTTAATGTCAGCCCTGGATGTACAGAAGAGACTAGAAAACATACAGATTGAGGGTTTTTGTTTTCAACCTGGTCGATGCCCGTTATTTTGACAGCCATAAGGCCGACAGTCACTGCACATTCATTCTAGTGTTGCCTCCATTTCCTCCTACTTCCTACCACACTGGGTACCTTAAAAGGATGACAGAGGATGGACTTCAATAAACTAAGGTAAAATTGAGCACCAGGAATAGAAAAAAAAAAAAAAAAAGAAAAGAAAAAGACCCAAATTCTTCAGTACTTTAATACAGAACTGAGATCCAGAGGGGGTACTTGTTGGCTGCCTCTTCTTTCTTCTAGGCATTCTGTTACAAATCTGGGCCAATTAGTATATGAAAAGAAGGTTCCATTTAATGTCTTGGGTGGATAAGTCTTGCCCTGATAGAGGGTGTCACTGTGTTGATTGCAAGGAAAATAGATGTAACATAATAGATGTGGGGTTATATCCAAGAGTAGATAGATTTGCAGTCATTATGCACATGATGCACATGATTACGCATGTGCACATGCTGGTCATCTCTCATAAGCCTTCCATGGTTATTTTAGAGGTGGTAAAGTTTGGGATCATTGTATGAGGCCCAGTACCGATGGAAAATTAGTCTCACTCTTGGGCTTAATTTGAAGCTTAAAAATTAATGAGAAATTCCTGTTACTCTAAGAAGTGCTCTCTGATCCTACCTAGAAATCTTAAATACTATTTACATTTAAAATTATGACAATAATGAGTATTTTACCTTTTAGAGTGCCATATAATGTATAAAATACATCTTTTATCATTTCCTAAATTCTGTGCCACATACAGATGAATATTTCTTCATGGTTTTTCTGTTAGTTATTATAAAGCTGTGAAGAAAAACAAGCAGTATTTTTCTGACAGGGAAAAGAAGGCATAGAAAAATAATAATTGACTTGCCTCTGGTTACACAGGCCATTAATTCATAGACTCTGGGTGCTTTTCTGATTTCATGACCCTAACTACGTCTCTAAGACATCCAGTGTAGGCAGTTGTCATTTTATTATTCATTATTTGGTAATCTTTTGACTAATGCATTGACTTGCATTATTCAAATGCTGGGAGGAAATAGTTTCCATTCTTCATTCTTTCCCACTAAGGAATCTTTTCCACCCAGGGCCTTGTACTCTTAATGGAATCCTTAGCTTCTTTAAAGAATTGGTGTCTCTATTGTTTAGAATGGTGGCCAGTGGGAGGAGTGGGGGAGCGGGGCAGTTACTGAGTAATGTCTAGGAATTAGAGTCCTAGTGTGAACATGGAGGCAGAGATTAATGACAGATGAGAATGTTATCAGTATAACAAAGCAAAACAAACAAAAAAACCAGACTCTCTCCTGCATGCAAGGTCTTTAAATTGTCGTAAAAAGATATAGGAATTACTTCCCTATAAATCTATAAGTATAAATTACAAGATTTCTTAATTATGAACAAGGATTTTTATATTTGTATTTCTTACATGAGTTTGGTACCTGCTCTGTTTTGATTTTCCATGAAGATCACTTTTTGAACTGTTTGCTAGGAGAGGTTTCATTAACAGCTGCTGGACAAACCAGTTTTCAGTTTATTTTTGGTATCTAGAGCATTAAAATATGACAGCTGGAAGTTTTGATGCTGGGAGCTGTTGGAAGCTTTGGGCTTTTCTTTTTCAATTCAATTTTCTGTTGTGTTTGGCTACAGTTTGGGTTCATTTCTAGATATTAGATTGGTTGAGATGCAGTGGAGAGTCGATTTTCAGGCCTTCATTGATATGATTTCTCATACAATTCATGTTCTTTTTTTTTTTAAATTTTTTTTTTTTCAACGTTTTTTATTTATTTTTGGACAGAGAGAGACAGAGCATGAACGGGGGAGGGGCAGAGAGAGAGGGAGACACAGAATCGGAAACAGGCTCCAGGCTCCGAGACATCAGCCCAGAGCCTGACGCGGGGCTCGAACTCACGGACCGCGAGATCGTGACCTGGCTGAAGTCGGACGCTTAACCGACTGCGCCACCCAGGCGCCCCGGTACAATTCATGTTCTAATGTTGGGTGGGTAAATGAACTATTACTGTGCTTTAAGAAATAATTCATGTTGCTCATACGTAATTAGAAATCACCCTATTAATCAATCTCTCACAAAACTATCATCTACTTCAAAATTTGAGACTTTAAGCTTTCAACTTTATTTGGAGCTAACAAATTTGGAAAGTTGTGCTTTTTTAAAAAAATTTATTACAAATTACAGATTTATTTTAGTGTTTGAAAATAAGTAATTATTTCAGTCTTTTCTCTTAAAGATAATAAAGCTCCCAGGGATTAAGAGTCTCCTTAAAGTTCAATAAGTAGTTGGTAGCAGACCTCGAGCTTAACATATCCAATTATACAAGAATTGCTTTCTCATATACATTGCGTGTAGAGTGATGTCTTTTCAAACATGCGTAGGGAGGGTTATTTCCCATATTCTCTGAATGTCCACAAGACAGGGACTGCATCTTGTTAAATTCTATATATTTAATGCACAGACTTGTGCTGCCATATAACAGATGATTACTTAACATTTGTTGAATGAATGAATGAATGAATGAATACATGTTGAATATATATTTATGCCCTCCTTATACCCTTGAATTTTATTAATTAAAATATATATTTTTTAGACTGGCAGTTTCTTATAGGGTTTCATATATATCTACCGTATAATTTCAGCAATTCTTCCCTTAGATATTTATCAAAAAGAAATGGAAAAAATAGAAAATCCACAGAAAGACTTGTACTGTGTGAATGTTCATCATAGCTTTAATCATAATAGCCCCAAACTAAAAACAACCCAAATGTTTACCAACAGATGAATGGATAAACAAGTTGTGCATTCATGTATTCCAGATCTCCATTGAGCCATTGTTTCATGTTGTACACATTTGTTAAAACTCATTGAACTGTACATTTAAAAAGTGATTAGTGTATGCATACTGAATGTCAAAAAAGTTGAATTAAAAGTTAAAAATGTAATTTTCTGTATCTGTTTTTAACGGCTGAAAAATTACAGGGTATAATTGATATACATCTATTACTATCTTCTGTTTATATCTTGATCTGCAGTTAATTGTGTGAAATCTGTTAACCCAAACCAATGAAGATGAGATCTTCTGGAAGTATTCTTTCCAACAAGCTTAGTTACATCTAATAAGCATATCATTTAATACATATAAATGAGATATCAGCATAATGTTTATTCTAAAATATTACTCACTGAATCCTATGCATGACATTCCTTCTAGTGTTCTTGCTTTGATGATGTGCTTTGTTGCTAAAATCAGGTAAAGATAGTTACTCTTTCCTTATCTAGGAGATTATTATCTGAGAACTTCAAAGCTTCCTGTGCCTATCTTTTTCAATGGAGGCCCATTATCTATGCCATGGGTAGTGCAGCAAATTTCCCTACATACTAAACACCATACTTCACTTAGCTAATGATAATCTTTCAGGTTTGAAAGGCAATGAACAAACTAATGATATATGTTTTTTTCTAAACTGTGTGAGAGATTGCCAGTTATTAAAACAAAATCTTAAATGTATTTATCTGTTATATTTAACAGAGCACATGAGTTGGGAATTGACAACCTGAGAACCAGTGACTCACTTAGAGAAGTGTTGTGTTGACAACAAATGCATCAAGAGAAGTCATGAGAGGATACAATTTTTCTTTGTAATGTGAATTTTAAAGGTTAACTACATCTAGTTTGTCTTAGTAAGAATTTAATGTTTTAGTACTCATAAATATAATCAACCTTTTAAAGATAAAATCCATCCTTATTTCTTATCTCTATCATCATATTTGTGGACAATGAACTTACTTGATCACCTGTTTTGTAAGCTGATGCTTTAATTGATTTTAAAAAATGTACCTATTTTGGATTCAAAGTGTACCCTTTTCCAAAAAATATGAAATTTTCAGGAAACGTTTTGTTCTAAAAGAGTAATGATGTTTTAATATGAATATTATATTTATAAATGAAGAAAAAAGAGGAGGGGGATGGGAAGGAAAAGGAAAAGAGGCAGGGGAAGAAGTAGAAGAAGACCATTCTGAATTGCTCTGGAACTCAGCAGGTTGGTGGGGCTGAAGGTAGATTCAGGACATTATCTGTCACATATAGATCAGATTAAGCAGTTTTCCTCAGTAATGCCTGGCTTTACCTCCTGTGTGCAAATGGGCTGATTCTTGAAGCAAAGCCGATTGAAACCTTAAAACCAGCAGAATTCATCTTTTTCTCTACTTCAATTTCTTCCACTTCTGAGTGCCTGTGATATGTCCAGAACTGCAAGAGGCCCCAGGATACAACAGTGAACAAGACATGATTTCTAACCCCAGACCTCTAAAGAACTCATAACCTCTGTTGGAAAAAGCCTGCTTATACAATCACCTATGTGATAAATATGATACTAACATAGAGTTAGTTATGAGTGCAGAGGAGGAAATAATCATTTGAAGAAGACATCATAGAATCTTGAAAAAATGAAAAGGTATTCACCTAGGTGGTTCAGTCCTTTCACTTAATGATTCAACAAATAATGCTGAACTCCTGCTCTCTGATGACTCCTGTATATGGAACTGGGCTTGCCATGGTGATCAAAGACCAGCATCGTCCCTTCCTCCCAGGATTTTCAATCACATAAGTAACTGTATAATTGTACACCATGGCAGATGCTACATGTAAAAGGTTCAGGGTATAATGAGAGTATATAGGGACCCTGACTCTTTTGGGGGAACCTAGGGGAAGCAGGTCAGAGAAGACTTTCTGAAGAAGTGACTGTGTTGCTGAGATCCAAAGATAAGTTGGAGTTAATTTAGGTAGTGAAAAGGAATGGAGAAGAGTGCACCAGGAACAGGAAGCAACCTGTACAAAGGCTGTGGCAGAAAGGTACATGGTGTATTTGTGCAGGAGAAGCAGTGTGGTGTGGCTAGAGAGCAATGCAATGGAGAAGAAGGTGAGAGGCCCAACATGGCTGCAGGGAGCAGATTACCCAGGGTCCTATAAACCAGATTAGAGATGTTGAACCTTTGCTCAAGAGATTTAAGCAGAGAAATTACCTGGCTAGAATGCTTTGTAAAAAATGCTTTTGCTTCAGTTTAAAAATAAGTTTCGGGAAGCCCTAATCAGGAAGCTGTAGCAATATGTCCACGTGACAGACCATGACAATTCATTCGGACTCGGTATCAAGATAGAAATGAGGAATCAAGAGATTTAAATTTAGGAAGTAAAATCAACAAAATTTCATGATGTATTGGCTATGGAGAAGGAGAGAGAGAGCGAAGGATGACTGTCAGGATTCTGGCTTGAAGAATTGGATGGATGAGCATGCTATTCAATAGCAAACAATGGAAAGAGAACAGACTGGGGTGCGGTCAGGCATTTGGCTTTGAACTGGCTGCTCAGGGTTGCTTTCAAATATGCAAGTGAAAACAATGTGAATTGGGTATATCAGCCTGAAGCTGAGAAGCCTACTAGATGTTTATATGTAAAAGTCACAAAAATATGGCTGGTAACTGAAGAGCATAGAATGAGTGTACGTACACGAAACATAGAGTGAAAAGAGACAAAAACTGAAGAATATTCCTTGAATGGCATTTGACATTTAAGGATTGTGTTGAGAAAACTGAGTTAGCAAAGAAGAAAGAGAAGGAGCAGCCAGAAAAATAGAGGACATCCCAGGGGTATGTGATATCATAGAAGTAAGGGAGGAAAGAGTATTGAAACCAAAGTGGAGTACTCAAATGGGTCTGGTATTGGTGAAACTCAAGTAAGATAAGGGCTAAAGAGGCCCACTGTTTTAAATTACTTAGAAATGTCACAGGTGGGTGGAGGAAGACTTATGGTAAGGTCATGGGGTTGCAAGATAAATAGGAGTGGATTGAGTAGTGAATGGAGCTTGAAAAAATTGGTAAAGTGTTAACTAATCTCTAAAAGGTGAGGAAGGTGAGGAAGGTGATTTGGGTGAGGAAGGATTAGTGTAAATAGGGAGCAAAGAGGAGCTTTCATAAATTGCCATAATGATTTTGGGGCCATGTTGTAGAATTTAATTCACCAATAATACCTAATAATAATTAAACTACGATATTTTAAATTTATGAAATAGATTTACATGTTGCTTCTGTTCCTCTAATCTGTTCAATTTCAACTTCCTTCTGACACTTTGGTACCTTCTCTCTGTTCCTCAGTTCATACTTTTACTTGTTATACCACGATGGATCATTGCCATTATGTTTGCTTAAGATTTTGTCCCTCCATTCCAACTTAACTGGTCTTTTCTACTTGTCTGTATCTTGTACCTTTGTATATCCAGTCTCAGTATGACTTTCTTTTGTTTTCCGTTTTTCATGCCTTGATTGACTGAACTCATCAATCATGCATGATGACCTCCTGGTTTTTCTAGGTCTTCTGAGCTTTGGCACAGGAACCATGCCAGCTGAAACCCATACGTGCATGACTAGACTGTCACTAATATTAGACATTCCACAGTGTTTAATAACTCTAGGTAAGCATATTGTAACCTTCCCCAAAGTCAAATATCTCTAAACATGATAATGAGAATCCTCACCTTAATGCCGTTTCAGTTCCTATTTGCAAATTAAAGCTAGTCAATTGTGCCTTCCTTCAGAAGTTGACATAGAGAAGTCAAATTTTTATCAAGGAAGAAGTTGGAGAGGGTTTGGAGACTTGACTCTGTTTCTTCTCTGATACCTCCATATCCTTATTTGTAAAGTGAAAAAAAATAATTATTTTCAAGAAAATTGTGATAAAGTTAAACCATAATTAACTAATAATTAATAATTATTATCTGTAAGTTGAATGAATTGGATATTTTGCGTTAGGTATGGCAATTCATATCATATTGGCACTGTTTCTTTGCTTTTAAAGCTTCTAACTTGTCATTGCAAAACTACTTTGTTTACATTTTCTTTGCCGATCAGTGCATGTTGACATATCATGCCATGTAAGTG
Organism: Neofelis nebulosa; assembly: GCF_028018385.1. NCBI lineage: Eukaryota > Metazoa > Chordata > Mammalia > Carnivora > Felidae > Neofelis > Neofelis nebulosa. The sequence continues at coordinate 206,973,810 of NC_080782.1, read as the reverse complement.
GCAAATAGGTGGCATAAGCTAAATACAATGAAAGTGAGAATTGATTTACTTTTACTGAAAGTGTTAGGTCATGTGACAGACATTACTGGTAAGTAAAATAGAAAGAGATCATGTTCTTCCTCAAATTCATGCAATATTGTGCTGATTTTGAAATAGTCCATGAAAACAATAGCTTGTTTATATAGCAGGTCACTTAATATAAAACAGTGTCACATGTATAATATCTCACCCTCAAAATGACCATTTGAGATTAATATGATTTTATACATGTGTAGACGAAGACTCATTGTGGTTCTATTATATGTCTGAAATCACGCTGTAAGTAACAAAGTGAGAAGTAAAAGCAAGGTTTCCTTTGTGCAATTTCTCTGGTCTATGGAATGTGTTCTCACATGGCTGAGTAAAGAATAGAGTCATAAGCATACATCAATCCTGAATAAGGAGGGTATTCCTAACCGGGTGACAGGGAAGACATGCTCATTTGTGATGTAAGTGTTCAGAGACCAGCTTGCAAAAATTTTTTTTTTAACTCCAGACATGATTTATCCGAATAGATTAACTAATAGAGGGCCTACTATTTAATTCTCCTTTGCTCTATATTGCATGAGTAAATGTGTGATAGAACAGTTCCACATCAGTGTTCTCAGCTGATGCTAACATGGAATGCTTGTATTTGACAAGCGGACCGCTGTGTTACCCTGCCAAAAAGCAATAATGAGAGTCTCTTTCTAATTTTCAAGAAGGTTAATTTTCTTAGTTATAAAGAAGTTATTTCTTATTTGGAAGCATTTATAGATAATAAATTAATTGTCCAAGTTTTCTTTTTACTTCAGTGTTTTCTGTAAACTTTTGCTGTGACTTATCTGCTAATGAATGTTAATGAATGGCAAAAAAGAAATGAAAACAAATAAAAAAAGGAACATTAATATTAACAATTTAGGAACAGCTGATTACTGCCAAAACTGCTTTTTGTCTTTGATGGACAAGATTGCTTGCAGTTGTGATTTTATATTGCATATTAATAACAGTTGAATGTCCTAGTGCAAAAATTATTCTTTTTCTTACTAAGTCATTCTAACTTCACGTGGTATTCTTCAAAAGATATGATGAACTATAAAAAGTAACATTATTTTAGGAACTTTACCATCTCAGCCTTGGATCATAGTTTTTATGAATTAAAGTATAATTATAATCTTAGAATATTGTATCTTAGGGCAGTTAGTTATTATACAGCTGGCTTTGAATGCCTTAGGGAAATGATCTAAATTGCTTCTATTATTTTTTGTTGCTGCATAACAAATAGTCCCCAAATTTCATTGCATAAAACAGAAGTCATTTTATTATTGTAGGAGATTTAAGGGATTGGGGGGGCTGATCCAAGGGATAACATACGACCACAAGGTGACAGTAGCCTATATATGCTTTATTGGGCTGTGTTTTAACAGGTTTGCATGTGGGGGAAATCTCCCACAGCAAGAGTCTGTCCAGAGGCTCCTGAGGGGGTTTACTTGTCTAGGGTATCTAGGTAATCTAAAAGTCAGCAGTCTTTGCCTCAGAAGGCGCTGAAGAAGAATCTCCACTTGGAGTCTTTTAACCACTGGCTTATCTTATCTGTGGCTGGCAAATGTTGAGTGAGGCTTCTCAGGATATGCAAAGCCAAACCCACAGGCCTTAAATGGCTAAAAATCTGCTTGTTTGAGCTATTTCTAAGACAGTAGGATGTGTAAAAATTTGAATTTGGCATTGGAAGGATTTTGAGATAACAGGTCTCAGTCTGCAGCGAAAAATAAACAACGTGGGGGGTCAAATCAAAGAGACCATCTTTTAAACTCATTTACATAATAATTATGCTTACAATTCTGTGGGTTTTGTCAGAAATTATTTCAGAATATAGTGAGAATGGCTCATGTCTGCCTCTTGTTTTCTGAGGTATTATCTGGAATCACTGGGACTCAGGTAATTAGAGATGGTTAGATGAGCCAGCTGGAGCCAGATATCTAGAGCCTCACTCTGTCTGTTAGCCTGATTTCTGGGTTGTTCCCAACATGATATGTCCCGGGGCTAATATGCCTAAGAGGATGTCTTCACTCATATGCCTGGTGCTTGGACTTGGGTACTTAAAAAACTGAGGGCTAGCCAACCATCCCTCTTCTCTCTCTCTCTCTCTCTCTCTCTCTCTCTCTCTCTGTCTCTCTCTCATTTTGGGGAGCATGGTGGCTTCAAGGTAGTATATGTGTAGTTACATGTATAGTTAAGAAGAAATCTGAATATTCAGATAACTGCACTTTAATTAAGGGTTTTCTTAACTTTCACTTCCATATTGTGCAATGACCACAATTACCTTCAAAGAACAGGGGAGGTACAATGTACTGTGCTAATAACCAGAATAACCCAAAGGTATTCCTGTTTATTTTGGAAATTGTGCTGTTGGCTGAATGAAAATAAAATGGGATTAGAGAAATTATGACTTCTTTAGAATGGAGATTATTTGTAATTGAGTATTCATATTTGGTATTATTCATTTTAGATATGTTTCCAATTACTATCTCTTTGGGTTTTCTTATTTCTGTGGAGATTCATTAAATGCAAAACTATTAAATAGAAGATTAATATCAAGATTTATTAGAAATCCTAAAAATTTTCTTTCACCTTGGTATGCATGGAAATGCCTACCACAGGCACATAAAAGGACATAAGTGAATTATCACAAATGAGAAGTAAAGCCAAATGAGTGATAGAAAAATTAAATGAGAAATTTTACAACTGTTTAAATAAACTCTAAGCTTCCTTCTAGATACATATACATCAGTTTGCATGTGTTGTGTTGTACCTTGAAAATATACTAGACAGTTTTAAAACTAAAAAAAAAAATAGCATTTAAAATAAAACAGGAGGGTCCCCTGGGTGGCTCAGTCAGTTGAGCATCAGACTTCAGCTCAGGTCATGATCCCACAGTTTGTGGGTTCGAGCCCCGCATCGGGCTCTGTGCTGACAGCTCAGAGCCTGGAGCCTGCTTCCGATTCTCTCTCTCTCTCTCTCTCTCTCTCTCTCTCTCTCTCTCTCTCTCTCTCTCTGTTTCTCTGCCCTCCCCTGCTCACTCTGTCTGTGTCTCTGTCTCTCAAAAATAAATAAACATTTAAAAATTTTTTTAATAAAACAGGGTATACAATATTGAGTGTTCAGGCAAACATGAAAAGATGTGGCATGGCATTTCTTAAAAAAAAGTAGAATTTAGTTAAGAATAAATTTAATCTTGGGGCACCTGGGTGGCTCAGTCAGTTAAGTGTCCGACTTAGGCTCAGGTCATGACCTCGTGGTTCATGGGTTCGAGCTCTGGATCGGGCTCTGTGCAGACAACTCAACCCTGGAGCCTGCTTCAGATTCTGTGTCTCCCTGTCTCTGCCCCTCACCTGCTCACATATGTCTCTCTCTCCCTCTATTCAAAAATAAATAAAGACATTTAAAAAAAGAATTTTGTCTTGCAAAATGATCAATAATATTTTCTTCTTAACTATTCCTTTGCTGATTTGGGCAAGTGTGACTAAGAATAATCTGCATAAAAAGTAGAAATTAATGTTGACGCCCAGAATAATGGGTAAAACCAAAGTGTGTATTTAAGTGTGTATTTAAATTCCAGTTAGTTAACATTCATTGTAATATTAGTTTCAGGCATACAATGTAGCGATTCAACACTTCCATAGAACACCAGGTGCTCATTATGACAAGTGCACTCCTTAATTCCCATCACCTGTTTTCACCCGTCCCCCCCACTCTCCTTCCCTCTGGTAACCATCGTTTTTTTCTCTATAGTTAAGAGTCTGTTTCTTGGCTTCCATCTCCCTCCCTCCCTCCCCCCCCCCTCTCTCTCTCTTCCCTTTGCTCATTTGTTTTGTTTCTTAAATTCCACATGAGTGAAGTCATATGCTATTTGTCTTTCTCTGACTTATTTAGCTTAGCATAATACTCTGTAGCTTCATTGATGTTGTTGCAGATGGCAAGATTTCATTCTTTTTATGGCTGAATAATATTCCGTCACACACACACACACACACACACACACACACAGACCCCACATCTTCTTTATCCATTCATTTATCACTGGACACTTGGGCTCTTTTCATAATTCGGCTATCGTGGATACTGCTGCTATAAGCATTGGGGTGCATGTATCCTTTTCAATTAGTATTTTTGTATTCTTTGGGTAAATACCGAGAACAACCCCCAGCCTTCAGTTTCTCTATTTTTAAAATGGAGATAACAATCCATTACAGAGTTGTGATAAGGATTCAATGACTAAGGACACTGGGAATTTTTTTAAATCTCTGGAGCCCTTATCAAAATTTTGGTATGGAATTCAATTTAAACTTTCACCCACTGTATAGAACAGTAGTGGTGTTTATAGCAGACACTGCTGAGAAACTGAGTTTGCATTAGTATGTTAACACAAGAAACATCAGTGTATCAGTCAATTTTCTTGTTACTGAGAGTTCATAATGCTGGTTTCTATTAGGAGAATACTATTTCAAGGCTGAGGGAAAAGCCTTTATTTTCTATATGTATATAGCTGTTATCTTAATAAAATTGTTATTGCATTGGGTTATTTGCATTGATTCAGGTTGCCTAGAATTTCCATTATGTAAATTTAGACACCACACGAAATACTTTGTATGGCAATTGCTTTCTCATTGTAAAAGTTTGTCTCGTTTTAATGCCCCTCCCCAAGTTTCAATTTTTTTTTCTTTTATTAACTTTATACACTTGCAGTTTGTTACTTAAACAATAGCTGGGGTTAGAATGACATATATCAGTGACTCAGCTGTTTTTTTTGATCTGGACAAAAGATAAATCATTTAATTCTTCTAGAGACTTGGCACATTTATTAAAGCTCAGCTTATGAAATTACTTGGCTAATATATCTCTGCAAAAAGACAATCAAGTAAGTTAATATTAAACTCAAAGACTGGAAAATTCTTTTCTCTTAGACAAAAGAGAAATAAAGATCATGATGTAATTTGTTCTTCCCAGGAACAAGGAGATGCATTACCTGCTAAACCTGTTTCCAATGAACTTCTAGTTGCTTTATTTTCTTATTGAATGTATTGAATATGGCTTAGGAGAAATGATCTGCACTCACTTCTAGCTGAAGGAAGGTAAAATGATTGAGAATCACAGAATTTTTAGAGAGAACTTTAGAAATCCAGTATTTCTCAGACTTATTTTAAACTTCATCAGAAGCCATTCCTCCAATGAAATCGTATATTGGATAGCTGGAAAACAGAGGTGCTCTATCAGTGCTTCTTGAACTGTAATGGAATCACCTGAGAACATTGTCAAAATGCCCATTGTAGTCTGGAGTAGGGCCCAAGATTCTGCCTTTCTAACCAGCTCCCGGTGGCGGCTGCTGCTGCTGCAGGTGGTGGATCGCAAGTGAGCAGCTAAAGCTGTAGTTAATAGGTTCTAAATTTAGCTGAACGTTGGACACACTGGGGCTATTTAGAAATACTGATGCCATATCCCTCCCCTCTTCCACCTGGGATTCTGATTTAATTCATATGTGTGTATCCCGGGTATTAAGATTTTAAAAGCTCCCGGGGCTATTCTAATGTGCAGCCAAGTTTGAGAACAACTGCTTTAGTACAAAATGTGTGTGTGTGTGTGTGTGTGTGTGTGTGTGTGTGTGTGTGTGTGTCTGTGTTGGGAGAAGCAGGTGTTATAGATCGTGTTTATCTTTCCTGGAATCTCTCTCCTACACTATGATAAAAATATACCGAAGATCAGACTGTGACTAAAACTATTCAGAACTTTTTGATACAAATACATTTAAAAACGCATTTTGAGTAGAATTTTTGTTCTGTATTTCATTTGACTTAATAATACACCATAGGTGAACAAACACAGAATAGCACCATCATTTTTTATGATTGTGAAATATGAATGTTCTATGGTTTGTTTTACTAATCCTATAATATTAGGCATTTAGGATAGTTTTTAAATATTAATGAGTAGAGTGATGAATATTACTCATCAAATATCTTAGCACACTTTTCTTATTCCCTTAGAATAGTAGAGTACCGAGGTTAGGCAGTAGAGGCAGTCCAACTTGGTGCGGAGGAGTACTTAAATCACTGATATTGTTTCAAACTGTCTGTGCATGGTGATAATAAAAGCAAACTGGCTTTTAGTCAGCTTTATTACTGTTACAAATTCTCCATACACAATGCCCCTCATTATTGCCTGCACCCTGGGCATACTGTTCCCACCACCATGCCTTTGGAATGAGTTCTAAGCCAATGCCTCATAATTAATTTTCACAATCACTGTGTGGAAAGATAGGAGCTTTCCAAGGGTTATAGATATGTATCTGTATATTGTATGCAAAGGTTATACAATATCTCCAATAGCAAAATCTAAAAATATGTACAAGAATGTTTATTTAAAACATTTGGTGTTAGTACTTTTAATATTTGACAATTTTGCAAAATTTCTATGTATTTTTTTACAAGGGAGACTAAATATTTGTTATGTCTAGAAACCATTTGTATTTCTTCTTTTGTGATTGATTGCCTAGTTATTTCCTTTGACTGTTTTTCTAATTGTGTTTATATTTTCTTATTCATATGGAAAACCAGTTTAGTCAAGCTATCTTTTGTTCTCTGTAAAATATAAGTAATTTCAAGTTTGTTTTTTGTCATCTTAATTTGTTTTTGAGGTTTTTTTTTCTTTTTTAGGTGTGGAAGTTTACATTTTTATGTAGTCTGATCCAAGCCACCTAAGTTTTTACCCAGAACTCTTAATGTTTATATTTTCCTTTACTTTTTTAATTCATCTAAAATAATTTTGTTGATTAGCATTATATAGAGAAGTAATTTATTATTTTGTTCCCAAATGTTTAGTTGACAAAATAACCATTGACTGCTTTATTCATCCATTACCCAGTAAGCTGATATCGTGCTTTATTACGGAACACATTAAAATATACATGTGTATGTTCCTGAATTATCTCTTCTGTTCTCTTTTTTTTATCAATTTCTTGTACCAGTATTATGTTTCATTTCTTTTAGCTTTAGAATACCCTTTAATATTTAGCAACAAAATTCATCTTTTCAGATAACCTTGTCCCCTGTGGTCGTTTTTTCAGAAAAATGTGGAATACTTTTTTCAGTTTAAATAATACCATTTGTGACTTTTATTTATAATCACTACATTTTTAAAGTAGTATGTGTGGACATTGGCAACTGTATAACCAAAGTCTTTCCATCCAGTCACATTTTATACGTTTCATTTATTTAAGAATTATTTTCTGATATTCAGGAGAATTAATTTTGTTTTTTTACATTTATGCTTATGTATTCTTAACTATATATATGTAAGATTGTATATGTTTGTATATGTGGATTTGATATTTGTGTGTGTGTGTGTGTGTGTGTGTGTGTGTGTATCTGTGTCTGTGTCTGTGTGAGGTGTTGCTGTCTGGTATATGATAGCCTTCTAAAAAACATCAGGAAACCACACCTCTCTTGTTTTCATTTCCCTGAAGCTATTCTAATAACCCTAGTCCCAAACTCCATATAAGACATAGAAAAATAAAAATCAAATCATTTTAAGAACAAAATATATACATGCCATAGAGATGAGGAAATTGAAATCCGGAGATGCTGTCTTGCTTAAAATCATAACATTAATGAGTATCAAAACGAGGAATAGGGGTGCCTGGCTATCTCAGAAAAGCATGTGACGCTTGATCTCGAGGGTCATGAGTTCGAGCCTCACGTTGGGCATAGAGATTACTTAAGTAAGCAAAACTTAAACAAAAAACTAAGAATAGAATTAAAGTCAATGGACTGCATCATACTAACTGCAAAGAACTTGTAATCTAGTTGCAAACAAAATGAACACAAATGAAAGATTCAGGCAAAACCCTATGACAGCGTGAAAGATAACTAGATATAATAGGAATTCAGAATCACTGAACTTAGAAATGTATATCAAGATATTAGTTATCATTTACTAAGTCAATGTATTTGTCCACAGTTCATTATAATAGTAAGCAGAACTGTGAGGGTGTGCTTGGTCAGTTCTGTTCTGTGACAAAGCACCAAGGTCAATTTTTATCAACAAAGGAGTGAAATAGATCTGTCTAATAGCCAGTTTAATGTGCTCTATTTTATTCAGCTGTGCTTGGGAATACAAATACAAACCTGGAGGGATCTCCTGGAAACTCTTCCAGCCTAGCAGTCTGTGAACAATATAAAAGGACCTTGAAACATGTATTCAATAATTTTATATTAAAGAGAGATAATTTCACTGTATTTTTTTTTAGTTCATTTCTCTGTGTGTGTCCGGACACACACAGATCACTGCCACCACCACACATGCCCACAAATTGCAGATTCAGGATCATTAAATGTTGAGTTTTGTATCTTGCATTGTATTTTCATAACATTCATTTTTTTGTTGTTATTTTTTAAATATATTTATATTTACTGTTCATAGCTTCTTATTTGTTACATTCACCTTTTTATATACAATTTTTTTAGAATTTAAAAAATTATAGAATATTGTTTTTACTTGTTTGGAAGACTTAGCTCCTCATTTTTAGTGCTAATAATAATTTTATTCAAGAATAAAAATAAATTTTTATCCCAAAATAAATAGGAGGAGGGTCTACATTTTCCAGGTTCACATTTTCCCTCCACCAAAGTCAACAAAAAAAGTGGAAAAAATATATGAAGCAATCATTTTTAGCAATTAAACCAGAGTCACAAGCAAGAAAGAAAGAAAAAGAAAGAAAGAAAGAAAGAAAGAAAGAAAGAAAGAAAGAAAGAAAGAAAGAAAGAAAGAAAGCCAAAGTCAGCATAGAACTGTGATTTCCAGTCCTATGGAAAGGAATCCCAAGAAGAACCTAGCAGTCTAGCTGAGATGAGGGAATGGATACCAAAGTCTGGGGAGGCCAAGATGGCTAAAATTTGGGGCAAAATGGTTTAAAGGAGGGGGATACATGGAGAAAGAGCTCTAGAAGCCCACAGAGGGTTCTTCTATCTTTGGCTGTACACCAGGCTATGCACGAATAGGGTAAAACTTGGCATAGCCAAGAAAAAAAAAGAATTATGGAGAAGAAAAAGTTACCAGGGAATTGTAAGTCAAACTTCAAGAGCTTACTCAGAGCTATTTGCCTGAGTTTCTGTGTGTCAGAGTAAATACATCGTGATGAAAACCAGATATGGAATGGGGATTCCAGAAGTACCATCCCTTCGTAGTGGGGCTAAAATAGTCCTGTAGGAAAGGCGATTATGACTCATCTTTTAAAAGATTAAAAAATTAAGATTTTAAAGGATTAAGCTGATTCATAAGTAACTTAATTGCCTACCAGAATGGACTCAAAAAATAAATATACAGCAATATGTAGCATTAAAATCCATTAAAAATATTTATTAATGTGTGAAGAAACAGGGAATTGTGATCCATAACCAGTAGAAAAATCTGTCAGTAGAAACACAAGTGACAGAAATGATAAAATTAGCAAAAGCATTAAATGAGCTATAAAACATGCTCAATATATCAGAATTTGTAGAAAAATATAAAGCAAAAGAAAATTCTAAAAATGAAAACATTAAATTTTTGAAATGAAATGTTACTAGATTGGTTTAATAGATGATCAGACATTGAATTAAATATAAGAACAATATAAGAATAAAATGTCAGTAAACTTGAATAAATAATACAGAATTATATAAAATGCAGCACAGAGAAAAATATTCAGATATCTAAGGGAGTGTATCAACCACTTTAACGTACGAATAATTGGTGTCCCAGGAGGAGAAAGTGCAGAAAAAAAAATTTGAAAAATAGTGGTTGAGTTTTTTCCAAATTTGAAAAAATTAGAAGCTCATAGGTCCAAAAGTTTAATGAACTTGAAGTAGGATATTAACAAGGAAGACTTCACCAAGCACATCATTATTAAATTTCTGAAAACCTAGGAAAAACAGAAAATTTTAATGATACCTACATAGGTACAAAAATAGTTACATAGACTTTTCATCAGAAACTGAGAGCCAAAAGACAAAAGAATGACAACTTTAAAATGCTGAACAGTAGGAAAGAAAATCTGTCAATGCAGCATTCTATGTCAGCAAAATTATCTTTCAAAAATTAAGGTAAAAATAGAGATTTTCTTTTTAGGCCAAAAATTATGAGAGAAGAAAATTATTTTAGATCTAAGCCAAGAAGTGAAAAATATTTGAAAATGATAAATGCAATTTAAAAAATTGTCTCGTGTTTTTTTAATTTTTTTTAACATTTATTTATTTTTTGAGAGAGAGAGAGAGAGAGAGAGAGAGAGAGAGCGTGAGCAAGGGAGGGGCAGAGAGAGAGGGAGATACAGAATCCAAAGCAGGCTCCAGGCTCCGAGCTGTCAGCAGAGTCCAATGCGGGGGCTTGAATTCATGAACTGTGAGATCATGACCTGAGCTGCTTAAGTCAGATGCTTAACGAACTGAGCCACCCAGGTGCCCCAAAAATTGTCTCATCTTTTAATTTTACACAAAGGTGCTTGACCATTCAAAGCAAACATGGAACATTATGGAGTTCATAATATGTGCCAAAATAAAACAAAGACACAAAAGGAAAGTGGGATATGAGAATATAAGTTTCTTAAAAATAAATTGGTATAACATAATTGAAAGTAGACTGTCATAATTAAAAATGGATATTATAAACCCTAGAGAAATCAATAGGAAATAAAAGGCATCAGGAAATAAGTCATAAGTCTATACAACATAAAGTCATTAAAACTTCACAACTTAAAAAATTCTAGGGAACAGAAAAAAGGAATAAATACCACATGAGACCATTAGGATCCAAAGACCAAGATGATAGTTTTAAATCAATGATATCAATAATTACATTAAATGTAAATGATCTGAACACTCCATTAAAAAATGGATGAACAAATTGGATTAACAAGAAAAACTGAACTGTGTGCTTTCTACAAAAAAATAAAAGTACAAATAAAGGCACAGGTAACTGAAAGAAAAAGTGGAGAAATACTCCACTTAGAAATACTCCACATAGAATTACTAGTCTTTATAAGAAAGCTGGCATGGCCATATTAATATCAGACAAAGTAGACATCAAGATAATGAATATTAATATAATCATTTCTTAATGATAAAGGGGTGAATCATCGAGCAGACATGAGTCTAAAATGTGTATGTATCTTCTAGCACAGCTTGAAAATACATTAAGCAAAAATTGACCTAAGTGAAAAGAAGAAATAGATACGATAAATCCATAGCTTTGGTTGGTGATTTCAGTACTCCTCTCTTGATGTTCATAGGACAAGAAATAGAAAATTAAAAGGCACAACAAAAAAATTAAACAGTACATTCAATTTAATTTGATTCAGTTCACATGTATACAGCATTCTTACCCAACAACTGCAGAATGTGCACAAAAAGAAGATCACATTAAATCCAAAATAAATAAAAGCAAAGGAATAAGAGAAAGCAATCAGTAGGTCCTCAGGGGTTTTACAAAATTAGAATAGAAATACCTGCTCATTGAAGACACCTGAGTTTGTACACCCACTAACATACTAGAAACTTGCAGAGGCCAAAGATCTTAATCAAGAAAATTTTTTCAGGCAAGAACAATGTTATTTTTACCTTTCTGTCTCTGACAACACCTGGAATGGAGCTGTGTACATAGTGGCAGGTCAGTAATGTCTGTTAAATTGAATTGCTTTGCATCATTTTACATGTTTTACTAATGCCATCCCTGAATCCATCAATTTTTGAAACACACTATTGGAACTTCTGCTGTTTTAAGAATTAAAAAGTCAAATAGTATGTGCTATCAAAACCAGTAAGCTTAGAGTAAACTTTACAACTTCAGATATTAGACTTTCTAGAAATGTTCCATCAGCTCTATGTGTGCCAAAAATTACTTAAAGTACACACAAGCAAAAATCAACTCTATGACCATGGAGGCTCACCATTGAAGTTGCCATGACTAATTCTCACCTTTATGGGAAAAGGACTTCAGTGAAGGGTGGTTGACAAGGAGTTAATCAATAGCTTCTTATTCGTGATCTGAAAGGAGGCCGCTATTTGAAGTGGACTTGGTTCATTTATCTTCTCGTCGCCATTACTCCAGTGAAAAATGATGAGTTATTTTGGTGTTCTTTAAGTACACGTTCATGTAGTTTTGTCTGTTGGGAAACATGGAGAAGTCAGATAGAGTTAGTAAGTGGGAGGAGAGCGAGAGAGAGGCTTGAGTTTGAGATATTTTCCTTCTGGCAATGAGGTCTTTCGTAAATGATACTTGTATATCTGGGGAATTTCAAAGTTCATTCATGGTTCCTCAGTTTAATTTAATTCATTTCCTGAGTTAGAGCCTTTTCCAATTTTGAAACTAATTTTGCTCCTTTGTCATACAGTTACATAGATCTCCGGTCTTTTCCTCAACATTCACTGGACCTCTAACAACTTGTTCAATTTCTGTCTTCTTTTGTTTGTTTGTTTTCTTCTAGATTCTGAATTTCTTGAAGGCAGAGGTCATGCTATTTTCCTAGCTGCTGTATCCCCAGAGCCTCTTCCAGTATCTGATACATAGTATGTAGTCATTAAATGTTGAGTGGTTAAATGAATCATTAGGATTAAGTAAGAACATAGTAGATTACTTAGGTGAGCTCTATCTTGGAGATCTTCTTTTCATCTGTAAATCTGACTTTGGCCTTTGTTGGTCTGTCTTTATAATGTTGGATTTTTAAATATATTTTGCAGACCAAGAGTTGGGAGTATTAGTATCAGTTATTCAGTTCTGTGTTATATAAATCTTAAAAGTAACAAAAACTATGTTTTTCAAACGTCTACGGTATAGCAGTCACACACAAGTAGTTATAATAAATAAATTTATAATACATACAATTTTTACATTTAACTTTTGTCTACATTATAAATTACTGTCAAAGCTAGCGTTCTAAAACTTGAAACATCTTTCTCATATTCACAGCACTAGCACTGATAGAACAAGAATAATCTTGTGTAAAGCAAATTCTCCAGGCAATTATAATGTATTAAGCTTTTACTAAACCCATTTATAAATTCTTTAAAACAGGATTTTAAGCACAGATTTTCAAATCTCTGATCATATCAAAGAATAAATAATTTTTTGGCAATCATGGAGAGATTAGCTTTAAAAATATCTTATTTCAGGGTTTCTGCAACATTTTTAAATTTATTCCTAACACTTCCATAGTAACACCCTGTGTGAGTTTACACTAGATTCTTTTCAGGCTAGAAAAATCTTGGGAACAGAAAATATTCTGTGGTTTAGGAATATGAAAGAGTTTCACAGTGTTGGCTTTTAGTTCTTGGGTAACTAATAGCCTTTTACATATTAAATGCCTGGGCTCTCCCTGCCACCGTGGCTGCATGGATATGTCTCTAGACCTTGCACTCCGCTTCTCAAAAGGGCAGTGGGGGACTTCATTGACCAGGCAGGATTGAAGTGTTCCCCACTTTAATTAACATATGTCTTCAGAGTCTCCAAGTGCCCCAAAATTTTATTGACAAATCTGGCAATAAAATTTTAATGATGAAGGAAGAAAACTAATTTTTATTAATACTGTGTGCTGGACACTGTGTTACATATACTCAAATAGGTATTCCTTCTGATGTTTACAACTATAAGATAGCTGTAAATGCACCTTTTCAGGACAAGATGAGGCTCAGAAAGATTTGTAACTTCCCTCTACAGTTCATAATCTTAGAAAAGTATTCAGTCCTCTTTTATCTTACTCCAAAAACACATTTTTTCCCTATACAACCTTCTTTATACAGCCTCAGAAATTATGCAGAAGAGGTTGATAAACTCTTGCGTTGTTTTACTGAAAAGGATCGTAAATGACTACATTAAAGATTTAGGAAATTTCCTAACCAGTAGCCTTTTAAACATTAGCTGCTTGAGAAGGTTGTGGAGTCTCTTCTCTGAGGACCTTTGCAGCTTAAGCAAAAGATATTCTCCTTTCTGTTCTCATTGCTTAATAAGAGAAAGTCATGAGCTTTGAGGATTAAAAAAAAATTTAATGTTTATTACTTATTCTTTTTTTATTTTAATTTTTAATTTACATTCAAATTAGTTAGCATATAGTGCAACAATGATTTCAGGAGTGGATTCCTCAATGCCACCTACCCACTTAGCCCATCCCCCCTCCCACAACCCCTCTAGTAACCCTCTGTTTGTTCTCTACACTTAAGAGTCTCCCATGTTCTGTCCCCCTCCCTATCCCTATATTATCTTTGCTTCCCTTCCCTTATGTTCGTCTGTTCTGTGTATTAAAGTCCTCATATGAGTGAAGTCATATGATATTTGTCCTTCTCTGACAGACCAACTTTGCCTAGCATAATACCGTCTAGTTTCATCCACGTTGTTGCAAATGGCAAGATTTCATTCTTTTTGATTGCCGAGTAATACTCCATTGTACATATATACCACTCCTTCTGTATCCATTCCTCCACCGATGGACATTTGGGCTCTTTCCATACTTTCACTATTTTTGATAGTGCTGCTATAAACATTGGGGTGCATGTGCCCCTTGGAAACAGCATACCTGTATCACTTGGATAAATACCTAGTAGTGCCATTCTAGGTCATAGGGTAGTTCTATTTTTAATTTTTTTGAGGAACCTCCATACTGTTTTCCAGAGTGACTGCACCAGCTTGCATTCCCACCACTAATGCAAAAGAGATCCTCTTTCTTTGCAACCTCGCCAAAATCTGTTGTTGCCCAAGTTATTAATGTTAGCCATTCTGACAGGTGTGAGGTGGTATCTCATTGTGGTTTTGATTTGTATTTCCCTGATGATGAGTGATGTGGAGCATTTTTTCGTGTGTCTATTGGCCATCTGGATGTCTTCTTTGGAAAAGTGTCTATTCATGTCTTTTGCCCATTTCTTCACTGGATTATTATTATTATTATTATTATTATTATTTTGGGTGTTGTGATTGACAAGTTCTTTGTAGATTTTTGATACTAACCCTTTATCTGATATGTCATTTGCAAATAAATATCTTCTCCCATTCTGTAGGCTGCCTTTTAGTTTTGCTGATTGTTTCCGTCACTGTGCAGAAACTTCTTATTTTAATGAGGTCCCAATAGTTCATTTTTGCCTTTGTTTCCCTTGCCTCTGGAGACGTGTTGAGTAAGAAGTTGCTGCAGCCAAGATCAAAAAAGGTTTTGCCTGCTTTCTTCTTGAGGATTTTGATGGCTTCCTGTCTTTCATTGAGGTGTTTCATCCATTTTGAGTTTATTTTTGTGTATGGTGGAAGAAAGTGATGCAGGTTCATTCTTCATGTTGCTGTCCAGTTTTCGCAGCACAACTTGCTGAAGAGACTGTCTTTATTCCATTGAATATTCTTTCCTGTCAAAGATTAGTTGGCCATACATTTGTAGGTCCATGTCTGGGTTCTCTATTCTGTTCCATCTATCTGGATATCTGTTCTTGTGCCAGTACCATACTGTCTTGATGATTACAGCTTTGTAATACAGCTTGAAGTCTGGGATTGTGATGCATCCTGCTTTGGTTTTCTTTTTAAAGATAACTTTAGCTATTCTGGGTCTTATCTGGTTCCATACAAATTTTAGGATTATTTGTTCTACGTCTGTGAAGAATGCTGGTGTTATTTTGATAGGGATTGCATTGAATATGTAGATTGCTTTGGGTAGTATTGACATTTTAACAGTATTTGGTCTTCCTATTCAGGAGCATGGAATCTTTGTCCATTTTTTTGTGTCTTCTTCAATTTATTTCATAAGCTTTCTACAGTTTTCAGTGTATAGATTTTTCACCACTTTAGTTAGATTTATTTCTAGGTATTTTATGGTTTTTGGTGCAATTTTAAATGGGATCGATTCCTTGATTTGTCTTTATGTTGCTTCATTGTTGGTGTATAGGAATGCAACCAATTTCTGTGCATTGATTTTATATCCTGCAACTTTGCTGAATTCATGAATCAGTTCTAGCAGTTTTTTGGTGGAATCTTTTGGGTTTTCCATATAGTGTATCATGTCATCTGCGAAGAGTGAAAATTTGACCTCCTCCTGACCGATTTGGATGCCTTTTATTTCTTTGTGTTGTCTGATTTCAGAGGCTAAGACTTCCAATACTATGTTGAATAACTGGTGAGAGTGGACATCCCTGTCTTGTCCCTCAGGACCTTAGGGGGAAAGCTGTCAGTTTTTCCCCATTGAGGATGATATTAGCATTCGGTCTTTCATATATGGCTTTTATGATTTTGAGGTATGATCCTTCTATCCCTACTTTCTTAAGGGTTTTTATCAAGAAAGGATGCTGTATTTTGTCAAATGCTTTCTCTGCATCTATTGAGAGTATTATATATTTCTTGTCCTTTCTTTTATTGATGTGATGAATCACATTGATTGTTTTGTAGATATTGAACCAGCCCTGCATCCTAGGTATAAATCCCACTAGGTTGTGGTGAATTATTTTTTTAATGTTTAAAAATTTTAATAATTTTTTTAATGGATCTGGTTGGCTAATATCTTGTTGAGGGATTTTGCATCCATATTCATCAGGGAAATTGGTCTGTAGTTCTCCTTTTTAGTGGGGTCTCTGTCTGGTTTTGGAATCAAGGTAATGTTGGCTTCACAGAAAGAGTTTGGAAGTTTTCCTTCCATTTCTATTTTATGGAATAGCTTCACGAGAATGGGTGTTAACTCTTCCTTAAATGTTTGGTAGAATTACCCCGGAAAGCCATCTGGCCCTGGCTTCTTGTTTTTTGGGAGATTTTTGATTACTAATTTGATTTCCTTACTGGTTATGGGTCTGTTCAAATTTTCTATTTCTTCCTGTTTCAGTTTTGGTAGTGTATATGTTTTTAGGAATTTGTCCATTTCTTCCAGATTGCCCATTTTATTGGCATAGAATTGCTCATAATATTCTCTTATTATTATTTCTGCCATGTTGGTTGTGATCTCTCCTCTTTCATTCTTGATTTAATTATTTGAGTCCTTTCCTTTTTCTTTTTGATCAGACTGGCTTGTGTTTAATCAATTTTGTTAATTCTTTCAAAAAATCAGCTTCTGGTTTCATTGATCTGTTCTACTTTTTTTTTTTTTTTTGGTTTCAGTAGCATTAATTTCTGCTCTAATCTTCATTATTTCCTGTCTTCTGCTGGTTTGGGGTTTTATTTGCTGTTCTTTTTCCAGCTCTTTAAGGCATAAGGTTAGGTTGTGTATCTGAGGTCTTTCTTCCTTCTTTAGGAAGGCCTGGATTGCTATATACTTTCCTCTTATGACTGCCTTTGCTGCACCCCAGAGGTTTTGGGTTGTGGTGTTATCATTTTCACTGGCTTCCATGAACTTTTTAATTTCCTCTTTAACTCTTGGTTAACCCATTCATTCTTTAGTAGGATGTTAGTCACTAAGTTGTCTTTCCAAATTTTTTCATGTGGTTGATTTCGAGTTTCATAGCGTTGTGGTCTGAAAATATGCATGGTATGATCTCGATCTTTTTGTACTTGTTGAGGGCTGATTTGTGTCCCAGCATGTGATCTATTCTGCAGAACATTCCATGTGCACTGGAGAAGAATGTATATTCTGCTGCTTTAGGATGAGATGTTCTGAATATATCTGTTAAGTCCATCTGGTGCAGTGTGTCGTTCAAAGCCATTGTTTCCTTGTTGATTTTCTGTCTGTCTATTGCCGTAAATGGGGTGTTGAAGTCCCCTACTATTATGGTATTATTATAAATAGTTTCTGTTTGTGATTAATTGATTTATATATTTGGGTTCTCCCATGTTTGGAGCATAAATGTTTACTATTTTTAGATCTTCTTGGTGGATAGACCCCTTAATTCTGATATAATGCCCTTCTTCATCTCTTGTTACAGTCTTTATTTTAAAATCTAGATTGTCTGATATAAGTATGGCTACTCTGGCTTTCTTTTAGTGACCATTAGCATGACAGATGATTCTCCATTGCCTTACTTTCAATCTGAAGGTTTCTTTAGGTCTAAAGGGGGTCTCTTGTAAACAGCATATAGATGGATCTTGTTTTCTTATCTATTCTGTTACCCTGTGTCTTTTGATGGGATCATTTAGTCCATTGATGTTTAGAGTGAGTACTGAAAGATATGAATTTATTGCCATTGCGTTGCCTGTAGAGTTGAAGTGTCTGGTGGTGTTCTCCGACAGTTGTGAGGTGATATCTCATTGTGGTTTTCATTTGTATTTCCCTGATGATGAGTGATATTGAGCAGTTTTTCATGTGTCGGTTGGCCATCTGGATGTCTTCTTTGGAGAAGTGTCTATTTACATCTTTTTCCCATTTCTTCACTGGATTATTTGTTTTTTGGGTGTTGAGTTTGATAAGTTCTTTACAGACTTTGAATACCAACCCTTTATCTGATATGCTGTTTACAAATATGTTCTTCCGTTCGATCGGTTGCCTTTTAGTTTTGCTGATTGTTTCCTTCAGTGTGCAGAAGCTTTTTATTTTAATGAGCTCCCAATAGTTCATTTTTGCCTTTGTTTCCCTTGCCTCCGGAGACGTGTTGAGTAAGAAGTTGCTGCAGCCAAGATCAAAAAAGGTTTTGCCTGCTTTCTCCTCGAGGATTTTGATGGCTCCCTGTCTTACATTGAGGTCTTTCATCCATTTTGAGTTTATTTTTGTGTATGGTGGAAGGAAGTGGTCCAGGTTCATTCTTCTGCATGTCGCTGGTAGTTTTGTCAGCACCACTTGCTGAAGAAACTGTCTTTATTCCATTGAATATTCTTTCCTGCTTTGTCAAAGATTAGTTGGCCATATGTTTGTGGGTCCATTTCTGGGTTCTCTATTCTGTTCCATTGATCTGAGTGTCTGTTTTTGTGCCATGTTTATTATTTATTCTTGAGAGAGAAAGACAGAGCATGAGCAGGGGAGGGACAGAGAGACAGGGTGACACAGAATCCCGAGCAGGATCCAGGCTCGGAGCTTTCATCACAGAAACCAAAGTGGGGCTCAAACCCACAAACCGTGGGATCATGACCTGAGTCAAAGTCTGACATCTAACCAACTGAGCCACCCAGGTGCCCCGAGGATTTTTTTTTAAAGCAATGCTGTGTTATTCCACCCTTGTTCATAGCTTTCTCCTTTGCTTCTTGTTACAACAAGAATCTGCTTGTGAGAGAGCTGCTCTAGATGTGTAGACTACAATTTTGAGACTGTTTCTCTGTGCACACAGCAGATGTAGAGGGGCCATCTAGGCTTCCCCAGAACCATGCAGAACCTACCTGAGATCAGAATCATTCTTATTCTCAGTCACTAAAATATTATTTCCTCCTTTTTAATATACCATCTTGTATTCCCATTTCAATGTCACTGAAATCACAGTAGTTACCATGAGAGGCACCCTTTAAGTTTAGCTCATCTGACAATAGGACTTCTCAGCCAATAAGAGTACGTTGAAGTTAAGGTAAGTTAATTATGGTAGCAGATCTTCACTACAGTTTTGCCTGAACATAATGTATTAGTTCAGTCATGGTTGCTTCTCTTAAATGTAAATACTACACAAAAGCTGCTTTGAAGGTTGAAATTACATTAGGAAGTTTAATCAGCAGGTGTCGTATTTTAGGCCATTACCCTCTGATTAAATAGTAGTTGTCTGTGTTGTGACATGAAATTTATAACATTTTTGGCAAAATTGGAAACATATTGAATGAGTTGAACAAATTTGATGAGTTGAAGGTGATTAGTAACTTCTCAGACAGGTCCACTGAAGTACTCAAATAACTCTGAGAATGAGAAACACTCCTCCCTAGGAGGTATAATACATTTTACAATGTTCTGAAATTCTGTGGCCTTCAGATTAGCAGTCTGTAATTTCCAGCCAGGCATTAAGTGATGTGCATTTGGTGTGGACTCTCATGTGCTAATTAATGCATTAGTGTCCTCTCTTTTGCCACCATCTGAAGGGATATCCCATTATGCTCTCATTAGCTCCAGTTCTGACTTCACGATATATTTTATGGAGCAAAGACTGTAGCAGCATAAAATTGCATTTTAATTTCAAAAATGTGTCGGCCTTACTTGGTATATATAAATTATATTATTGTAAATAGTAAAAAGTGTATATCTGTAATATTTTAAAAATATCAAATTAATTTGCCTTCACCCCCGCTGTTTAATTAATAGTCAAATAGTTGATAGTGGCCATGATAACCTTAAAGAGTTCCCTCCCCTCAGTTTGCCTAAACTTTGGACAGGTTTCTTTCTAACCTCCCTTTCATTGGAGCATTTACTTTGGAAAACTTCGACTTGTAAATTCTTTCTCTGCCCCTTTGAGATATAAATCTTCTACAATCCAGGAATGCCTTTCTCAAGGACCTGGGAGCAGTCCTTTGCACATGTGACCATTAGGAAAAATAGTGCCCCTGTCTTTCATTCTCTGTGGAAAGGTAGGAGCCTAACTCACTAAGTGCCAATCAGCAAGTACAGATGGCATAATCACATGTGACTCCTAATGTCCTCTAGTACTTTTTTGCTAGCTCACCCCACTGCTTCAAAACCCTCTGTCTTGCAGTGCCTGGGTGGCTCAGTTGATTAAGTATTGGACTTTGGCTCAGGTCATGATCTCATGAGTTGGAGTCCTGCCTTGGGCTCTGTGCTGACAGCTTAGAACGTGGATCCTGCTAAGGATTCTGTTTCCATCTCTCTCTGCCCCTCCCCTCCTCATGTTCTGTCCCTCTCTGTCTCAAAAATAAATAAAACATTAAAAAATTAAACATTTCTGCCTTTTGTTTCAATGGCGTTGCATTCATTCTCTTTCTATTATAATAGTCAGTTTCCTCTACTGCAATAATATCGAACAAAGTCTTCCTTGCTTTTTTAACTGGTCTGATGTAATTTTTCTCCTACCATGTATATACATATATATATATATATATATGTGTGTGTGTGTGTGTGTGTGTGTGTGTATCACAAAGCCCTTAGGGAGTGTCAGGCATATTTCTAAGAGCCTTCATATGTTAATTAAGTTAAACTTATGAAAACCCTATGAGATAGGCACCATGATCATTATCCCCACTTCATTTCATCACATTGAGGTGAAGAAATTTTCTCAGGGGAGAGTGGGAAGGCAACAAAGACTTATTTTGTCCCTCACCTACTCTTAGCCCCTAGAGACAGTCAGTCCTAAAGGTCTAGTCATTCTTTTCTCTTTCAACTAATGCCGTCTATTAATTTTTTTGCAGATTCTGTCATTCCTTCACTTGGTCAATACATACGTATTGACTTACTCTGTGTACCAGGGTTGGGATAAGATACCAGATAAGACAGACATGTTTCCTTATCTCATAGAACTTATTAAGGACAAGGACAAGGACAAGTAAGCAGGCAATCTGAGTGCCTTTTGAGAAGGTGTAAGTGCAGTTCTGCAGCATGTAGTCTGGGTATCAACATATACTCAGTGAGTCTAGGGGATCCTTCCAGGGGAAGTGACCCCTGAGCTGAGAGAAGAAGGAGATGGGGCAAGTAAGTATTCTAAGCTGAGAAAATGTCATATTCAAAGAAAATATCACATTCATTGCCTAGAGGCAAGAGAAAATTGGGGATATAAAGGGAATTGAAACAATAATATATTACTAAAACAGATTACAGGTGCAGAGAACTGAGGATAGTGACAAAGGAGAGAGTAAAGGTGCCACAGTAAGTGAAGGTACTTTTATGACAGAAAATGTAAAGTCATAGTAGGAATTTGTGGCTTGAATATTGGAGCAATAGGGAGCGATTTCAACAATTTTTTGTGAGGAGATCAAGAGCATATTTGTAATGTTTGAAAACTCTGTGTAAGTATAGATAAGTGAAAATATATACGCATATAAATTATATATGTAGAATAAAATTATGCACACTGTTGTGTAATAGCTAAATTCTATCTTTGAGAAAAGAACTTTCAGAAAATTTAAAAAATCTATTTTAAATGAATCTCTTAAAATTTTGTTTTACACATTGGCTATATCTTTGCAAAGAATATTAGGCTTAAGATTACAAAGGCATCTTGCTAAATAATGCCTGGGAAATGTGCATCTAGTCACTGGCTCAGATCATTCCTAGTATATACAGTTGCCTATTACCTTTTGCAATCCAGGTAGTTAATGCTACAATTAACTCCAAGCCTGTGTGTCTATTTGTACAGTACTTTCTCAAAACAAGGGCTTTTGGCAAACAAAGTGTTCTGTTCATGTTAAAATAGGCCATAAAGTGAAACAGTACTGTTTTACATTTTGCTATAATTTTCCATTTGCTTCTAATTATCTTGCTATTGAATAAACACTTTTACAGTTTTTTTCATAGATACGGTACAGTTGCTTTGGATCTAGTCAGTTTAAATAATTTTGTGTATCACAGAATGTCTCAAAACATCTTTAACATTCTAAATGGTTTCCATTTGGCTACATCCCAACTAGAGCTGAAGTGGAAAAAAAAAAAAACAGGGGGTGTGAAGTTATAATATCCTTTTGTTTGTATTTTATTAGATTGCAGTTTGCCTAATCCTCTTTATACTAGTTTTCGTTTGATGTAAATGAAATTGGCTGAGTGACACAGCGCTGAACGGAAGGGTTAGGAATGAAAGCTCTGATGCCAAATCAACTATAATATTTTTAATCAGAGTTAATTGATGCCAGCTGTGTGGTCTGTGTGCGATTTTGCATTTATGGGTGAAGAAAGGTGTGGTTGCTGTTATTTCAATTTAGAAGCTGGAAGTCCTTGCCAGTTATTATGAATCTATGGATAGGGGCATGCTTGATGTTTATTGCACAGAGAAAAGACTTCAGTGGTTCAAGTGGTACAGTGTAATTTGGATTATTAGCATGAGACATTTTGTTTCTTTCATAATTGCATGGGAGCAAATAACAGACCTGCTATATAGTTTTATGACTGACTTTAGGAAAATATAATAGGTCTCTTTGATGATGTTATTTATTAATGTGTTGCAACATCAGATCTAAACCATTCTGAAAAGTCCAAATCTGTAATTACCTCTTCATTAATTTTTTTTCTGAAGATTAACTAGTATACTTATAATTTAACTCATTCCAATTTAAATTGGCATTAATTGGGGCTGACCACAAAATAGTACTTTAAAACTCAGACACACACATCCAGTACACTCACATGTATACATACAGTGTACTCATGCACTTAATACTCATTCACATGGACATACACACATATATTCACACCCAAGAGAATTCCAAAATCAGTTTAAATATATTATAATGGTTGTGAAAGTTGTTTGATGACATATTCAAAATAGATTTTTAACTGTTGGCTTTGATTTGCCTCACAGAAATGACAGTTCTAAATTTTCTCTTGTCTTTCACAAGAAAATGGGTCACACATCCTATAAGCATTATTATTTACATTGTATCGAGACTACTTTTATATGATAAATCCATATGTGAACTGATTTAAACATATTGTCTCATATAGACCACATGCTGCAACACTAATGGATTCGCCATTTAGTTGAACACCTACTTGAAACCTTTTGGCAAGTAATCATGTTTAAAAGGGGATATACTCATCTGAGGCTAATTAAATTAACCAAATCTGTACATAATTCTGATGGTTAGAATATATATTTTTAATATTGAGCCATAAGTCCTTGGACTTGTGGCTATTAAATGGTTCTACCTCTTTCATTTTTCTGCTTACAAACAAAAATGAAATATGCTTTTAGCACCTGAGAAGGTGGTGAAGAAATTAGTTCTCTATTGGGAGCATGAGACCAAACTTAGGTATTCAGGGGTTTCTCCTATTCCTTTCTAATTCCAATTTAGAGAGCAAATATCAGAAAAGATTGAGGCTATTTTGTGGGTATGTAAAGTATCACCCTTGATTATTTGAACTTAGCTTTCCACCAATATTTTTACCTTTCCAGCAATTACTTTTTTACAGTAAAATACACTAAAAAGAGTCTATTCATTAAAAAATTAGGTTAGAAGTTCATGAAAATAAAGACATGATTTTTTTCTCTAGCCATCCTCCCACAAAAAAACAAAAACCAACAAACAGAACAACAACAAAAACCTGTCTGGTACTTATTCATTTTCAGAGAGACTTAAATTAACTAGTTGTTAAAGTCTGAAGATACTTTAGGTTACAAATGTTTCTGAAATGCCTGTTTAGTGTGCCCAAATTCAGAATGACACTTTCATATCTCTGTTCTAACCTTTTAACATATCTAGATAATTCCCTTTAAATATCATGTGTCTTCGATGTGATTATTTCATAAAATGATTATTATTCCCTAAGGAAAAGCTTATATGTACAATTATTTTTAATTGAAAATGTTACAGTATGGCAATTTCTACTGTAATACCAGATGGCCTTTTTTTTTCGGGTATGGAATTTTAAGATTAAAAGTAGCATAAAATATGAGAGTTTGTATCCAGGATTTGTGAGAACATTTAAATTTTCCCCTATTCACAGGTAGAGTGAATGAAGAGTTCCTTTCCAACCCATTCAATTTTTCCCTCATCTTAAATTTTTTGATATAAAGGAGATTTAGATATTTTCCAATTCAAATCATTCCACCAATAAATCTTTAACATAATGCAAATAAGAAATGTAACTCAGCTTTTCAGTGCAAAGATATTGCCTGTCAATTTGCATTAAAACATTTTTAGGGACTAATGTATATGATGAATTTGTTTTTGAAAAAATATTGATAGTGTTATTTTTATACTCTTTGTTATTCCAATTGGAAAGCAAAATACTGAAGTGGTTTATAGCAAATGTTAAATCTTATAGACAGATTCGTTTCCATTTCAAGGTAACCATAAAAAGAGAGAGAGAAGGAGTAGGGGAGGAGGGGGAGAGAATGTAGAAACTATGGATTGTCCTCTTCGTCCTCTTTTTAAATGAACTCATGATTTCATTGAACTTTGTCTCTTGTGTTATTGAAATGCTCTACATCTCAGGTAGATATACAATAAGCTTGGAGCAGGGGAAAAAAAGGCAGAACTTCCCCTCTTTTGATTCATTTTTAGAGGCTTGTTAAAGAAAAAAAATATTCTGACACATGATTAAAGGGTAAGGAAGGCAATTCAGGATGATCATTGTAGTAGAGAAGGACTGGTCTTTACTTTGAATACAGAAAATGAAAATTAGGGCTTTGTAGCTGAGAAGTAGGTTGGGGGTTGGGTGGGTGGAAAATTAGTAAGGGAAATACCAAGGGTAGGCTGGATTCTAGCTGAACTGATATATCAACACAATTCTACCTGAAGGCAGTCCAAGGAGATCAGATGTCAAGAGTGGGAGATTCTCTCTAAACTGACGAACTGATTTGTCATGATTCTTGTTAAAACTGGACTTTGCAGACCTGGCATGGAAAGGAGTGTTTGGTAGTCTTCCGTTGTGATGGCAATGTTGATAATCAATTTAAAACACTCTAGGAGGGGCCCCTGGGTGGCGCAGTCGGTTAAGCGTCCGACTTCAGCCAGGTCACGATCTCGCAGTCTGTGAGTTTGAGCCCCGCATCGGGCTCTGGGCTGATGGCTCGGAGTCTGGAGCCTGTTTCCGATTCTGTGTCTCCCTCTCTCTCTGCCCCTCTCCCGTTCATGCTCTGTCTCTCTCTGTCCCAAAAATAAATTTAAAAAAACGTTGAAAAAAAAATTAAAAAAAAAATAATAAAACACTCTAGGAAAACATGGGAAAAAAAAGTCTAGGGAAATATGAAACCATAGCTAAAAATAAACATTTTTTTCAGAAAAGTCTTATTGCCTTTTGCTACATCTCTTAATTGAAATGAAAGACATTTGCATTTAGTTCTATGATAAAAGAATATTGTGAGAGATTAAAGCTTTGATTTTCTTATTGATATATAAAAGGCAATATAAAAGGAAGATTGGTATATAAAAGGCAATCAACTGAATTTATTTAAGTGTAATTTTTTTCAAAAGCCTTAAAAAGTAGTCCAACTGGAAAATCAAGCATACTCATAACCTATCAGATTATTCCTCTGTATTTGAACAGAATGACTGTTGGTAACCTCCATCAAGTGTGAATTAATCATGCCTTCGATTACATTTCTATTACTATCTCTGCTGAAGGTTAAAGTGTTTTTTAAGTTTGTTGTTTAAAGAAACTATTTAGAATCCACGCTGACTACTGAATATCCAGGTGGAAAATGATGTATGAATCAAGCGTAATGTGAATGAGTACCTGATCCAAATTTATATGATATAAAGATTTAAATGAGATATATACATATATATACAAACATATGTATATATCTATATTTCAATGAAGACAGAAGCCACATAGTATGTTTTTTTTTCATAGCTGAAATGTATTTATCACATACTGTGCTATGCTAAGCCATTTATCCGTTTTCTTGACATTTTAAGTTTTTATTTATATTTCAGTAAGTTAACATACAGTGTTATATTAGTTTCATGTGTGCAATATAGTGATTTGGCAATTGCATACATAATCTCCTGCTCATCACAATAACTGCATTTAATCCCCATCACCTATTTCACTCAACCCCCACCCATCTTCTGTCTAGTAACCATCAGTTTGTTCTCTACGGTTAAGAACCAGTTTCTTGGTTTGCCTCTTGGTTTGCCTCTCTCCTTTTTCCCCCTTTGCTCATTTGTTTTGTTTCTGATTCCACATATGAGTGAAATCACATAGTATTTGTCTTTTTCTGACTGACTTATTTCAGTTAGCATAATACTCTCTAGTTTCATCCATTTTGTTACAAATGGCAAGATTTTATTTTTTATGGTTGAGTAATATTCTGTTACTTGATATATAGCTGTTTCCATAATTAGGCTATTATAGATAATGCTGCTATAAACCTCAGGTTGCATGTATCCCTTTGAATTAGTTTTATATATATATATACATATAATTTTTTTAATTACCGTCCAAGTTAGCATATACTGCTATAATTTCAGGAGTAGATTCCAGTGATTCATCCCCTGTGTATAACACCCAGTGATCATCCCAACAAGTATCATCCTTAATGCCCCTTATCCATATAACCCATCCCCCCACCTGCAACATCTCCAGCAATGCTCAGGTTGTTCTCTGTATTTGAGTCTCTTATGTTTTGTCCTCCTCCCTGTTTTTATGTTATTTTTGCTTCCCTTATCTTATGTTCCTCTGTTTTGTATCTTAAATTCCACATACGATTGAAGCCATATGATATTTCTCTTTCTCTGACTAATTTTGCTTAGTATAACACCTTCGAGTTTCATCCACGTAGTTGCAAATGGCTAGATTTTGTTCTTTTTGATTGCCGAGTAATACTCCATTGTATATATATACCACTTCTTCTTTATCCGTTCATCTGTTGATGGATATATGGGCTCTTTCTGTACTTTGGCTATTGTCAAAAGTGCCGCTTTAAACATTGGGGTGCATGTGCCCCTTCAGAGCAGCACACCTGTATCCCTTGGATAAATACCTAGAAGTGCAATTGCTGGGTCATAGGGTAGTTCTATTTTTAACTTTTTGATGAACCTCCATACTGTTTTCCAGAGTGGCTGCACCACTTTGTACTCCCACCAGCAGTGCAAAAGAAATCCTCTTTCTCCACATCCTTGCCAACATCTCTTGTTGCCTGAGTTGTTAATTTTAGACATTCTGACTGTTATAAGGGGGTATCTTATTGCGATTTTGATCTGTATTTCCCAATGATGAGTGATGTTGAGCATTTTTTCATGTGTCGGTTGACCATCTGGATGTCGTCTTTGGAGAAGTGTCTATTCATGTCTTTTGCCCATTTCTTCACTGTTTGTGAAGTCTTTGGGTTTGTGAAGTTTGTGAAGTTTTTGGGTCTTGAGTTTGATAAGTTCTTTATAGATTTTGGATACCAACCCTTTTCTGATCTGTCATTTGCAAATATCTTCTCCCATTCTGTAGGCTGCCTTTTCATTTTGCTGATTGTTTCGTTCACCATGCAGAAGCTTTTCATTTTGATGAGGTCCCAATAGTTCATTTTGCTTTTGTTTCCCTTGCCTCCGGAGACATGTTGAGTAAGAAGTTGCTGCAGCCGACGTCAAAGAGGTTTTTGCCTGCGTTCTCCTCTAGTATTTTGATGGCTTCCTGCCTCATCTTTAGGCCTTTCATCCATTTTGCGTTTATTTGTGAGTGTGGTGTAAGAAAGTGGTCCAGTATTCCCAACACCATTTGCTGAAGAGACTTTCTTTATTCCATTGGATATTCTTTCCTGTTTTGTCAAGGATTAGTTGGCCATACATTTGTTGGTCCATTTCTCAGTTGTCTATTCTGTTCCATTGATCTGAGTGTCTGTTTTTGTGCCACTACTATACTCTCTTGATTACAGCTTTGTAATACATCTTGAAGTCCAGAATTGTGATGCCTCCAGTTTCGGTTTTCTTTTTCAGGATTACTTTGCCTGTTCAAGGCCTTTTGTGGTTCCATACAAATTTTAGGATTATTTCTTCTAGCTCTGTGAAGATTCTGGTGTTATTTTGATAGGGATTGCATTGAATATATAGATTATTTTTGGTAGTATTGGCATTTTAACAATATTTGTTCTTCCAATGCATGAACATTGCATTGAACAATGCATTGAAATTTTTTTTTCATTTTTTTGTGTCTGTTTCAATTTCTTTCATAAGCTTTATATAGTTTTCAGTGTATAGATTTTTCATTTCTTTGGTTAGGTTTATTCCTAGTTATCTTATGGATTTTGGTGCAATTATAAATGGGATCAAGTCCTTGACTTCTCTTACTGTTGCTTCGTTATTGGTGTATAGAAATGCAACTGATTTCTGCGCATTGATTTTGTATATTGAGACTTTGCTGAATTCATGGATCAGTTGCACCAGTTTTATGGTGGAATATTTTGGGTTTTCCATATAGAGTATCATGTTGTCTGCGAAGAGTGAAACTTTCACTTCCTTCTGGCTGATTTGGATGCCTTTTATTCCTTTGTTTTGTGTGATTGCTGAGGCTAGGACTTCCAACACTATGCTGAATAGCAGTGGTGAGAGTGGACATCCCTGTCATGTTCCTGATTTTAAGGGGAGAGTTCTCAGGTTTTCCCCATTGAGGATGATATTAGTGATTGGTCTTTCATCATATATGGCTTTTATGATCTTGAGGTATGATCCTTCTGTCCCTACTTTCTTAAGGGTTTTTATCAAGAAAGGATGCTGTATTTTGTCACATGCTTTCTCTGCATCTATTGAGAGGATCATGTGGTTCTTGTCCTTTCTTTTTTTGATGTGATGTATCACATTGATTGTTTTGCAGATGTTGAACCAGCCCTACATCCCAGGTATAAATCCCACTTGGTTGTGGTGAATAATTCTTTAAATGTATTGTTGGATCCAGTTGGCTAGTATCTTGTTGAGGATTTTTGCATCCATTTTCACTAGAGAAATTGATCTGTAGTTCTCCTTTTCAGTGGGGTCTTTGGTTTTGGAGTCAAGGTAATGCTGGCTTCATAGAATGAGTTTGGCAGTTTTCCTTCCATGTCTATTTTTTAGAACAGTTTCCAAAGAATACAAGCTAACTCTTCTTTAAATATTTGGTAGAATTCCCTTGGAAAGCCATCCGGTTCTGGACTCTTGTTTTCTGGGAGATTTTTGATTGCTAATTTGATTTCTTTACTCGATATAGGTCTATTCAAATTATCTATTTCTTCTTGTTTCAGTTTTGGTAGCCTATATTTCCCTAGGAATTTGTCCATTTCTTCCAGATTGCCCAATTTATTGGCATATAATTGTTGATAATATTCTCTTATCATTGTTTGTATTTCTGCCATGTTGGTTGTGATTTCTCCTTTCTTTTTTGATTTTATTTATTTGGGCCATTTCCTTTTCCTTTTTCTTTTTGATCAGTCTGGCTAGGGATTTATCAATTTTGTTAATTCTTTCAAAAAACCAGGTCTTGTTTTCATGTATCTCTTCTGTTTTTTATTTTTATTTTTTGATAGCATTGATTTCTGCTCTAATCTTAATTATTTCTCATCTTCCTGTGGTTCTGAGTTTTATTTGCTGTTGTTTTTCCAGCTCTTTAAGGTGTAAGATTAGGTTGTGTATCTGAGACCTTTCTTCTTCTTTAGGACGGCTTGGATTTCTCTGTACATCCCTCTTATGACCACCTTTGCTGTGTCCCTGAGGTTTTGGGCTGTGGTGTTATCATTTTCATTGGCTTCCATGTTCTTTTTAATTTCCTCTTTAACTTCTTGGTTAGCGCATTCATTCTTTAGTAGGATGTTATTTAGTCACTAAGTATTTGTTGCCTTTCCAAATTTTTTCTTGTGGTTGATTTTGAGTTTCATAGCATTGTCATCTGAAAATATCCATGGTATGATCTCGATCTTTTTGTACTTGTTGAGGGCTGATTTGTGTCCCAGCATGTGAGCTATTCTGGAGAAAATTCCATGTGCACTGGAGAAGAATGTATATTCTGCTGCTTTAGGATGAAATGTTCTGAATATATCTGTTAAGTCCATCTGGTGCTGTGTGTCATTCAAAGCCATTGTTTCCTTGTTGATTTTCTGTCTGTCCGTTGCTGTAAGTGGGGTGTTGGAAGTCCCCTACTATTATGGTATTATTGTAAATAGTTTCTGTTTGTAATTAATTGATTTATATATTTGGGTTCTCCCTTGTTTGGAGCATAAATGTTTACTATTTTTAGATCTTCTTGGTGGATAGACCCCTTAATTCTGATATAATGCCCTTCTTCATCTCTTGTTACAGTCTTTATTTTAAAATCTAGATTGTCTGATATAAGTATGGCTACTCTGGCTTTCTTTTAGTGACCACTAGCCTGATAGATGGTTCTCCATCTCCTTTTTTTCAATCTGAAGGTGACTTTAGGTCTACAGTGGGTCTCTTGAAAACAGCATATAGATGGATCTTCTTTTTTTATCCATTCTGCTACCCTGTGTCTTTTGATAGGATCATTTAGTCCATTGATGTTTAGAGTGAGTACTAAAAGATATGAATTTATTGCCATTGCATTGCCTGTAGAGTTGAAGTGTCT
Source organism: Neofelis nebulosa (assembly GCF_028018385.1). Classification (NCBI taxonomy): domain Eukaryota; kingdom Metazoa; phylum Chordata; class Mammalia; order Carnivora; family Felidae; genus Neofelis; species Neofelis nebulosa. The sequence continues at coordinate 206,942,771 of NC_080782.1, read as the reverse complement.
GGTGGTGTTCTCTGCTGCTTTCTAGTCTTTGTTGCTTTTGGTCTTTTTTGTTATGTTTCTTTTCTCCCCTCTGAGAATCCCCCTTAAAATTTCTTGCAGGGCTGGTTTAGTGGTCACAAACTTCTTTAGTTTTTGTTTATCTGGGAAACTTTTTACCTCTCTTATTTTGAATGACAGCCTTGCTGGATAAAGAATTCTTGGCTTCATATTTTTCTGATTCAGCATATTGAATATATCCTGCCACTCCTTTCTGGCCTGACAAGTTTCTGTGGATAGGACTGCTGTAGTCCTGATCTGTCTTCCATTGTGGGTTGAGGACTTTTTTTCCATTGCTGCTTTCATGATTCTTTCCTTGTCTGTGTATTTTGTGAATTTGTGATCAACCTTGTTGATGGTCGGTTTTTGTTGAATCTCATGGGAGTTCTCTGTGCTTCCTGGATTTTGATGTAAACCTTCTACCCCTTTTCCTCTCTCTTCACCTTCTGGCAGCCCTATGATTCAGATGTTATCCCTTTTTAATGAATCACTGAGTTCTCTAATTCTTATATTGTGCTCTTGTGCCTTAGTTAGCCTCTTTGTTTTCTGCTTCATTATTCTCCATAAGTTTGTCTTCTATATTGCTCATTTGCTGCTCTGTTTCATGTATCCTTGCCGCCATGGCATCCATTCATGATTGTAATTCAGTTATAGCATTTTTAATTTTGTTCTGACTAGCTTTTACTTCTTTTATCTCCACAGAAAGGGATTCTATGCTTTTTTCAACTCCAGCTAGTATTCTTATTATTGTGATTCTAAATTCTGGTTCAGACATCTTGCTTGTATCTGTGTTGATTAAATTCCTGGCTGTCATTTCTTCCTGTTCTTTCTTTTGGAGTGAATTTCTTCATCATTCAGGAGGAAGAAAAATAATAACATAAATAAAATTTAAAAATTAGAAACAACACCAAAAAATCAAATAAAGAATGTTATGTCCTAGCTAAGTTTTGGTCTGGTTGTTGAAAGAAGCTTGATAGACTAGAGAAAAATGGAAAAGAAAAGAAAAGAAAAAAAGGAAAAAAAAGTAGGAAACGTTTCAAAATTAATAAAAAATGATTAACATAAAATAGAATAAAAGGAAATGAAAGTAAAATAAAATAAAAAATTTACAAAAAAATAAAAAATACACTAGGAAAACAGGAAAAATATTTTTTTATAAAAATGGAAAATATAAATGTTTTTTTTCTATCTGTATTCAAGAATAAGAAAAGGGGGGCGCCTGGGTGGCGCAGTCGGTTAAGCGTCCGACTTCAGCCAGGTCACGATCTCGCGGTCTGTGAGTTCGAGCCCCGCGTCAGGCTCTGGGCTGATGGCTCGGAGCCTGGAGCCTGTTTCCGATTCTGTGTCTCCCTCTCTCTCTGCCCCTCCCCCGTTCATGCTCTGTCTCTCTCTGTCCCAAAAATAAATAAAAAATGTTGAAAAAAAAATTAAAAAAAAAAAAAGAATAAGAAAAGGAAAAGGAAAAAATTGAATAGATGAACCACCAAAAAGAATGAAATATTATTGAAATTACATCCAGTTTCCCCTAGAAATCAAACTATGAAGAACTTTATAATCTGTAAACTAAAGCAGGAGAAGAGACTTGTGGTGTTCCTCTAGAGCATAGTTGACACAGTTGGATGGGGCTTGATGTAACAGCTCCATTCTCCACTAGATGGTGCTATTTAGCTTACTGGGGTGGATCATTGTGGTGCATGTATGGTTGTAGGTGCATGTGCAGGAGAGGTGAAAATGGCATCACCCAGCTACCCATTCTGTAGTATCAGAACCTTGTGCTCTTACCAACTAGCAATCAAGCATCCCTCCCTTGGTCTGGTTTCTGTCCACTTCTTGCTGTCCATGAGCAAGCCATCAGCGTGCCAGGCAGCCCCTCTCTCCTGAGTTTTATCTCAGATGGGGCTGTTTCCAAACCCCTCCTCATTTCTGAGAGCCCTGAAGCTATCACCCGCTCTGACCCTTTCAGGGAAGGTCTTGCCTAGCAATGGCCGGGTGCCAGCCTGCCCCCAGGAACTTTTGCATGACTGCGCTGCTGCAGATGCCAGAGACTAAGGCCGGGTGCCAGTCTGCCCCAGAAAAAATTTGTGCGATTGTGCAACAGCAGCAGTAGCAGCATTTCAGGGATAATGGTAAATTACAACACACATCTGGTGCCAGGCTTCACCACCCTCTAATGTCCTTGTTCCAATACCAGCAAACATGGCTGTTCTCCAGGGTCAACTGGGACCTTTGCCTGTGGGGAGGCTGCATAGCAACTACCAAATGTTCTCTCAGCAGGTGTACCACTTCTCCCCATGGACCCCTCACACTTCACTGCCTGCTCCTGGGGTTTCGCCCTTCCCACCAGAGCTCTGCCAATTATCGAGTTGCAGAGTTTTAGACACTTGCACTCCCCTATTTATAGAGTTCTAATGGTATTTAAGCCCTCTCTTTTTTCCGTTTTCCTTTCTCCCTGTCTTATTCAGTTCTTTATGGGTGTTTCCACTCTTTCACTTTCTCTCTAGCTGCTTTTGGGGGGAGTGCTTTTCCTATAATCTCTCCCCATCTCTGTCCTCTCTCCACAAGCAAAAACAGCTCCCTACCCTCTGCAGCTCCTTTCCTCCCCAGTTCACCTCTCCATGCCACATACCTGCAGAGTTCTGTGGCTCAAGTTAATGTAGATTGTGGTGTTAATCCTCAGATCAATTTTGTAGGTGTGCAAGATGGTTTAGTTTTTATCTAGCTGCATTTCAGGGGTATGAGAAGCAGAAAATTCCATGTTGTCTGCCATCTTGGCCCCTCCTGAATTAGTATTTTTGTATCCTTTGGGTAAATACCTAGTACTGTGATTGCTGGATCTTAGGATAATTCTATTCTTGATTTTTTGAGGAATCTACATTTTGATTCCCTCTTGTACATATTGATGTACATCTTTGCATTCCCATGAATAGTGCAAGATGGTTTCCCTTTCCCCACAACCTGCCCTATACCTATTGTTTCCTGTGTTGTTAATTTTAGCCATTTTGACAGGTATGAGGATATTTCATTGTAGTTTTGATTTGTATTTCCCTGATGATAAATGATGTTGAACATCTTTTCATATGTCTCATGGCCACCTGCATGTCTTCTTTGAAAACAAATGTCTATTTAGATCTTCTGCCTATTTTTAATTGGATTATTTGTAGTTTGGGTGTTGAGTTTGATATATTCTTTCTATATTTTGGACACTAACTCTTTATCAGATATGTCACTTGTAAATATCTTCTCCCATTCCATAGGTTGCTGTTTAGTTTTATTGACTATTTCCTTCACTCTTCGGAAAGCTTTTTATTTTGACGTAGTCCCAATAATTTGTTTTTGATTTTATTTCCCTTGCCTCAGAAGACATTTCTAGAAAGAAGCTGCTACAGCCAATGTCAGAGACCTTATTGCCTGTGCTCCCATCTGGGGTTTGTATGGTCTCAGGGCTCACATTTAGGTCTTTAACCCATTTTGAATTTATTTTTGCATATGGTGTAAGGAAGTGGTCCAATTTTGTTGTTTTGCATATGTCTGTCCAATTTTCCCAACAGTGTTGAAAACACTGTCTTTTTCCCATTGGATATTCTTTCCTGCTTTGTTGAAGATTACTTGACCATATAATTGTGGGTTCATTTCTGGGCTTTGTTCTGTGTTCCATTGATTTATGGGTCTCTTTTTGTGCCAGTACCATACTGTTTTGATTACTACAACTTTGTAATATAACTTCAAGCCTGGAATTGTGATGCCTCCAGCTTTGTTTTTATTTTTCAACATTGTTGTGGCTACTCACAGTCTTTGGTGTTTCCATATAAATTTTAGAATTGATTATTCTAGCTCTGTGAAAAGTGCTGGTGCTATTTTCATAGGGATTGCATTAAATGTGTACATTGCTTTGGGTAGATAGATATTTTAGCAATATTTGTTCTTCCAATTAATGTGCATGGTGTGTCTTTCCATTTCCTTTTGTCACCTTCAATTTCTTTCATCAGTGTTCTATATTTTTCAGAGTACAGGTCTTTTACCTCTTAGGTTAGCTTCATTCCTAAGTATCATATTGTTTTTGGTACACTTGTAAATGAGATCGATTCCTTAATTTCTACTGCCTCATTATTGGTGTATAGGAATGCAACAGATTTCTGTATGTTGATTTTGTATAATCCTGCAAATTTACTTTGTGTATCAGTTCTAGCACTATTTTGGTAGAGTCTTCTGGGTTTTCTATATAGAATGTCTTGTCATTTGCATTTAGGAAAAGTTTGACTTCTTCCTTGCCAGCTTGGATTCCTTTTATTTCTTTTTGTTGTATGATTACTGTTGCTAGGACTTCTAGTGCTATGTTGAATAAAAGTGTTGAGAGTGGGCATCCCTGTCTTGTTTTTTTTTTCCCCACTGAGGATGCTATTAGCTGTGAGTTTTTAGTATATGGTCTTTATTATGTTGAAGTATATTCTCTTTAAAGCTACTTTGTTGAGGGATTTTTTTCTATCACGAATGGATGTTGTACTCTGTCAAATTCTTTTTTAGCATCTATTGAAATGATATGGTTCTTACCTTTCTTTTATTAATATGGTATATCACATTGATTTGTGAATACTGAACCAGTAATAAAGCCCACTTGATCATAGTGAATGATCTTTTTTAAATATATTGTTGGATTTGGTTTGCTCATATCTTATTCAGAATTTTTGCATCTGTGTTCATCAGAGATATTGGCCTATAGTTGTCTTTTATAGTAGAATCTTTATCTGGTTTTGGTATTAAGGTAATTCTGGCCTCATAGAATGAATTTGGAAGTTTTTATTCCTTTTTTATTTTTTGGAATAGTTTGAGAAGAATGGCTATTAACACTGCTTTAAATGTTTGGTGTAATACACCTTTGAAGCCATATGGTCCTAGACTTTTGTTTGTTGGGAGATTTTTGATTACTAATATAATTTCTTTGCTGGTCTGTACAAGTTTTCTATTTCTCTCTATTTCAGTTTTGGTAGTTTATGTATCTCTAGAAATTTGTCCATTTCTTCCATGTTGTCCATTTTGTTGGTATATAGGGTTTCACAATATTCTCTCTTTTTTAAATAATTTTTTAAGTTTTTTTTAAATTTAGTTTGAGAGAGAAAGAGAGGAAGAGCGAGCACATGATCAGGCTAGGGGCAGAGAGAGAGAGGGACAGAGAGAATCCCAAGCAGGCTCTGCACTGTTCATACAGAGCCTGATGCAGGGCTTGATTTCATGAAACTGAGCCGAAATCAAGAATTGGACAATTAACCAACTGAGCCACCCAGTCGCTCCCACAGTATTCTCTTATAATTTTATGCCTGTGGTTTTGGTTGTTTTTTCTCCTCTCTCATTTATAATTTTATTTATTTGTTTTCTTTCTCTTTTCTTTTTGATAAATCTGGCTAGAGGTTTATCAATTTTATTAATGTTTTCAAGGAACAAACTCCTAGTTTCATTGATCTGTGTAATTATTTTTTTAGTTTCTATTTTGTTTATTTCTTCTCTAATCTTTATTGTTTCCTTCCTTCTGCTGGCTTTAGGCTTTGCTTGTTGTTCTTATTCTAGCTCCTTTAGGTGTAAGGTTGGGTTGTTTATTGGAGATATTTCTTGCTTCTTGAGGTAGTCCTGTGTTGCCATATACCTCCCTTTTATGGCCGCTTTTTTTTGTATCCCTAAGGGTTTAGACCATTGTGTTTTTGTTTTCAATTGTTTGCATATTTTTAAAAATTTCTTCTCTGATTTCCTGGTTGAGCCATTCATTGTTTGGTAGCTTGTTGTTTAACCTCCATTTGTTTGTAGTTTTTCCATATTTTTTCTTGTGGATGGCTTCTAACATTGTGGTCAGAAAAAGTACATGGCATGACTTCAATCTTTTCATTTGTTGAGGTCTATTTTGTGACCTAATATGTGATCTATTCTGGAGAATATTCCATGTGCACTTGAAAAGAATGTGTATTCTGCTGTTTTAGGATGGAATGTTCTGAGTATATTTGTTAGGTCCATTAGGTTCAGTGTGTCATTCAAAGCCATTGTTTCCGGGGGGCCTGGGTGGCTCAGTCGGTTAAACATCTGACTTCGGCTCAGGTCATGATCTCACGGTTGGTGGGTTCGAGCCCTGCTTCGGGCTCTGTGCTGTCAGCTCAGAGCCTGGAGCCTGCTTCGGATTCTGTGTCTTCTCTTCTCTCTGTCCCTCCCCTGTTCATGCTCTGTCTCTCTCTGTCTCTCAATAATAAATAAACGTTAAAAAAATTTTAAAAAGGCCATTGTTTCCTTGCTTATTTTCTATTTAGATGATCTGTCCGTTGATGTTAATAGGGTGTTAGGTCCCCTATTGTATTATTATTATTAGTCGTTTCCTTTATGTTTGTTATTTTTGTTTGTTTCAAGTTTTCATTTAAATTCCAGTTATTTAATATATAGTATAATGTTAGTTTCAGAAGTAGAATTTAGAGATTCATCACTTATGTATAACACCCAGTGCTTATCACAAATGCCCTCCTTAATACCTATCACCTTCTTAACCCATGCTCCTGTCCCCTCCCTTCCAGCAACCCTCACTTTGTTCTTTATAGTTAAGACCCTGTTTTATGGTTTGCCTCTCCCCCCCACCCCATGTTCATCTATTTTGTTCCTTAAATTTTACATATGAGTGAAATCATATTTGTCTTTCTCTGACTGACTTCTTTCATCTAACATAATACTCTCTAGCTCCATCCATGTAGTTAAAAATGGCAAGATTTCATTCTTTATGGAATGCTACCTCTTCTTTACCCATTTGTGAGCTGACGGACATTCGGGCTCTTTCCATAAGTTGGCTATTGTTGATACTGGTTTTGTAAACATTGGGGTGCACGTGTTCCTTTGAATCAGTATTTTCGTATCTTTTGGGTAAATACCTAGTAATGCAATTGCTGGATCATAGGGTATTTCTATTTTTAACAGTTTGAGGAACCTCCATACTGTTATCCAGACTGGCTGCATCACTTTGTGTTTCTACCAACAATGTAAGTGGGTTCTCCTTTGCTGCATCCTTGCCAACATCTGTTGTTTCCTGTGTAGTTAATTTTAGCCATTCTGAGAGGTGTGAGGCAATCTCTCATTGTCCTTTATTTCATTATTAATTGTTTTATATAGTTTCATGCTTTCATGTTGGGTGCATAAATACTTACAGTTGTTATATTTTCTTACTAGATTGTTCTCTTTATTATTATATATTGCCCTTCTTTGTCTCTTGTTACAGTCTTTGTTTTAAGGTCTAGTTTGTCTGATGTAAGTATTGCTACTCCAGTTGTCTTCTGACATTCATTTACGTGATAAATGTTTCTCCATCCCCTAACTTTCAATCTGCAGATATCTTTAAGTCTAAAATGAATCCCTCATAGGCACCATAGAGATGGGTCTTATTTTTTTTTCCTTTTTTTTTAAATCCTTTCTGAAACATTATGTCTTTTGACTAGAGTATTTAGTCTATTTTCTTTCAAAGTAATTATTGATAGGGGCACCTGGGTGGCTCAGTCAGTTAATCATCCAACTTTGGCTCAGGTCATGATCTCATGGTTCATGAGTTCAAGCCCCATGTTGGGCTTGACACCTCAGAGCTGACACCTCAGCTGACCTTTGCTGACCTTTGCTTTGGTGTCACCTTTGCTGACACCTCAGAGCCTGGTGCCTGCTTCAGATTCTGTGTCTCCCTCTCTCTCTGCCCCTCCTCTGTTTGCACTCTGTCTCTCTCTCTCTCCCTCAAAAAAAATAGACATTTAGAAAAATTTAAAAAGTAATTCTTCATAGATATATATTTATTGACATTTATTATTTGTTGTTGTTTCTGGAGATATTCTCTGATTTTTTCTTGTCTTTTATGTTTTGTTGATTTTCTTTAGTGATACTTTTGGATTTCTTTCTCTTCATTCTTTGTATGTTTATTAGTGGTTTTTGATATATGGTTTCCATTAGATTTGTATATACTCTCTTTTGCAGATATCAGTCTATATTAAGTTGATGGTCATTCAAGTTTGAACCAATTCTTTTCTACTCTTCTCCCCACGTTTTAGGTATATGTTGTTATATTTTGTAACTTTGTGTGTGTGTGTGAGCTCCTTGACTGATTTTTATAGAAATATTCATTTTTACTACTTTTGTACTTTCTTCCTTTATACTTTCTCTTTTGATCTCTCCTTTCTACTCAAAGAGTCCCTTCAGTATTTCTTGTTGGGTTGGTTTAGTGATCACAAATATTAAAGGTTATTGCTTTTTGTTTGGGAAACTCTTTATCTCTCCTTCTATTCTCAGTGATAGCCTTGCTGGATAGCTTACACTTCACTGTGTGTTTTTTCCCTTTCAACACTGAATATATCATGACACTCCCTTTTGGCTTGCCAAGTTTCTATTGGGAAATCTCCAGCTAGCCTTATGGGTTTTCCTTTGTAAGTTAATGACTTCTTTTTTCTTGCTGTTTGTTAAGATTTTTTCCCTTTATCATTATATTTTGCATATTTAATTATGGTATGTCTTGATATTGGCCTGCTTTTGTTGATTTTGCTGGGAGTTCTCTGTGCCTCCTGGATTTGGATGTCTCCTTCCTTCCCCATATTGGGGAAATTTTCAGCATTATTTCTTCACTTAAAATTTTCGGCCCCTTTTCTCTTTCTTCTTCTTATAATATGAATGTTAATACATTTGATGGAGTCACTGAGTGCCCCAAGTTTATTCTCATTTTCCATAGTTCTTTTTTCAGCTTCATTACTTTCCACTACCTTGTCTTCTATGTCATTAATTAGGTCCTCAGTTTATTCCAGCCTGCTGTTCATTGCATCAAGCCTGTTTCTAATCTCATTCATTGTAATCTTCATCTCTGATTGATTCTTTTTTAACTCTTTTGTTCCCTTTGTTATATATAGTAAGAGTCTCACTGATATCTTCTATTCTTTTCACAAGCCCAGTGAGTATCTTTATGACCATTGCTTTAAATGCTCCATCAGGCATGTTACTTATATCTCTTTTGCTTAGATCTCTGCCCATGGCCTTTTTCTTTCATTTGGAATAAATTCCTCTGTTCTCCACATTTCTCTAAGTCTTTGCCTTCTTCTCTGTGTTAGAAAAGCCAGTTATATCTCCTGCTTCTGTAAGTAATAGCCTTATGAAGAAGAGGTCATGTAGTGCTCAGGGCCTGGCACTTCAGGTAGTGTCTCTGGTATGTGCTGTGTGTGCCCTGCTTTTGTGTTCTGGCTGCTTTATCCTTTAGGCCAGTCATCTGCAGAGATTCTCCTTGCCTGCTGTGGGCAGTGTTTTGCCCTTGGCCAGAGTGTGGCAAGTTTTAACCAGATGTACTCTGGTCTGCTTGTGAACTGAGACCTGTCACCACCTCCATTGGAACTGATGCCCTGCAGAACTCTGGTCAGGAGATGTGGTATGGACAGGCTTTTGTGCCGGTCTTCTGGAGGAGCAGCCTGCCACACTGGGACCAAAGCAGGCATGACTGAGAAGAGCAGTTCCACTGGAGTGCAGGTGGATGGTGCTTGGTGTAGGTAAGTTATGCAGCCAGTCTTGGCGTTGCACTGCTTCTTACAGGTGGCTGAGTTTATGCTGAGGAGTAGGGAAAGAAAATGACACTGGCCAGCTCTTTTGTTCCTGGAGAGGTGTCTCTGTGAATGCTTCCTCTCAGGGTTGTGCTCCAAAAACAGCAAATAGTCTCCCTGCTGTGTGCCCCAAACACTCTTCAAAACACTGTTTCCATACTGTGTGACCCTGGGTTGTATGCCTATCTTGTCTCCAAGAGCAGTGACATGCCCTCTGGGCTCTATCCCAGCCAAGCCTGCTGACCTTGAAGATGCCAGGCTTTAAGCCCAATGGTTGTAAGAACTCATGAAATTCAGCCAATTTTGTTTTCCAAGCCAGTTGTTTGGAAAAGTGTTCTCCTTGTACATTCCTCTCTGTGCTCCTCTCTCTTGCCCTTTTCCATGACCACAGCTCCCTCCTCTCCGTAGCACCCATGATCCATTACTCCCACATCTCTGCTCTTCCTACCTTCTTTGATGTGGTCTCCTCTCTCACTTGAGTTGTGGAGTTTGTTCTGTCAATCTTCAGGTCAATTTCTGAGGTATTTAGGATGATTTGATTGTTATCTAGTTATATTCATAGGACAAGGCAAGTCCTCTTAGTCTACTGCCATCTGCCTCTGTAACCATGGTATTTACATAAAGAAAATTACTGACTCAAGAAATATATACAGATAAGAGAACCGAAGAGAAGATACTTTGCCTTAATTTCTTAATATTGACTCTTTCTGTGTCAGTAATTTGTAATTTTCTTTATTTAATTATTGTGTTACTTTTTTTCCATTAAGTTGGAAAATCTAGAGCCAACTAGAAAATGTTTTTTTAAAGATAGAGCATATATTTTTTTAAGAAAACAGTGAATCTGTTTTAATCAAGGCACATTTTTTTGCCATAATGATAATAGCAATATTTATTAAACTATATACTAAACAATGTGCCAAACATTTTGTAACTGTTAATATTTGTAATCCTATCAGCAACTCTCAGAGTTGGGCACTATTTGCATTTCAACAGTTTACACAGAATAAATAAATGACTTTCCCCAAAGGTTACACATGTGGTAAGTTAGCACAGATAGTATCCAGTCATTCATTCCTTCTCTGTCTGTCAGAATTAAACCACAGAAGTAGGACCAGTATGGGGAATTTCTTTTCCCTTTGAACAATCCCAGCCCTGAATTTTAGGGCTTTCAACTGATTGTCCAGGATAAGCTCTCTTACTTAAAGTCAATTGATTAGGCTTTAATTACATCTGCAAAATAACTTCACAGCAGCCATTGATTTGTGTTTTTTTTTTTGTAATTTATAGAGATTATAGATTACCCATGTTGACACCTTAAAAAACACCATCATGCATTCATTCATTATTTCACCAATTTATTGAGTACCTATTATATACTTGGCATTATACTACATTTTGAGTACAGAATGGTGAACCAACAAACTGTCCCTGCTCCTGGGAATTTACTAAAGGGGAATGAAAGCAATAAATAATCCCTATAGGAAGTATATATAAAATAATTGATTAGTACTATGAAATAAAAATCTGTATTTCCACCCAGCCACCCAGCCACCCAGTCACCCCCCCCACACACACACACACAAAGAAAAAACAATAAAAGTTCCTAATTTATATTGGGAGTCATCTTAGGGATTTGATTATTTTAAGGTAAGATCTAAAGGAAGAATGATATTAGCAAGCAAAAACATCAAGGAAGAGTTTCATGCAGAAGAGCAAGGAAAGAGCCTGTGAGATTGTGAAAAACTGAAAGAAGCCTGGAAAGGGGCAATTAGCATAGAGACTTGAGGGCTGTATTAAAGGTAATGGATTTTTTTCTCCCTGCCGCCCCCAACTCCTACCCCGGTGTTTTGTGAAGTCACTAAAGGTTCTCTGTAGGGTGGTATGAGTTTGTCAGTGTTTTAAATTGATTACCCTAGTGCCATATGGGAAATGACCTAGAAAAGAGCAACAGTGGAAATGAGGAGAATGATTAGGAGGGTATGTATTACAGTGGTTCAGGTGAAAGATGCTGGGCCAAGGGCTTGTCTTACTGTGTTAGGAGAAAAGTGGATAGATTCCAAGTTTGTTTTAGAAGTAGAGCTAGCAATACTTGATAAACTAAATATGGCATGTAAAAGAAAGGGAAGTTATCAAAGATGATTAGCAGGTTTCTGTCTTCAGATGGGGAAGACATGCACCTGTGTCTCTGTTTTTAAAGAGCTCTGTAGCAACAACTTCAGGGTATCTCACACCCATCATTTTCAAGCATGAGGTTTCTACTCACCTGGAGGTGCACATTACAGTCACTTATAGAATCTTTTCTAATTAATCAGCTATCAGAAGCTTTGACATCTCCTCAAAATGGGCATGTATCCCACCCCCTTGAGATTCAGTGCCATAGTGAGCCTCTGGTTTTCATGCATTGGAAGTTTCCCAGATGTGGAGGGACCGGAAAATCTTATTTAGAAACTGTGAACTAAATAATTCAGTATGAAAATGGCAACAGGGATTGTGACAGAAGTCAGTGACTCTGAGGACAGAGGAAAGACTTCACATTATGTAGTAGTTTGGTGGCATATGATTCTCATAAGTAGATATGGCCATATTGCATTAAACACCATGGTATAATCGACATTTAAAACTAGTATCTTGTAACTCACTTCCATGACATCAGCTATGCCATTTGAGGACTATTTCCTAGCTTTTTTTTATTTTGAGTCCATTCTATCCATTATAAACCCACTTACATTCACCAGCTTGCAAGAAAAAAAAAGGCATATTTAGAATGTTCTCTCCATGCAATTTCTGCCCCTACTTCTAATATTTATTGAGTCCAGTTCTCCCCATGAACTCAAATGAACCCTCAATAAAATTCTTTGATATTTGGATATTTTGAAACGTATATTGATTATGCAAGTCTATTACTCAGAGAAGCACATAGTCTCTTTTTATTATAATGACAAGTAGAACAAACAAAACAAAGAGACTTTTTTTTCTTGTAACCAGAAAGTTCTCCTCTCTGAAAACCCAAACTTAATATAAAGTTCAATTTACATTATTGATTTTGGCCCAGTAACATTTGTACTTCTCAACTGTTCTGAGTCATTCTGACTCTTTTTGTAGAAATAACAGTGGGACAAGTCAATGCTTGTAACACCCATTACACCATAGCTCTGTAATAATATTATCACTGACGATGTTATAATGACTAGAGGCATTGAATCTTGGGTTATTTACTTAGGCCCAGCATTTTTGCCATAAAGCACACATTGCAATTTTCAGAACTTCTGGTTTTCTAGCTATTCATTCAATATAAGGACCCCTATTCTGGTTTGTTTTTAATCATGAGTAAAAATACACATATTCTCTTTTTTTTTTTTTTTTTTTTTTTGCTTTTAGTTATTCATTACTACTACTAACATGGTTTATCTTCTTGGTTGCCTGACTAGTTGTGATGTAAATCTCAGATATGGATACAACGAAATGCATTTGTATTCAATGGTAGCATCTTCCACACCAATGACCTGAGAAATTATTTTGTGGTCCTAAATCAATCTTAACTCAAGGAACAGGAAGACAATTTGCCAGTTCTTTTGCATTTCTTCCTTTTTCTTTTCTCTCTCTCTCTTTTTCTCTTTGCTTTTTATCTTGATCTACTGAATGTCATTGCCACCTTATTAGTTCTGGATAATCTCCCTCTTTCAACAACTGAAGAGCTGTAAGCACTAGTTAAATTGTCTTGTAATGACTGTTGCACAGCAGGGTCATTTATTGTGAGCCATTTGTAAAGAACACACAGCAAAATGGTCCAATCAATGTGTACAGATAGGGTCAGGCTAATACAGAAGTGTATTAAAATGGCAGATACCAATTTAGTTCACCCTTTGTGAAATGCTGAGTTATTTTCTTGCTACAAAGATCAAGATGGAACCTTTGAAGAATATTTCTTTCATTTCTCTTATTTTCTTCTATACCTTTAAGAAGAATATTTTGCAAACTTAAAAAATATTCTTCCGTCTATGTAGTCCACATATACTTTATGGAAAAAGGGAAACTATCCTTAAAACAACTGTAGAATGATTGAAATTTAATTGTTTGCTGGCCAAGATGATTAAATTACTAATAGATTTTTTTTTTTTTTGAGGAGAACATTTAGCTAAAGCTTGAGGCAATATCTTGTGTACCATAGGCACAGAACCGCAATTAATTACTCAGTAAAAGATAATTCTAATTGATCTATAAATGAAATGGGAGTTTAATTTTCAAAATTTAATTTAGCAGATATATGAGTTTAAACCATAATTTTACAGCACAAAATTAAACAACATTTTAGATTAGGAACCAAACTAATACTTGTGGGGTTTTTTGTCCAAGAACTAACACTTATACTGAGCTTCACTTACAAAACAGTAAACAACATTTACTGGAAAGCTACAGATACTCTTTTTTTCAAGTTGGAATAGGTAGGAAGCATGGAGAGAACTTGCATGCAAATAAACAGCATAGCTAGATATTTAAGGGGACAGTAATCGGCTACATAAGACATTTAGAACAAGAGGCAGGGTATGAATAGTAATATGACACCAATTGGATTTTTTAATCCAGCCCACTAATAGTGTATTTTGTGTGAACTCTTCCCAGGTTCTGGTATATGGTAAACTGCTACCTGTATTTTTCTGTGCCATTAGTAATGTACATTTTCTTGTGTTCAAATTTCTGTTTTAGTGAAAAGTTAGAGAACTTGAAAAAGGAGGGGTAGTGTGAACTGAAGATCATTTTACATGATGCACACATTTGCATCAAAGAGCTTTCAGGGGAATTCTTCCTTTGTTGTTTGTTTTCCCCCCTAAAAAGTTAGACATATATAACGAGTTTAGAAGCTGGAAAATTCCCTATGAAAATAATCTGATATACATTTCCAGATTTAAATACTATAAAAAATTTACTCATTCAGTTCTTTATACAGTCTCATATCGGAGATAAATAAAACTTTAAAAGCTATAAAAAGAGTTTAAAATATTGAACTTGATATATTACATGAAAAATGACTTTAAAAGGAAAATGTGTATACAGCAAATTCACTCAACAGTATGGAGAAATGTTATGAAAATGATTAGTTTTCAGAAATCCATTCCTTCCATTCTGCTAGGAAGGTGAAGCTTCCCATATTGTCTGGTAGAGGGGGTATTTTGCAATTTTGAGATGCTTCAGGCCAGCACAAACTGCACAATTGACATTTTAGAAAATGACATTCTTCTTTTATTCATCTCTAAATATCAGTCCTGCAAGGATTACATTTAATATATTAGAACAGTGATTTTTATGAATTTTTTGGCCCTTCTGTTCTTTAGATACCTGAGAGTAATGTGGTATATCAGTGTGATATCTTTGCTAGATAAAACAAAAACCAATTTTTTTTACAGCTACGATTATATCTGGAAAATAACTGTTCCCCCCCCCCAGGCCTTAAGTTCAGTATATATTTTTCTATTTAAGCAGTAAAGTAACAGGAATATACCCTGTACAATCAAACTCTTTATTTTGCCAAAGCAGTAGATAATAATTGAATTGTTCAAAAAGTATAAAACAGATCCACATGCCTTTAAATCAATGTTGTATGAATTATAACATTTCAAAATCTATGTAAATTTGTTATATGAAATGATGCCTTTGAAGTAGTGTATCTACCGTGGTAGTATTTGGTGGATTAAGAACCATTTAAAGAAATTAGAGGACCAGTGGAGAACTCAAAAATGATTTTCTTGAATATCTCTGAATAGTTGCCAATCACTTTTTTTTCTACTTTTTCCACAGTAGTGTAGTGAATGTTAAAAAAAATATATGTATGTGTGTATATATATATTTTCAAGCTGTTTTCCTTTCTCCATTATTAGGGAAGAACTAGGTTTTATAGAAGGTAGATCTCATAAAAAGGAGGTGATCTCAAATATTTTTGAATAAATGATTAACTGAAGGGAAATTTCTGAAGGGTAGGTTAGCAATTAACCTACTAAAAGCTGAATGTGTGGATAGGTTAGATTAACAGGGTTAATGTAAGACTATGACATCCGAAACCAGGGACAGCATATTGCTTTTCTTTGTTGAGAACTTGGTAATACTAAGCTTACCACTCTTTTCTCCCCTTACCACATTTTAGTGAATCTTAAAATATTAGAGTATATAAAAGGAATTAAGTCACTAAAGACATGATAGATCAGGAAGTACAGAGAGAAGCTCAATATATTAAAAGAGTAATTCACAAATTGGAAACCCTCACAGTGCAAAAATTGATGCACTAAGACCTAATGTACTTGAAGATAGTATTCATGTTTTGGGAAGCTCTGATTCAATAAATTTCATTATTGATGATAATGGCTATGCAAAAAGAGACCATAGTCAGAGAAAACTTGAAATGTTTACTAAAATCAATACTCAAATGATAGATTTACCTGTTTGTCTGCCTCACTAGAATGTCTCTCCTTTTTTTTTTTCTATCTTTCTTCCTCTCTCTGATATATGTGCATATATGTCAGTCTTAAAAAAATAATGGATATTTTGTTTTATGTGTATTTATGAGTAGACAGAACATATTTATTGAATTGATTTTCTATAAGTAAATATTTCCCTTTCTCCTCACTACATATCTTATTTTCTTGCCCGACTTTCTGTTGATCTACTCCTGGAAGGTAAGTGTTTATTTATTGCTATTGTCCATCTGCCTTATAGTCCTCAATGTTACAGACCCAATTTTATGACATTACGTACCTCATTACATGACTAAATAAAACCTATTTGGATATTTCACCTTTATATATAATATAGCATATGGAGGTGCTTATGGGTTATTATAGTAATTAAGAATAATGTTATATCTCATTAGTTTTTCCTAAAGAACTAGGAATTTATAATGATTTGAGTAGGAATGGTGCTAAAATTTACTTTTATACCCAAAGAAAAAATGTTGTGTTAAACAAATTTTTAGTGCACATAAAAATTTAGGATTGTTTAACCATGATAATATGTTTCGAGTCCTTAGCAGTGTCACTCTGCATGGTAAGGATCAATGGGTCAGTTGAAATTCTTTTGATTTACATATTTATTTTACTTTGTGTTACATTACCTAGAACTTATCTCCCTATGATTTTCTTTAGAATTAGTCATAATTTTGTGTTAGATATGATTTAATTAATAAACTGAGTTTTAAATATTCTCTAGTTAGGAATTTTCACATTTTCAAATTGTGTTTTTCTCAATTCTTTTTGGTTAATGCGATTTTTTTTCTATATTACTTGAATAGTACAAGTGCCAAGAATTGTTTGGATATTATACCAAGTTAAGTTAATATTTAAATGCTTCAATTAAAACTGATTATATTCTTGGGGCGCCTGGGTGGCTCAGATGGTTGAGCATCTGACTTTGGCTCAGGTCGTGATCTTGCGGTTCGTGGGTTCAAGCCCTGCATAGGGTTCTGTGCTGACAGCTTGCCCAGAGCCTGGAGCCTGCTTCGGATTCTGTGTCTCCTTCTCTCTCTGCCTCTACCCCGCTCACGCTCTCTCTCTCTCTCTCAAAAATAAATGTGAAAAATAATTACAAAAAACCTGATTACAGTCTAGTCACTTATTATGTAGCAAAAACAAATAGCTAATTCAAAGTTGATTCAGTTTTTTTTCCCAATGGGGAGCACATAGGAAAGTGCGGATGTCCTAAAATTATTTATTACTTATTATTATTATTATTATTTATTATTAATTATTATTATAAATTATAGTGAGTCAAGAAAGGCGACTTAAATTTCAATTAACTGCTAAGAGTATCTTTATCTTTTTCCTCCATACCAACATAAATTTATAAGGTTAAGACATTTGATACAAATCAGACTGGATACAAATCAGCTGGATACAAAGCCAGCTCTGTCACTTATGAAGTCTGTGCTCATGACCAAGTTATTTAATTTCCCTAAAATCTAGTTTGTTTATTTGTAAAAAGGGGATAATAGTAGCTGCTTTATTCATTTTACATGGGGATTAAATGAGATTATGAGTGAAATGTTCTTAGTATGGTGTCTGGCATATAGTAGTCAATGAAGAGTAAATAAATTAATTTAGTACAATTAAATGGAAATAGTACATAAGAGTATAATCAATAGTTTCAGTTATAATTACTAAATATGGTGCATTTTTATGATTTTTAAAACAACCATTTAAAGAATATCATTGGTGGGAAGTGGGTCACTTACACTGGCTCATGTATTTCATGTATTAAATACTTTTTAAAAGTTGCTGAAAAATCTCTGCAGGCAACACTCTCAGGATTAGTAGGTGGTGTTAGCTATTCAAGCATAATCTGAATTTAATTTTATGGATTCATTTTATGAGTTAATTTATGTTATTCATTTTATTTACTCTCTGTCATTAACCTTCTTTGCAACACACTATGTCTGTGGACACATTTTATAGTGGAATTCTCTTCTTATCCCTGAAATGTTGGTTTTACTCACTGATCTGTCCACACTCTCTTCTCCTCTACCACTTTTCAGATGATTTCATCTACTCCAAGGACTTCAGTTATTATCATTTGCTAATAAGTCCCACGTGTATTTCTCTAGCAGGTAGCTCTTTAGATCACAAAATCCAGTGCCTTATTGGGTTTCTCCATCTTGATTCCCACAAACACTTTAAATTCATTATGCCCCAAACTGAAGTCAACATCATCTGTGTATAAATCGTTCTTCCTCTGGTTTTTTTAGTTAAAGCTACTACCATCAACCCAATTGTGAAAACTGAAAATCTGGGTACTAGCTTTGACTTCTTTCTCAACTCAGCTCCCACAGCAATCAAACACCAAGTTCTGCCAAATTATCTCCATTTCCACTATTACTACCTGGGCTATACTGTATCAACTCTTTCCAGGAATATTCAACAGATCATTAAATACTATGCTTTTACCATTTCTTTGTGCAGCCATTCCATTCTCTGCAGAATAGACAAAGTGATCTTGTAAAGCACAAATATGAGCATCCGGCCCAGTCCCCAAATCTCTGGTGCTCAGATAGGAGTGCAAATGGAGGTCAATAGTCCTTCCCCTTCTCTACCTTCATGCTCCCTCCATTACTACCAGGGCACAGACATCTAAGTGCATTACATGCATTTATATAGAGACATTCCAACCTATGTATTTGATCACTGTCCACAGCCTCCCCTTAACAGCTGCTCAGGGGCCTTTCCTCAGGTGTAGAGGTAAGCCCAGGGATGTGATCTGCCCTTATGGGACAGACTTTGGACAGAGGTCACACAGGCCAAAGAAGCAGCTTGGAATCATCTAGGCATGGAATTCTATGTGAATGTATACACAGAACATGATCTAGAAGGATGGGCATGGGTGCCAGGTGGGTTCGTGTCCTTGGCCTTTTGTACTCCTTGCTGTGTGGGTAGAGGCACAGCCAGAGGAAGCCATGGGCAAGGATCTGTTTTACTGGGTCTGATACTGTGGTATTATTACTCTTTTAGTTAAACTCGTTTAATGTACTCTATTTTCCTCAGGACCAAGTCTAAACTCTTTAGGATAAACTGGAGGGCCTTTTAATGTCTGATTCATTTATTCCTCTGTTTTATTTCTCAACATACTATATCTCCTATTCTATAATCTAGTACATCGGAAGTCATTTTAGGTCCTTGAATATGGAATGTTCTCTTGTTCACCTGAACTTTTGCATAAACCATTATCTTTGCCTTCAACACTCTTCATCTCTTCTCCATGTGGATATTTTCTTTTCATATTTCAGATCTCTAGATGGTACTTTCTTCAAGAAAATTTCTGTTATGCTTACCCATGATAGATCTCTGTACCTCTCAACCATGATAAGTTCATGCATACCCAGTAGTATGCCTGTAATGTTTTATTTACACACATAGTAAACATCCACTCTATGAATCTGACTGGAGTGTCATGGAGAGGTTATGATGTCCTACCTGGTTTTGGACTATCATCCATGTTTAGTGCCATCATGCATAGGAGAGTGTTTTCTGCTTTTCTTCACCCCCCATATCTTGCTGTTTTGACTCTTCTCCTACCCTTTTCCTACTCTTTCCCCTCCCAGCGTCAAATTTCACTCATTTTTGTCTTTATTTTCCTTCAAGGAAACCTCAATAACAATCCTTAATTTCACAAATTTTTTAAGCTGTGCCATAGTTTCTATCTCCCAGAAAGCCAATTGAAATATATTCTAAATAAGGCCAGTATGTCTCTCAAAAAAATACTTTCCTACTAGAAAGGAAAAACATTGTCTATGTTTGTAGTGTGGTCAGCATGTGCTGAAGTTGGGTCTTGTTTGCTGCCCGCTGCTTGAGATCTATCAGGAAGCTGAAGTAGAAAAAGTATGCATTGATTATATCTGAGCTGAATAAATCTTGATTATTTCGTATCCATCTAATTAAAGCAGCCTGTACTTCAGTAACAAAAAATAGGAGTAAACCTAAGATTTTGACCCATGAAAGATGAGTGGAAATTGTGCATTAATGCGTAACTGATCACCATTAGCAACATTCTTTCATGAAACAGATGTCTTTCTGATCTTCACAGCATTGTATCTGTGAGGTCTGCCTTCTCCAGAAATGAATCTTTGATTTATTACTGCTTTGGGCTAATTGAAGAAAATGTTAAGTCTCAGCTTTGTGATTCGTGCATATTGACTATGTGGTCAGTGAAGGAGAAAGAAACCAGGGATTTTATGGAACAAGGGCCATCTGTGTCTTAGTTTAAAACTGATTAAATGTGGTGCAATCTGTGGCAAAATGACAGCAGTTATAGACTTCAGCGAGTGAAGATTTAAAAAAATCACATTTAAAAGTTGGTAATTGACTAATAATTATTTTCCAAATTGTATTATACCTCAAGTTAATTTCCATAGACATCTTTTGGCCATGGCCACACTGTTGGATGAAGGTAATATTGAAAGAGAAAAGTACTTTTTATTATTGCTACTATTGAAAACCTTATACAAAGCTCACCTTTTATTTGAAACTGCTGCTAAATGATCTTCCTTTTTTTTCTTAATACAAATTTACTTTAATATGGTACAGTAATGTAAGTGCATAAACTCAGGTGTTAGGCTGAAATTTATTATATATAGCAGATAGTACTAAAGTAGTGAGCTAGCCTTACAAAGGAACTTCTGATTTTGGATATTGTAAAGGACATGTCATAAATATACTGCTTAAAAAGTTAAATTGATTGACATGAAAGAGTCAGTCACAATGTGGCCTGCATCAGTGCTAACTTATTCTGCCTTGGTTCCTCTGATGATCCATTAAGTGTGATACAGTATCTCTTATGGATTGGAATTTCTCAAACTCACCATTTCCCTATTGTTTTATGTTTATAGCAAAAGAAATATAATTTGAAACTGGAAAGATCTCAGAAGTTGGCTCATTCAGAGCTCGCATTCAACCAACTAGCCACAATACTTAAGGTTCTTCACGCAGCCCTTTAAGGTATTCATGAGAATGCGATTAGGAGAGTAAAAACTGAGGTGATAGTAAAGTGATTTTTATAAAATATTATTTGATTTCCAAAAACTTAGGCCAGGAAAGACCTTAGAAACTGTACAGGCCAGATCTCATTTAGAGATGTAGACTGGGAGACCCAGAGAAGTAAATACCTTCTTTAAGATTATGTAGAGAGTTAACTCCAGATATAGGACCTCCTCACTTCCACTATTTGTGTCACACCAGGTAATAGTGATATGCAGCATTTCATCGGTACTGGGCACACTTCGAAGTACTTTACACATCTTTATTCATTTAATCTTCACAGCACTATAACGTAGTTGCTTTTATTATATCTGTTTTATTGAAGATCAGACCGAAGTACGAGCAGGTGAAGTGATCCATCCAAAATCACACAGCAATAGAGACAGGAACTGGAATTCAAACCCAGACAATTTGACTCCAGAGTCTGTGACCTTAACCACTATGCTACCTTGTTCCTCTTAGCTGGTTATTTAAATCTACAATTGAATAGTTCAGCTTAGTCATTGTTTAGAAATTTTTTAAATAGATGATTTACCTAAATTGATGTGTTATATAAATGGATATTTTTTATACAATAAATGTGTTTATGGTAGCATGTATATTTTATTCTTCGTTCCTTTTTAAATCTCCAAAACCTCTAGGAAACAGAAAGCAATGCACATTTCCTAATCATATTCACTCAATACCAAGTTGCACAATTTCGAGTTAAATAGTCCCAGATATATTCTTTTTTGCACAAATGGAGAAGGAGGAGGTAAGTAGGATGAAGAGATACCAAGATTGTTGTTTTCTTTCTAAATTCAAGCTGCTAATTGCTCATAATCATCTTACATCCTTAAATAATTCACACTTCTCATATTAGTACTATGGAAGGAAAAAATGGAGTAGATTGACAAAGACAAAACCAAGAAAGATAAGAAAAAAATGAACTACATAGATTTATATGCAATACATATGCATTTATATGATTAGGTTTTGTCATTTTGCAGATATATGGTTGATATCTTTGAAAAACATGAAATTCAAGAGAATTAATGCATTTATACAGTCTCTCAACTTATTCTTGAATCACGTTTCTGTGCAGACACATTTGTTTCTTGTGCCCTGTTAACCCTCTCAGATTTCATTGAAGTTTATCTTTCACTCAATGATTGTTTTTCACAAAGAAGTACAGATTTTGGCACTTTACTATATTTTCTGCGAAGATAATTATGAAGTAAGAACAAAGCCACATTGAAATGCAGATGCTGGGCAACTCGATAAACCCAACTGCTAGTTAAATAGCATGTGTACTCAACCATCCTTGAAGTTATTCACATTTGTGTCTCGGCAAATGTACAAACTACTATGCATAATGAATCTTTGGTATTCTTTGAGAAAAAAAAACCCGCAAGTATTAAATCTTTGAATGCTAAATGACTACATTTTACGGAAAGAAGCTTGGGGTGTACTTTAATTAAGATAGCCCTGAATTCGTGTTTTATAGGATTTAAGATTCTTTTAGTGGTGGGACACAATGCTTGGATAGATGAAAGCAGAATGCTCTGTTACTTACAGCTCCAAATAAGAGAAGGCTGCTAGGCAGGGTCACACAGAGAGTTGCACCTGGGGACAGGATAACAGCAAGCTGGAACTCTAGAGGGCACCTTATGTACAACAAGAGTGGAATTATCTGTTTCCTGGTCTCCTTGTAGATTGGCTAATTTGGATAATTTCATGGGCTCTAGGGAAATAAAGACTGTTCCTAGCTGTCTTGTACCTGGCTTCAGGCTGATGAAGGCAGGAGCTTAGTAGCCTGATGTGTGAGAGCCCGATAAGAGAAATGGTTGGAGTGTGATCTTACCCGCTCTTCAAAAAGGAAAACAGACCAGCCTCTAGTCACAGTCTCAAAGCCAGAATTAAAAAACAAAACAAAACCAAAACCAAAAACAAAAACTCTATACTAAACTAGTTTGCTATTAGATAAACCTGAAAATTTCAGACTTCAAAGAAGGTTACTTTTGGCTCATGTAACAGTTCATTCAATGCAAATGATTCTGGTAGATGGGCAACCTTCTGCATTCAGAGATGTGCTACATTCAGAGACTTTGTGCTTTGTCCATCTTATGACTTATCCATCATCTAGTACCTTGGAATTTTATTCTGGCTTTTCTGGATCCTGCTGGCAAATGGAAGGAAGGGGGCAGTGTGAAGAACGTACACTTGTTCTTAACCAGGGTATCCTTTATGCTCACGTTCCATTGGCTAGAAGGAGTCATTTTATCTCACCCGAGAAGAGAAAGGTTAAGGGACTAGTAAATGTAGTACATGGCTGAGTGGCCACTTCTCAGCAGTAGGTCTTACTCTGGAAAGGGAGGACAGTACATTGGTGGACACACAGCTGCTTTTGCCACAGAGATGTTTTAGACGACAGATGGTCCCTAGACCAACTTAGGATGGTTTAACTTATGACTTTTCAACTTTGTGGTGTGGAACTGATACTCATTCTCTGGAAACAATACTTGGAATTTTTATCTTTTCCTGGGCTAGTGATATGCCAGAGAATACTCTCTTGGGGTGCTGGGCAGCAGCCGCAGCTTCCAGCTAGCCATGTGATCATGAGGGTTTACCGCCATTCTGTTTTTCACCATCAGTACAGTATGCAATAAATTACATGAGATAGTCAATAGTTTATTATAAAATAGGATTTGTTTTAAATGATTTTGCCCAACTGTAGGCTAATGTAAGGGTTCAGAGCACATTTAAGGTAGGTTAGGTCTAATAAATGCATTTTCAACTTATATATTTAAAAAAATGTTTAATGTTTATTTATTTTTGAAGGAGAGAGAGACAGGGCATTAGCAGGGTGGGACAGAGAGAGAGGGAGACACAGAATCCAAAGTGGGCTCCGGGCTCTGAGCTTGTCAGCACAGAGCCCAATGTGGGGCTTGAACTAGCAAACTGTGAGATCATGACCTGAGCTGAAGTCCGACGCTTAACCCACTGAGCCACCCAGGCGCCCCTCAACTTATAATATTTTTAACTTACAATGGGTTTGTTGGGACATACCTCTATTGTAAAATGAGCAAGATCTGTATATATCTTTATATACATATTATATACACACATATATGTATACGTGTCTAATGTATACGCATACAGTATGCATACTTGCATGTGTATGCACATAGGTTTTGTAACAAAGGAAACTAAAGACTTTTTAGGTAAAATGAATTTATGTCATTGTGCAAATTTCAACTTTGATGTACATGTTGGCTCCTAATAGCCCATTGAAATTCTTAGTTCTCTCTAGCAGATTTTTTCCATGTCCTGAACTGTACATTTGGTCTGAAAGGATTTATTGTGGACTTTCAATTACATTATACAGATGGAATCTCTCAAACATAATATTGGGTGAGCAAAGCCAGACACAAGACAGTACATTCTTCTCTTTCCAAAATAGCATTTCTGAGATTCGTCTATATTATGGCACATGATTGTAGAAGGTTCATTCTCACTGCTGTGTAACATTCAGCTGGGGGAATATCCAGTTTATCTATCCATTCTACCATTGATGGGTATTTGAATAGTTTCTGATTTGAAGTTATGAATGGTGCTACCAAGAATAGTTGAGAACATCTTTTGACGAACCTTTATACACACTTATATTGGGTATATGTCTAGAAGTGAAATTTCTGGCCTCTATGTATATTTAGAATATGCTCAGTTTATATGCTCATAATTTTCTAGCTCTCTTTTACTATTATAATTGATAAAAAATGAGATGCTTTCCCTGTACTCTCCTTATTTTATTTTGTTGTGTAAAAGTTTGTGTGAACAGTAAAAATATATATAAAAGAAGCTTAGGGGGGAAGTCCTGCTAATTCTACTAACATATGAACTGTTTTATTTTTATTTCTATCTAGATCTTATCAATCTTAATTACTTAAATATAGCCTTTTTATTAAGCATATTTACTTAATATTATTTTATGAATATTTATATCTGTGTTTTTCCTGATTATGAATTTTTATGACTGCATTGACTTCCAGCAGAAGTAGCAATTTCCTATTACAGACTATTTAAAGTATTTTCAATTTACACTAATTCTAATTGAAACAGTTTGTATTTTTAAACTGAACTGTATCTTTGGTACACAGTTTCTTAGGTTTGCTATGTGTTTGGGAAAAGAAAGAAACACATGTTCTCTGTCTCTGACCTTTAGCAAGCCTAGAGAAAAGTACAACTTTTCATGACAGTATGTCAACCTATTTACTTTCACATTACCTTACACTTACTCTGCCTCAAGTCTGAGTGACATTACATTTCTTCCCAGAAGGTTAAATTGGTAAGGTCTTGACAACCAAATTCTTGGTTGAAAAGTGAACATTTAGATCTACCGTGATTTCTTCTTTGTCACAGAGCTCAACATGTCTGATATAGAAGAAAACGTTTTTACTCTTTATCCCCAAGTTTTCCAGGTTTCATTGTACATCTTTTTATTAAGAAAATTTTTTTAATGTTTATGTATTTTTGAGAGAGAGGGAGACAGAGCGTTGAATGGAGAGGGGCAGAAAGAGAGGGAGACACAGAATCAGAAGCAGGCTCCAGGCTCTGTGCTGTCAGTACAGAGTCTGACACAGGGCTCGAACCCACAGACCGTGAGATCATGAGCTGAGCCGAAGTCAGACACTTAACTGACTGAGCCATCCAGGTGCCCCTCATTGTACATCTTAATGTTTGTCTCCCTCTTCCCACTCCCTACACTCACATCTATCCCTGGAGCTTTCACATTCGCCATAACTATAGTTTAATGATGTGTGAGTAGACTAAAGCAAATAATAACTCCGGGGGAGAAATGTGACAAACAAAAGTACTTCCTTAATTCTGACCCTAATACTGTGACCAGTGATTTCTTCAATCCATGTATTTTTGTTTTGATTCCAAAAAAATATGTATTCTAGAATATCAGGACTCAAGTGTTCTCATTGGCTATATAAATTAAAGCAGGAGGTGTGTTTTTAAATGACAGATCTAAATGCAAAATATAGATAGCTATGACCCCACTGAGTAATCCCAGCGAGGAGAAGGTGTCAAAGTAAAATAATTAAATATGAGGCACAAAAAGATAAATTTAATCGGTGCTTATAGCCAATTACATTTTGGCGGAGTGTCACTACTATTTCTAAAAACCATTTGATTTGCATTTAAGTGATTAAAAGGAAAAGTTACAAGGTAATTGGGATATCTTAATTTCATTAGTCATTTTTTCCCTTAATACTTCATTTGAAAGTTGTCTAGAAGGATATAGTGTTTTAAAAGTGAAAAGGAAAGTTTGGAAATCTCTAAAGAGTAAAAATTACCTTTTCTTGAGGAATGAATCATTCTCATACTCAAATAGTAAGCTGCTGTTTATTTTTTTAATTAGGTAGTTGCATGTGGCTAAATATTTTGAGCTCAGTACTTTTCATGTGGGCAATCTACATTATAGAAACCATATTATTATTTATAACTATATAATTTTTTAGAAGACCCTAGAAAATAACAAATCTCTTCTCTTAGTTCCAAGTACAACAATATTCCTTAAGAGCTTAATGCAATTCTGGAATGAGGGCCTCTAATAAGAGGCTTTAAGACGTAAATATTCTAGCATTTATTTTTTTTAATCACTTTATTGAGGTATGATTGACATACAAACAGCTGTATATACTTAATGCACACAACTTGATGAGTTTGGAGAGAAATGTATACCTGTGAAACCATCACCATAATTCATGCCATGAACGTATGTTTCTTTCCAATAGTTTCCTCCAACCCTCTTTATTTATCACTATTATTATTTTGGTCAACACTAGTGTATTGTATAATTAAAATTTTGGTAAGAGGATAGATCTTAGGTTAAGTGTTCTTATCACAAAAGATAAGTAAATATTCCAGCATTTCTATGCTTGTTTGTGAGGCTTACCCAGTTTTATATCCTGCCACTAGAATGACCAACTTGAGTTTAATTACCAAACTTAATAGAACAGAGTAAATTTACCAATGTGATTACCTCCTCTTAAATTTATTTCTATGTGAAAAATAATAAAATATGCACTGTTATTTACAGATGTAAAAAATTTTTTTTCTAGGAGTGTTCTGATGAACACTGATAATCAGTTAAACATCAATATTGTTTAATATGGAGGATAATATTATTTCCCCGGGATCTCACTAAAGTTGTGATATAAAGAGTTAATTGTATAATGTGGTTAAAGTTTACCACATTAAAGATACACTGGTAGTATCTGTTAAGATATGTTATCATTGATTATTATCAGTTTTATCTTTGTGCCTGAATAGTCACATATTGACATACACAACATAGAAAATCCTTTGTACTTTACCAATATGAAATTATAATACAAGATTCAATTACAAAGGTGTCTAAAATGTCCTTGAAATGAAAAGAGAAAATGGTTCAGGTTATATTTCATGAGTTAATTTATATTTCTCATCACAGGAAAAATGAATTAACTTTGTATTCATTAGACAGTCTTTGAAATAATCTTCAATTAAATACACAATAGAGTGCCAAGTCCTACAAAGATAAAGCCTCAATCTTACATAGAATATTTTCTACCTTTTACTTACTTGTCATGCTTTGATTTTCTCTGCTTCCTTTAGCTCCTGGTAACAAATACTTTCTGGAAAAGGGAGAGGAAGTGGAATAGGCTTTTTAATTTCTAAAGAACCCATCATAAGATTATTTCATATTAGCATTAGATATGTCAACCTTTGTTGGTTAAGGAGTACAGAGATGTGAGAAAATCTCCCTTTAGAAGTATTCTCTAAACAAACGGGGCCATTTATACTCAAATTAAGTTGGCAAATATAGCACATTAATTACAATAATATGAAATAGGTATAGATGCCAAAGTCTATAATAACCATTTTACATGTAATGTCTAACATGTATTGTCTAATTTAAACCTTATAACAACCCTTTGAATTGGTGCTGTCACTCTGCAAGTGAGCAAACTGTTGCTAAGTTTTAAGTTCCCAAACTCACATAGCTGTAAGGGGCAGAGTCAGGATTCATACAAATAGAGGGCTTTGGATTTTGATGTATGAAGAGGTTGAATAGGAAGGCTGATGGAATGAGATCTCTAGACGCTAAAAGGTACCTAATTGGTTGATCCGTCTAGGTATCTATTCTTTGATTCAGCAAATATTTTTCAACCTCCAGTTTGTGCAAGTCAGTGAGCAAAATGTAGGAGCAGCAGTAACTGAATTAAACATAGCCTCAAATATTGTGAGCTAGAGACTAAAAACTGTTAGATTTTGTATTTGGGATTTTTCTTGTTTCTTGAGATAGGCCTGGATTGCAATGTATTTTCCTCTCAGGACTGCCTTCGCTGCATCCCAAAGCGTTTGGATTGCTGTATTTTCATTTTCGTTTGTTTCCATATATTTTTTAATTTCTTCTCGAATTGCCTGGTTGACCCACTCATTCTTTAGTAGGGTGTTCTTTAACCTCCATGCTTTTGGAGGTTTTCCAGACTTTTTCCTGTGGTTGATTTCAAGTTTCATAGCATTGTGGTCTGAAAGTATGCATGGTATGATCTCAATTCTTGTGAACTTATGAAGGGCTGTTTTGTGACCCAGTATGTGATCTACCTTGGAGAATGTTCCATGTGCACTCGAGAAGAAAGTATATTCTGTTGCTTTGGGATGCAGAGTTCTAAATATATCTGTCAAGTCCATCTGATCCAATGTATCATTCAGGGCCCTTGTTTCTTTATTGACCGTGTGTCTAGATGATCTATCCATTGCTGTGAGTGGGGTGTTAAAGTCCTCTGCAATTATCACATTCTCATCAATAAGGTTGCTTATGTTTGTGAGTAGTCGTTTTATATATTTGGGGGCTCCAGTATTCGGCGCATAGACATTTATAATTGTTAGCTCTTCCTGATGGATAGACCCTGTAATTATTATATAATGCCCTTCTTCATCTCTTGTTACAGCCTTTAATTTAAAGTCTAGTTTGTCTGGTATAAGTATGGCTACTCCAGCTTTCTTTTGACTTCCAGTGGCATGATAAATAGTTCTCCATCCCCTCACTTTCAATCTGAAGGTGTCCTCAGGTCTAAAATGAGTCTCTTTTAGACAGCAAATAGATGGGTCTTGTTTTTTTTTTGTTTTTTTTTGTTTTTGTTTTTTTTTAATTTTTTTTAACGTTTATTTATTTTTGAGACAGAGAGAGACAGAGCATGAATGGGGGAGGGTCAGAGAGAGGGAGACACAGAATCTGAAACAGGCTCCAGGCTCTGAGCTGTCAGCACAGAGCCCGACGCGGGGCTTGAACTCACGGACCGCGAGATCATGACCTGAGCCGAAGTCAGCCGCTTAACTGACTGAGCCACCCAGGCGCCCCAGGGTCTTGTTTTTTTTATCCATTCTGATACCCTATGTCTTTTGGTTGGCACATTTAGTCCATTTACGTTCAGTGTTATTATAGAAAGATATGGGTTTAGAGTCATTGTGATGTCTGTAGGTTTCATGCTTGTAGCGATGTCTCTGGTACTTTGTCTCACAGGATCCCCCTTAGGATCTCTTGTAGGGCTGGTTTAGTGGTGATGAATTCCTTCAGTTTTTGTTTGTTTGGGAAGACCTTTATCTCTCCTTCTATTCTAAATGACAGACTTGCTGGATAAAGGATTCTCGGCTGCATATTTTTTCTGTTCATAACATTGAAGATTTCCTGCCATTCCTTTCTGGCCTGCCAAGTTTCAGTAGAGAGATCCGTCATGAGTCTTATCAGTCTCCCTTTATATGTTACAGCACGTTTATCCCTAGCTGCTTTCAGAATTTTCTCTTTATCCTTGTATTTTGCCAGTTTCACTATGATATGTTGTGCAGAAGATCGATTCAAGTTACATCTGAAGGGAGTTCTCTGTGCCTCTTGGATTTCAATGCCGTTTTCCTTCCCCAGATCAGGGAAGTTCTCAGGTATTATTTCCTCAAATACACCTTCAGCACCTTTCCCTCTCTCTTCCTCCTCTGGAATACCAATTTTGCGTATATTATTTCTCTTTAGTGCATCCCTTAGTTCTCTAATTTTCTCCTCATCCTCCTGGATTTTTTTATTTCTCTTTTTCTCAGCTTCCTCTTTTTCCATAATTTTATCTTCTAGTTCACCTATTCTCTCTAATGCCTCTTCATTCTGAGCCGTGGTTGTCTCCATTTTATTTTGCAGTTCATCGATAGCATTTTTTAGCTCCTCCTGACTGTTCCTTAGTCCCTTGATCTCTGTAGCAATAGATTCTCTGCTGTCCTCTATACTGTTTTCAAGCCCAGTGATTAATTTTATGACTATTATTCTAAATTCACTTTCTGTTATATTGTTTAAATCCTTTTTGATCAGTTCGTTAGCTGTTGTTATTTCCTGGAGATTCTTTTGAGGGGAATTCTTCTGTTTTGTCTTTTTGGATAGTCCCTGGAGTGGTGCGGAACTGCAGGCCACTTCCCCTGTGCCGTCTTGAATAACTTGCGTTGATGGGCGGGGCCGCAGTCAGACCTGATGTCTGCCCCCAGCCCACTGCTGGGGGTACAGTCAGAC
Organism: Neofelis nebulosa; assembly: GCF_028018385.1. Classification (NCBI taxonomy): domain Eukaryota; kingdom Metazoa; phylum Chordata; class Mammalia; order Carnivora; family Felidae; genus Neofelis; species Neofelis nebulosa. Next base: position 206,912,079 of record NC_080782.1, on the reverse strand, counting down.
TGGTGTGTGCCTTTTCTTCCCCTCTCCTAGGGGCGGGATTCACTGTGGGGTGGCGTGGCCCGTGTGGGCTACTTGCACACTGCCAGGCTTGTAGTGCTGGGGATCTGGCGTATTAGCTGGGGTGGATCAGCAAGGTGCACGGGGGCAGGAGGGGCAGGCTCAGCTCGCTTTTCCTTCAGTGATCTGCTTCGGTGATCTGCTTCAGGAGGGGCCCTGCAGCACCGGGAGTCAGACCCACTGCCGGAGGAATGGATCTGCAGAAGCACAGCGTTGGGTGTTTGTGGGGTGCAAGCAAGTTCCCTGACAGGAACCGGTTCCCTTTGGGATTTTGGCTGGGGGGTGGGCGAGGGAGATGGCGCTGGCGAGTGCCTTTGTTCCCCGCCAAGCTGAGCTCTGTCTTCCGGGGCTCAACAAGTCTCCCTCCTGTTGTTCTCCAGCCCTCCCGTTCTCTGAGCAGAGCTGTTAACTTATGACCTCCCAGACGCTAAGTCGCGCTTGCTGTCGGAACACAGTCTGTCCGGCCCCTCAGCTTTTGCCAGCCAGACTCAGGGGTTCTGCTTGGCCGGCGGGCCGCCCCTCTGCCCCGGCTCCCTCCCGCCAATCCGTGGAGCGCGCACCGCCTCTCCGCCCTTCCTACCCTCTTCTGTGGGCCTCTCGTCTGCACTTGGCTCTGGAGACTCTGTTCTGCTAGTCTTCTGGCTGTTTTCTGGGTTATTTAGGCAGGTGTGGGTGGAATCTGAATGATCAGCAGGACGCGGTGAGCCCAGCATCCTCCTATGCCGCCATCTTCCCTAGAGACTAAAAACTAATTTAAAAAATAATTCTAATGTAGTTTTAAATGCTAGTGTGTTAAGAACTATGATGGGGATTCGATTGGATAACATATTCAGTGGTTTTTAATTTCTAAAGACTGGAGACCTGGTGAAGTTCTGGGTGGATTTTCTTTCTAGAAATGGGTTTGCCAGCTCTTTACAGGAGTTAATATTTGTAAATGTTGTCAGTGACAATGTTTGGGGTCCTGTGAAGAATTGAGAAAGAGGGTTCTCCTCGGCCACAGACACTGGGTAGAAAAGCTGAAGAAAACTATTAGACACTGAGCTGAAGGGTCTGAGGAAGTGTATTGAGCACAAGTGAGAGGAAACTGGGAATCTTGGGAATCTCACAGAGTACCCTCTGAGCAGGGCACCAGTTGTGTCCACGGAGTGAACACTCAACATTTATACAGATAGAAAAACAAGAGACATGGACCTAGCGGAGGAAACTTCCCTGCTAATGGTGTGTATTTAAGGGCGTTGGGATCAGGGAAGGGAGGCCTGTGCGCTATGCACCATTTGCTTACAGGAGAGTCAGTAGCTAACTGAGTGGCAGTGGCAGTGTAATAGCACAGGAGAGGCCTCTAATGGCACGTAATTTGGGCAGGAGTGCATCTGAGGACAGATGCACTTTTATGTGCTGTATGAGGGAAGTAAATAGAAGTGTTTCTTAACTAGAAAAGATAGAGCCCTTGGAGGATCAGGTATGAAACAACATGGGTCAGGTACGCCTGACTCCAAGGTCAAATGGGGTGTTTTATGCGGCATCTTTATGTCAGTTGTGGTGGATCACCAGGACTCTATGTACCTGAGGTGGCGCTGGATTTATACTGTTGATGTTAGCTGGCAGACATTTAGAAATGTAGATTTTAAAGCAGAAGTGTTGGTGGTAGAGACTGTTAGAGGCCTAGCAGAACATTGTCTGTATTGTATTTAACTTGTCTTATTGTCTGACACATAAATGGTGATGATTATTTACCTCTGTATCCTTAGTGTCTAATTGTAGCCTCGGTACATAGTTGGTGCCAGTCATTTTTTTTTTTTTTTTGCAAAAAATAACTACATGAATGAATGGAAGGCACTCTGAGGCCAAAATTATCACAAATGTAAAGTTTTCAATTTCATTCTGATGGGTTTCATGGGGTTTCTATTTACGTCTATTTCAGAAACTCACACTCCTGGAAGTCTATCTTTTTGTATTCAACAAAGCCTGGTACAAAAAAAAATCACTTGCTAGTCATAACTTAAAAATACAGCTCAAAGTCAGAGTGCTGAATCTCCTAGGGGCAATCTTATGTTTCATCACTATCGGCTGACAGATGTTATTCCTCAAGTATTAGTGACTGAGTTGAAGAATTGTTTTCTTTTCTTTTCTTTTCTTCTGATGTGTGGGAACCTTTTCAGTGGCGAGAAGTCAGGGCACATACTGATCTTAGAGGATCCTAGGGGTTCGTAGCATAGTAGAGTAGCGATCCTTGAGTACCAGTATTCTCTCAGGAGGCTTTGGAGAGGTAATTCAGCTTTAAAATTTGCTGGGAAACTATCACCATGTTCTCAGTGGCAAATGTCTAGAAAAATATGAATTTCAAGAAATAATGTAGAGACAATGTAGTAGATTGTAACCACTCCAAATAGAAATGTAGTCCATTTTCTTGTACGTTTTCTAAGCATATATTTAGTGACTCTTTTAGTTTACTTTTATCTCTTCTCACTCCCCTCTTTATTTCACATTCCCATGACAGTGTCTCTCTAGATGCAAATCTGATTATGCTATTACTTGATTAAAAACCTTCAATTAGGGGCACCTGGGTGGCTCAGTTGGTTAAGCATCTGACTCTGGACCTCGGCTCATGTTGTTATCTCAGGGTTTGTGGGTTCAAGCCCCATGTCAGGCTCTGCATTGACAGTGCAGAGCCTGCTTGGGATTCTCTCTTTTCCTTTCTCTCTGCCCCTCCCGTGCTTTCTCTCTTTCTCAAAATAAATAAATAAATTTTACAAAAAAGAAAAAGAAAAAAGAAGAAGAAAAATTTGCTTCTCGCTGCTTACCAGTTATACCAGTGTGCATTTGCTCTCACATGAGACCAATAAAGTGCTCGTTATAAGAGTAAGCCTCACATTAATGTGGAAAAATGGGAAGGGGGTTAAAGCTCTGGAAAACCACAGCAGAAATAGTTATGAGTGACTTCTCCAAACGAGTGGCGACTCTGGAGAAGCCTCTCTTTTTGTAGGAAGCCACAAAAATCATTATTGGCTGTTGTAGTCATCCAGTGTGAACTTATATAAAAATTTGGTAAGCCACTGATCTCTATGACCTGCTAAGAATAATAGCTTCTAGCTTACTTCACTTTCTAAATCTTGCTTGAATTTTGTACATTGGCAAATGTTAATCCAGAACCTTAAAGCAAATGGTTGAGAAGTGACGATGACAACAGTACTACACGGTAGTAAAGTCCAGACTCCTGTGCCTAAAATCACAAGACCCTTGAGTATCAAACTCCAGCCTCTTTTTGTCTTTATGTGCCTAAACTGGATCCCTGCAGTCACTCTGTGCTTTGAATACAGACTGCTGTTCCCCCCACTTGGTTCAAATTTCCTTTCCTTCTGTGTTTCTGAGCTCTTACACGTCTTTCAAGGTCTTGCCAAGGTTTTCAGGTAAGAAACCTTCCCCTAATGTCATGAGCAGCACTAGCTTACTTACCCTTCTCTGTTGCATCACTTAGGATTGAATTCAGTGCAGTAGAACAGACTACAACAGTGGCTGAAATAGTTAAAAGTTTTTTGTACATCACACAACCAGAGATTCAAGGTGGTCATTAAGCATTGACATGGGAAATCAACATATGTTCTGCCATTTTTAATATGGGGCTTTGTCCTATGGTTGCCACTAAAATGGCCCCAAACCAGGCATCACACTCACATTCCAGGTAGGAGGAAGGAGAAAAGGAAACAGGCAGCTCCAGCACATGTCTGCTTACATTTCATTGTAGCAAAGCAATCCTTGTCTGCAGTTGGTCTAATTAATTGGTTTTTAGCTTAATAATCAGTTTTTGGCTAATAAATCTCTCTGGAAGAAATTAGTAAGGGAAAAGGAGTAACCATGGGTGTGGGGTAATGTACAGCGGGATAATGTAATATTTCTCAAAGTACTTAGAGTAAAACACTTTACACAGGTGTCATCATTATTTACATGTTCTTGTCTGTCTCACTGAATGGGATGACAGAATCACAGGGCCAGTGTCAATGTCTCATTCATCTTTCTATAAAACATGTAGGATATTATAGAAAAAATGAATCTCTGATATATAGGAATATATTGAGATTTTAATCAGATAGAACTAAGTATCATTGAGTAAGTAGATTCAACTAGCATATGAAAACCTCAAATCCCTCAAGGATATGATGTGATGATATTAAGTGATTGAAATACTTGTGTCTCTAGCTAGCAATACAGATGGCACAGAGTTAAATAAAGTACAAATAAGTATTATAACCACTCCTGACTAGTCAAGCTATGAGCCTATGAATTGTATTTCCAGATCAAAAAGTACTTGTATAGTTTGTTGGTAATCCTGTCATTTTGATTCAGAGCATAAGTGATGATGCCATTAACACGGTATGCTCTTTAAAATGCCATATTCCTTAGTCTATTCTAGGACTGATAGGTTTATTTATTAGAGATATTAAATAAGCTAAAACCATATCCTGTACTTTCTTCATTCAGTAATTTTAAATTCTGGGTCACATCACACCATATTATTTATCTCTATGAATCTTTATGAGAATGAGTTTGTCTCTGAAAAGGAGATGATTTGACAAACCAAACACCATTTTATTTACAACAAAAAAGAAAATAATAGTTTTTTTTAAATGAGAAGCTTTTTTTCCTGAGTGGCTGAATAATTTGAAACTGTGACAGGTTCAAGAACTTAAAAAAAATTTTTTTTTTAACGTTTATTTATTTCTGAGACAGAGAGAGAGAGAGAGAGCATAAATGGGGGAGGGTCAGAGAAAGATGGAGACACAGAATCTGAAATAGGCTCCAGGCTCTGAGCTGTCAGCACAGAGCCCGACGCAGGGCTCGAACTCACAGACCGTGAGATCATGACCTGAGCCGAAGTTGGACGCTTAACTGACTGAGCCACCCAGGTGCCTTAAGAACTTTTGAATCAATTCTTTTAAATTCTCTTAATAATATACATAATTTTTAGCTTGCATAATATACTTTCATAGTTCTGTAAAAATCGAAGTTCAAGACATTCTCAGAGAAAGCCATATGGATTAACTATTTGGAATGTGATTTTGGTTATGTTCTCCCTGACACTGCCTTCAATTCTCTCCTGTTTCCTTGTCTCCCGTCCCTATTCTGAAAAATATATATTATATGATATAGTCTTTTATAACTGTTGTTATAACTTTGTGTTCTTGCTGGTTCAAAAAATCTGCAATTATCGAATGATTATTCTTCTCAAGGGAAAATAGTCAGTAGTTCTTAATTGATCGCTCTCTGGAATAACTAATCAAACTAACCTTGGGAATATTGCATTAAATCCTTTAATTAATGAGTTACTGTATTGTTGTAAGTAGCATTGACATTCCTAGAAAAAAAAAAAGGTGGAGTGAAACCTTAGGACATAGGAGGTTTTCTTCATGTTCACCCATATTCTCTACAGAATTGTGGTCTCTACAGAATTGTAAGTACTCATTTAAGTTTTACACATTTTATTTTAAAGATGCATAAACACATAATCCACATCCTGTCTTTAATATAGGGTGTCGCCCAGATCTGGTCCTTTCCAAATTAACAAAGATTTCCTTGCTTTGATCAATTTTCACTTAGCCCTGACAGCATTAAAGAAAATAACAGAGTATTGCTATTGGCACTAGTTCACTACTAAAAAAAAAAAATTATACATTCATCCATTTAAGCACTTTGCTATTGTTGACTTACTATTGATTAATCATTGATGTTACATTACTACCATTTAATTAAAGGTACTGAAAGGCATATTTTAGGGTCTGTCACCATTTAAAATGAAAATGAGATGTTAATGATTGTGTTTGTCAGAAGATGACCTTTTATGAGGACTATTCAGTAATGAAAGAGTGCATACTGTCTTCCAACAGATAAATGCTTGCAGGAACATACCCTTAGTGTGCTCTTTTTGCTTTTGTTTAAGTCTACCATTTAGGAGAGTGTATCTCTACTCCATCTCTCCAGCTTTGATTCTTCTCTGTATCTCTCTATCAGGTAACATTTCTCTTGCATAAAGATAGCTGAATTTGTAACGAAAAGAACACTGTACTGGCTGTCCAGCCAGTTGATGCTTCAATCTGGATTTATCCTCCTGTTGGAACTTTAAAAAGTCATTTGGACTTTCCACTTCTCAGTTTCTTCATTAGTAAAAGAAAAGAATTCTGTTCACTGTTTTATTTCTAAAACTAGAATGTCAGGTTTAAAAACCAGATGAAAATCTGGTTTGTTTACTGCTGTATCCCAGCACCAGAAAGAGTGCTTTGAATGCAGAATGTTCTCAGTAAGTGTTTGTTGAATTAATTAATGAATCCCAGCTATTCAAAATCAAATCTCAATATTGGTTATAAGGAGAGAAAGCAATATTTCTAACACATGTGAACGGAGGAATAAAAAGTACACAACACAAACATTTCTAATCCCACTATACAATATAAGCAAGAGAATATGACCAACTTCATAGAATTGACTTCTTATTTCAGTCTTTTTTAATTTCCTCAGGAGTAACATTCTCCTGATTTTGCTTCTCATATTCTTTTATATTTCCTTACTGTTTTGTCACATGCGAATGTATTCCTAAAATACGTATCGCTTATTTTTATATCATTTTGAATTTTATATGAAGAGAACAAGGATATTTCTTTCATGTTGTGATTTACGCGCAACATCATATTTGAGACATTCACCGTGTTAAATGCGTGGAACTACATCTTATGCATTTTCACTATAATTTGAATTCTTCATTCTGTTTCATTGCCTGTTTCCCTGTTTTTGTGCTTATTGACACTGTCTTAATTATGTTACCATTTAAACATACAAATGTTTAACAGGTCTTAATAGCTAGTGTGGTAAGTCTCCTTCCTTATTATTTGGTATGTTTTGGTCCTTCTTGGATGTTTTCTTAAACACATTAGGCTCTGCCTACTCAACATCCAAAATCTCTCTGTATTTTTACTGGAATGTCACTGAATCTACACAGTATTTGGGGGTACATTTACCCCCATTATCATTATTTTGTTATTTTTTTCTACTCATGAAAATGAAATATAGTATTTTAATGTTTTTAGATAACCTTTGAAAACACCCTTTATGGAGTATGTGAGTAGTTTAGTTGGTTTAGCATCAGACTCTTGATTTTGGCTCAGCTTGTGACCTCACAGTTCGGGAGATCGAGCCCTGTGTTGGGCTCTCTGATGACAGCCCAGAGCCTGCTTGGGATTCTCTCACTCCCTCTTTCTCTGTCCTTCCCCCATTTGTGCTCTCCTTGTCTCAATAAAGAAAGAAAGAAAGAAAGAAAGAAAGAAAGAAAGAAAGAAAGAAAGAAAGAAAGAAAGAAACTATTACAAAAATAAAACAGCCTTACATTTTTATCTCTGCATTTCATGGCTGCAATGTGGTTAATATTTTGTTTACAGCAATTTTCTTATTTTAGAGAAAGAGCATGAGTGGGGGAGAGGGGAAGAGGGAGAGAGGGAGAATCTTAAGCACACTCCATGCTCAGTGCAGAATCTGACATGGGGCTCAATCTCATGACCCTGGGATCATGACCTGAGCCAAAATCAAGAATCATAAGCTCAACCTACTGAGCCACCCAAGTGTCCCTGCATTATGAATGATTTTTACAAGTCAATCTTTAATTTCTCTAACTGTATTTTTTTAGCTATGTCTAACCTGCTTTTTAACTCATTATAAAATTTCAATTATTGAAATTATTTCATTATTCGAAGTTATATTTGTTCTTAAAAATTTTTTCTTGATCATAGTTTTCAGTTTCTCTGTTTTTAAAAACTTGTTAATGTTTTTATTGTATATTCCATAGCAAATAATTTCATATCTAAAAACTTTGTATAGTTTGTTTCTTACTGTTGTTTCTTTGGAGATTATGGCACATTATTGGTGGATTGTGATTTTGTGTTATGATTTATGTTCCTAGAAACTTTCTTACTGATGATTTCCTGAGAACTCAGTTAATCCAAAAAGCATTTGCAGTTGCTTCTGCCAGGTACCTATGAATGCTGTTTACCAACAGTTACTTTATAATTAGGATTTCCCTTCGAGAATTTTTGAACAATCCAAGTACTGTGATTTGGGAGCATATATTTGAGGAGGGTCAAATTATGGGAAGAGAAAATATTTGTTCCTAGACTCAGTCATGAAGGATAGAAGGGGAAGATCCCTTGCTGCTCTTCCCTGCCAAGTTTATTTCAAGTTCACTGTCACGCTGAACGTGTACTGCTTTAAGTTTTCTGCATTACATAGCAGTCTCTTGTTGGACTCACTGACTTGGGTGGAGTTAACACCCCAAGGCTCACCCCTCCTTACCTCTGACATAAACAACTCCCTACAAACTCCCTACAGACATAAACAAAATCACTCGTTATCTCCTTTGTCTTCACTGTTATTATGGATTTCTAATGCTCTTGTCAGTCTAGTAATGGGTTTAAATGATGCTTTTTATATTTTATGCAGCATTCTGAATTTTTTTATATGGTAGTGTTATTGAAAAAAATATAATGCTGAAAATGCATTATATATATATAAATATATATATATATATATATAAATTTAATATATATATATATATATATATATATATATATATATATACCATAATGCTGAAAATGCAAATCTCTATCCTAGGTTTTTTGTTTTTAGAACAAACAAACAAAATCTATCAAAAGTGGTTGTGAACATACAGTTATTCTTCCTGTGTTTATTGAAGTCATCGTATGTATCATATATTATGCCAGGCATCAAGGACATAAAGAATGGGGTAGGATCTGCCTTCTTGTAACTCACAATCTCCAGGCTGGAGACTCTCAGAAACTAGTCAGTTGTAATAGAAAACAGTTCCGTGGAAAGTTAGTGGACCACTTTTAATTGGCCTTGAGAATCTGAGGCAAGCTTAACTGAAAAGGAGGGTATATGAGCTGGTTAATGATGATGTAGCAGAAAATTGGCCAAAAAGCGAGTTTAGGGACTTATTGCAGAATGCAGAAACAAGAACTAATTTGGGGATTCTGTAAAGAGCTGGGAGTGTTGAAGTTACTGAAGGATGGACTGTGACAGGGTTTCAGGGTGTGCATTTGGCTGGGTGGCGATAATATTGGAAAGGTAGATTTTGAATAATTGCTAGATTAGGCATTTGGAAGTTTTGTGATATTGAAAATATCCAGTAAGCTTGAAATTTAGTGAAGAAATGAATGAGGATGTTAGAAGATGCTTAAGATACATTTGCTCTTTGGAGAAATTGCAAGACAGTTGAACAGCTTCCTACTTGAATACAGATTTTTTTTCAGTTTACTTATTACAAGTTAAAGCTAGTAATGAAGGTAATTTTGACTTTCTCCAAAATTAATAATGTTTCATGGAAAATGGTTACATACATACACACACTAGTACACTTGCATACTCAAAATTCAAAACCTTTACACTCAAAAAATGTTACCGTAGTTTTCTCACACTAGACTCTTTAATAAAGCATTTTCCCTTCTCTAGGATCTGAGACATTATTTTCCTCAGCACACAGGAATAATGAAAAGAACAAGTGCATTCAAAGCTTTAGAAAAGGAAATGCCTGATTAAGATATTTGCTGAATCACTGTCTCACTGAAGAGAGAGGACATTTGTCACAACAGGTGCATTTGCCAAAGCAGTGTGAGAACAGGTGACGGAGGTGAGCATAATGAGCTTGCCGAGGGAATCAAGTACAACACATTTGTAGCAGCTGCTTGGGCTTCAGGGAGCCTTAGGGAATTTACTTGAGATACTGAGCCAATTTATCTACTGGCATCATTGCCAGGGATGTGTTAGGAACTTGAGAAGCCAGCCTTGGGTACATCAGGAACATAAATACCATAGGAGTCACTGTGGAGAATATGAGATCCCAACATCTTAAAGAAGAAGACAAAACCTGAGATAGGTTTATAGTGGCGTTTTCTCCTTCAACAAACAAACTTTTTGACTATCTACTGAAGCCAGTATAGATTAACGTACTGATGTGCAAAAGAAGGAAAGAAAAAATCCTAACCTTCAGGAGCTTACTATCTAGGGAACAAGATACATGCAGATATGATATGCTCATGAGACTGAAAAGAGAGAAGTATCAAAATGAATGTGAAAAAAATTAGTGCTAAGGTTTTAAATTAGATTGGTCATAGTGAGCTATAATAGATGAACCGGGCTTAATAGAAGAGGTTGTACTTGTCTGGACTTTTGAAAGTTGAGGATATTTGGGCCAGGATGGACAGAGATCTTGTATGAACGGGTGACTTCCTTCTCCTTTAGCTATCAGTCATTTTCCTCCTGAACTTGGAAGCAGTATTAATCATTCTCAGTATAGTGTTGCAGGAAGACCCTGTGTTTCATCACAGATACAATTAGAGGTGAAAAGTGTTTACCACCCCTGATTTGTACAGATAAATTAAGGAAAGGGCATTCTAGGCAGAGGGTGCCTAGGGTTGGCTTAGAATTTGTGTCCTGGGAACAATAGAAGGTGAGGATATACACTGAGTGATAGGGCAGGGGAGGTTGAGTGGTTACAGTGTGGATCTTAGGGGATCCATTTAGGATATTAGTCTCACCTGGTTACTGAGAACCAGGTTTTTTTTTTTTTTTAAATACTTCAATTGAAGTAAGGTTGACATATAAAAAGCTGTACATATTTTTGTAGAGAACTTGATTTTGCAGATAAGTATATACCCATGACACTACGTCTATGTTGTAAACATATCCATCACCTTCAAAAACTTCCTCTCATCCTCTTTATTTATTATTATTATTATTATTATTATTTCTTTTTTGTATGTCATAAAAACGGTCTACCCTCTTAGCAAAATTTTAAGTATAAAATATATTATTGTTATCTATAGGCTCTATGCTGTACAATAAATCTCTTGGATTTACTCATCTTGTATAACTGAAACTTTGTGCCCTTTGACTAACATTTCTCGTTTCCTATCCTGCCTCTGGCAGCTGCTATCCTACTCTTTGCCTTTATGGGTTTGACTATTTTAGATTCCTCACATAAATGATGTCATGTAGTATGTGTCCTTCTGTGTGTAACTGATTTCATATAGCATAATATCCTCTGGGTTCATCCATATTGCTACAACCAGTGGATTTTTGGAAGCAAGGTCGTAGCAAGATAATGGAGTCAGTAATATTAGATTTTTATGTAAGATTGATAAGAAAGGGAGCTTATGTGTGTTTCTGTCGCTTAGAGTTTAGCATCTAAAACACTTCTCCTATTTTGGGATTTTCCAGCTTATATAGCAGAGCTCATTTCTCACTATTGAATGCCAAATACTCATTGTCCAAGGGTCGTCTGCAGCCGAAGAATGTGCATATATTCTATAAGGGTTCCCTGAGGAATTCAGGTCCACACTGGATTCAGTCTGACAGGGGTGACAGTCAGTAGTATTAGCAGCAGCAGCAGAAGGAGCTACTTCCTACTTCCAGAGAAAGCCAAGGTAACAATATGGCAGGTCAGTGCAGTTGGCAAAGCAAGGGGGTAGTAGTGTCTGTGCCTAATAGAGGCAAGAATATTGGTAATTCTTGCAACATTATGGTGTACCTTTTGGCTATTTAACCCCAACCACCGTTTGGGGCTCTCCCAGTGATATTTTCATTGACCCTTTTAACAAATGCCACTTTTGTATAAGTTGACCAGATTGGTTTCTGTTGAATGCAGAACTGATCCAGGGGCATTCCAGTGAGAAGAATATTAAAATGATTTAGCCATGTGTAGGTGAACTCGTGAGCAAATGTAATGGGACAATTTTCAAGAATGAATGGAAAGTTTTGGTGTCTGATCGTCTATAAGAATAGAGTGGGGAGGTTTTTAAGTGCTGGGATGAGCTAGTGGAAACATACTGGAGAACACTAGTGGGGAGGTGATCAGTGGGATGTGTTGAGCATGCTGAGTTATTCCAAGTTTGTAGATGCTTTTCTCTACGATTAGATCATCTGTGCTTGCTAATTGGCTCTCACTGAAGGTAAGCTCTTAACTCTGTCACAGAGTGGCAGATAGGGGTGTTATCATCCTCGACTTAAAAAAGATGAAAGGGTGGCGCTCAGGTCCTTGAGAGGACGTTCCTGGAGTGTGAAACTGGCAGGAAGCTTTTTAAAAGGTTTACATCTCCAAGGGGCAGAGAAAAAAGTTTAAATGATAAATTTTCTAAAGTAAACGCTCTAGTAAAAAGGAGAGAAAGGGGCATAGAGTCAGGAAGAAGCCTATCAGGTCTAGTCGAGCTGCAGGTCAGCCCTAAATTCCTAATCAATTTCCTGATCAATTCCAGGAGAAAGAAGGAGAAACAGAAAAACTGAAGTTATTTTTATTTTCCATTAGATTGAAGGAATGGAGTCAGAGTCAGAAATAATGTCATTACACGAAATCTAAAACTTGACTTTTTGCACACCTGGTCTGGCTACTGAGATTCATTAACACACACATTAAAGCTTAATTATGCTTTTCCCATGTACTCACTCCTTAGTGAGCTTTCTAAAGATTTAACTATTTCCAGCCCTCCCAAACTACAATTAGAGTTACAACGAATACCTAAGTTTTACCAATTCTTTTTGATTCAAATCCATCTACATGTGGTAAATCCAATAGGATATTTGCATTCTTTTCATTATGTGTAGGAAAATCAGTAAATTAGAGCAGTAAGCAGCTGTAAATTCAATAATCACTTTTAAGAAAGAGAATAATTTAACAATTATGGGCATATATAAGAGAAAACACAAAATCTACACTTAAAAATTATGTGAATAAATGATGAAATTTAAATTGATCTGAATATGTTGTATGAGATGCTTAATGTTGGAATGTACACTTGTATTTACATACAAATGAAATATATATTTAAGTATATTAAAATATAAGTACCAAAATGTTTTCCAGAAATCAGAAATGCAGATGAGTGAAATTATATCAATAAATTCCAATAAAATTGCTCCTGAGTTATATTTATTTATATACTATTTACTATTTCCAAAGTGATTTCCTGAATAATCCATCATGTTAGTAAATCCATAATGTTAGTAAATCCATAAATTGATATTTTACTCTCTTGCTTTCATCAGAAATTTACATAATTTAAATTATGAGGTTAAAGTTCCAATAAGTATTCTTCTAAGTACCAAAAGGAAAAACAAAAGTCAAAATTAAGCGAACTGACTAAATGTTTTCTAATGTACTGAAAGTTGATTTCCACTGGACACAATTTTCTTCCCTCTTATTTTTTTTACATGTTAACCCTTTAATCTTAGTGTTTCTTCCCATTAGAGAAGACCATCAGTCTCTTAGAGCAACATGCTTCAATTAACCTAAATATATCCAAAGCAGGAGAATTAAATTCTTCATGGAATACAGTCACTGATTTTAGTTTTCAGTATGTACATTTCTATTTTTATATTTTATTTAAATTTGGCCTATTGTCCTTGTCTTTTTCCATCCCCTCTTACTCTCCTATTCAATTCTTGGTAGAGAAAAAAAAAGCCTTTTTCTTTTCTTTTCTTTTCTTTTCTTTTCTTTTCTTTTCTTTTCTTTTCTTTTGTTTTTTCCTATAGTAGACCTCTGCTTAAAAGGCAGGGAAAAGGTTATACTACTATCTTTTCATGCCGAATGTCCTTGGTTAGTGCATTGGCTTAATAAAGAGCGTTTATCTTCATGTGTAGCTTTTTTTACACAATAAGTTGTTATTAAACTTATGTATAAGTTGAATTTTTAAGCTTAAACCATGTTTTAAATATGTGTAGGAATGGCTGTATATAAATTGCCATCTAGTCTGTAAGTAATGTTTCCATTTGGTTTTGGTCTCTTCTGTCGTGGCCAAGGAGCAAAGCTATACCTTCACTCTTTCATTCCTTTATCCTCTGTTACCGTGTTTGCAGCAGCCTGTTTGAAGAAAAATATTAAAAAAAAAAACTGGTTGTGCATAAATGATCCCCCTATTTAAAAGGTTTATTTATGCCTTTGTTTCTGCTTATTGTGGGTATCTAAGAGAGAACTAAAAATGATTGGATTGTCCCATTGAGAATTCACTTATTGTCTTAGAAACAGAGTATGAATTTTGTAGAATAAATGGGAAGATATAGGAAGGAAATTAATATTATATGAGGTCTTCATCTAATAATAGTCAACCTTCTGCAGGAAAATGTTACTATAATTCACATTACAGGTGAAGAAATAGGTTTAGAGAAATCTGGGATTTGGCCAAGATAGTGCAGTGTGAGGTCTGATTTCTAAATCCGTTGATGTTTCCTTACAATAAGCTGCTTCCAATAATGATAACAGCTCACATTTTTTAAGCACTTACCTTGTGCCAGAAATTCTTCTAAGTGTTTTAAAAGTGTCATTGCTCTCCAGCCATGCCTGTGGTTGAATAATTTGGGTTTATGATTCGTTGTAAGGAGGAAGAGCCCACATCGTGGGGAACAATGAGGCATCTCAGTGGGAAACTATTAAAAAGATTTACAGGGTTTGGGCTGACTGTCCTGATATTGGTGGTTTTCAAGAAGATTTAAGGAAGCAGAGCTTGGCTCCAGATTGGATGTAGTCAGGAAGTAGTGTAATGCCATGATGGGTTATGCAAATCTTATCTAGATGGAGGGAAAGCTGGAATGAGGCCAGGGCTAGAATTGTTAAAGGAGTCACTCATTTGGCAGGATAGGGGGCTGTTTGGGTCATTTTTGTCATTTGGACAATGTTCAGGTTTTCATCTATATTTAGGCATGATTATATTTAGGCATGATTAGTGTTCTTGTTTTGGTCTTGAACCATCATGGTCATATAGTCATATGTGGCCTTTTATGATGTTGATGTTCTATAGAATCGTTTATGTTCAACAGGAAAAAACCAAGGCTTAGCTGGCAGTACAGAGCAGTTCTCAGATGTCAGAGGCCACTTTTCTCATTCTTAGCCCCTCTTTAGGCCAAGAGCAGATGAAATCAGGCCACAGGACATTCATCCATGCCATCCAGATTCCCACCATTGTTAAGATGTTATTGATCAGGGGTTTCTTTGGAGAATGTAGTCGGACTGGAGTCAGTCTCGCTTCCTTCTTTTGTTGCAGGGTGAATTTTGAGGGGGCAGTGGCTGCTCAGGTGCATTAAGACCCCGAACAGGATCCATCAGCTGGATGTAAAACAAGCAAAATGTATTGCAGAAGCAAAATGATTAGTCCTTGAAACAAGTTTTAAAGTCAGGAGTCTAGATGATAAAACTCAGGCAGTATACCTGCTGGTTCTGAAAAGAGTTACTGTAGCTTTATTTATTATATTAAGATATTGAGGGGGGAAAACCCATTAATATATATAAGTAGGTGTTAAATAAATTATAGTACATTAATAAAATGCAACACCTTTCATCCAGTTGAAAATGGTATTATAGATAAATATCCATTAGCATTGATAGATGTTTATGATGTGTGTTTAAGTGAAAACGTCAAGTTACTAAGCAGAATATTGCCATTACTATCTATGCATAGAAAAATGTGTGGAAATAAGTGTATGAGAGTGTTAATAATAGCTATCTCCAAGAGATATGTTTGTGAGGGATTTTGTTTATTTTGTTTATTGGTTAAGTTTGTCTTTTGACATTTTTCTATAGTCCAACTGTATTGATTTTGTAATGAGTAAAAAAAGATAAATATTTCTTTGCATGGTAGAATCATGCTTGATTTCTAATTCTATTTTTGTGCATTTTGTGATTTTTAAGATACCTTAAAATAAACTATTATCAATATCATTAACTACAAATAAGAATACAAAAATAAGTTAACATTTTTTAAAAGTCCCAATTTATGTAAGAATTTGAAATTATAATAATAAGTTTAGGAATGCCTTCCAATTCAAATGCAAAGTGGTCTATATAGTGCAGTGAGTTTATTTTATTTTAGCTTTTATTAAGTTTTAGTATCTGGCTGGGTCTGATTCTGATTACTGTTCATTTTCAACTGATTTGGGGAAGGGAAAAGGCTATTCTGTTTTTTTTAATTACTAGTTAAAAATATAATATTTTGAATTATAATTAAAATCACAATTAATATTTGTTGCTGCTACAATTGGGTGATTCTGTTATCTGAAAATAATACGAAAAATTTCTCCTCCTTTTTTATATATAAAGCTCTTTCTTAGTAATTGCTTTCTAAATTTTAATAATTTTGAATAATGAAAGTGATAGAATCGTTGACCTATTCATGACCTCCATTGAAAATTTAGCTTGCCACGGTTTAATAAATAGCAGCAGAAGACAGGAGACTCCTGGGTAGGTGACAAAGACAATGCATCACTTACAACAATAGTAGCAGCCAGATAACACTTTGGTGTCACTTCTCTAAGCCCCGGTTTCCAGGGCAAAGAGATGAGGCCCAAGTGATGCCTGTGCGTGCAGTGGAGTGTTTTACAGAACCTTGAGTTTAGGAACCCTGATCTGAGAGAGGGGCCTTCCATATGACACCATGTAAGTACAACTGCTCCAGTGGGAGAACTTATTTCTATCATATTGGATAGTAAATAAATCTCTTCCAGTAGATTGTGTCTATCTTCGAAAGCTGCTTGCTGGACAAACATATTCGAAAAGGTTGTCCAGAGCAAGTTAGATATCGCAGAACAATTGCAACCTTGCCCACTGATTATAAAGATCACTTTGCATGGTTTCAGCATGCATGATCTTTTTTATGGTCTCGCACTACCACAAAAAGTGAGGACTATGTTCACACACACACACACACACACACACACACACACACACATTACACAAAGAATACATCTGAAAATTTAAATCAAGTTTTAAAATATGGCTGAAGATCTCTCTGTATTTTTTATTTTAGGTGACATTAGTGTTTACTGGCAGTTTTTTATATTGTACTTCCCCATTCTTGAGCTCATAATTTGCTTCATCTCATATTTACATGCTGTGCAATCTTCAAGTCTAAATTTCATCAATGACATTTAGCTTTTTCTTGTTCTCCCTATTCTTTAAAAAAAAATTAACATTTATTTATTTTTGAGAGAGAAAGAGAGAGCATGAGCAGGGGAGGGGCAGAGAGAGAGAGAGAGAGAGAGAGGGAGACAGAGAATCTGAAACAGGCTTCAGGCTCTGAGCTGTCAGTACAGAGCCTGACGCAGGGGTCAAACTCAGGAACGGCAAGATCATGACCTAGGCCAAAGTCGACTGAGCCACCTAGGCCCCCTTTGTATTGCCTATTCCTAAATGACGTAGAGTAAGTTTGTATTTCTTTCTTTCATGTAATAAACTTGGCGACGTATATAGTTTTGTGATGTCAACTTACCCTATAACTGCCAGTAGAATTACACTTTCCACTGTGAAAGTCTGGGACAAGCTTGGCTTTAACATCTTTTATAGAATATGACATCATGGAATTCTGTGCTTTTCAAGGGAATGCACTATTACCATTGAAGACACATGATGGTGTCCCAGGCATTATGTAAGCCTAAAGCACAAACGTAGCACTGCTCATCTTTCCTAAATGTTAATATTACATACAAATTTTTTTTGAAAAAGGAAGCACTCTGTTCTTAATATTAAAACACTCACACATATATTAAATTCATATGTGTGCCAAATTCATATTAAATTCATATGTGTGCCAAATAATCTATCCTACATTCTTTAAATTCACTGGAGATATTATTCCCTTTCCATTGTCGTTAATGATATTCTGTTAAGTATACTTAAGAATTACTTTGAGAAATTCTGTATTCCAGTTACCAGATTTGTTTCTTTTACTTTCCACGTCTTCATTACAATTTTTGGAATTGCATTTCTCAGAGTTTATAATATCACTGTCAGTCTTCTTGTACTACCAACCTGGTTAAGCTAAGGAAAAGTCTGGGCAAAAGGGTTGAGAGCATTAGTAAACCAAGCAAGGCAGAGCTACATCGGAATTGAGGATTTTTCATATTGCAATGGCTAATTGAAGGTATTGGTGATTTTGGAGGTATACAAAATTTTCCTAACTCTACATATATATCCATGCGTGCACATCTCTTCATTCACATACATTTTCAAACCCAACTGGGATAAGATCTAATACTTATTAGGTGCTTACTCTGTATCTGGCATTCTTCTGAGAATACATTTATTCATTTATTTACTCCAGCATATGTACAAATTTGTCCTCTATTTATCTTAAATATATTTTTAGCATTTCATCTATCATGAAATACTCCTTTATATTATTGTTTTAGTCGCATAGTATTCCATGTATTGGAATATTTTCTTTTTTTAACGTTTATTTATTTTTGAGACAGAGACAGAGCATGAACGGGGGAGGGTCAGAGAGAGGGAGACACAGAATCCGAAACAGGCTCCAGGCTCTGAGCTGTCAGCACAGAGCCCGACGTGGGGCTCGAACTCACGGGCCGCGAGATCATGACCTGAGCCGAAGTCGGCCGCTTAACCGACTGAGCCACCCAGGCACCCCTGTATTGGAATATTTTTAACAGTTTCTCTGTCCTTGCATTTTTAGGTTCTTTCCAGCTTTTAATTATTATAAATATCATTCAGTATTTATAATATTAGCATCATATATAAATATTGCTGCTTACCTCTGCCTTTTTCCTTAATGAAAATTATTAGAAGTGAATTACTGAGTCAATATATGTGATTATTTTTAATGCTAATGATGTGCTTTTTCTTCAAGGAAATAGTACCAATTTACAGCTGAAAATATTTTATTGGACTTATTTTTTTCTAGACCCTTAGCAACAGTATTCTAACCCTTTACACATCTTTGCTTATTTCAAAATCTAATATACTCGAGATACTGGGTTAAGTTCTCATAAGAGGCAACCAGCTCTTCTTAAGCCCAGAAGAGTAAGTCTGATATATCACATAGGCACACAACTCCGGATATGGCTGAAGGGAGTGGGGCTGTGAGGCAAGCTCAACACAAGTTGTATTAATCAGATTTTCTATTAGTAAGTGAAACTGAGACATGAAAACTGGGTGACTTACCTGGAAAATCTAAGCCAGATATCATTACAGACCAAGAATTAATGTTACCATTTTATGAAAGTCATAATTAGCCATGTGCAGTAAGGTGAGTGGAGAAGTGGATCTTCAGAAAACAATGAAGTACATATACTTAGAGAAAGAGCAAAAGAGAATGTGAGGTTCCAGCAGGATAAAGAAAGACAAAGGGAGTGACAGATTGATGTTTTACTACTTACCCGGATCCTGGATATTCTTCCTAATAATGGGTTCCCTGAAATTATTCTGTATCCTTTATTTTTTATTTTTTGCTTGCCACAAGTGTACCTATCATCGATCACTATACCACACTATTATAATATCATTGACTATATTCCCCATGCTGTACCTTTTTATTCCCATGACTTATTCATTCCATAGCTGGAGGCCTGTATCTCCTACTTCCCGTCACCCATTTTGACCACCCCACACCCCAATTCCCCCTGACAACAACCAGTTTGTTCTCTGTATTTACAGGTTTGTTTGTTTATCCATTTGTTTTGTTTTTAGATCCCATATATGATTGAAATCATATGGTATTTTTCTTTCTCAGTCTGAATTATTTCACATAGCGTAATACTCTCTAGGTCTATCCATGTTGTCTCAAATGGCACAATCTCATCCTTTTTTATGGCTGCATAATATTCTGGGGTGTGTGTGTGTGTGTGTGTGTGTGTGTGTGTGTGTGTGTATCACATCTTCCTTATCTATTTGTCTATCAGTGGACACTTAGGTTGCTTCCATATCTTGGCTATTGTAAATAATTATTCAATAAATATGCAAAAAATAATTATGTACCTAACTATGCATATATCTTTTCAAATTAGTGTTTCTGTTTTCTTTCAGCAAATATCCAGTCATAGAATTGATGGATCATATGGTATTTGTATTTTTACCTTTTTTAGGGAACCTCTGTACTATTTTCCACAGTACCTGTACTGATTTAAATTTCCACCAACAGTGTGTGAGGGGTCCTTTTACTCCACATTCTCGCAAACTCTTATTTCCTCTCTTTTTGATTTTAGCCATTCTAGCAAGTGTGAGGTGATATCTCATCATGGCTTTGATTTGCATTTTCCTGATGATTAATAATGTTGGGCATCTTTGCATGTGTCTGTTGGCCATTTATACATCTTTAGAAAAATGTCTATTGAGGTTCTTTGTCCATTTTTAAAATCAGATTGTTTATTTTTTGGTGTTGAGTTGTAAGTTCTTGATATATTTTGGATATTAACCCCTTGTCAGATATATCATTTGCAAATATCTTCTCCCATGCAGTAGGTTGCCTTTTGTTTTGTTGACAGTTTCCCTTGTGCAAAAGTTTTTTGTTTTGTTTTGTTTTGTTTTTTTATTGTGACGTAGTCCCAATAGTTTCCTTTTGCTTTTATTTTCCTTACCCAGGAGACATATTTTAAAAATGTTTCAATGGCTGATATCAAGGAAATTACTGCCTGTATTCTCTTCTAGGATTTTTATGGTTTCAGGTATCACATTTGGGTCTTTAACCCATTTTGAATTTAGCTTTCTATATGGTACAAGAAAGTGGACCAGTTTCATTCTTTTGAACATAGCAGTTCAGTTTTCCCAGGACCATTTTTTGAAGAGACTGTCTTATCCTCATTGTATATTCTTGCCTCCATTATCATAGATTAATTGACCCTATAAGTGTGGGTTTATTTCTGGGCTCTCTTTTCTGTTTCTCTGATTTATGTACCATACTCTATTGATTACAACAGCATTGTAATATATCTTGAAATCTGGCATTGTGATACCTCCATCTTTCTTTCTCTTCCTCGAAATTGCTTTGGCTGTCTGGAGTCTTTCATTGTTCTGTTGTAGTATTTGTTCTAGCTGTGAAAAATACTATTGGGTCTTTTTATAGAGATTGCATTAAATCTGTAGATTGCTTTGGGTAGTGTGGACATTTTAACAATATTAATTCTTCCAATCCACGAACAGGGAATTTCTTTCCATTTGTGCCATCTTCACTTTCTTTCACCAGTGTTTTCTAGTTTGCATAGTGTAGGTCTTTCATCTCTTTGAGTAAGCTTATTCCAAGGTATTTTATTCTTTCTGGTACATGGAATGTATCTTTCTGGTAAATGGAATCGTTTTCTTAATTTCTCTTTCTGCTACTTGGTTATTAGTGTATAGAAATGCTACTATTGTATTAATTTTATATACTACAATTTAACTGAATTCATTTATTCTACTAGTTTTGGTGGAGTCTTCAAGGTTTTCTATGTACACTGTCATGTCATCTGAAAATAGTGGTAGTTCATTGTTTTCCTTACCAATATGGATGCCTTTTCTTTATTATTCTTGCCTGATTCCTATGGCAGGGACATCCACTACTATGTTGAATACAAGTGACAGGAATGGACATTCTTTCTTTTTTTTTTTTTTTTCAATATATGAAGTTTATTGTCAAATTGGTTTCCATACAACACCCAGTGCTCATCCCAAAAGGTGCCCTCCTCAATACCCATCACCCACCCTGCCCTCCCTCCCACCCCCCATTAACCCTTAGTTTGTTCTCAGTTTTTAACAGTCTCTTATGCTTTGGCTCTCTTCCACTCCAACCTCTTTTTTTTTTCCTTCCCCTCCCCCATGGGTTTCTGTTAAGTTTCTCAGGATCCACATAAGAGTGAAACCATATGGTATCTGTCTTTCTCTGTATGGCTTATTTCACTTAGCATCACACTCTCCAGTTCCATCCACGTTGCTACAAAGGGCCATATTTCATTCTTTCTCGTTGCCACGTAGTACTCCATTGTGTATATAACCACAATTTCTTTATCTATTCATCAGTTGATGGACATTTAGGCTCTTTCCATAATTTGGCTATTGTTGAGAGTGCTGCTGTAAACATTGGGGTACAAGTGCCCCTATGCATCAGTACTCCTGTATCCCTTGGGTAAATTCCTAGCAGTGCCATTGCTGGGTCATAGGGTAGGTCTATTTTTAATTTTCTGAGGAACCTCCACACTGTTTTCCAGAGTGGCTGGACCAATTTGCATTCCCACCAACAGTGCAAGAGGGTTCCCGTTTCTCCACATCCTCTCCAGCATCTATAGTCTCCTGATTTGTTCATTTTGGCCACTCTGACTGGCGTGAGGTGATATCTGAGTGTGGTTTTGATTTGTATTTCCCTGATGAGGAGCGATGTTGAGCATCTTTTCATGTGCCTGTTGGCCATCCGAATGTCTTCTTTAGAGAAGTGTCTATTCATGTTTTCTGCCCATTTCTTCACTGGGTTATTTGTTTTTCGGGCGTGGAGTTTGGTGAACTCTTTATAAATTTTGGATACTAGCCCTTTGTCCGATATGTCATTTGCAAATATCTTTTCCCAAGAATGTACATTCTTGTCTTTTTCCTGATCTAGGAGGGAAAGTTTTTGGCTTTTCAACATTGAATATGATGTCAGCTTTGGATGTTTCAGAAGTGGCCTTTATTTATTTATTTAAAAAAATTTTTTTAATGTTTATTTATTTTTGAGAGAGACAGAGACAGAATGTGAGTGGGTTAGGGGCAGAGAGAGAGGGAGACACAAAAGCAGAAGCAGGCTCCAGGCTCTGAGCTGTCAGCAGAGAGCCCAACGCGGGGCTTGAACTCACAAGCTGTGAGATCATGACCTGAGCCGAAGTCAGACGCTCAACCGACTGAGCCACCCAGGCTCCCCCAGAAGTGGCCTTTATTATGTTGAGGTATGTTCCCTCTAAATCCACTTTGTTGAGAATTTTTATGTGAATGGATGTTGAATCTTCTTAAATGCTTTTTCTGCATTCATTGAGATGATCATATGATTTTTATCCTTTGTTTTGTTGTTGTGATGTATCATATTGATGATTTGCAAATGTTGAACCATCTTTGCATCCCTAGAATAAATCTTACTTGATCATGATAAATGATCCCCTTAATGTATTATTGAATGTGAGTTGCTAATATTTTGTTTAGTATTTTTGTATCTATATTCATCAAGGATATTGACCAGTAATTTTCTTTTTTCCTGTGGTGTCTTTGTCTGGTTTGGGTATTGGGGTAAGGCTGGCCTTAAAGAATGTATTTGGCAGTTTTCCTTTCTCTTCTGTTTTTTTTTTTTTGAATACTTTGAGTAGAATAGGTATTAGTTTATCTTTACATGTTTGATAGAATTGACCTGTAAATTTATCTGATCCTGGACTTATATTTTTGGTAGTTTTGATTACTGATTTAGTTTCATTCTTAGTAATCAGTCTGTTCAGATTTTCTATTTCTTCCTAGTTTAGTTTTAGGAGTTATCTGTTTCTAAGAATTTATCTATTGTTTCTATATTGTCTAATTTGTTGACATATAACTTTTTTTGTAGTATTCTCTTATAATTCTTTGTATTTCTGTGGTGCCAGTTGTTACTTCTCTTTCATTTCTGATTTTATTTATTTTAGTTCTTTCTTTCTTTCTTTCTTTCTTTCTTTCTTTCTTTCTTTCTTTTCCTTGATGAGTCTGGCTAAGGATTTATCAATTTTATATTTTCAAAGAACAAGCTCTTGGGGCACCTGGGTGGCTCAGTTGGTCGAGCATCCAACTCTTGATTTCAGCTCAAGTCATGATCCTAGGGTTATGGGATTCAGCCCTGTGTCAAGCTTCATGCTGAGCATGGAGCCTGCTTGAGATATTCTCTCTCTCTCTCTCTCTCTCTCTCTCTCTCTCTCTCTCTCCCCCTCCCTCCCTCTCCCTCTGCCCCTTTCTCCTGTTCATGCTTACTTTCTCTCTAAAATTAGAAAAATAAAAAGAACAAGCTTTGGTTTCATTGTTTTTTTCTATTTTTTTAAAACTCCATGTCATGTATTTATGCTCTGATATTTATTATCTCCTTCCTTCTACTCACCTTAGGTTTTGTTTGTTCTTCTTTTTGTAGTTCCTTAGGTATAAGATCAAATTGTTTATTTGAGCTTTTTCCTATTTCTTGGGGTAGGCCTGTGTCACTGTATCCTTTTTGGTTGGGCCTATGAACCACCTGTTTTTTAACATTTGCCATAGTGATATTCTTTAAGACATATTTATTAACAGAGAAAGTAAGGAGGCAATCAAACATTATTTGGCCCTAAATCTCTAATAAATATTTTCAGCCGTCATCTTACTTATGTGAGATAATACAACCTTTTCTGAGCAATCTAGGATTTCGTAGGCTCTAGATGAATATTTAAGAGTTGCTGTGACCTCCATTCCAGAGTAACAGAAGGATCTAGCTAGCATCCCTTGTGGGAAAAGTGATATTGCTGAAATGCTATGGATGGACTGTTAGAGAAAGAGGTCAGGGCCATGCTGTTTGGATATCTTTGAAAGATACCTTTTTGAAAGAAAGGACTATGATGAGGAGGCATGGTGTTCTCTCCTGAGTATGAAGCTGGCTTCAAGTTGCTTCCACTATTGCCTCTTGCCATTGATGATCATTCTTTTCCTCCTTTGGGGAAGTAAGAGGGAGATGATACTGTCTGAGTGGTTTCTGTTGAAAAAAAGAAAGAATGGAAAGATGAGCTACCTAATATTAATTAGGAAATTGCCGTGGTAACAGAAATAGAAGTGTGGGTTGTCTTGAGCCTATCAGTGGATCAGTTTCTGGAGATAACAATGATGATAAAATGTTTTGGAGACATTCAGGTTTTGTTGATCATTGCAAAAAACATAGGATGTCCAGGAGCCTAGGTTCTGTTTTTTTTGGTTCTGTATATTTGTATACATTTTAGTAAGTCAGTTAACTTTCTTATAAATTATTTTCTTTCTTTAGTTAGGATAAAGATATCTGATCTCCCTATTTCACAAATTCATTTATTGTAAAAAGAAAATAAAGGATCTAAAATGTTCTAAAAACTTAAAGCATTATTGTCAATGATATATTGTATAAGGGAGAGACCATGTTGTTAAAATTTGGCCACTGTTACTAGATGGCCACATTAACACTGAAGTTCACAGTAAGTCCTACGCAGTTCATTCCAAAAAGGTTAGGAGAATACTGATGAGTGCTTATTGTTGAGCTTGGAAGTTAATAACACACTAAGACCTACTATTAATACTCTAAAAACTGCAAAAATGTATACTTGGCAATAGGTTTTGGCCAGTTGACACTCAGTTATTTTCAGCTGGCTGAACATGGCTAAATTTTTAATTTTGTATTTTTTATATTAAAAACCTTTTTGAATGTTTTAATCAAGATCATAGTTAGTCTTTTATTTCAGCTAGTCTAATTAGCTAATGGAGCATGCTCTAGCAGGTAGGCTAAAATGATCAGATAACATAATAATAATTAGGTCAAAATATATTTCCTAGCAATCATTCCATCAGATATTTTAGTCCTCACCAGATACTTTTAGACATTCATGTCTGAATGTCTATTTTAGATTAATAATCACTTCATTTTTATGTTATCTTGACATTAAACAGACTCTTTATTTTTGAAGATGATTTACATTATGTCTTGATGACAGTGTAACTAGTTCAAGGTATGTTAGTGTTATTCTGCTCTTACAGTTGCTAAAAATATAATTTAATATCATGATCCTGTATTAAATTAGTGTATATTTTGATTCATAAAATAATTCTAAGAACAATTATGTGAAAGTGAAAAGGTTTAATTTTTCAAGGATTGTATTACTCAGAAATACTAATGAACATGGCTGTTAGCCAAATTCTTGCTTCAATCCTTGCTTCACCTGTATAGCGTATTAAATCATAGAAACCTCAAATAATATTTGTAGCAATAAGCATGTAAGTAATTAGTTTTATCCATTGTAAATTTCATTTTGCTAATAAAAATCATTTAAATCGTTTATCTGTGTGGAGTCCCTTCTTCCTTTTTTCTTTTTTAATTTTTTTTAGGCCTTTGTTTTTTTCTATGGCATTAAAGGTACAAGTGGCAACACTATTGAACCCACAGAGAACTGTGGTCACACCCACACCTGCTGTGGAGCATCTACTGAGAAGCTGACGTGTCATGACACATAGGTGGCCGGGCCCCACCCAGGTCAAAGTCTTACTTTGCATAAGGAGGGAACCTTCTTATAGGTAATATGAAGATGCTGAGTCATGGGCTGGGTTGTGGTTGCCTGTTCAATTTACCTTCAGAGTACAACCTGAATTTTCAGGTAATCTGCCCCATGGGGGGGGCTCGTTGGCAAGGATGGACTGGTGCTGGAATGGGACATCATGCACAGTTCCCACTGGTTCACATTACCCTCCACCTCCACAATACCTGAGTTCTGGGTGCTAAGGCCACCTTGTTGGTTTTGGGCTTCTGGTGGATGAAGCCACATTCTTTATGCATGGTTTATGTGTCAGGGTGGAAAATGTTAAACCAGAAGTTCTACATGGGCTGGCCCATATGCAAGATGTTCACCTCTTCTAGTTACTAGAAGGGTTGTAGCATCAGGTAAGTCCTGGTGGATCTGACAGCCAGATACCCAGCACCCAGGACAGTGGCTCCACCACTAGGTTGATCTTGGGGGGTTCCCAGCTGGCAGCAGTAGGCTGCTTAGGTAGGGTACTCGCTTAAGAAACTGCGGCTTCTCCTGAAGCTTGTGCACCTGGCTATTGGACTGGCTGACCCTCTGTCACAGGGTCTTCAGCTCCTAGTTCTCCACCTGCTTCTTCAGGCAGCTTGCCTGGCTCTTGTTCTGCTGAGAGAAGCAGGAGGAATACATACAGCAAGTTGATGAGTTGGCAGGCCCCAACACTAACAGGGTGATCTTGGTGGTCGACATGGGGCTGGCCATTGCTGTGCTCAGTCTGCACAGTTACCATGAATGGTTTCAGCGTGACATCTGTCAGAGGGGTAGAGGGGCTCTTGGATGGTTTCTGAGACATTGCTTTGAGCAGCAACCTCAGGTGTTCTGGGAAAAGCTCTTCTTGTACCCCAGGATAGTCCTGCAACAGCCAGGCTAATGCTGTTGAAGCCAGTCTCCTTGTCTTTCAGTTGGCAGGCTCTGAGTGTACTTGGAGGAGAGACTGTAAGAATGAAGAGAGCCAATAAATTTGTATGCCCCAGATGCTGTAGGGGAGTAAAGTCACCCATAGAAGGGGGTGGTGTTTTCACTGCCAACATCTACAGAATATGTGTTTGCTTCTCCTTGGCTTCCTGACCCTGTGGGGGCCAATCTCCTAGAGTTCCTTTCAGAAACTGTTGTGCCTGCTCCTGACTAGTGACTCCCTGGGCTACCCTGGATGCAATGTCTAGTCCCTTCCCCTTAACGTACATTGTTTCAAATGTCTTTTCATATAATCTCCCACTACATTTTATTGTTGCTATACTCTAATGTTTCATTTTGAAAAAATTAAAATTTTTTTCTAAAAGTACAATTAATTTTGCATGAAGTACCTAGATTCTTTTCTGTAGAGCTCTTATAAAGATACTTTTATTATATATAATTAATATCAAAATTATAGTCATTCCCTATTACACTTTTAAAGAATATCATCCATAATACAAAAAAGTAAGACCTAATTCTACAGTTAAAATCCTTAGTTTAGTGGAAGGAAGTCTGCATCTTGCCATGAAATTCAATAGATGTGGAATAAAAGAATAAGACAAAACTAATTATCAATGATAGTGAAAATATTTTAATTGGAAAATGTCATAAAGTCGTGCAAATTTCAGTGCTTTCCTCCCTTGTCCACATCTAATGAAAAATCAGAAAATGAATCATGAAAACAACTAAAATATCATGCTAAATAATTTCAAAAGAAATTTTTTTTTCTCAGTGACTTAGTAAAATTTTTATAATATTTGCATTTTAACTGACATATTAAGTTTTATTTTTTGGAATATTTAATGCCAAATAAAAAAATAAAACATTAACTAGGTTATTATAGGCTCTCTGGGAAGTTTCTTACATGCATTAGTGTAGGAGTTAGTTATTCAGAATGCAATGGAAGCTCCATTGAAAATTTCTCCTCAGGGAAATTACCTTATAAGTTCTGTGATTTTATAAGATGGTTTTGGCCAGTGGTGAGAAGGGTAGTTTGGTTCAGGAAGAATCTGAAGGGATGGAAACACATGAGAGGGCTTCAACACTCTAGCCAAAAATTATTAAGGCTTAAATCTTGTAGGTGGTGGTGATGTAAATTGATAGTAGAGATAGTACAGAAGGCGATGTAAAAGGACTTGGCTACCAATTGATTTGGTAGAATAAATAGATTATTTTTTTCTCCCACAATATTAGAAGGATAAAGTATAAACCAAGATAAGTAACAGGCTTGAATGTGGATCAAGTGGGAGGAAATACTTATTTAGTTGGATAAAAATGGAATCAGAGGCATTGCCAGTGTGCAAAATAATAAATAAAAATATCTCAAGCCATGGCATTAAATAAATTAGGGATTGAATAGCGAGGAATAGCAAGAAGACCTAATACTATCCAGAATTAGGACAAAATTAAAACAGCACGTGGAAGATTGCCAAGGGGCCAACTCTACAGATTACAATGCCTTAGGAGACAGAGAAAAAAGGATGGAAAATTGAGGAAAGATAAGGTGATTTGTTTAGAAGTAGGCTGAACTTAAAATGATTGTAGTGGATATTTGAAGATTTAGTGGGAAAATGTTGGTATGGCCACGTGGAGAGGAGGTGATAACAGAAGAGGAGCAAGAGGAGTAGGTCACTTCCCTGAAGAGTTTGGAAGAGAAAATGTGGAAGCCCTTTAAGGTGTACTGCACTTTTTGCCACTCCATTCTCTCCAGGTTGAGGTTAGCGTATGTTCCAGTAGAAAGGACAAAACTGTGAGGAGGAAACACTGACAGTCTGAGGAGTAGAATGTGGATATTCAGAGCACACGGAGTTCTCAGAAAGGACTTCCATAGCAAAGTGGCAGATTTGGGTTTAATCCTTTCAGATTTGTTACAGGTGGGTCATAAACAATAGGACAGAAGGGGAGAGGTGCTGCCTGTCTTCTTTTTGTAACTTCAAACATACTCTCCCTTGTCTGCATCCTCCCTGTTGGAGGAGGGCGGGGAGAGAGAACATGTATGAATGGCCTCTATGGGCCGTTGGGAGGCACCAGCAGGAGATGTGTGCAGGTTGGGAGAAGTGAGAAGGGCCGGTTATTGTGTGGCTCCCTGCTTGCTAGTGTGCAACCAGTTGGCCAAATTCCCCGAAAGCCAGCTGTGGTCTGACCGTCCTCAGACGCTTAACTCTGAATTTTGGTTAAGATCTAGGGGTTAGGAAGTCTCCAAATAGTTGCACCAGTCCTCCTGCCACATCTCTTTAGGAAATTAATTCCCCTACTAATCTTTCCTCACATTTTCTGATTTCGAATGTGTCATCTGTTTCATGTTAATATCACAACTGATAAAGGTGCTGTTCAAGATTAGAAAAAAAAACAGAGGAAGGAGCCGCAAGTCTGCAAAGTCTCTTGAGTACAATGAGTCAGAGTATGGGTTCTGGATGAGAGGAATATAGAAGGGTGGAAAGTTTTGTTTAGGGGAACTTGTCAGAAGTCAGGTTTTTTTTCTTTTGGATGGTATCTAGGCTATTCTTCATAAAAATTCTGTCATCTTGTAGCCTTTACATATATTTCACATAATTCTCAACTTGAAACTTGGTTCTTGAGACTTAACATGATCACATGTGGTTTAAAAAGACAGTCACAAACCTCTCACGGTTTGCATAGCCCTGATAGATAGGAAGTATAAAATTTAAATAAAATAAAACACTCTAGCCTAGAAACCATCTCCTCTTGTCATACAGATTTTTATCCTGATGGGAGTTTTGGCCAAATTATAATAAATTGGATCACCTTTGAACCAAGCTATAATTATATAGTCATTAAGCAAATATTTATCAAGACAGTTGTGGCATTGGAGATAATAGAAAATAAGATGGAAAATGTCCCTATACCTATGTGCCTTTTAGTATACTGAGAGAAAAAGAGAACAAATGGTAAATGGATTAATAAGGTAATTTTAGCTTTTGTTGAATTCTATGGAGAAAAGACCCCACAGCAATACGATGGCTAAGGAAGATTTTGCTAACATCACAGCTGAGGCCTAAAGGAAAATAGCCATGCACACATGCTGTGCTTTAAGAAAAGAGAAGGGCTGATGCAAAGTGCTGTGTCAAGAAAGCTTTGGTGTGCTAGAGAAGCAAGAAGGATGTGGCCAGAACACTAAGCATTAAGAGACCGGGCCAGAAAAACAGTTTGGAGACAGATCACCATGACCTTTTAAGTCTTGGTAAGGGGGTTGGAATTTATTCCAAATGTACAGAAAGCTCCTGAAGAGTTCATGAACAGTGGCGACATTATTTGTTTTAATTTTTAAACATATGCTGTGGGAATAATAGATTGCAGGTAGAGAAGAGTAGGAGCAGAGACTACTGAAATTATTTGCAAGACTGTCAGTAATAATAGTGATATATGGATGTTTACTCTTGCAAATCAGAGCATTGTCTCATTTAACCTCAAAATGGCCTATGTTTTAGGGTGCTATTATTACAGTCTGGAAATGAAGCTGTGCACAGACAGTAACCTCTTTGACATCAGCCATAGCAGCTTCTTACTAGATACATCTACTGAGGCAAGAAAAACAAAAACAAAAAATGAACTATTGGGACCTCATCAAGATAAAAAGCTTCTGCACAGCAAAGGAAACAATCAACAAGACTAAACCTTTGGAATGGAAGAAGATATTTGAAAATGAAATATGTAATAAAGGGTTAGTATCAAAAATATATAAGGAACTTACCAAACTCAACACCCCAAAAGCAAATAATCCAGTTAAAAATGGACAGAAGACATGAATAGACATTTTTCTAAAGAAATGCAGATGGCTAACAGATACATGAAAAATGCTCAACGTCACGTGTCATCAGGGAAATGCAAACCAAAACTACAATGAGATATCACCTCACACCTCTCATAATGGCTAAAATTAACCACACAAGAAACATTAGATGTTCGTGAGGGTGCAGAGAATGGGGAACCCTCTTACATTGTTGGTGGGAATTGCATTGTTGGTTGGTGGTGCAGCCACTCTGGAGAACAGTATGGAGTTTCCTCAAAAAGTTAAAAATAGAACTACCCTATGATCCACCAGTTGCTAGGTATTTACCCAAGGATACAAAAGACTGATTCAAAGGGATACATGCACCCCAATGTTTATAGCAGCATTATCCACAATAGCAAAATTATGGAAAATGGAAAGAGTACAAATGTCCATCGATTGATGAATGGAGATATATATATATATATATATATATATATATATATATATATCAGCCTATCAGCCATCAAAAGGAATGAAATCTTGCCATTTGCAGCAACATGGATGGAGCTAGAGGGTATTGTGCCAAGTGAAGTAAGTCAGAGAAAGACATACCATATGATGTCACTTATATGTGGAATTTGAGAAACAGGACAGATGAATATAGGGGGAAGAAAAAGAGCCAGAGGGGAGGGGATGAGGCAAACCATAAAACAAACTCTTAACAATGGAGAACTAACAGTGTTGCTGGCCACAAGGTGGGCAGGGGGATGAGCTAAATGGGTGCTTGGTATTAAGGAGGGCATCTGTTGAAATGAGCACTTGTAATAAGTAAGTGATGAATCATTAAATTCTACACCTGAAACTAATATTGTACTGCATGTTAACTAACTGGAATTTAAATAAAAACTTGAAAAAAATGGAAATGAAGCCATGGAGGTACAGAGAAACTAAGCAAGTTGCTCTACATCATAAAGTTAGCATGTGATGGGGCCCAAGAAAAACCAAGTATTCGGACACCACAGCCTTCTTCACCACCACATGGTGCTCATAACTTGGAATTGATATTCATTAGAGTTGGCTATAACCCAATTAGCAATATGAGAGTCTTCGAAAATAATCTTCTTATGTGAAACCCAGTGTTGGTGAAAAATACTACAGATAGAAAATACTAACATTTACAACAATGAAAGATGAGATAAGACAGTGAATAATCAAACCTTAAGATTTTCATGACAAGCTGTTTCCTTATGAAAACTTTCCTATCTGTATTTTAGCTAGCCAACATTTATGTATCTCACCTCTATTTTTCTTGCAAACATCTATTTTAAGCCATATATACATTCAGAATGCTAGATTAGTTGCAAAATGTGTTAATATTGAAATTTCAGTGATATCATCTAAAAAGCTTACAGAGTCCAATATAGATGTTCCCCACATATAAAGATTAAAATATATCCTTACTCCAATGACTCTTCAGCCAAGAATTTTCCTTTTTAAAGCACTTCCAAAAATAAAATTTGGATGAGTCTTACAATGCATACTTGTTCTGGTAACATAAATGGCAAGTGAAAAAGGGGTGGTGAATGACTAACAACAGGTTCATTAAAGATGACAATATGTGGTTTAGTAACTTCTGGCCAAGAAATACGCCTCCATACAAAGTAATAATGACCCCAAAATAGCTGAGCGCTCAGAAGTCTGGAGATACACAGATACAAGTTAACTACATGACCTAAAATGTGTTCATTTGCTTTGGTCCTTCTAAACCTAATACTGTGAATCTGTGCACAAGTGATTTGAACAAGGAGGATAGTAACAGTTGTGAAGATGACCAAATTGGTACTAGACCCTATCTAGGAAATAGATGCTGATAAGTTTCTCTGAAATGTCTGAGGAGATTCATTAAGCGCTTTTTTTTTTTGAAACATAGATGAAATGAGAAAAGTCATTCAAATTTTTATCATAAATATACCTCAAGATAGAATCAAGACCATCTTTAATGTACAGAAAAAGTAAAGCTTTGCCTGTACCTCTTTTAAATAAGAATTCCTTTGAAATGGTAATAATGTAGCTAAAGAATTTCTGAGTAATATAAAACTTAAAGCAATGTGTGATTTCACACAACAGCTGTACCTATTTTATTAACAGGTCCTAGAAATTTATACTGGCCTTTAACAAAATAACTTCTAGCAATTCTTCATACGTTTGACACATAGTTTTTATTTCTCTATGTTATACCTCCACATTAGAAGCCACAAGACAATTATAAAACGTCCAGATTAAAGAGCAAAATCTATTTTTACACTGTTTGAAAGGTCTACTACCCATATGAATTTAGAATTTTTTTTTTTTTGGTTTTCAAATTGGAAACTTAGAAAATCTTATGTTGAATTATTCTTTAAAAAAGCAATACATTCAGTAATTGACTAGTAAAATTAAGTAATAAGAATGTTTAAAAATTTCACTCAGATTTTAGTACTTTGAAACAGGTTTTAAGCAGTAAGTAAAGAAATGGAATAGTAATAGAAGTTAACTCTTATGTAATATTTTAAAATGCATTATTTTCCTTAAAAGCAATATTTATGAATAGTTAAAATAAAAATGCATTGTTCATTGTTCTCTCTCATGGCACCAATGTGTATTGGCGATTTTTGTTTTTTGGGTTTTTTTTTTAAGTAGAGGAAGTGAGAGGCACCTGGCCAGCTTAGTTAGTTAAGCATTCTTGACTCTTGATTTCCATTCAGGTCATGGTCTCACACTTGGTGAGATCAGCCCCGCATCAGGCTCTGTCCTGCCAGTGCAGAGCCTGCTTGGGATTCTCTCTCTCCCTCTCTCTCTCTGCCCTTCCCCTTCTTGCTTTCTCTCTCTCAAAATCAATAAATGAACATTCTTTTTAAATCTTAAAGAAACATAGAAGGTGAAATCGTCTTATCAAAACTACCGTTGTAAAATTCTATGGCCACTTAGAGTTAACAGAAAAAAAAAAACGGACTTTAGTAAAAGCTCTCAAAATATGGAGTAAATGCTATTTGAATACAGAAGTCAAAATATTTAAATCATACATTTTACATCAAATAATGTCCCACAGTTTTAAAGAAAAAAAAAACTTAGAAACCAAGCGAATATCATGTTGGGATTTAGGGAAATAAAATTTGATTTTTAAAGACATTAAACTGTCCAATTTAAATTCTTTTTTTTTTAAAAAAAAGCTTATTTATTTATTTTCAGAGAGAGAGAGAGTGTGCACAGGAGGGTCAGAGAGAGAAGGAAAGAAAGAATCTCAAGTTGGTCCTGCACTACCAGCGCAGAGCTGGATGTGGGGCTCACTCTCAGGAACGGTCAGATCATGACCTGAGCTGAAACCAAGAGTTGGGCGCTTAATCAACTGAGCCACCCAGGCACCGGAAACTGTCCAATTTAAAACAGAGATAAGTTCAATTCAAACAGAGACAGGGACAAAGATTAAAAACAAAACATATCCATTGTGTTTATATCCACTGTTGCTTTTTTCCTTTTTTAAAATCCATTTTAATTTTTTTTTAATCCGACTATAGTTGACACACGACTTCGTTACACTAATTTCAGATGCACAACCTAGTGATTCAACATCTCTCTATATTATTCTGTGCTCACCAGAAGTGTACCTACCGCAACCATCTGTCACCATGCAATGTTGTTTCTTTTTTCTATTACTCTTTTCTCTCACTCAGGACTTAGCAGAACCCTTCACAACATTTGTAAGGCATATCCAATGGGAATAGATAAAACTATTTTCGAATGACTAGTCTTCTCTTGAAAAAACTTTACTGTAAAGCTCAAGCTAAAAGTTGTTCTTGGGGCATGAATTGAATTGCTGTTTTAGATGCCCAGTGGCACATGTGGATGGAAGGCCCTTCCATCCCCACATGGATGGCCCCACATGTAAGATTGTGGCAGGAAAGAACAGGACCTTTGGGGTCAGACTTGTACTTTAATCCTGGAGCAAAGGTAACAACTGCCAAACTTTAAAAAAAAACAATTTAAATTAAGAGATTGGCAGTTTTTTTGACAAATTATTTAAATCCAAATGACTCCAGAAAAACTGCTTCTTTTTATCGGCAACTAAGTTGTTTACTTGTAAAATGGTTTAGTTTAAAAATGATATGCAGGGGGCGCCTGGGTGGCGCAGTCGGTTAAGCGTCCGACTTCAGCCAGGTCACGATCTCGCGGTCCGTGAGTTCGAGCCCCGCGTCAGGCTCTGGGCTGATGGCTCGGAGCCTGGAGCCTGTTTCCGATTCTGTGTCTCCCTCTCTCTCTGCCCCTCCCCCGTTCATGCTCTGTCTCTCTCTGTCCCAAAAATAAATTAAAAACGTTGAAAAAAAAAAAAGAAAAAAAAAAAAATAAAAAATAAAAATGATATGCAGGAAAAGTTTGGAAACCATAAAAAATTACATTTTTCTCTAGATTATGAAGACTTACTGTAAAGCTCTATTATATTGAGTCCAAAATGCACAAATTCAGTCTTGTCTAAATCCTAGAACGCATCTCCAATTAGAAGAAAATGCTGTTGAAATGATAAAAAGTTACTCTTTATCAGTAATGTTGAATAGATAATTTGTTGTAAACACTCGCATATCAAATGTTTTATCATCTTTTATTCCTTCCTTTCTTCCTACCTTCCTTCATTTGTTCATTTAATGTGTATTTATGTTCAATATACATCTGGATGGGAGATTGACATTTTAAAAGATATGCAAGACATAACATGACAAGGATTTTAGCTGAAAAAAAAGCAAGATAAAGAAATGCTATTACTGGGAGAGAATATTCAGACAAATTTGTTTTCCGTGGTTTGTTCAGTCACTCATTTATTCATTCAACAAACATTTATTGGACTTTTATTATATGTTAAGCACATATGTGTCCAAATGAGCCCAAATTGTGTCCAAATGAGCCCAAATCTGTGATTGTCATTTACTACTTTATCGGTGCCTTTTTGCTTTACTTATTGTATCTCACATTTACCTTACTTTGAGCCAAAACTTTTATACGAATTTTTAAAACGGGGAAAGGTCTGCTTTGTCTTCTTTGCTCAGCTTTTGGTTTTTTTTTTTTTTTTTAATTTTTTTTTCAACGTTTTTTATTTATTTTTGGGACAGAGAGAGACAGAGCATGAACGGGGGAGGGGCAGAGAGAGAGGGAGACACAGAATCGGAAACAGGCTCCAGGCTCCGAGCCATCAGCCCAGAGCCTGACGCGGGGCTCGAACTCACGGACCGCGAGATCGTGACCTGGCTGAAGTCGGACGCTTAACCGACTGCGCCACCCAGGCGCCCCAGCTTTTGGTTTTTAAATAATCTGCCAAACACCTTGATGTTTTTGAAGCCCTGCCTTGTGATTGAGAGTGTTCCCAAAAGAAATTCTGCTTTTTTGTTTTTTAAAGTTGTAGTTATTTATTTAGAGAGAGCAAGCACAGGTGGGGGGAGGAGCAGAGAGGAGAGAATCCTAAGCAGACTCAGACCACTAATTAGCGCAGAGCCGGACGTGGGACTTGAACTCATGAACTGTGAGATCATGAACTGAACTGAAGTCAAGAGTTGGATGTTTAACCAACTGCATCACCCAGGTGCCCCAAGAAATTCTGCTTCTTAAATTCAACCCTGTAGCTAGGGATTCCACCACATAAAGATATGTCCCAATGCCTGCCTGCATCTATAAATTGTCTGTACTAAAATTCCTTTTCGCAAGCCCCACAGAAAAGTATAAGTGGCCAGTATGCAAAATGTTATACATCTTAATGCAAAATGTTCTGCGTATCTAAGATTTAGTTCATTTTACTTAATTAAGAGGAGATATACCATTTATTTTATAAACAATAATAATTTAATGGGTTCAATTTGATAAGACATTTTAGATTGACTTTTTTATTTTTATTTTTTTTTAATTTTTAAAAAGCTTTTATTAACAATTATATTAATTCCAGTTAACTAACATACAGTGAAATAATAGTTTCAGGTGTACAATTCAGTGATGCAGCACCTACATATGATACCCAGTGCTGATCACAAGTGCACTCCTTAGTCTCCATAA
This sequence comes from Neofelis nebulosa, assembly GCF_028018385.1. Taxonomy (NCBI): domain Eukaryota; kingdom Metazoa; phylum Chordata; class Mammalia; order Carnivora; family Felidae; genus Neofelis; species Neofelis nebulosa. The sequence goes on along the minus strand of NC_080782.1, from coordinate 206,875,214 downwards.
CCTATTTGACCCATCCCCCCACTCACCTCCCCTCTGATAACCATCATTTGGTTGTCTATAGTTAAGAGTATGTTTCTTAGTTTGCCTTTCTCCCTTTTTTCCCCCTTGGCTTGTTTGTTTTGTTTCTTAAATTACACATATGAGTGAAATCATATGGTATTTGTCTTTCTTTTACTGACTTATTTCACTTAGCATAATACTCTCTAGCTCTATCAAAATCATTGTAAATGACTAGATTTCACTGTTTTTTTTTTTTAATGTTTATTAGTTTATTTTGAGAGAGAGAGACAGAGAGATAGAGGCAGGGAGAGAGAGAGTGCACGCATGATTGGGGGACGATCAGAGAGTTAGAGGGAGGCTGAGAATCCGAAGGCAGGCTCCAGGCTATCAGCACAGAGCCCAATGCAGGGCTGGATCTCATGAACCTGTGAGATCATGACCTGTGCCAAAATCGAGTTGGATACTTAACCAGTTGAGCCATTCAGGTGCCCCAACTGTATTCTTTGTCATGGCTGAGTAATATTCCAGTGTGTGTGTCTGTCGCTCTGTGTGTGTGTGTGTGTGTGTATACACCACACTTTCTGAGGAACTTCCATAATGTTATCCAGAGTGGCTGCACCAGTTTGCATTTGCACAAACAGTGCAGGAGGGTTCTCCTTTCTCCACATCTTCACTGACACCTGTTGTTTCTGATGTGGTTAATTTTAGCCATTCTGACAGTTGTGAGTTGATATATCATTGTAGTTTGATTTGCATTTCCCTGATGATGAGTGATGTTGAGCATCTTTTCATGTGCTTGTTAGCTACCTGCCTGTACTCTTTGGAAAAAAATGTCTTTTTATGTGTTCTGCCCATTTTTAAAATTTGGTTATTTGTTTTTTGGGTGTCGAGTTTGGTAAGTTCTTTATATATTTTGGATTCTAACCCTTTATCAGATATATCGTTGGCAAGTTTCTTCTCTGATTCCATAGGTTGCCTTTAGTTTTGTTGATTGCTTCCTTTGCTGTGCAGAAGCTTTTTATTTTGTTGAAGTCCCAATAGTTTATTTTTGCTTCTGTTTCCCTTGCCTTCGACAACATGTCTAATAATAAGTTGCTATGGCCAAGGTCAAAGAGATTGCGGCCTGTGTTTTCTAGGATTTTGATGGTTCCCTGTGTCACATTTAGGTCTTTCATCCATTTTGAATTTATTTTTGTGTGTGGTGTAAAATAGTGGTCCAAGCTCATTCTACTGCATGTTGCTGTCTTGTTTTCCCAACACCATCTGTTGAAGAGACTAGCAATTGACAGTTTTTTTTAATTGGTGCTTTTAGATATTGTTTCTCTTTCTTCTATCCTGCATTGTTTCCAGTTAAACATCTTTGGTCAGCCTTATTTTTGTTCGTCGATACATAATGTGTCTTTGTTCTCTGGCTGTGCTTAAGATTTCTCCTTGTCACTGGTTTTGAACATTTTATTATATTATGACTCATGGCAGTTTTCTTCATGTTTATTGTGCTTGGGGTTTGTTGAGCTTCTTGTGTCAGTGGATCTACAATTTAATGGAGTTTGGAAAACCTCCAGCCATTGTCTCAAAATTTTTTCAGCCTTATACCTCCTCTCTTTCAGACACTTTGATTATAAGCATACAAGGCTACTTGAACTTGTTCCACAGCTAATTAATTCATTCTCTTTTCATGTTTTAATATTCCTTTTCTCTATGTTTCATTATGGGAACTTTCTATTACAGTATGTTCAAATCTACTAACATTCCGCAAAGTCTATCTGATGTTAATCTCATTCATTGTAGTAGTTTCCATCTCAGCCATGGGAGATTTTAACAGCAGAAGTTTGAAGGCATTTTTTCAAGTATTTTGCATGTTTCCACTTAAATTTTTGAACATATGGATTACAGTTATAATAACTGTTCTAATGTCTTTTTCTACTAATCCTTACATCTGTGTTACTTCTGGGTCCATTTATTAATTGTCTTTTCCCTCATTATGAGTCATGTTTTTCTGCCTTTTTGCATGCCTTATAATCTTTGATTGGATGCCAAGCATTATGGATTTTAATTTGTTGCATTCTAGATATGTTTATATTTTTATAAATCATCTTGAACTTTGTTCTGGGATACAGTCATGGTTCTTGGAAACAGTTTGATCCTTTTATGATTTGTTGGGCTAGAGCAGATAAATATTTAGTCTAGGGCTAATTATTCTCCACTACTCGGGCAAAACACTTCTGATGAAACATTTCTAATGCTCCATGGTAATAAGGTTTTCAAGTCTCACTGTTGGGGAAAGGAATTATTCGTGGCCTTCTTTGAGCATTATTGATTCCCCCCTCTAATCGTTTAGGATGGCTCTTTTACCAGCTGTATAGTTTCCTTACAGACATGTGCTGATCAGTACTCTGCTGAATGTTCAAGGTGGACTCTGTGAAGATCTCCTGAGATTGTGTGTGTGTGTGTGTGTGTGTGTGTGTGTGTGTGTAGCTCTTCCTTCTTTGATACCTACCCTGCCCTGTGAGCTCTTGCCCCTTTGGTTTCCTAGCACTCTCAGCTCTGTCTCCTCAACTCAGAAAGTACACCAGACTCTACCAGGACTCCACCAATATACTGCTGCCTGGAATATCTCAAAGGGGAAAACTTGGCGTGACCCTATGGCAACGTCTTGAACTCATAGAAGCTCCCAAATGTTAGGGTGCTTAAGGCCGGAGCTTCATTAGTTTCACATTCAATCCTACTCTGACAACGGTCTCCCAGAATTAGAAAGGATATGAATTTTGGAGAACTCAAGGAAAAAAATAAAGTCTACCTAATCTCTCTCTTATTTATCTAAAAGTAGCTATAAACACTGATTATGAAGTAAAACAAATATTTATGAATGTAAAAGTCATATGGATCATAAAAACTTATGGAGTATTAAAATAGTTTGGATTTAGAAATAAAAAGTTTTGAGCAGGTACTAAATATATAATATATAATAAACTCTTAAATATAATAATGACAAATTTATATTTCATTGAAATTGTATTTCAAAATTGAAAAAATAAAGTTGAATTGTAGACTGAATTGTAGCTACCAAGTTCTGCTCTATCACAACATACTGAGGCATAGTCTAATAAGGAAATTAGTAAATGATTTTGGATATTTGTTTCTGCAAATTATAAAATCACAATGTGCAGAAACAAATATCCACAAAATGTTTTACTAATTTCCTTCATTCCTAGTTCAACTTTCATTCTTGTTATTATTCTAAGAACATTTCCTTTTTATTGGATTCACGGTTCAGCATTCAACTGTGGTGACTTGTGCATTTTTAGGAATTATCTGGGGTTTTTTCTAAGTTATCTGATTTGTTGTGTATAATCACTTATAGTAATCTGTTATCACACTATGTATTTGTGTAGTTATCTGGTGTTTTGTTTTCTTTTCCATTTTTCATTTTTGTCTTTGAATTTTCTCTCTTTTTTTTTCTTGGTTAATGTGGTTAAAGCATTGCCAATTTTGTTTTTTTAAAGCTTGTCATTACTTTCAATGTTATGTTATTGTTTATTCTGGTCTCTGTTTTATGTATTTCTGATTTTTCTTCGTTATTTTCTCCCTCTACTAAATTTCAGCTAAGTTTCTTCTTTTTCTAGGTCGTTATGGTGTAATGTTAATGTTAAGTTGTTTATTTTAACTTTTTTTCATAATACAGACATTTATAGCATAAATTTCACTCTTAACATCTGCTTTTGCTACATCCTATAGGTTTTTGAATGTTGTGTTTTCTTTTTCTTTCATTTCAAGGCATATTTTGATTAGCCATTTGATTTCTTATTTGGTCCATTGCTTGTGCAGTAGTGTGTTGTTTAATATTTACATATTAAATATTTAATATTTGCATTGTATATTTTCCAGTTTTGTTTTATTGTTGATCTTTAGTTTTGTACCCTTGTGGTTGGATAAGATGCTTGGTATGATTTCAGTCTTTTTAAATTTATAATATTTGCTAGGTCTCTTTTTATGTTATTTAACCAGTGGATTCTTCTGTGTGTACTTGAGGAAAATGTGTATTCTATTTTCTTGGGTAAAATGTTTTATATATATCTTTTAGAACCATGTATTCTGGGGGCACATGGCTGGCTCAGTGAGAAGAACATGTGACTCTTGATCTTGGGGTCATGGGTTTGAGTCCCATGTTAAGTACAGAGATGACTAGAAAATAAATTTTAAAAAGTCAAAAAAAAAAACATATATCCTGCAGTATGCTTCGAGTAAAAAATGTATTTACTGAAAAAAAAAGTAACTGAGTGTGCTCATTTACAGTGAAGTATATCAGAGGGAAGGAAATGGGGGGATGGGTGAAATAGGTGAAGGGGATTAAGAATACACTTATGATGAGCACTGAGTAATGATGTATAGAATTGCTGAATCGCTATGTTTTACACCTTAAACTGATATGACATTGTGTGTTAACTATACCTGAACTGAAATAAAAAACTTAAAAATTTTGGAGAGATCATTGTGGAGAGATCAAGACATGCATACAAATGACTGGAAATGGAAAATGACTTTAAGGAAAGCTTTCTAATGACTTTAAGGAAAGATTTTTCATGGGGATCTTGGTGTATCTCACCAAGTACCAGTCGTTTAAATTTTGGAGCTTTGGGTTAATGTTTTACCTAAATTGTAGTGTCAAAATTCTGTTGTTCATTTGATACATTTATTAGGAAAATAATCATAGCCACTAGGTTATGCCCACAATCACCATGCCCCCAGATTATTTTTCATGAGTTTCTCACATTGCAATATCCGTCAATTTTATTGAAATATAATTTAATTATGGTAAGATGCACCTGTTTTCAATATAATGGCATGTGCGTTTTGGTAAATTTATGCACCTGTGTAAGATGACCACAGTCAAGGAGTAGGTATTTCTATCACCAAAAATTCCCTTGTGCAAGTAACTCTCACTCTCAGACCCAGGCAAATGTTGACTTATTTCTATAATTATAAATCAATTTTGACTGTTTCAAAATTTTACCTAGATGAAATCACATTATTTGTACATGAAAAATGCAGACTTAATGCTTTTTATTAATATGATCTATGTTTATTTTAAGTTCAAATTTATTTGAGTTTATTTTAAACTCAAATAATATAAAGCAGGAGAAAATAAGATTTCCAGTATCATTCCAAACCATACCACCCAGTTTTATTCATGTTATATAAGAACATGATAATTATTTATTTCTTGATAAATCTAGATAAATTTCTATCATTTAGGTTGTTTTAATGTTTACTGTCTTCCCTGAATTAGTGCATGTTTTCAGTGTTTGCCTATTTCTATCCAGCTAGAAGGAGAATTTTTTTTTTTTTGGTAGGCTACCGAATCAAAGTGTCTTTCCTACGGATTTTTAGAAGTTATTCCATTTCTTCTGGCATTGATTGTTGCTTGGGTAATATCTGAAATTAGTCTAGATTGAATTTTTCTTTCTTTTAGATGATTTATTTTTATACCTGGATGTCAAAAGTATTCCTTTAAGTTTTTTTATTTTTTAATTGAGGTATTATTGACATATAATATTATATTAGTTTCAGGTATAAAATATAATGATTCAATATTTGTATATGCTGTGAAATGATCACTATAAGAAGTCTAGTTTCCCCACATAAAGTTGCATAATATGTGATACCATATTACTGACTATAGTCACTAATGTGTACATTGTATCTAGATGCTTTTTTATTTATTTTATGACTGGAAGTTTGCACTTTTTGGCCATCTCACATTTCATTTACCCTCAACCCCCCTCCTCTCTGGCATCTACCAGTCTGCATCTATGAGTTGTTTTTGTTTTGTCTTGTTTTTTAAATTCTACATGTAAGTGAAATCATATGGTGTCTTTCTCTGTGATTCATTTCCCTTAACATAATATACTCAAAACCCATTTATGTCATTGCAAAAGGCAATGTTTTCTTCTTTTCATGGTTGAGTAATATTCCATTTTCTTTACTCATTTCTTTATTCAATATACCACATTTTCTTTATTCATTTGTAGGAGTGCTGACAGCACTGACTCCATCTTTGGCCCTCCATGTTCCAGGCCCTGACATTGGAAGTTAATGTACGCCCTGACCAGATTGTGAGAAGGCTTGTTCTGATCTTCCCTAGAGTGGCACCACTTTATAACTTACAGAGATGACTCACACACAGTGCCACTTTAGAAACTAGTAGAGATGACTGGCATACAGATGGTGTCACTGTCAATAACTAGTAAAGATCCTCTGGCACAAAGATGGTGTTCACTTTAGATAAGTATTCTTTGATCTCATTATTGAAGAGACTGTCCTTTCCACATTGTGTAGTCTAGCCTCCTTTGTTGTAAATTAATTGGTCATATACACATGGGTTGATTTCTGGGCTCTCTATTTTGTTCCATTAAGTTATGTGGCTGTTTTTATACCAGTACAATACTATTTTTATTACTATGCCCCTTCACCCTATAAAAACTATGGATTTGGGTCCAGACTGTGTAGAGAATAGCACCTAGATTGTCCGTCTACTCACACCTTCTGCCAGTGAGTTACCCTAAATTAAACTCTGTAAATGGTGTGGCATGGCTTTGTTTTTCAATCTGAAAGTATCTCTTCAGTTTGGTGGATACTTTTATGACCCTCTTCCATCTTCTAACACAATTCATTCATTGATGAACACTTTGGTTCTTTCCATATCTTGGCTACTGTGAATAAAACAGCAATAAACATAGGGGTGCATATATCTTTTCAAATTACTGTTTTCATTTCTAGAGATAAATACCTAGCAGTAGAATTATTGGCTCAAATGATAGTTCTATTTTAGTTTTCTGGGGAAACTACTTAATGTTTTTCATAGTGGCTGTACCAGTTTACATTCCCACCATGTAAAGTACATGAAGGTTTCATTTTTTTCCACATCCTCACTGATACTTGTTATTTCTTGTCTTTTTGATAATAGCCATTCTGATAGATACGAAATGATGTCACAGTGTGGTTTTGATTTGCATTTCCCTGATGATCAGTGATGCTGACATTTTTTTCATGTACTTGTTGGTCATCTGTATGCTTTTCTTGAAAAAAATGTCTGCTCAGAGCCTCTGCCCATTTTTGATTAGATTGTTTAGGTTTTTTTAAATTATTGTATGTGTTCATTATATATTTTGGGTATTAACCCCTTATTAATTCTATGATTTGCAAATATCTCATCTCATTCAGTAGGTTGCCTTTCTATTTTGCTGATTATTTCCTTTGCTTGTGCAGAAGCTTTTTAGTTTATATGGTTCCATATGTTTATTTTTGCTTTTCTTGTCATTGCTTTTAGAATCAGATCCAAAATTTATCGCCAAAACTTATATGGAGGTGGTTACAGCTTCTATTTTCTTCTAGGAGTTTTATGGTTTCTGGTCTTATATTTACATCTCTAATCCATTTTGAGTTAATTTTTGTGTATTATGTAAGATATTAATCCAATTTCATTCTTTTGCATGAAGCTGTCCAGTTTTCCCAACACCATTTATTGAAGAGACTGTCGTTTCCACCTTGTATAGTCTAGCCTCCTTTGTTGTAAATTAATTGGTAATATACACATGGGTTGATTTCTGGGCTATTTTGTTCCATTGAGCTATGTGGCTGTTTTTATACCAGTACAATACTATTTTGATTACTATAGCTTTGTAATATAGTTTGGAGGTCCAGAAGCATGATGCTGCTAGTCTTGTTCTTTCTCAAGATTGCTTTGGCTGTTTAGGATATTTTGTGGTTCCATATAAATTTTAAAGTTGTCCTATTTCTGTGAAAAATGTCATTTGAATTTTTAATGGTTTTGTTTTTTATTTTTTATTTTTGAGAGAGACTGAGCATAAGCATGGGAGGGGCTGAGAGAGAGAGGCAGACACAGAATCTGAAGCAGGCTCCAGGCTCTGAGCTATCAGCACAGAGCTGGTCGCGGGGCTCGAACTCACAAACTACGAGATCATGACCTGAGCCAAGATGGGACGCTTAACTGACTGAGCCACCCAGGTGCCTTGAAAATGCCATTTGAATTTTGAAAGAGATTGCATTAAATCTACGGATTGCTTGGGGTAATTTTAACAATATTAATTCTTCCAGTTTGGAAGATAGGCCTGTATCACTATAAACTTCTCTCTTAGAACTGATTTTGCTGCATCCTATAGATTTGGTGTGTTATTTTTGCCTTTTAATTCATTTCAGGGGTTCTTCTTTGATTTCTTGGTTGACCCATTGGTTTCTCAGTAGCATGTTGTTTAATCTCCACATGTTTGTAATTTTTCCTGTGGGTTTTTTTTCCTGTGATTGCTTTCCAGTCTCATACCATTGTAGTCTGAAAAGATGCTTGATATAATTTCAATATTATTAAATCTATTGAAACTTTTTTGTGGCCTCACATTATCTATCCTGGAGAATGTTCCATTTGTACTTGAGAAGAATGTGTATTATTCTGCTTTTGGTTGGAATGTTCTGTATACATCTATTAAATCCATCTGGTCTAATGTGTCTGAAGGCCAATGTTTCCTTACTGATTTTCTGTCTGGATGATCTATCGATTGATCTAAGTGGGGTATTAAAATCCCCTGTTGTCATTGTATTGCTGCTGATTTTTCCCTTTAATTCTGTTAATGTTTGCTTTATATATTTAGGTGCTTCTATGTTGGGTGCATAAATATTTATAGTTGTTATAGCTTCTTACTAGATTGACCCATTTATCACTATGTAATTCCCATCTTTGCTTTGAAGGTCTATTTTATCTGATATTGGTATAGCTTCCTCAGATTTCTTTGCTTTCCATTTGTATGAAATATATTTTTTCATCTCTTCACTTTCAATTTGTGTATCCTTATACCTCAGGTAAGTCTCTTGGAGGCATTATAGATCACTCTTGTTTTTGTTTTGTTTTGTTTTGTTTGTTTTTATTTATACTCTCTATCACTTTTGATTAGAGAATTTAATACATTTACATTTGACTTTAATTACATTTACATGATAGGTAAGTATGTACTTATCACCATTTTGTTCACTGTTTTCTGACTGTTTTATACTTCCTCTCTGATCTTTCTTGTTCTCTTCCCTTGTGGTTTGATGCCTTTTTTGAGATTTCATTCTCATTATCTTTTATTTATCTACCACTGGCATTTGCTTTGTGATTACCACAAGGCCATTGTCTATCAGCCTACATATATACCAATTTATCTTGAGTTGATCACAAGTTAAGTTTGAACACATTATAAAACTCCACATTTTTATTCTCCCTCTATTATGTTTCTGATGTCACATTTTACATCTCTTTAGTTTGTATGTTCATTAATGAATTGTCATAGTTATTGTTATTTTTACTACTTCTGTCTTTTAACTTTCATGTTAGCTCTAAATGATTATTAGTCCAGTGCCTTTACTATATATTTACCTTTACCAGTAAGATTTTTACTTTCTTATGTTTTCATGTTAGTAATTAGTGCCCTCTGTTTTCAACTTAACAAAATCCCTTTAACACTTATTGTAAGGCTGATTTGATGGTGGTGAACTCTTTTAGTTTTTGCTTGTCTGGAAAATTCTTTATCTGTCCTTCAATTATGAATGAAAACTTGCTGGGTAGAGTATTCTTGGTTGGAAGTTTTTTGCTTTCAGCACTTTGAATATATCACACCATTGCCTTCTAGCCAGCAAAGTTTCTGCTAGAAAATGTGCTTATATTCTTATGATGGTTTCCTTGTATATAGTAAGTTGTGTTTTTTTTTTCTTGCTGCTTTTAAGATCTCTCTTTATCTTCAACTTTTGACATTTTAATTATGATTTGTCTTAATGTAGATCTCATTGGGTTCATCTTTTTGGAACTCTCTGGGCTTCCTGGATCTGGAGGTTTGTTTCCTTCCCTGGGTTAGCAAGTTTTCAGCCATTATTTCTTCAAATAAGTTTTCTGTTTATTTCTCTCTCTTCTCCTTCTGGGACCTCTATAATGTAAATGTTGCTCCACTTAACATTGTCCTGTGGATCCCTTAAGATACCTTCATTTTTAAAAAAATATTTTTACTTTTTACTGCTCTGTTTGAGTGAGTTCCACTGCCCTGTCTTCCAGGTTAGTGATCCTTTCCTCTGCTTCATCTAGTCTCCTGTTGAACCCCTCTAGTGTATTTTTCATTTCAGCTATTGTAGTCTTCATATCTTTGACTTCTATTTGGTACTTTACTATGTTTTTTATTTATTTGTTGAAGCTCTCCCTGGGTTCATCTATTCTTCTCCTGAGATGGATGAGCATTTTTATGATCATTACTTTGAGCTCTTTGTCAGGTATATTACTTACTCCATTTCATTAAGGTTTTTTTTCCTGTGGTTTTATCTTGTTCTTTCATTTGGAACACTTTCCTCTGTTTCTTCATTTTACTTGGCTTTCTATATTTTTTATTTATTAGGTGAAGCAGCTATCTCCCCCAGTCTTGAAGGAGTGGTTACAGGAAAACTGAAGTATGATTCAGTCTGCTGTTTGTGTAGTGCCTTGGGGTGGTAGCCTGCCAAGAATTGTGTCTCAGATTGTCTTAGTCCCATAGGGCTCAGAAATGTGTTTCTCTGGCCATCAGAACCAGGCAATCAAAGGATATCCACTGTGTAAACTGTATGAAGCTACCAGCTTTGATGGGACCACAGGTGAATGCCAGGCCAGGGTATACCTACCCACTGGATTTAGCAGGGAAGGGCCATGGTGGAACACATGGCCAGGGTGCTGCCACCTGCCAGGCTTAGCAGGGTGGAGCCTCAGCAGAGTCCCAGATTGGGGCATGCAGTGCTAACAAAGCAGAGGGAGAGTGCAAAAAATGACACCTACCAGTGCCTCCATCCCTGGAGAGAGTTCCAAAAAACCCCTGCCCCTCTAGTAGGTGCTTTGAGATTAGCCAATAATCTCCTTCACATGGGGTCTAAGTACTTTTCAGCCTACTGTTTTTGTACTAGGTCCCAGGATAAGTAAGTCTGTGTGCAAGCCCATTAAGAACAGAGTCTCAGATTTTTATAGCCCTTTATGTCTCCTAGACGTAAGCCCCATTGGTTTTGAAAGCCAGATATTTTGGGGCTTATCTCTCTGTGCAATTCCCATGGTTTGGAGTGTCTGATGTGGTGCTTGAACCTTAACTCCTCAAAGATATGCTCTACATTTGTGAGATCCCTCTCACTTGTGGGGTGTTGCACTGGGGGGTGGGGTTTTGGCAAGACTGTGTCTCTGCCTCTCCTACCTATCTTGATGTGGCCTTTTTATCCTTTGTTGCAGAGGAGGTTTTCATCTAGCTGACAGGTCTTTTTTAGAGAAAATTGTTCTATATGTAGCTGTAAATTTAGTGTATCCATAGAAGGAGGTGAATTCAGGGTCTTCCTATGCTCCCGTCTTGAATTGCCTCCACCTTCCTTTATCTTTACAGTTCAATAGTTAGCCATAATTTATCTTGATGTACTTGTTTTTTATCAGTTTTTTCCATGAAGTATTATGTCTTTTAATCTGCCTAGTCACGTCTTCCTACATTTCAGATCCTTTTTCCTTATATTCATTATCTTAGAGATATTATCTTTATGTTGGATCATTTTTGTCTACTTTAAATAATTTCACCTCCTCACTGGTTATTTCTTTATTCTTGCCTTTTTTTTAACCCATTATGATTATGTCAAATCTTTTCATATTCGTCTATGTCTATTCTCTTCTTTATTATTTTTTAACTTAGTATATTTGTAATGGAATTATTTATTTCTATATTTGTTTCCATAAGTTTACAGTTCTCTCATTCTGATTTTTTAATAATATAATTTTGAGCTTTTTATGTTAATTTTTTAAGTTTCTGTAGCTCTTAGGTAGTGCTTAGGTAGTGCTTTTATTTCTTTGATGATATTTTCTCCCATGCTGAATTCTTTGTCTCTCTTCTGCACATCTCATTTGTTCTTTTTCTTTGTTCATTCATTCCTTCAAATGTGTGTATAGTATGTTTGAAATATTGCCATGCCATTACTTTTCATTTATTTCTCTGATATGGGTATATTTATCCAAACTGGTTTTTTCTGATGAAATATGGGAGATATCCCTTTGATACCCATCTTATTTGAGACTAATTTGCCTTTCCCTACCCCAGTTACCACTTCTTTCTCTTCATTTTCCTGAGCCCTGGCATTTCTGGGGTCCAGAAGGAGAGCTGGTATGGGGCTGGGTTCATCTAAGACTTTGGACTTTCTTGTAAGACCTGATTACTTTTTTGTTAGTAGAACCCACTCTGTACAGACTGAAGTATAACTTTAGTTGGAAAGGGAGCTTAGTCTTCACTTTTCTAGCATTTACCAAGAGGACATTTTCCCCAAATAGACCAGACTACCACCTTATCCACTACCTTTAGAAATAAGAGTAGCTGGAAGGAGTTTTGCTTAGTGATTGGGCCATGAAAGTAGACATGCATGGTTAAGCCACTCTTTCTTTATGGGAACCAAAGTACTTCTAAGAAGCATGAGCTCTGATCTGCTCTTGAACTCTATTAACTTTTATAACAGTGAGACTTCACAGGAGGAGGTCTTCAGATTTCCAGTTCTGGTTGTTACTTCATGGGGAAGTGAGTCTAAATCAATGTGTTGGTATTAGGAAGCCCACTACCTTGCAACTACATGCCACATTCTCCTATGCAGTTTTATCAATAGCAGGGACAATTTTTTTTTATCTCCATACCATGGTTCTTTTGCCTTGTTTTTTTGACAGATTCAGAATCTGATTAAGAAAAAATATAGGTATTGTTCATTGGTCCCTTTATAACCTCCCTCATCTCCTTCCCTGGTAGTGCAATGTCCTGGGGAATAGGAAGCCCCGGATATCCCTCTTATCTCTGCTGTAGTTCACAAAGTGATATGTCAGAGCTTCTATTCATAAAATTGTGCTCCTTGACCTTTTTCATTATTAACTATCTTTCCTCCAAATTCAGAATATTGGAAGATATTAATGATGTATTATTCACTTACCTCTTTTTTCATTCTATTTTGGCAGAGATGGGAACAGTAGAAGGAGCTGAGCACTATTACAAACCCAGAACCTTCCGTTTCTTGTTGTGACTATTATATTTTACAATTTAAGGCATAAAATTGTAACTGTTCCTTTTTTAACTGCTACTGGTATATTTTTTAGCGGATCTCATTGTATTTTGTGCGATTTATTAACTAGTGGATTCAAGGAATTCTGAAAGTTTACTATGCTGTTCCAAAAATTTCCAGATATTACAAAGGATGCAGAAGTTTTAATATACAGATATTCATAAAGTTGTCTAGATATAATTTCCAAAGTCTTATAAGCTTTATGATATCATGAACTTCAGTGAAAGAATTATGTTACAGAAATAGAGGTAGACATTTTGTGTTCTAAATCATCCAAGCAAGATAATCTTGGCTTTTTCTAATTATCCTCCCTTAGCTGTGTCCAGAAAGTATAAGAGCTAATCTCAAAAAGACCTCTCTTAACTATACCTTGATATTTTTAGATGTTGAAATAAACTAGTGATCAAAGATTATGTTAAATAATTGGCAAGTAGTAGCCAAAGGATAAGTAACACCCTAATTAGACTCTCAAGGAAGGTTTAATCTGTGCCAGACTCACCCAGGAATCCTATTACCCAAAAGGTAACTTATTAATGCTAATTATGATTTATTTTTACCTAACTGCAGGGGATCTAATAATGATAGAGCAACATTAAGCAAATAAGACACAGGAAGGGTAGCATAACAAATAAATGAAGGCCCCCAGTCACCTTTGTTTGACCTCCTGAATTTGTTGCTGTCTTTTTGGGTACCAGTTTTATCATTAGAGTTGGGAAATACACAGGTGTCCCTGAGTTTCTCAAAGAGCTGTGCTTCCTGTTAACTTTCTAAGGTGATTTAGAACAAGAAACATGTAAAGGCACTACAAGTTTCTAAAAATTTCAGTATGTAATACAGAATATTTAGCAGGAAGTGAATCACCAATAATTTAACTGTATATTTCCAGAATGTGAGAGGATAAATAAAATGTTGACACTGTGGGTAATTTGATCACTGTGACCACTAAGCAAGCTAGTTAACAATCAAGCCATCACAAAAAACTGCAAAGGGAAAAAATGTTTTTTGTGTTCAGCTTTTGCTGTCTGAAGTGTGAATGTGTCCCAGTGGGTGGATAAATGGTTGGATATTAATCATCCTTGCCTGCCTGGCAAAGCTTCCTGGCTTTCTTGGCTGTGAGTGGTACACTAGTTAGCTTGTTTTCTAGACTGGCAGCTGCCCATCCCCTGGAGAAGCACTCATGCATCTCTTTCCCTGCCTAAGGGAAAGTTTTACTTTTCCAAGTTTCATCTCTTACGCTGAAATCAGTGAAAGCAAAACCTGCTCACTAATGCCTTGTGTTTCCATCTCATTCATCAGGCTTTAGTCTGACATGCTGGGATACCTTAGCACAGTTTATTATTCCCATTCTTGGCCTGTGTTGCCCCAAGCAAAATCTAGCCAAAAGCTTAATAACACTTCCAGCTAGCTTCTCAGTATTCTATTGTTTATTTTTACATATTGGTTATGTTTATCACTATCACACAGTGTCTTGTATATAATATCCACTCAAAAATGGTTTTTCCATAAATGATAATAGAAACTGGTATCAATTTTTATGAGTATTTTTATATATGGTAATATAATGCTTACAAATAAAATCTTTCTTACATTGTGTTCTAAGAAGCAAAGTATATTTTTTAGTAAGCAAGCATATTTGTTTGAATTCTATAAAATTAATAAGACAATCCTTGGTTTTCCAATTGTGTCTTAGGAACCAAGGAGAAATAAGAATGTGTTTTGATTTGATAATATTTCTAAATGAAGTAGGACTTGTATGATTTATCTGAATCATGATCTTTATCATCTGGTCTTATTTTAGCTTCTCTTTTGCATAAAAAGTTTTTTAAGTTTTGTTTTAATTTATTTATTTGGGGGGGCATGGTAAAGGCACAGAGAGAGAGAAAGAGAGAGAGAATCCCACGTAGGCTCTGTGCTGTCAGTGCAGAGCCCAACACAGGGCTCAATCTCACCAACTGTTAAGATCATGAACTGAGCTGAAATCAAGCGTCGGATGCTTCACCAGCTGAGCCACCCAGGCGCCCCAAGCACTGAAGATTTTTTTGTAAGAAAATAAATTGAAACAAATCAAGTCAATGTAAAGAAACTGCATTTAGTTCCATAGCCAAAGATATCCTTTAGACTTTTCTAAATTTAAACAATATTACTGACATTTAATTTATCTTACCAAAATGAGATAACTGCTTGGTAGTACTTTCAAAAATCTAAACAACTAATAACAATTTAAAATTGTTAAACTTAGAAGGGTAATGGTTTTTTAAATCAGAAAGAGTCAAGAAAAAAAAATTAGGTTTAGTTTTATGCCCCAATAAAGGAGAAGAGCAAAAGTGAGATCTGGAAGGAATGTGTCCAGTCAAACTGAAAACAATACTCCTTTAACCATGGAAGCATATGACTTTTTAATGTAATATCCAAGAAAAGGTACAAAAATATATGAATGTTTAGGAGTATTGTGATAGAGAAAAGGGAACCCTTATGCACTGTTGATGGGAGTATACATTGGTTTAGCAACTATGGAAAACAGTATGAAGGTTTCTCAAGAAATTAAAAATAGGACTTCCTTATGATTCAACAATCCCACTTCTGGGTATATATCCAAAGGAAATGAAATCTGAAGAGATATCTGGACCCTCATGTTCATTGTAGCATTATCGCCAAGACATGGAAACAACCTAAATGTTGATGATAAATGAATAAAGAAAATGTAGTATGTGTATATATATGATATGCATATGCATTGGAGTATTTTTAAGCCATAACAAATTAAATTAGGAAATCCTGCTATTTGTGATAACATGGATAAACCTAGAGGGCAGTATCCTAAGTGAAATTAATCAGTCACAGAATGATAAATACTACCTGGTGTCACTTATATGTGGAATCTTAAGAAGCCACTGCCTGTTTATAGAAAGAGAGAGTAGACTGGTGATTGCCATGGCCTGGGGGATGGGGGAGATAGGGAGATGTTCATTCATCAAATGGTGCAAAATTTCACTTATAAGATGAATATGTCTGAGGGATGTAATGTACAGCATGGTGACTATAGTTAATAATACTGTGTTGTATACTTGAGAGTTGCTAAGAGAGTAGGCAAATATTCTCACCACACAAACACACCACACACATACAAATGATAACTATGTAAGGGGGTGGATGTGTTAACTAACCTTATTCTGATCATCATTTTGCAATATATACACATATATCAAATTACAAACACATTGTACAAACACAAAGTACAAACAAATTGTACATGTTACACTCACACAAGATTATATATCAATTATCTCAATAAAGCTTAAGGAGGGGCACCTGGGTGGCTCCGTTGGTTGGGTGACCGACTTCGGCTCAGGTCATGATCTTGCAGTTTGTGAGTTCGAGCCCAACGTCGGGCTCTGTGCTGACAGCTCAGAGCCTGGAGCCTGCTTCAGATTCTGTGTCTCCCCCTCTCTCTGCCCCTCCCCTGCTCACTCTCTGTGTCTGTCTCTCAATAATAAATAAACATTAAAAACTTTTTTTAAAAAGCTTAAGGAAAAAAATAATCTTTCAGAAAAATTAACCCAGAGAAAATAAAATTGATACTATAGAATGCTTGCAGTGGCCCAGGAAAAAAAAGAATAATATGAATATTTTCTCATTGTTATCAGCATTGTGTTCCCCATCAACAACAGAGAATACTTGTGGAATACCTATAGTTTTAATGAAATTAAAATATTAACTCCATATTTACTCCACTCTGAATATCTACACACATAGGCACATGCATGCATGCAAACACATATATTTGGTTGTAGAAAAAATAAATGTACATGGAAGATTTTATTTAGTTAAATTCAGGTAAAAGGATTTAGTTAGATAACCTTTTATGGTTTTCTAAAATGCCTTGGTTACTATGAAATCCAGGTTTTACTTTATGTACTCTCCACTTACTCATATACACAATCTAGCTGAACAGTTTTTCCTGATTCTTTTCTCTCTGTCTCTCTTTTTTCTTGTTTTATTTGTTTATTTATTTATTTATTTATTTATTACTTAATTAATTAATTAGAAATAAGTAGTTATTTTACATTAAAAAGCAAATTCCCTTATAACATAATAAGGTCCCTTATTAGGTCTGAATTTCCCAGTCTGCAGATGACCCTTGGGGTCCAAACAGTGAAAGGTTGCTGCTTTCAGAGCTAGGCTTCTCACCGTGTCTCTACTTCGTTTTTCTCTCCCATCCAGTGATTTCTGCAGAATCACTGAAGTTCCTGCTTGTACCTCTTTGGCCACTGCCCCCAAACTTTGACATTCTCATCCTGGTCACCTCACAGGCAGCGGTAGGTAAGGAGAAGCTCTTATATTTAGGTTTATAATTCACTTTGAGTAGATTTTAGTGGACAGTGTGGGAGAAGGCTCTAAATTTCCCAGCACCATTTGCTGAAAAGATGATCCTTCCCCCGCATTGAGTGGTCTTGGGAAAGAAGAGCAAAGTTGGAAGAGGCACACTTCTTCATTTCAAAACTTTTTGTAAAGCTACAGTAATCAAAACAGTGTGGCCCTAGCGTAAGGGTGGACCTGAAGATCAGTGGAACAGAGTTACAAGTCCAGAAATAAACTCTCACATTTATGGTGAATGGATTATTGACAAGAGGGACAAGACCACTCAGTGATTGTTTTCTCTTTAAAGAGATAGTATGGCTCTGCTGATCTTGGGGTGACTAGACCTGGAATTAAAAGCAAATGTAATGCTGATATTTTCAGACCCCAAATCTGTAGTTTCCACTCTACTAGAGTCTATGAAATTAGAGCTTCATGTTCCAGAGTGTTAGGTCAAATTATTTTTCGAAGGACGTGAACTCTAATTAAGACAAATACTTTTTGGGGCACCTGGGTGGCTCAGTCGGTTAAGCGTCCGACTTCGGCTCAGGTCACGATCTCATGGTCCGTGAGTTTGAGCCCTGCGTCGGGCTCTGGGCTGATGGCTCAGAGCCTGGAGCCTGCTTCCGATTCTGTGTCTCCCTCTCTCCCTGCCCCTCCCCATTCATGCTCTGTCTCTCTCTGTCTCAAAAATAAATAAAAACGTTAAAAAAAAATTAAAAAAAAAAAGACAAATACTTTTTAAGAAGGAATGACAATTAAGTGCAATGTAGGATCCTGATCCAGAAGAAGAACAATAGAGAGAAAGCAAATGAGATACAAATAATGTCTGTAGTTTAATAGCATGGTATCAATATTAATTATCCATATAATTATTCATAATTATATGAAATGTTAACATTAAGGCAAACTAGGTGAAGTGAGGACTCTCTGTAGTATTTTTGCAACTTTTCTGTAAGTGAAAATTATTTGAAAAATTAAAAAAATCTTTTAAATACCTTCTTTGATGGTATCAAAATACCAAAGCAGCCTATGGTTAACTGACTGCCCCAGATCTCATTTTCCATGGTTGTTACATGGATGAAGTCTGTGTCTCTTCTGATGATTTTCCTATCACAATATTCTACTCATTGCCACTTTGTGACCTGGTATAAGGTCAATATTTTGGGAATTACTGCATTTCTCCTGTAAGCTTGCCCCACCATTAAATTTTCCTATACAGTGGCAAGAGAGTTACGGCCTTGCAGTCTAAACCAACAAGTGACCCATAGACATGGTGAACATTGAGAATAAAATAAACTGCAATATTGATATTTTTTAGTATTAATTAAAACTTCTAATACTAAATATTAATGCCAGCATTCATTTAGACAGGCTACAAGATTAAGAGGTTTATGTAAACATCAGCCATCCTTCTGTTATTCACAATTGCTTAGTCTTAGCATTGTCTCTCTCTAGGCCTGAGTGGCTATCTTGGATATTACTCTTCTGGAATCTACTATGTTTGCAACTCTGCAGTACAGTATAATAAGCCATCGTGGATCATTATCGTGTTCTGGAAGTTTTTTGCGGCATTCCCACAAAACAGGACTTTTTGTTTGCTTTTCTGTTCATCTTGCTTAGTCTGTTAGCTAAAGAAATGATGTGGTTTACCTTTTTGACCTTCCTGGTTTACTTGTTAAGAAAATTTCTTTTAATTTTTATTTATGTTTGAGAGAGAGAGTGCGCGAGAGCGCACACAGGCACGCATGAGAGGGGGAGGGACAGAGAGAGAGGGAGACAGAATCCGAAGCAGACTTCAGGCTCTGAGGTGTCAGCACAGAGCCCAACATAGGGCGTGGACCCACAACCTGTGAGATCATGACCTGAGCCAAAGTCGGATGCTTAACCAACTAAGCCACCCACAGGCCCCTCTGGTTTACTTGTTTAAAATAAAGCATATCAGAGAGGAGGTGGGCAGGGTCATGAGTGAAATAGGTGAAGAGGGCTAATAGTACACTTCTCATGATGAGCATTGGATAATGATGTATAAGATTGTTGAAACACTGTACTGTATATCTGAAACTAATACAATACTGTATGTTAGCTATGCTGGAATTGAAATAAAAAACTTAATTTAAGAAAAAACAAGAGATCAGGAGCAGATTTCTTGTTTGCTTACCTAACTTCTTTGCTCTAATTATTTGAAAAATGAGAGAAAAAATTAAGATCTTTTCCTAGTCATCAATTTTCTGATACACAGCCTCTCTTTTGAAACTAAAGCTTGGATCACTACAGATTTTTATAGGCAAGGTTTATGCATGAAACCGTTCTCTCCTGGCTCTCTTAATAATAAGGTTAGCTGACTTTTTAGCTCAGAGACAAACCAGGTTCTGATTCAAGCTACTGTCAGTTTTAATTTAAGCCCGTTAGAATGTAACTTTTAATCCACATTTAAGCTGGCAATACTAAGTTTTTAAATAAGAATGTAAAGTTAATTCTCACAGCAGTCTTAAAAAAAATCAGTGAATTTTTCTGGGCCTTTAGTTCTTCCCTACAAAATGACGTTAGTAATTCTCTCAGTTAATTACCAAAGTTCTGTGAAAAGCAAATAGTCATCTGCAGGGAACGTGATGTAATAAGAGTATTAACACTGAATAGTGACAATTAACCGGGCACCTCTGATTAGGTCCCTTGAAATTGAATATTGAGGGAAATTCATGGCCCTTCTATGTCTCCTAATATTCCCCAAAATGAGAAGGTGGTTTGGGGAGATAGATTTATATTCAGAATCTTTTCAATCTGACCTCAAGAAGCAGGGCAAGGCCGGGGCACAGCACTCTGCGAACGGCTCTGAGGAGGTTATTTAATCAATATGCTTAGGTGTCATATCTTCTTTTAATTTCTTACCATCTTTCCCCTCTTAGTTTTTCATGTTTGTGTATTTATTTTGAGAGAGAGAGTGTGAGCACGCGTGAGTGGAGAAAGGGCAGAGAGAGAGAGGGAGAGAGAGAGAGAGAATCCCCAGCAGGCTCTGCACTGTCAGCACAGAGCCCGACATGGCGCTCGATCCCACAAACCACAAGATCATGACTCGAGCTGAAATCAAGAGTCGGATGCTTAACCGACTGAGCCACCCAGGCGCCCCTCTTTCCCCTCTTATGTGCTTATTTTACTCTGAAATGTGTTCCAGTAATTTGAATCCCTCTTTATAGTTTGCAGACTCTATTTGGAAGAGAAATTTCTTTATTCATTTTTAGAATGTATTTAATGCATAGCACACTGCTCTGCATGTAGTAGGTGCTTAGTAAATATTGGTTGAATTCAAATAAAGAAATATATCCTTTAAGTTTTAACATTTCCCTTAAAAAATCATTTTTAAAAAATCTGAAAGGGAAATGTGCGTGTTTGTGTGTGTGTGTGTGTGTGTGTGTGTGTGTGTGAAGAAGATCAAGCCAGGAAGGGGAAACAGTATATACAGAAGCTGTGTGAGGAGACTGTGCCAAATG
This sequence comes from Neofelis nebulosa, assembly GCF_028018385.1. NCBI lineage: Eukaryota > Metazoa > Chordata > Mammalia > Carnivora > Felidae > Neofelis > Neofelis nebulosa. The sequence continues at coordinate 206,854,248 of NC_080782.1, read as the reverse complement.
TTATTCTAGGCAGTGTGATTCAGGACAGTGGTTCTCAACCAGGGTGATTTTGCGCCCCCAAGAAAGCAACTGGCGATGTCTGGGGACATTTTTCATTGCCTTGAGCTGTGGAGTGGATAGCCCTGCTGCTGGCATATAACAGGAAGAGACCAGGGATGCCACTAAACGCTCTGGAATGTACAAGACCAGTGATTATCTGGACCAAAATGTCACCAGTGCCAAGGTCGAGGAACTCTGCTACGGACGAAACCAAGCTGGGGTCAATGTGATAAAATAGAGATGTTATCAGGACATTGCCCTTCACCAAATGAATGTGAAATTATTATGTGCTTGCTTCTTATTTTAAGTACATATTTGCTCATTTGCTCTCCTATTCCACATAATAGTACTCTAGTGGAAATGAAAATCTTTGCCTTTGAAGTTAGAGTAGAAGCAGTACCTGGAATAGCTTTCTTTCAAGGACTTTCTTATTCTGGATTCTTGAATTTTTTTCTCCTCTCTGTGATCTTACCGGAAAGATTGTTGGGCAAACTTCTTATACCTAGGCAGGATGAACAGTTTCTGCCTTTTGGGAAGGCAAATTTACCTCTATGTCTTTTCCTCTTCTGCTGTTTTTGGGGGGTGCTATGGAATGAACGTATTTGCTACAAGACTGTGGGGTAAAAGTTAACATAACAAAAGTAACATTTGAAAAGAGGGTCTTACAACCAAAACACATTTCAAAGGTGGAAATCAGGAACAGCATCCACATTAGCACTGTGGCCAAATTTAACTTGAGTTAGGGATTTCAGTTATTCTATATGGTATTTTATTTTAAATTTATAGAGCATTCTCTTACATGGGTTTGAAAAGTGACTAGGGCAAGTGAGATTGCCTTATGATATCAGAGATTTGGCGAACATCAGATCCTTGAGGTCATGGCACAATTAGGCTGAGGAATCCTGGCTTGGAACCTGGAAGCCCAAAGTTAGTCTTATAATATTCTTGGTTGTCCTTATACTCTGGATCGAGGATAACCCAGGGCAGAGTCAAACTTCTTGAGCTATTTGCTAGTGCAAATGTTGAGATTTTCCTCAGCCAGTCAAGCAACCAATAATCAGCTCAAAGTTGTCAGTGTTTACGGCCTGAAACTCATTTTGGTGAAATGCTCAGGCCATTGGACATAACTCTTAGATAATAATCTACTGTGCTTGTTGACACATCACAGCCCTCCATCCTCTGAGTTCTGACTCTAACGTATAATCGTGTTTGTACTAGTTTCCTCAATAATATGAACAATTTGCCTATGAGCTGAAATATACAATACAATACCCATTATTATAAATCTACCCATAATGTAGGTCCAATTCATGGTTTTTAATGTGAACACCTTACCTACTTCTTTGGCTTTCAGCCTCTGAATTTTTGTCTGTTTTTTTTTTTCTGTGGTGAAGAAGAAGTTTCATAGCTCAGCAGAGTCTTAGAACTTTTTTTAAATAAACATTCTCTAAAACGCAGCTGCATCTAGCTATAAGACATCAAGCAAGTGACCCAGGACTTGTTATTTTTATGCTCAGTTTCTGTGTAGCTAAGGCAAGAGCTCTTTCTTGGTCTCTGCTCAGTGACATGCAAAAACCTGAAGCTTTTAAAGTCTAAGAGGAAACAGAGAAGGTAAGCTTTTGTTTCACAAAGAAATCCCAGCAAGTTACCTAGGGATGCATTATTAATCAGCTCCTCTTGTTTACCATACAGGATCACTTTGTTGATATTCATCCTGTCTGTTGGTAAAAAAGGGGAGGAGGGAGGAGATTGAATAACATCAGTACTCTTACAATTGGTCTCTGTTTCTGCTTTCTGCTTGGAAATTTAGTACAGTGCATGGCTGTTTTGGTAATTGTGGTACAAAAACATCTGTGGAGGATGGTTTAACATGTTTGTCTCTGCGGAGTCCATAGCAAATCACATGTACATCAGCAACTCTCAGATAGTTCCTAAAGATGGCCCCTAACTACTGAGCACACATCAGGGAAATGATGTATAATTTAGATTCTGATATAGAGAAAAAAAAGTGAAAGAAATTTGACCTACTGAAAGTTTCTCATTAACTTTCTAGAGAGTTAGTAGTTGTTTCCTGGTTTTGTCAGGAAAGCCCGTGTTTTGCAAGTATTTTGAGTCTATGAACATTGTACCCTGCTAATGATACCAAAAAAAATTCACACTGTGCTTTGAGGACAGATCTACTCTTTATTACCAAGAGGCTTAGTTCTGTTAAGTTGCCTCCACGAAGATTCCATGATCTGGGACTAGACTGGCTTCGTAACTGGTCAGGTGCAGTGGCAAATGACACTAACAGGGACCTTGTTTAAAAATTACAAAGAATTTTAAGATGGCAACAGCAGGGCATTAAACCAAGCATGGGATCCTCTGTGACTACTCAGACCGCACAACCACGAAGCATGTCTGCAAAAAGCTGGCATGGACGTATGTCCATGAAGGTTACTTGGAAATGATGATACCCATTATCTATTCCTCACAAGGAAAGCCCTGTACATAATTTGTTTTAATTATAAAGTTCTCCATATTACTTTCTAATGCATCCAAAAATATTTTTCTCTTTTTGTATTGAAGAATGCTTGAAAAGCCCAACTCATGCCATGTTTTTGGTAATTTTATTTAGTGGAAATAAATGGAAGTACACATATTTTGAGTGCAAGATTTAGCAATTTTCAGCATATGCATCCACCTAAAAGACCATCACTACCGTAAAGGTAACAAGTATATTTATCATCCTCAAAAGCTTCTTTGTGCCCTTTTGTAATCCATCCTTTCTCCTCTACACCCTGTCCCCTGACAACCATTGATAGACTTTCTGTCACTGTAGATCAGTTTGAATTTTCTGCAAGCATGGGATATGTACATTTGTCTAGCTTTTTTCCCCTCAACATAATGATTTTGAAGTTCATTCATATTGCTACATGTATCAATATTTCCTTCCTTTTTATTGCTGATAAGTAGTCCTTTCAGTAAACTGTTTATCCATCATATGTTAATAGACATTTGTGCTTTCTCTGGTGTTTAGCTCTTATGTGTAAAGCTGCTATGAATACCCATTCTTGTTCGAAATATATTGTTGTTGTTGTTTTTAATTTTCTTGGGTAAATACCCAGGATAGGAATAGTTGAGTTACATTGCAGTTAAACGTTTACATTTTTAAGAAAGTGCCAAATTGTTTCCTAAAGTGGCTGTTCCATTATACATTCCCACCAGCAATATGTGAAGGTTCTGGTGGTTCCATATACTCAAAACACTTGATATGGTCAGAGAAGACCACCTCATGCTATATTTAATTCTCTTCTAATATTACCTTAAATTCATTTATAGAGAATTCTCAGAGAATCAAATTTTATTTCCAAAATTTTATTATGAAAAGTTTCCAGCAGAAAAGTTGAAAAAATTGTACAGTGAACAGCTATATATATATATATATATATATATATATATATATATATGATATATACCGCCTAAATCTAATAATTATTATTTGCTATGTTTTCTTTATCACATATCTATACACCTGTCTCTCCATCTATCCAGTCACCACCCAATTTTAAAGGGTAAAAGAATATGTATGTGTAGTGGGGAGTAGCACAAGACCCAGGCACAGATTGTCATCCAATAAAAATTATGTATTCTTCTAAGAATTTTTGCTTACAGCCGATATTTCCTTGTTAGGTTAAAAAATTAAATCCAGAACAGAATTTGGAGATAAGGTAGGTCTCACCACCATCATTTTCTTCATTATCCAAATGAGGAAACTATGGCCAAATCAAATGATTTGTGCAAGATATTTAGAAGGTTAATCATGAATCGTATTTTGTGTTTTCTAGATCAACATTCTGTGCACAAATCCGCGTTTTCTCACAATATAAGTGATTCATATTTTAAATGAATAAACTGTGTTTCTATTACTGAATTATAAGAATTACTTTGTAGTTCATTTATGAAGATGCAATGCTGACAAAATCATGCATTTTTAAAATTGAGAGGGATCTTACTATCATCTACGTTTTGTTCCAACCCTATTGCCCATTTGAAACCTGACTCTTAAGTGGGTGGGTTAGTACTTTGAAATAATGTTTAAGGAAAATCAGTTATTTTTGCTAATTTTATTTACTTGGAGTGAAACATTATGTATATAAATGACCCATATATATATTTTTTGCTCCCTTTTTATCTCCTTTACTCATCTTTGGAACATTTATCTTCATGCCAGCAACTCCATCAGGGAAATTTTCAGATAAGGGGAGAGGAAATGGAACTCAGAGTAGTCCCATTTTATTTGTTAATAAGAAGGAGGTTGAAAGTAATGGTTAAAATTGGATTTTTAAGCTATCAGTGGATGTAATTTATTCCATCATGCTGGGTCCCCATTTGCCTTCTCCTTATTGCAGGTAATTGAGAATTAGTCACGTTTGTTATTTTTAGCGCTCCCTGATTTTGTCTGGAAGTGGAAATGAAATTACAAAAACAGGTAAAGAAAAGCTATCAAAGATACTTTAAAATCAACTCTCCTGATTCAGTGAGCCAGGAAATATTAGGAAACTTGGAAAAGGATTGTTTTAAGATAAAAACTCAGTGGGTTTTGTTTGAGCTGATTATTCATTTAAATAACCAAGATTTAGTCGAATCACCCAGAAGATAACCTTGCCACACATCCTAAAGGAAGTGTGTTGGTACGAAGAAGAGAGCAGAGGATGCTTATTTCATTTATTTTATTACTAATGCTTGATTTGAGAAAATGACTTTTTGAAGCTTTGGAAATAGGACATTTACCTTAGTTTTTTTCTCATTTGCCCTTGAAGGTTTACCCATTAACACAAACCGGTTTTTTTAGAAAAAACATTCCAGATGCATTTTAAAATTTGATGGTCAGTACACAGTTTAATCTGAAACAAAAAAAAAAAGACCAATTTATATTACCAAGTACCCTCAAAATAGAAAGGAGAACTCATAGTGTTGTTTCTTTGTAAGGATTTAAATTCATGTACAGGCTGTTAATTTGAAGGGCATTTGAAGTTTGAATTATAATGTATCAGTCATCCTTGAAAACTCAGGCAATTAATATACACAAATACAAAATTCCCTAAACAATATTTTTGTCCACACTTCATTTATATATGCTTATAGGAATTACTCATGCTAAACTGCAATTCATCAAATCCCTGGTAACAAAACAAATCATCCTGTCATTTTATACTTAAAAATGTCAATACTAACTTTTTTTCAAAATGCAGGTATGGCATTTGATTGCAAATGCTTAGTGATGCCAGGATTCTCATCTTAATAGAAGGAAGAATGTTCTATTTTAAAAATTACTATGCCAGTTAACAAAGTTATTATTAACATAATAAATTGTCGTTACCTTTGTTAAAATGATCTTCTGACATCCTGGCACATTTAACACATCTACCAAGTGGATGTTATTCGGAAATCACCCTAGAGATCAGTATCATCACCTTTAAATACATATACTTATAATAATGGCAATGCCCTGTGCTCTGTTATAGATCTTGTTGGCTTTTTACACAAGTAAATTAACCCTGTGGCAGTCCTCTATCACTGAAAAATAAATAGAAAGAACTTCTCAATAAATAACTTTAAAGAACAATGCCTTTTATACCCAGATATTCACAGGAATTTACAAATGACTTGGCAATGTATTTGGAGGAACCGAATGCCAATATTTTATTCATTCTACTTTTGAATTTTTATTTTAAAACCAACAGATTGTGTTTTCTTAATCTTTCTAATTTTTCCTTTCATTGTATTTATTCATGTCCTTCAGAGCACACAGAAATTCTTAAGAATTTGGATAAGCATGGGAAATAACCTAATCATATTAATGATTTTAAAAGTACACATTCTCTAATTGACAATAGTAAAAAGTTAATGTTTATAATTAATTTGATAAAGAAAGGACTAGGGGTTATGAAGGCCCAGGAATGAAGAAAGTAAGTGGTATATGCCACAAATAAATTATAATGGGACAGAGAACCAGCAACATTAAATTTGGAGAGATTTTACTTACCTTTGAAGATATCAACGGAAAGTCATCTTCCTTACCTTATTCCATGACCTTTATTCCTACGTAATTCTCAGCCTCAGCTTTGCAAGCCCTTCACTGTGGGACTCACTCGTCTTCCCAAATCAGGATAGAGTGGGCAAAAGAGCCTGGCTGATTCAGTTGGTAGTGTGTGTGACTCTGTGAGTTCAAGCCCTGCATCGGGTGTAGGGATTTCTTTGCGGGGGGTGGGGGGGGGGGGCGGTGTAGGGATTTCTTTGCGGGGGGGGGGCGGTGTAGGGATTTCTTTAAAAGAGAGAGAGAGCAAGAGAGAAGGCATATTTAGAAAGTCATGTGGTTTTCAAGAATAGGAGCTGATTATAGTGTCTTTCTTCAAAATAAAAAGTGGGTTCTCATGAATATTAGACTCCTTATTATGGAAAAAGTTTTATGAGCTCAGACCCAGTATACATGTTCTGACAGATAATCAGACAGCATAGTTGAAATCAGTACATTCTTCAAAATAATAGAATAATCATGAACTTCTGGATTTGGACCTCTCCTTAACCTCTCTACCTTTGACTCCAGGACCTACAAACATCTCAGTGATTTTTTTTTCCTTTGCTTTCAGCCACGTCTTTCCTTGTGATCTTAGAATCCTCTGAACTTTTGTTGGGTATTTGATTGCTATTTTTCCTCCTTTGGAATTTTTTAGTTTCTTTCCACAGAAACTTGAACTTGTCCATTTGATTGGAACTCTACACTTTTCATTTAGAAATCACAGGACTCATTTCTGCCTGAAGAATCACCAAGGTCATAAAAGTGTCATATTTCTAGGCTGTGTATAAAATTATGGCAACTGCTGACATGCTAATAAGCAGATCCTGTGGCCTCTTCTGATTCAATTTTACTTTCCTCCCTTCCAGGATTCTAGGGAGCAACACCATGCCCGCACTCCAGCTTACTCCTCAGCAGTCCTTAATTTTACACAGCATGGTAGTTATTTCTTTTCCCCAGAATTTCAGAGACTTTTTTTTTTGTCATTTGGGGCTGAGGGTAGAACCACTTCTTCTGGGAGTCCTGCCGACAACCTGATCTGCCTCCCAAGCTCTTTCTGTTCTTTCATCCTTATTGCTGTCACTGCTTCGTGTTTTATTACTCATTATTTCTTAATTTGTTTATTTGCCTTCTTCCTCCACTGGAACACAAGAGGCATGACCTGAGGGACCAGATCTGTCTTGTTCACTACCTCAGAAGCACAGGGCCTGGCATAGAGAAGACTTTCAGGAAATGTTGGTTGAATGGCAGGCTGGATATTGACAAATGAAAGTCTGTCTAAAATTACTGATGCTAGGCATCTCTCTGAATAAATAAAAGAATAACAGTTAAAATGGTACCTTAATTTTGTCTAACTGAAAACATGGGATTATATAGACTTTAAATCATTTTAGAAAGAATGTTAATATTTGTTAAATATAACAAATCTCAATTCTAACAATATTCTAGATACAGCTAAGCTATTCAAAAATATTAATAATTGATAATTATGATTGTGTAATTGATTTTGAATTTTGTTTCTGAACATCATTAGTATGCTTACAGTCTGGTGAAAATGAAAACATTTCTTGTGCTTTTAACGATGTTTTAATTTAAAGGTACATACATTCTTTGATGACCTTGGAGATGATTTTTTCAATCATCATGGCTGGTTGTGTCTGGAGGTTTTATTTCTCTTTTTCTGCTGCTGCTACCAGAACGTGCCCTTGATTTTTCTCTCTTCTGAACTGATACTTTTGTTCCTGTCCAGAAATCAAAAACAGCATGTGAGCATTACATCATACATAATTTTTTCCACCAAAACATTTGAGGATAACTTGGATTCATTTATTAGAGTTCTATTTTCCCAAAGCTTGTAATACCCTAGAGTTCTACAGTAACTAACCTTACACTGAATGCCAGAGGACATGTACTAAGCTCTTACTTAAAAATCTATTTATGATGCATTTTAAATATTCAGTAGAGACTTCTTAAACATGCAGCCTTAGTTTATTGAAAATGGATTTCCTAAAACCAGGAGATTGGATATTAATATCAAACATTCATATAAAACAGGTTTTGCTAATCTATTATATAAAGGAATGATTATGATGATCATATATTGTTTGTCAGCCCAGTTATATTTTTCTATATTAGTAATTGCTATCTATAGCCCACCCGTTGTGTTTTATGCTTTGTTTTCATTTTTAACTTATGTTTGATTCATGTTTCTGATGGAATGAAGGTTGTTCATTAATATAGAAACTTCAGGCATTTCTGCTTTACAATTCCAGTAAAAGAAATTCTTAAAATTCTGAAATTATAGTTAAGGAACTAGTACCTACCTGCTTGGGGTATTATAGCCATCCTTTTGGTATTACTGCATAAAAAGGGACTTACATTAACATTTGTGGTTCTAAACCAGTGAGAATTTTGTCACCTGGGAGACACTTGGCAGTGTTTAGAGACATCTTGGTTGTCACAACTGGAGTGTGCTAATGGCATCTAGTGAGTAGAAGCCAGGGAAACTACACATCCTATAACACACAGAACAGCCCTCCACAACAAAGAATTGTATGGTTCAAAATGTAAATGGTGCTAAGACAGAGAAACACTAGCTTACACAAAGTTTTAAAAATTGGTTGACTTCAGATAAAAGGCATGCTTACTTAATGTATTTATTTAAAGTTCTCCAAAAAGGCTAAGATGTTAAAAAAAAAAAATGTTTTCTCTGAGGAGAAGGATACTAGGGATAATAAGAAATGAAGTCGTAGGTAATGGAGGAAAAGATTGTGTATGCTTCTGTAGTCCATTCTAAGAAAGTTGGCTTTGGGGCACCTGGGTGGCTCAGTTGTTTAAGCATCCGAATCTTGATTTTGGCTCAGGTCATGATCTCAGTTTATGAGTTTGAGCCCCACATTGGGCTCTGTGCTGATAGTGTGGAGCTTGCTTGGGATTTTCTCTTCCTCTCTTTCTCTACCCCTTCCCCACTTATGCTCTCTGTCTCTCTCAAAATAAATAAATAAATAAACTTAAAATAAAAGAGAGAAATTTGGCTTTTACTTTGTACAAGATAAGAACCCATTATATGGTATTGAGCAGAGGAGAAACATAATCTAATTTATGTTTTCACAGGATCATTGTGCTTCCATGGTAGACATAACGCTAAACCTATTCTCCAAGGTTCCCTTTCCCTCATTATTCAATTAAACACGAATCTAGGTACTAATGTGAAGGGACTTAGAAAATGTAGTTATGATCATTGGCCTTAAGGTATTAAGATCATCATAGATGATCCAATCTAATCACTAAAGACCTTAAAGCAGGAAAACTTCTACATCTGGTGTTAGAGGGATGTGGTAGAAGAGGGAGGGAGGCAGAGGGGAGATTCAGTATACGGGGAACATTCCACCCACTTTTGGTAGCTTTGAAGGTGGAAAAAAGGCCACAAACCAAGGTTTATGGGTGGCTTCTGGAAGCTGAGACAGAAAAGACAGGACTCTTGGGTCTACACTGCATAGAATTGAATTCTACCATCAACCTGAACAACCCATGGAAGCATGCTTTTCCCTAAAGCCTCTAAAAAAGAACACAGCCCTGCTTACACCTTGATTTTGGCTTAAATAGAAAACCAGCTGAGCCACACTGTGCCTGGACTTTGGACCATGGACACTGTAAGATAATAAACAGTGGTTTTAAGCCACTAATTTTGTGGTAATTTCCTTCAGCTACAATGGTAAACGAATACAGTTGCTCTGCTGAGAATTGTAGATTCTAGAAAAGCAAGGGTAGAAACAGGAACAACTGGGGATGCCTCTCGGTAACCTGGACAAGAGATGACGGTAACATAGAGCAAGATGGTGGTGGTGGTAATGATGAATAGCAGTTGAATTCTGGGCATGTCTTGAATATAGAGCCAATAGAATTTTTCTGATGAATTGGATAGGTGTTATGAAAGAACTAGAGGATACAAGGAAAATACCAAAGGTTTGTGTGAACTGGATGGATGGGCTTGTCATGAACTAAACCAGTTAAGACTGAGCAGATTTTAAGGGAAAGATTAAGATGTTGGTTTTGCATAAGTTGAGTTTATGATTCTTGTTAAGAGTTTATTTTAAAGTATTTAGCAGCAGAGAGAGCAAATGTTTGACACGTGTACTTCGTCAACCTTTTCCACTGCTCATAGATCACTTCACACTTGGCAGCTGATTCAAGACATTAATTTCATCAGAACCCTTCCTAGCTCAGCATTCAAGGCAGCACTATCAAAAGAGAGATGTCATAACTCAAGATAAAACCATTTGGGGCACCTGGGTGGCTCAGTCGGTTGGGCGGCCGACTTCGGCTCGGGTCATGATCTTGCGGTTCTTGAGTTCGAGCCCCGCATTGGGCTCTGTGCTGACAGCTCGGAGCCTGTTTCGGATTCTGTGTCTCCCTCTCTCTGATCCTCCCCCGTTCATGCTCTGTCTCTCCCTGTCTCAAAAATAAATAAAACGTTAAAAAAAAAAAACAAAAAAAATAACCATTTGCCATGCTTATTGTTCTAGTGTCTTTTGAATCACACACCAGGTGTATAAAACATAAATACTTCTTCCTGTATATTGCTCAATAATTTAGCAATATGTCAGTGTACTGCATTTATCATAGAAATGTGTAACTCTAAATTATAAAGGTCTTCAGTGATTATGAACAATTTATTTTAATGTAACATACTTCATATCCTCCCATTCTCCTTTAGTCAAAATATATTTCTTTTCCTCTTGATTAAAAAAATATAAAAGACACTATGTACAGTTTCAGGAAACATTATTAACTCACCCCTTTTATAGTCACACAGACATATAACTTTATCTTTGTTTATCTTGTGATCATGCAGAGGACTGGGTTTGAGGCTTCCTGGAGGTGAACACCCATGTATTTATTCCTAAAATAAACATGCAAGTTACAGTTAGCGAGATGAGATCAAGAGATACTTTTGGCAAAGAATCAGGCTGGGAGATGTTCAGTAAGGATGACTTTTCTAGACTCACTGATCAACTCGTAGTAGTGCTTGGGTTGGTGGCACTGATGCTTTGTTTGGGATAAGTGGCGAATGAGGCCTTCTAGCCATGTCACTCTGAAACTCTCACTTCTTATTGTTGTAAAACTGTGTTTAGCCAGCCATATCCTCTGGATCCAGTATTGTCTACCTCCTTGGTACAGTTTAATACTACCCCACATGTGCCACTTGGCATCGCTGTGCATAGTTTATGATTACTAGACGATACTTGTCCACTTTGCAGCTGGGCAGCACTGACCAATCTGTAGACATGCACTATTGATTGTCTGGATTGTCTTTAAGACCAAGTGGGCACAGTGCCCAGAAGAGCTGACCAGGATCACCACAATATTCCGTTGGTGGTGGAATAGTTACCCTCTCACAGCGCATGGTTGCTGACATACCTGGAGAGTCATACATTAGGGCACACTGACACACAAAAATGTTCACAAGTACACACACAAATACACACACACACACACACACACACACACACACACAACTACGTATACCCTCCCACAATGCCATTAGGTCTTTTCCCTGGCATCTTCTTACTTTGTGTGCTCTTGGAATATTCTGAATTCCTATACCATATCATCCAAATGACAAAAACAACACTCTGACTTTAGGAGGGGTACAGGGAGGGTATCAGGACTTTGTCCTTCTTGAATTTGAGTCACATTGCTTATTCCCTGGCAGAACTGATTGCCATGACCATCTTTTCAGAAAGGCTGTCTTTCCTCTCCTGGCCCTTAAGAATCATAGCATCTTCTGAGCTTTCCAGACAGTCTGTTCATGCCGTATGGACTTTTTAATTATCTGTATTATTTTGGCAGTTTGGGCATCTAAAGAATAAACTCCTGAATAGCAGAAAATATGAAACAATCTCAAGCTAATGGTGCCTAATAAATATTCCTTGAATGAATCAAGCTATTAGATAAACAACACTTTCTTATTATGATAGTATAATGGCAAAGAATCAAAGACTCACTAATTTCCTTTCGACTGAAGCTTCAAACTCTTTTTGGCACATTGGTTTATTTTTGCTGAATCCGAGTCTGAGTAGACATGTAATGAAACTTTAAGGCTGGTTTGGCTAATAATTTCAAGAAAATTAGAAGTCTTAAGAAATAGAAGAAATCTTGTCTTCCATAGAAATTGTATAAAATATATTTTGCAATAAAAGATTCTCCTTTTGGCTATCATAAAGACGAAACGATCCTCTATAAATCAAGCTTGGCAAAAGCTTATTTAATTTGGTATGCTTGGAAGTTAACCAAACTAATTTATAAGTGTCACTCATCCTTTTGTTAATTCATTTCACTGACAGGCTTTGAAAAGAATGTAGAGACATTTCATCACTGGGTCACCTGTGGGCCATACTTAGCACTAATTAGAAAGATGGCTCACCACAAGTGAGATATTAAAACATAGAAGAGAGGCTCTTACTTCAAGATATCCTCATTTATTTCTTCTCAGCCATGCCATGCTGACAGATCATTATGTGTCCAATGCCACCATTTTGCCATTTAGTATAGAGGTCAATGGCAATCAAAACATCAATTGTAATTGTAGTAAACAGCAACCTCAATTTCACGTAGATTTCCCTCTTATCATTTCAGAGGAATGGAATGTAGATAAATACTATGATGAGAGTGGAGATGAGACAGATATATATTATTATATATAGAAAAGCCTAGTGCAGAAGTTGTGGACTGCTTTATGATGACTATTTACCAGTTTGAAGATAATGAAAGTTTTCCTCAGCTAAAGACTGAATAATTTTAGAATCTATGCACAAACCTTTAATAAACTTCATTAGTGGATGTGGGATATATTTGACTACTGACTCTGCTAGTCATGATTCACTTTGCTGGTTTATTTGGCTGAAAATAAAGTGTGCCCTGAAAGGACTGACTGTGCAATAATGTTTTTTTTTTTTATTTTTGTAAAATATTTATTGCTTTAATAAAAATAACTGTATGTCTTCTTGGTTCACTTAGGAAAAAAATACATGAGTATTCAACACTGTCAAGATAGTTGGTTGGATTCATTCACTCATACAAAAGTATTGCACACCTACTATGTGTTACTGTATTAAGCATGGAGGCTATAAAAGACAAAATCAATGAAAAGAAATAAGTTGTGAAATACTAAGTGGTGATGCATATATGGAGAAAAATAAAACAGAGAATGGAGTCAGGGTAATGGAAGATATGCTTTTTAAATAGAGTCATCAGGGGTGCCTAGGTGGCTCAGTCGGTTGGGCGGTGGACTTCGGCTCACGTCATGATCTCACGGTCCGTGAGTTGGAGCCCCGCATCGGGCTCTGTGCTGACGGCTCAGAGCCTGGAGCCTGTTTCAGATTCTGTGTCTCCCTCTCTCTGACCCTCCCCTGTTCATGCTCTGTCTCTCCCCGTCTCAAAAATAAATAAAACGTTAAAAAAAATTTTTTTAATAGAGTCATCAGGGAATGTTTCATTGAAAAAATTACATTTAACTGAATACCTTGCATTTGGCAACTGAATAACATTTGGGTAACGAGTACAGTAACAGAGTGCAAAGGCCCTTGTCTGGATGAGCATGGTCCGTTGCAGGAGGCTGGAAAGCTAGAGCAAAGTGAACAAAGATAGGACAGAAAGAAGTGAAGTCAGAGGAGAAATAAGGATTCAATGTCATTAAGCCTTATAGGTCAGGGTATTGATGGGAATTTACTCAGGGTAAGGTGGGAGCTATTGGAAGTTTTTAAGCCAGAGGAATGATAAAACCTGACTCTTACATTAACAGGACCACAGATATGTTGAGCATAGACATGGGAAGAGCAGAAGCAGGAAGGTGTGCCTTCTAGTCATTCGTTTATTCATTCATTCATTCATGCAACAAATATATATCCAACATTTGCAATGATTCTGTCTGGAAAAAGAAGGAGAATTTCCTGAGACTCAACTCATTCATTGAATTCAAATCATTTTTATAAAAGCATAGGAAATTCCTTTTTTAAATCTTTTTTTTTTTTTTTACAAAAAATGTCTTGAATTTTTTTAAATGTTTATTTATTTTTTTTTTATTTTTTTTTTATTTTTTTTTATTTATTTTTTTTAATATATGAAATTTACTGTCAAATTGGTTTCCTTACAACACCCAGTGCTCATCCCAAAAGGTGCCCTCCTCAATACCCATCACCCACCCTGCCCTCCCTCCCACCCCCCATCAACCCTCAGTTTGTTCTCAGTTTTTAACAGTCTCTTATGCTTTGGCTCTCTCCCACTCTAACCTCTTTTTTTTTTTTTCCCCTTCCCCTCCCCCATGGGTTTCTGTTACGTTTCTCAGGATCCACATAAGAGTGAAACCATATGGTATCTGTCTTTCTCTGTATGGCTTATTTCACTTAGCATCACACTCTCCAGTTCCATCCACGTTGCTACAAAAGGCCATATTTCATTCTTTCTCATTGCCACGTAGTATTCCATTGTGTATATAAACCACAATTTCTTTATCCATTCATCAGTTGATGGACATTTAGGCTCTTTCCATAATTTGGCGATTGTTGAGAGTGCTGCTATAAACATTGGGGTACAAGTGCCCCTATGCATCAGTACTCCTGTATCCCTTGGATAAATTCCTAGCAGTGCTATTGCTGGGTCATAGGGTAGGTCTATTTTTAATTTTCTGAGGAACCTCCACACTGCTTTCCAGAGTGGCTGCACCAATTTGCATTCCCACCAACAGTGCAAGAGGGTTCCCGTCTCTCCACATCCTCTCCAGCATCTATAGTCTCCTGATTTCTTCATTTTGGCCACTCTGGCTGGCGTGAGGTGGTATCTGAGTGTGGTTTTGATTTGTATTTCCCTGATGAGGAGCGACGTTGAGCATCTTTTCATGTGCCTGTTGGCCATCCGGATGTCTTCTTTAGAGAAGTGTCTATTCATGTTTTCTGCCCATTTCTTCACTGGGTTATTTGTTTTTTGGGTGTGGAGTTTGATGAGCTCTTTATAGATTTTGGATACTAGCCCTTTGTCCGATGTGTCATTTGCAAATATCTTTTCCCATTCCGTTGGTTGCCTTTTAGTTTTGTTGGTTGTTTCCTTTGCTGTGCAGAAGCTTTTTATCTTCATAAGGTCCCAGTAATTCACTTTTGCTTTTAATTCCCTTGCCTTTGGGGATGTGCCGAGTAAGAGATTGCTACGGCTGAGGTCAGAGAGGTCTTTTCCTGCTTTCTCCTCTAAGGTTTTGATGGTTTCCTGTCTCACATTCAGGTCCTTTATCCATTTTGAGTTTATTTTTGTGAATGGTGTGAGAAAGTGGTCTAGTTTCAACCTTCTGCATGTTGCTGTCCAGTTCTCCCAGCACCATTTGTTAAAGAGACTGTCTTTTTTCCATTGGATGTTCTTTCCTGCTTTGTCAAAAATGAGTTGGCCATACGTTTGTGGGTCTAGTTCTGGGGTTTCTATTCTATTCCATTGGTCTATGTGTCTGTTTTTATGCCAATACCATGCTGTCTTGATGATGACAGCTTTGTAGTAGAGGCTAAAGTCTGGGATTGTGATGCCTCCTGCTTTGGTCTTCTTCTTCAAAATTACTTTGGCTATTCGGGGCCTTTTGTGGTTCCATATGAATTTTAGGATTGCTTGTTCTAGTTTCGAGAAGAATGCTGGTGCAATTTTGATTGGGATTGCATTGAATGTGTAGATAGCTTTGGGTAGTATTGACATTTTGACAATATTTATTCTTCCAATCCATGAGCAGGGAATGTCTTTCCATTTCTTTATATCTTCTTCAATTACCTGCATAAGCTTTCTATAGTTTTCAGCATACAGATCTTTTACATCTTTGGTTAGATTTATTCCTAGGTATTTTATGCTTCTTGGTGCAATTGTGAATGGGATCAGTTTCTTTATTTGTCTTTCTGTTGCTTCATTGTTAGTGTATAAGAATGCAACTGATTTCTGTACATTGATTTTGTATCCTGCAACTTTGCTGAATTCATGTATCAGTTCTAGCAGACTTTTGGTGGAGTCTATCGGATTTTCCATGTATAATATCATGTCATCTGCAAAAAGCGAAAGCTTGACTTCATCTTTGCCAATTTTGATGCCTTTGATTTCCTTTTGTTGTCTGATTGCTGATGCTAGAACTTCCAGCACTATATTAAACAGCAGCGGTGAGAGTGGGCATCCCTGTCGTGTTCCTGATCTCAGGGAAAAAGCTCTCAGTTTTTCCCCATTGAGGATGATGTTAGCTGTGGGCTTTTCATAAATGGCTTTTATGATCTTTAAGTATGTTCCTTCTATCCCGACTTTCTCCAGGGTTTTTATTAAGAAAGGGTGCTGGGGGCACCTGGGTGGCTCAGTCGGTTGGGCGGCCGACTTCGGCTCAGGTCATGATCTCGCGGTTGGTGAGTTCAGGCCCCGCGTCGGGCTCTGTGCTGATAGCTCGGAGCCTGGAGCCTGTTTCAGATTCTGTGTTTCCCTCTCTCTGACCCTCCCCCATTCATGCTCCGTCTCTCTCTGTCTCAAAAATAAATAAACGTTAAAAAAAAAAATAAAATAAAAAAAATAAAAAAAATAAAAAAATAAAAAAATAAAAAAAAAAGAAAGGGTGCTGGATTTTGTCAAAGGCCTTTTCTGCATCGATTGACAGGATCATATGGTTCTTCTCTTTTTTTTTGTTAATGTGATGTATCACGTTGATCGATTTGCGAATGTTGAACCAGCCCTGCATCCCAGGAATGAATCCCACTTGATCATGGTGAATAATTCTTTTTATATGCTGTTGAATTCGATTTGCTAGTATCTTATTGAGAATTTTTGCATCCATATTCATCAGGGATATTGGCCTGTAGTTCTCTTTTTTTACTGGGTCTCTGTCTGGTTTAGGAATCAAAGTAATACTGGCTTCATAGAATGAGTCTGGAAGTTTTCCTTCCCTTTCTATTTCTTGGAATAGCTTGAGAAGGATAGGTATTATCTCTGCTTTAAACGTCTGGTAGAACTCCCCTGGGAAGCCATCTGGTCCTGGACTCTTATTTGTTGGGAGATTTTTGATAACCGATTCAATTTCTTCGCTGGTTATGGGTCTGTTCAAGCTTTCTATTTCCTCCTGATTGAGTTTTGGAAGAGTGTGGGTGTTTAGGAATTTGTCCATTTCTTCCAGGTTGTCCAATTTGTTGGCATATAATTTTTCATAGTATTCCCTGATAATTGTTTGTATCTCTGAGGGATTGGTTGTAATAATTCCATTTTCATTCATGATTTTATCTATTTGGGTCATCTCCCTTTTCTTTTTGAGAAGACTGGCTAGAGGTTTGTCAATTTTGTTTATTTTTTCAAAAAACCAACTCTTGGTTTCGTTGATCTGCTCTACAGTTTTTTTAGATTCTATATTGTTTATTTCTGCTCTGATCTTTATGATTTCTCTTCTTCTGCTGGGTTTAGGCTGCCTTTGCTGTTCTGCTTCTGTTTCCTTTAGGTGTGCTGTTAGATTTTGTATTTGGGATTTTTCTTGTTTCTTGAGATAGGCCTGGATTGCAATGTATTTTCCTCTCAGGACTGCCTTCGCTGCGTCCCAAAGCGTTTGGATTGTTGTATTTTCATTTTCGTTTGTTTCCATATATTTTTAAATTTCTTCTCTAATTGCCTGGTTGACCCACTCATTCGTTAGTAGGGTGTTCTTTAACCTCCATGCTTTTGGAGGTTTTCCAGACTTTTTCCTGTGGTTGATTTCAAGCTTCATAGCATTGTGGTCTGAAAGTATGCATGGTATAATTTCAATTCTTGTAAACTTATGAAGGGCTGTTTTGTGACCCAGTATATGATCTATCTTGGAGAATGTTCCATGTGCACTCGAGAAGAAAGTATATTCTGTTGCTTTGGGATGCAGAGTTCTAAATATATCTGTCAAGTCCATCTGATCCAATGTATCATTCAGGGCCCTTGTTTCTTTATTGACTGTGTGTCTAGATGATCTATCCATTTCTGTAAGTGGGGTGTTAAAGTCCCCTGCAATGACCACATTCTTATCAATAAGGTTGCTTATGTTTATGAGTAACTGTTTTATATATCTGGGGGCTCCGGTATTTGGCGCATAGACATTTATAATTGTTAGCTCTTCCTGATGGATAGACCCTGTAATTATTATATAATGCCCTTCTTCATCTCTTGTTACAGCCTTTAATTTAAAGTCTAGTTTGTCTGATATAAGTATGGCTACTCCAGCTTTCTTTTGGCTTCCAGTAGCATGATAAACAGTTCTCCATCCCCTCACTCTCAATCTAAAGGTGTCCTCAGATCTAAAATGAGTCTCTTGTAGACAGCAAATAGATGGGTCTTGTTTTTTTATCCATTCTGATACCCTATGTCTTTTGGTTGGCGCATTTAATCCATTTACATTCAGTGTTATTATAGAAAGATACGGGTTTAGAGTCATTGTGATGTCTGTATGTTTTATGCTTGTAGTGATGTCTCTGGTACTTTGTCTCACAGGATCCCCCTTAGGATCTCTTGTAGGGCTGGTTTCGTGGTGACAAATTCCTTCAGTTTTTGTTTGTTTGGGAAGACCTTTATCTCTCCTTCTATTCTAAATGACAGACTTGCTGGATAAAGGATTCTCGGCTGCATATTTTTTCTGTTTAGCACACTGAAGATATCGTGCCAAGCCTTTCTGGCCTGCCAAGTTTCAAAGGAGAGATCAGTCACGAGTCTTATAGGTCTCCCTTTATATGTGAGGGCACGTTTATCCCTTGCTGCTTTCAGAATTTTCTCTTTATCCTTGTATTTTGCCAGTTTCACTATGATATGTCGTGCAGAAGATCGATTCAAGTTACGTCTGAAGGGAGTTCTCTGTGCCTCTTGGATTTCAATGCCTTTTTCCTTCCCCAGTTCAGGGAAGTTCTCAACTATAATTTCTTCAAGTACCCCTTCAGCACCTTTCCCTCTCTCTTCCTCCTCTGGGATACCAATTATGCGTATATTATTTCTTTTTAGTGTATCACTTAGTTCTCTAATTTTCCCCTCATACTCCTGGATTTTTTTATCTCTCTTTCTTTCAGCTTCCTCTTTCTCCATAACTTTATCTTCTAGTTCACCTATTCTCTCCTCTGCCTCTTCAATCCGAGCCGTGGTGGTTTCCATTTTGTTTTGCATTTCGTTTAAAGCGTTTTCCAGCTCCTCGTGACTGTTCCTTAGTCCCTTGATCTCTGTAGCAAGAGATTCTCTGCTGTCCTGTATACTGTTTTCAAGCCCAGCGATTAATTTTATGACTATTATTCTAAATTCACTTTCTGTTATATTATTTAAATCCTTTTTGATCAGTTCATTAGCTGTTGTTATTTCCTGGAGATTCTTCTGAGGGGAATTCTTCCGTTTGGTCATTTTGGACAGTCCCTGGAGTGGTGAGGACCCACAGGGCACTTCCCCCGTGCTGTGGTGTATAACTGGAGTTGGTGGGCGGGGCCGCAGTCCGACCTGATGTCTGCCCCCAGCCCCCCGCTGGGGCCACAGTCAGACTGGTGTGTGCCTTCTCTTCCCCTCTCCTAGGGGCGGGATTCACTGTGGGGTGGTGTGGCCCGTCTGGTCTACTTGCACACTGCCAGGCTTGTGGTGCTGGGGAGCTGGCGTATTAGCTGGGGTGGGTAGGCAAGGTGCACGGGGGCGGGAGGGGCCGGCTTAGCTCGCTTCTCCTTAGGTGATCCGCTTCAGGAGGGGCCCTGTGGCAGCGGGAGGGAGTCAGATCCGCTGCCGGAGGTTTGGCTCCGCAGAAGCACAGAGTTGGGTGTTTGCGCGGAGCGAGCAAGTTCCCTGGCAGGAACTGGTTCTCTTTGGGATTTTGGCTGGGGGATGGGCGGGGGAGATGGCGCTGGCGAGCGCCTTTGTTCCCCGCCAAGCTGAGCTCTGCCGTCCGGGGGCTCAGCAGCTCTCCCTCCCTTTGTCCTCCAGCCTTCCTGCTTTCTGAGCAGAGCTGTTAACTTCTGACCTCCCAGACGCTAAGTCGCGCTTGCTGTCGGAACACAGTCCGTCCGGCCCCTCCGCTTTTGCCAGCCTGACTCGGGGGCTCTGCTTGGCCGGCGAGCCGCCCCTCCGCCCCGGCTCCCTCCCGCCAGTCCGTGGAGCGCGCACCGCCTCGCCGCCCTTCCTACCCTCTTCCGTGGGCCTCTCGTCTGCGCTTGGCTCCGGAGACTCCGTTCTGCTAATCCTCTGGCGGTTTTCTGGGTTCTTTAGGCAGGTGTAGGTGGAATCTAAGTGATCAGCAGGACGCGCGGTGAGCCCAGCGTCCTCCTACGCCGCCATCTTCCGGAACTGTTCTGTTTATTTATTTTTAAGAGAGACAGAGTACAAGCAGGGGAGAGGCAGAGAGAGAGGGAGACACAGAATCCAAAGCAGGCTCCGGGCTCTGTCAGCACAGAGCCCAGCGCGGGGCTCAAACTCACCACCAGCTGAGGTCAGACGCTTAACTGACTGAGCCACCCAGACACCTCTACAAAAGGGATTTGAATTTCATGAGTGAACTGATCCTAGAAAAGATGCTTTTATTTCTAATAAATGGAGAATTCCCTGTCCACATTAAGTGTGACACATTCAGTTCTGGTCACAATGACTGATCTGGAGAAAATGAAACTAGTAAACAAAAATAACTCCAAGGAGCTAGTGTTTCATTGGTGGTTATAAGAGGTGATCCTTTTTGAAGAGGAAGAACACTGGGATTATTTATCATATATTACATTTTTATAAATATAATAAGACTAACACGTTATTTATATATGATTTCTTAGAATTTTGGAAATAAAGACAGCAGGGCTGTGATACCTAATCCAAAAGAAAGGCAGTGAGTTGGTTCAGGAAGCAACAGATGGGTTCAGTGGGCAGGTTATCAAAAATTACTCTGAGAACGTTTAGATGACTTTCAAAGTCCATCATTAGTGAAAAAAAATTGTTATTTATGTACTTTATGAAATACAAGAAAATATAGTGATGCTGCATTTCATAGAGTCATTTCTGTTCAATACTCTGTTTCATCTGTCCATTAAAGACTTTAGGATTGGCTATGCTGTTTTTACATGTTCTTTTCACTGAGTATTAAAATAATCTTCTGCTTTGTTGGATAAAAGTAATATGTAAAAATCTTTGTACATAATTTTCACTTCAGTTAATTTTAAGATTCCAAATACCACATGTTACTTTGATTTGAAGATTCCTTTTTATGAGCTGCCCTGTATTTTTAACAATTCCTCAACTTCATTTTACTAGTGACTACCATCCTGTATCTAACATGCGGCTTTGGGAAGACATAAAAGCACTACTAAAATCACTATTGGGAGCAATTTGACAAAACCCTTGGAGGCATAATAGATTTGGCTAATAGATATTTTCTGGAGCTACGTTTTATAATTACTAGGCCCAAATTGATTCTGTTTTTTTCCCCAGAGTCATATGGATATTCATATGTGAAGTACTAAAATTATGTTAAAATTCAGTTTACCAACTATTAGTGAAATAATTTACTGCCATAATAATGGGGGGATTGAAACTCTTGAAGAGAATGAATTCTAGGTTTCTTCTGATGTGAATTTCCGCAATGGCAATATTTCTGATATTTGCATCGCTGTCATAGAGCACTATTGGAAGGTGATTTGTTTTATGAACTGTAATTCCTTATGTCTTTTGAAAGATTTATTGTTCACAGTGGGAGAGCTCATTCTCTGTTTTTGCACTCTCTTCTCCAATTCATAATTTTTACCTCAGTCTTTTATATCTCAGGAAATGGCATTGCCTTTACCCAGCTGCTCAAGCAAGAAATGTAGAAGTTATCTTCAGTTCCTTCATTTCCTTTACCTAACCCTCACCTCCCTGAGATCCCTCAGATCAACTCATCGACGAAGGTTCAAATTTCATATTGTGAGTCTGACCTTATTTGCCCACTTTCAGTATGCTACCCTTTCCTGAACTCCATCTGTTCTTAGCTGGATGACAGTGTTAGCTATTGCAGTCTAACTGATTTTTCTTCTTCCTCCATCCACCCCCGCCCCCCCCCAAGAAAACCAAACCAAACAAAACCAAACAGCACAAACCAACTCTACCTAAGAATCTTTTCTCTACATATTAGCGCTGGAGCAGATCATTGCTCTGACCTGCATAACACTGGTACAGTCCCATTTGAAGCTTTTTTACTTTTTATTTAGAGCTGCTTTGCAGTGCTCTTAATGTAGAACTTTCTGAAGTTCTCAATCTCATGTGCATTAAGTACAATTATGCCACATAATATCAATTTGAGACTCAAAGTAAAAGCAGCTCTAGTCAGTGTGAGATGTAGATGAAACAGTGCCCAGAGATCACATCAATTTCTAGAAATAAGTAACTTCCATTTTAAGGTTCAGAAAGGATCCATTTTTTTTCCATAGCTTGATTTTTACGTGACCTTCTTTGGCCTCCTTCTTGATACAACACTGAAGCATACGGGGATGTTAATTAATTTCCCTGGCAATGTGGAGATGTTGGTAGGAGAAAAATGGTTGGAAAAAGAATGCACTGAGTAGGAGGGAAGCCTGCATGGGTCTACACGTTAGAGAGAGCCTTGAGTGCTTAGGACCCAGTAGTCATCATGTATGGTGTTTTGTTCAGGGGTGAGGGGAACCGAGTATTTCTGAGTCCTGAGTCATAAAGGGAGAGCTTTCATGCTGTACTAAAAAGTTGGGATTTTGGGGCGCCTGGGTGGCGCAGTCGGTTAAGCGTCCGACTTCAGCCAGGTCACGATCTCGCGGTCCGTGAGTTCGAGCCCCGCGTCGGGCTCTGGGCTGATGGCTCGGAGCCTGGAGCCTGTTTCCGATTCTGTGTCTCCCTCTCTGTCTGCCCCTCCCCCGTCCATGCTCTGTCTCTCTCTGTCCCAAAAATAAATAAAAAACGTTGAAAAAAAATTTTTAAAAGTTGGGATTTTGTCTCAAAAGACTGGAGTGAGGCATTGAAGGATTTTATTATGTCTGCTGTTGATTTTCAAAGTCTGGTGGGTTTGATTTTTCTTCAGAGTTTGAAAACAATACTCTCCAAAGCTCCGCTCAGAAATACAAATCAAATACAATAGCTTTAAATCAGTAGAGATGAAACATGCCTTCAAACATGTCAAAATTAAGTGAGGGTGAAATTTGGTCAAAATAACACTTCCTTCAATGCTTCTCCCATATCTTCAAAGTAATCATGGGTTTTAAGACTGTGGTGAGTGTGGAGTAAAAATGTTTAGTGAATTTTCAAACCAAAGGTTAGAAAAGGAAAAATAGGGTTGCCTGGGTGGCTAGGTTGGTTAAGTGTACAACTCGGTTTCAGCTCAGGTCATGATCTCATGGTCCATGAGTTCGAGCCCCACATTGGGCTCTGTGCTGACAGTGCAGAGCCCTCTTGGGATTCTCTCTCTCCCTTTCTTTCTGCCACTTCCCTGCTCATTCTCGTTGTGTCTCTCAAAATAAATAAACTTTTTAAAAAAAGGAAAAAAGGAAAAGAAAGATATTCTCAGAAATAGATAACTACACTGCCACTTAAAATTCTTGATCAGCAGTATCTTAATTTATAAACATAATGTAATGTGGAAAAATAATTGAAGGACAAAGTATATATTTTCATCAAACTTGTAACTTAGATTTCTCACCTCCTACACATATCTTCTAAATAATAAAAGACATTAGTGAAATTGAATGCATTTTAAACTAGGCATTATTATAAAAATGTAACAGGGGATTTACAATTAGAGCCATCTATTATATTTATTAAATTGCAAGCATATTTCAAGAGCATCAAAGTAAAAAAATAATCTCAAAGGATGCTGACTGGCAAAAGCACATGACGTGCAAACTTAGAAACTACACATCAAGTGTCAGATTTTCTCCCAAATAAAATGTCTCAACTTTTAAAGTAGAACCCAGAGTTTTTCTTTAAACTGCAATAGGAGAATTGAAGAAATAACTGGGGCGCCTGGGTGGTTCAGTCAGCTGAGTGCCCAGCTCTTGGTTTCGGCTCAGGTCATGATCTCTCAGCTTGGGAGTTCGAGTCCCGTGTCGGGCTCTGTGCTGACAGTGTGGAGCCTGCTTGGGATTCTCTCTCTCTCTCTCTCTCTCTCTCTCTCTCTGCCCCTCCCCTGCTTGCGCTCTCGCTCTCTCTCTCTATCTCAAAATAAATAAACTTTTTTTTCTTTTTTTTTTTTAAAGAAAAAGTAACTAACGGTTATCTTTCAATGCTTTTTGAATCTGTCCTCAACTTTTGGAAGGTATTAAAAAGTATCATAAAGAAAGGAAAAAAAAATTGCTTTGAATATTTGAAATTATTGCACTAAAATATGCTGATTGTAGTAAACAAAGGAGTATTAGAATGCAGAGAGGCCAGAGGTGTTTGCATGACCCAGAGGATCTGAAAAACAGCGAAGCCCCACTTTTGTTCCCTGGCAACACACACACCATCCTAGGTCCCTGTTCTGCATGTACGAGTATCACACAGGAAACAGGCTGAATAGTCAACAGCCACAGCCAGGGTGATTTTTTCAAAAGTAAGAAACTAATGTAGCTACAATTCTACATGACCAAAGACCTGGACCCAAGAGGGAATGTAGAGAGACAGGTGATTTTTCAACTGTGGGAGAGGTGAAAAGAAATTTCTGAACTGCTCCAAGGTTCACACACACAGTGCAGTTATGGAAAATGCTGGGATGCTGCATATGGAAATGAGAGCAACCCATTTTCATTCATAATAAAGAAAAATATGCCAATTATTGGGTTTGAGCTGAATGGGTTTGCAGGCTGAGTCAATATCCTTCACTGGAAAATACAGACAGGCTTGGATTTGAATTCTGATTCCCCTTCTTAATCGTTACACATCAACTGAGTAATTGCTTAATTTTTATGTTTATCTGTAAAATTGGCATGTTACTGCCTTCCTTGCAGGGTGATTGTAAAAAGACTAAATGAGATAACATATCTCAGTAATACTAGAAACCTAGTAGATACAGAACAAAATGAGGATGTAAATTATAAATATAAGTAAAGTAAAGCACAGTAGAAGTATAAAGTAGAAGTATAAAGTACATAATGAGGTTTCATTGACTTTATTGTGTATCTGTTTAAAGTCTGGCATTTGTGTATATACAAATTTGTGTATATGGTATATGTCTTTGGATTGTATTACTTAAAGCTTTCTTTTTATGTGTCCTCAATTTTTGGTGTTCCTGGGAGATCTTAGAAAGTGGAGTGGCTGATTTGGTGAGTGGTAATGAGCCATTCAGAATTATTTCATGAAACTTACTTAACCAGGGGAAGAAGTACTGAATGGCTGTATTGGTTATTGTACTACCTTACTTTAGAAACGTATCGGTCTCTGTTCAAAACTGAATGGCATAAAAAAAAATCCTGAATGGGATAGAAGACAAAACCTGTATGTATCAGAAAATCATTCGACTTAAAATGCAGAAGACTAAATTCTCAATCCCTTACCCATGGACGTATGAGAGAAAGCACATTACCTATTGAGCCTCAGAATTTTATCTGAACTGTGAGAATGGTTTATATGAGTAATTTCTAACTCTTGTTTTCTGGCATATATAATTTCCCCTTTATTTGATTCTTTTTATTTTCTTACCATCTGATCTCTGGATTTAT
This sequence comes from Neofelis nebulosa, assembly GCF_028018385.1. Lineage (NCBI taxonomy): Eukaryota > Metazoa > Chordata > Mammalia > Carnivora > Felidae > Neofelis > Neofelis nebulosa. The sequence goes on along the minus strand of NC_080782.1, from coordinate 206,828,511 downwards.
AAATCTTTCTCTTCTAATGTAAAACTTTCATTCAAGAAGTACTTTTAATTTTAAAATTAATATTTGCAAAAATTCCTATGCCCCTTTGAAATTAAACAAAGTAAATATTTATATGTATAATAAAATAGTCATATAAACCATATAATGTCAATTAAGAAAAAATAATATAGGGTCAAATATATTAGTATTGAGGCTAAATATTATAATGTTTACCCACACAGCATATAATATACATTAAAGGATTAATGAAAAACATGTTAGCATATGCTAACATTTTAGCATATGCATCACTGATGCCATTTTATGTCAATCTATTAGTCTATTTTAAACTTCAGGTAAATTCCACAGAAGAAATACTGTGATTATATTAGCTGACTTCTAACTGTATTTTTGCCAGTAACTTCAGAAAAATTATTTCTAACTCTAGATTCCATTTTTTCCCCAGTTTTATTGAGGTATAATGAACAAAACTATGCAATATGTAAAGTGTACATGATTATATATATATATATATATATATATATATATATATCCATACACACACACACACACACACACACACACACACACATACACATCATGCAAGGATCCTCAATTCAGTTAATTAACATGTCCATTGCCTCACATATTTCTCCCCCTGGGGTGTGTGTGTGCGCGTGCGTGTGTGTGCGCGCATGAGTGAAAACATTTAAGTTCTACTTTCTTAGCAAATTTAAATTATACAACACAACGTTATCAACTTTTACTTCCTCAGACTTGATTCATCCTATAGCTGGAAGTTTGTACCTTTTCACCATCTTCTCCGTATATCCTAGACCCCTCATCCCCGGCGACCACTTTTCTGCTCTGTTTCTATGAGGTAGACTTTTTTTTTTTAAGATTCCACATATACATGATATCTTGCAGTATATTCCGAAGTAATTATCCAACAAACAAGAGTTAATAATACATGCCCTAATTATCCTTATAATTAAGTGAGGTTCAAGTTAATGAATTTATTTAAATGAGTTTTAAAGAGTTAAAAGAGTGATCATTGTTTTGTTATAAAAGATATGGCCTATAGAGCCAAATAAAATGTGTATGGAATTTCCTCTACTTCACAGGTACAGATCCCATGAAGAGTTACCGAGCATCTCTGAACCTCAATGCCATCATTAGCAAAGTGGAGTAAGTAATACAGAGCCATGAAGTTAAAGTGAAAAAGCACACCCAAAAATAACTACCATGATGTCTGGCCTTTGAAATTGTACTCAATAAATTATAATTTTCCTTTCTTCTGTACTTTACATGATAAATATATTTGATATAATTAGTCATGACACATGTTACAAAGGTAAAAGACAAAGCATAAATTACATTTTCAATACGATTTTGAATACATTAAAACATACAATAAACTTCCCCAATGCAGTAAGTAAATGAAAGAGAGACAAGCCTATAGAAAGCAGTCAATTTAAGGAGTAAGAAACTGGAATGGCCTACAAATAAGATGATTTTCAGTTTTCTCACTTGAATGTCCAACAAACAACTCTGATCTACCATTTCATATCCATAGTAGTGAACATTTTCAATTTGGTAATTATTTTTATCATGACTGCATATGAACAGAAATTTTCATACACTTTAGGTGTATTTGGGTGACAAATATTATTGCCAAATAAAGTTGAATGTGCATACCCTTCAGTTCAGTAATTCCATTAGGAGATATATACCTAGAGAATTTTTATTAAATGTGCAAAATAAGGCTGTATGAAGACAAAGTGAAAAAATATACAGGAAAAAGCCATAATTCTATTTCAGAAGAGGGATGGATAACTAAGCTTTGATTTTTTTTTCATAAATTGACTATTGAAAAGCAGTGTAAAATAATGAACAATATTTACCTGTATCCACATGAAAAATATCTCAAAAGCATAGTGCTGAGTCTAAAAATAAAATTACACAATTATATATTTAGGACAACAGTTTGAATTTCCAAGCAATTCCATGCACTTTAAATTGCATCGGTATTTTCCTAACATGTAAAAGTATGGTAGAAAAAATTTACCTTGACTTGAGACTCATGGATACTTCTAGGGATGGAGTTTAACAAACGGGATGGTGTAGGCTTGTAATGGGATCAATTATATACGTGTATATGTGTGTCTAAAATTTAGTTACAAATGATATGTATATAAAGTATAAAGTTATGTTTGTTGGTTTGTTTGTTGTTGTTTTAGCCTAAGTGCTATTTATTCGAAAGGGTGGTGAATTTAGAGTACAGCCCTCCTGGGGACAGGATGAAACAAAGCAAGCAATGCAAGTCAGCCTTCTGTTCATCCTATCCTCTTGCTGCTCTACTGGGCCGTCTTGTTCATGGTCATCTTGAAAAAGCGGTCAGTCTTCATACGGGCACCTATTTTCTCCAAAGCCTCAAAACAGCACATGAAATTCTTCTGATTTAGAAATTCATTCAGGCACTTGCGCTCAAACATCTGGTTCTGATCTAAGACACAGGTGAAGAAATCCAAAGTTAAGCTTTTCTCCTGCAAACCATGAGAGTTTCCCTAGGCACAAGGAGAATGGTTTCAGTTGTCCAGGTAGCTGTTCCAAGTACTAAGTCTTTTCCAAGTACGGGCTATATATATAAAGAGAGAAATAATATATAGAAGGTATAATATTAAGAAATAATATTTAGTCTGCATGCTACTGTGGGTATTAATATGTGCTACAGTTCTTGTAACTGCCAAAATATTCTGATTTATTTGGTTTAAATAAACCCAGACATCTATGCTGTGTTTTTATTGTTTAATTGTTTAATGAACAATCTAGTTCATGAAGTTTCAGGTAGTTGATGGACTCCATTTTGAGCAACACTGATTTAGGATAGTGAAATTCAGACTTAAAATTATAAGCCATGATTTTTTCATGTGTGATTCTTAAAGTATTTTATTTTACCCATATACAATTTTTTTTAGGTTTAGTCTAATTTCTCTTGTGTGCTCTGCTAAATTACCTCCTATTTAGGATAGTCTGTCTTTTTTTTAATCATTTTTTTTCATCATGGTAAGACTACTCTTTAATCCGCATCACCCATTTCCCCCATCCCCTCACCCACCTCCCCTCTGGTAACCATCAGTTTGTTCTCTGTAGTTAAGAGTCTGTTTCTTGGTTTTTCTCTCTCCCTCTCCCTCTCCCTCTCTCTTTCCTTTGCTCATTCGCTTTGTTTCTTAAGTTTCATATATAAGTGAAATCATATGGTATTTGTCTTTCTCTACTGACTTATTTTGCTTAGCATAATACTCTCTAGCTCCATCTATGTCATTATAAATGGCAAGATTTCATTCTTCTTTATGGCTGAGTAATACTCCATTTTGTGTGTGTGTGTGTGTGTATACATATATAACATATATATATATATATATATATATATATATACACATATGTATACATATATACACATATATGTGTATATACCACCTCTTCTTTACCCATTCATCTATCAATAGGCAGTTGGGTTGCTTCTATTGTTTGACTATTGTAAATAATGCTGCAATAACCATTGGGGTGCATACATCCTTTGAATTAGTGTTTTTGTAATTTGGGGCTAAATACCCAGTAGTATGATTCCTGGGTTGTAAGGTAGTTCTGGTTTTTTTTACTATTATTATTTCTTGATAATAATAATATCATGCAGAGAGATTCCTGCCTGTGCTCTCTTCAAGAATTTTGATGGTTTCGGGTTTCATATTTAGGTCTTTATTCCATTTTGATTTTATTTTTGTGTATGGTGAAAGAAAGTGGTCCAATTTCATTCTTTCATATATGGCTGTCCAGTTTTCCCAACACCATTTGTTGAAAGACTTTTTCCCATTGCACATTTATACCTCCTTTATTGAATATTAATTGACCATATACTTGTGAGTTTATTTCTGGATTTTCTGTTCTGTCCCAGTCTATTTGTATGCCAGTATCATACTGCTTTAATTACTATTGTTTTATAATATAACTTGAAATCTGGAATTGTGGTATCTCCAGTTTTGTTTTTCTTTTTCAAGATTGCTTTGGCTACTCGAGGTCTTTTGTGGTTTCATACAAATTTTAGCATTGTTTTGTTCTAGTTCTGTGAAAAATGCTGTTGGCATTTTGGTAGGGATTGCATTAAATCTGTAGATTACTTTGGATAGTGATAAATGAATTTGGTAACGTAGCAGGATACAAAATCAATTGTACATAAATCTGTAGCATTCCTATAAACTAATAATGGAGCAGCATAAAGTGAAACTAAGAAAGCAGTCCCATATGTAATTGCACCAAAAACAGTGAAGTATCTAGAAATAAACTTAACCAAAGACCTATGCTCTGAAAACTGTGAAGCACTGATGAAATAAATCAAAGATGATGCAAAGAGATGGAAAGACATGCCATACTCATGGATTGGAAGAATAAATATTGTTAAAATGTCTGCACTACCCGGAGTTATCTGTATTTTTATAAGAACTTTAGCTGCCATTTATATGTAGTTGCTAGAATACAACTGGTGTGAAATCTCTATTCTGACTCTTAGAATTTATATAACCCAAAACAACCTCCATTCCATCATTTGTAAAATGGTATGGCAACATTACTGACCTTAGAAGATGTCATGGGGATTAAATAAGAACATGTTAGACCACAGGACTGTGCTTGGCATGTAGTATAAATGCTCTCTATTATTATTAGCAACTTCATCAACACCATCATTATTACCATCAGGGCATTAAACAATTTGGAAGTAGTTGCTGTCTTTCTGGTTATTAGCTTTTAAGGTAACACTCATTTGCATGGTTTTGAAAATCTTCCATAATTTCACTGAACTTTCCCACGTACTAACAAGATGATCTTCTCATATCACTGTGCCTTAAATCAGCTGTGTTCTTAACCCCTTTTGATCATTCATGGTCCTCACCTTCAATGTCCTTTACTTCTCATTTATCTCTTTTAATCCTGTCCATTGTTCAAAGCTTGCCTCAGATCTCATCTTCTCTACAATTACACTGAATTCATTGAAATTTTTTCAATCAATATTTATACTGTCTAGGTCAGGTGATTTAGTGGCTCATTGTGTTCTGTATTATATTTTTCACTGATGCTTCATGTTCATATCTTCGCCACAAAGTAAAGTGTTTGAAGCTGTGTGTTGCATTTGTGATGTCTTTCCTCACTCACACAGAGCTCTACAGAATCATGAGTGACTAGCAGATACTTCGTACATTTTGGTTGTAGTAGAAAGCAATCTACTATATTTTCCCTAGCATCTGATTTTGGCTCTCACTCTGTGGCGATCACTGTTAAAGCCTATTGTAAATCATGGTTTTGATTTTACTTCATTCATTCATCTTGCATTTGGGATAAGTCTATTTTTTCTGAAGTAAACAACCCCAGAAGAAAAATCTTAACTAATTTTTGGTATAAACACCTTTTAAACTTTTATAAATAACAATTATTAACATAATTAAGTGTGCTCATGTAGGACAAAATAATGAGAATGGTTATTCCTTAAGAAAAAGGTGGGAGCTTCAGCAAAGCAGAGCCGCTATTGCTTATGTTCTTGTTGCTTTAATTAGGCCAATTTATCCTAGACATACAATGACTGTTAAAGAGGAAAAAAAGTCGAATACTTCTGACAAGAGAACAAGTTAAAATAAAGTGTCCCAGAGGTTCACAGCAGAGCCTCACTTCTTACAGGGACAACAGCTCTCTACACTGTGGTACTGAGCCTCAGTGAGCCACTGTGGGAATTAGATATCCTAGAAGACAATCTCAGGCTAGTTTAGATTGTTCTGGTCAAAGCTTCCATCATTCATAGGACGATAATTTAATTTAGAGCAAAAAAGAAAAAAAATCATATCAGATTATAATTTATAATACTGCTTAAAATATGAAGTCCAATAGCTATTTTAAGTTTAAAACATGTTTTAATAATTACCCTCTGAATTTTAGGAGCCATCAAATATTACTAAATCTTTTGTTCTCTTTGAGGTTTTTGAGACTCATGGTTAACTTATAAAAAATTAAACTACTCTTTTTTAATCAATGCCTGGTAGTGAAACCATAATTCTAAAAATATATTTAATCTGTAATAGATATATTTTCATACATTTTTTCAGTCTCCTTTATCCAGGCAAATAGTCTTTTCTAAGGTTCATCATTGTCAGGAAGGTGACTTTAGGGTATACCCAGGACTGTCTTTCATTGCACTGTTGGAAAGCAAGTGATGAAATCGTGACTATATGTTGAAAAGAATAGTTTTCCTGGAAAGGCTCATAGAAGAGAGGTAAATGACAAGTAAAACCTGTTGAGGTATTTCCAGATAACATAGTCCATGAAACACCATGTAATGGAAATTGGTTTCTCAACTAATAATTAATCATCAGTTTATCACTTCTGATCAGTGGTCTAACTTTAAGGTTCAAAGTTTAGATAATATTTCTACCTCCTAGTTTATAATCTGTGTTAATTCATTATCTGTTTATTTGTCAACCATTTTTTAAATGTTTATTTACTTTTGACAGAGAGAGAGAGAGAAAGAGACAGAGAATGAGTGGGGGGGGGAGGCAGAGAGAGAGGGAGACAAAGAATCCGAAGCAGGCTCCAGGCTCTGAGCTGTCAGCACAGAGCCTGATGTGGGGCTCGAACTCACAGACTGCGAGATCATGACCTGAACCCAAGTCAGACGCTCAACCGACTGAGCCACCCAGGCGCCCCTATCAACCATTTCTTGGTGAAATCAGAGCATGGAAATAAAATGATTAAGATGCAGCTTGTGCTTTCAGGAGTTTCATAGATTTTTCACGGAAAGAGAGAGACAGAGACAGAGACAGACAGACAGACAGACAGACAGAGACAGACAAACAGACATTATAGGCACAATTATAATGATAGCCAAACTCAATGTATGTTTTGAATCCCTATTCGCCAGGAAAGAAAAACATGAATCTTGGTCATTTCTGTTCTGTGTTACCTCCTTTCCTTGGAGTTGTCACTGAATCCTAGGAGCACGTGTAGATTCAAGGCTATGAGTGTGTTAGGGTGGAGGATCTGTTCCCTTCAGGTGTTCATTGACACATGTAAGCCGCCAATGACCCCATACTGCAAGTGCAAGTACTCAGTCAATCATTCTTTCTCCTGCAATATTACTGTCTTGCTGGGTCTCTAACCGAGCAGGTAGAGATTCTTGTTTTCAGACTCCAAATCTCGAATGTGTCCCCAGGCATCCAACCAGGGAAACATGATACAACACTCAACAAATCCCATCTAGTTCAACATTCTCATTACTCCTCTTTTTATTCATGATGATTTTTTTCATCAGAGACAATTTCTCTATCTCAATGTTTTTTGCTTTAAATATAACCAGTATCATCTCTCTAATAGGTATAACCTTTTTAAATTATAAACCCAGAGACTAAAAGATAATTTCTGATTTCTTCTTTATCATGTCTTTACTATGAAATACTATCTTCTTTTTGGATGATGAGGTAGCAGTGGGCTGAGTACAGAGACAAGGAAATATTTTTCAAGTATTGTGATACCACCACTTAATTAATATCAGAAGAAATAATGATTTTGGAGGACCATTATATACAATATTAAAGAGATCATAAGGGCTAATGAAATAGCCTATATTTTTCCTGGCATTTGAAGAAAAAAACATGTCTGCACTGGGAGATAGTTTTGCTCAAGGATGATGTTTCATGCAGCTCACAAAGGAGAAATACAATGACTGCTTTTGTTTTTCCCAAGGAATACTTTAGTAAAACATGTAGTAACAATGGTATGAAATAAAATTCTGATATACTGATTACATGGGAAGAGGATGAGGCAGTGTCCAGCAAATAGTGATATAAACACAGTAATGGAGATGAACAAGGCCAGAATGCAATGAAAATATGAGTTGACCTCATGGATCTTATTTAAGAATTCTAGTGAAAATGTAATGTCCATGAAGATGAGGCATCAGTCCAACAAGCCATATGCTAAAGGACAATAGCTCATGGTTCTAAAGTGCCAGAAATTCAGGGCACCTAGTTGGTTCAGTCAGTTAAGTGTGTGACTCTTGATCTTGGCTCAGGTAATGATCTCAGTTCATGGGACTTTTTCTCTCTCTGCCCCTCCCCTGCTCATGTGCTTGCTCTATCTCTCAAAATAAATAAAGTTAAAAAAAAATAAAGTGCCAGAAATCCTAAAAATCTCTTACAATCTAAGGGTATCTCACTTCTTCCATTCAACCATGAGGAGTCCAAGAAATTGGTGAAGTTTTAAGCCAGTAGGATCCAGCCATTTAATTAACCAAATAGGATTTTCTGTAAAACATATTTTTTTAGAAAAGGAGTGATAGAAAATTAAGCTGCCAGGCACCCTTCCTTCTTTATTCTGAGTTTTGTGACCTGTGAGCTTCCTGATACCTGAATTGAGCCATGACAATTTTTATCTACACTTCCCTTTCATTTCTGGGAAATCTGGAATTTCTGTGTAATTATTTTTTTTCCTTAAGTTTCCAAACAATATCATGGTATTTTAGATTTCTAGAGTTGATAATACAAATTCTATCTAGCTTTCATGAGATTGAGGGTTGAAATGTGCAATTTTCTATAATATTTCAGTAGTTCATGGGAAAATGTTTGTAAACCCAGTGCTTTAATTAAGAACGGAGAAAAATTGATTAATAATTCATTTTTTTACTTTTTTGTTATTTTGATACATTTCTATATTGTAAAGTCTTATTTATTTATTCACTCATTCATTCATTTTGAGAGAGAGCACAGGCAAGTGGGTGGGGGGCAGAGAGAGAGAGAGGGAGAGAGAGAATCCCAAATAGGCTCCATGCTCTCAGTGCAGAGCCTGACATGGGGCTCCATCTCATGAACCACGAGACCATGACCTGAGCTGAAAGCACGAGCCAGACATTCAACCAACTGAGCCACGCAGGTGCCCCAAGTATTCACTTTTAGTCCCTCCATTTTTATGCTATTAAATCAGGTAGACATTTGTATTAAATGACCTCACAAAAGATGGACATTCTATAGAGGATAAAATAAATAACATTCCTTATATTTCATTCCATCTATTTGAAAATTTAGATCTGGAGAATTTGATAATGTTTAAATAATATTTTTCTGACTGCTTTTCTTTTCTACTTTTTTTTAACCACATAAGACCCTTCCAAATTGGTTTACTTAAAAAAAAATTTTAGTGTTTATTCATTTTTTGAGTGAGAGAGATAGAGTGTGGGTGGGGGAGGGGCAGAGAGAGAGGGAGACACAATCTGAAGCAGACTCCAGGCTCTGAGTTTTCAGCACAGAACCCCGCGTGGGGCTTGAACCCATGAAGCATGAGATCATGACCTGAGCCAAAACTGGACGCTTAACCAACTGAGCCACCTAGGCACCACCAAAGTGATTTATTTTAAAGCTTTCCAGTTATTAAAGGGGATAATAATGGAATACTTGACAGTTACTACCATCTTTGAAGTTATAAGCTTTAATATTCAGTGAGCACATGAATACTTTCTATGATATTGTGTTAGTTTTGTGCAATAACAACTGAGATACAATTTTTGTGATTACTGATAGCTGAAAACAAGATAGCATGCTGGCTAATTAAAGTCTGTACACTCCACTGATGGAAGGCACTTAATTTTTTGTAGGAATTTATAGAAGAGCCTTGGGTCTGCCTCTTCTTAATTTTGCCCAAAGTTTCTTAGCATATCTAAAATCTCATTTCCTGCATATATGAAAATTAAATGATGCAATGCATGCAAAAGCCTTTCTCAGTATCTGGCACATAGTTGAGGGATGCTATCTTAAAATTTGGGATTCAGAAGATCAATATTTTAAGTGTTTCCCAAATGAGACTGGTCAACTTTCAAGCACAGCGAGTTTTGTTTTGCTTTTTCTTGATCTCTGTGGGTGTGTACTCATCTCTGGTATAGATGATGTTGTGATCAGGGAAAGATATGGTGTGAATAAAAAGTGTTTCATAATTGTTTTACAAAAGCCAAAATTACATGCCTGCATTCCTCCTCTACACATACATTTTTACCTGGCTTATATTAATGCTGATATCATCTGTTGTTGATAAATTTAGACTACTATGCTCTATAAAAACCCAAATCCTTGTACATTTTCAATTATATCTACATATACTTCTGAAAAGCAACTCAAAATATTGACAATTTATTTCACAAAAATTCTCTGTGCCACAATTCTATAATAGAAATTAATTTGTGCTCATTTATAACAGAAAAACATATAACAAAATAACAGGATATAGTAACTTCACATCCAACACATTTCTTGGCCTTTAACATCTTAAGAAATGATCTATGTATCATCATAAATTTATTATCTCATTGTAGTGAAATTCATAGTATGTAAAATGTCTATCTTCTCACACATCTGTGGTTTTAAAAGGCGAAAGATTTATACGATCTGAAGAGAAACCAGAGTATTCACATCTGTGGTTTTAAATGGCCCAGAGTAAGCAAATGCAGCAGCTTCTCCCATTTGATCCTCATAATGATCTAATGAGGTAGGCATTTCCATCCCTATGAAGCAGGTCAGGAAACAACTTGAGAGGCAAGACGAACTAACTGGTCAGGGTCATGAGACAGGCACGTCCCACAATCGGATTCAGAATACTGGGAGTCAGAAATTCTGTTCTGATTCCTTTTTGGCGTTATCTTAACACCATCCCGCTTGTTTCCGTGTAGAATAATTTAACATCTTTTAAATATAAATGGAAAACTACATAAGATCATTTCCATTAGGTTTGGCATTGCTTTTAGCTCCTGGAATTTCCATCCAAACCTGTGTCACACTGGCTAATTCAGATCAGTGATGGCCAAAAAAACCCCATAGCCTGGATTACGTTCTTCAATAAATGCACTTTCCTGGGGCGCCTGGGTGGCTCAGTAGGTTAAGCTTCCGACTTCCGCTCAGGTCATGATCTCAGGGTTTGTGAGCAAGGCTCAGCCCTGCATCAGGCTCTGTGCTGACAGCTGGGAGCCTGGAACTTGCTTCAGATTCCTGTCTCCTTCTATCTCAGCCCCTTCCCCACTTGTGCTCTGTGTCTCTCTGTCTCTCAAAAATAAGTAAATGTAAAAAACCAAAAAATTTAGATAAATAAATAAATGCACTTTCCTGTGTGACGTTCAACACCTAGAAGGGAGTCCAAAAGACTATTCATAGGAATCATGAGCATGCTTGAAGGATGGAACAGGCAAAACAAAGACTGTCTAGTAAACAAGAGTCAGGAAGTAGGGCGACGCAAGTCACTTCATTAACTGCGGAATTATTTTAATCAGGAGACTTGCTGTTTGACTCTAAATTTTCTAACTATACACAAGAAAATGAAACAGTTTCTAACTTTTAATATTACCTTCTAAAGCAAGGGACCACTTTGATAATTTTTAAATCATTTTTTTAAAATCAATGTGTTGGATGTGCAAAGAAGTGTAAATCTGTTGCTTTTGACACATGATTTCATTCATCTTGCAATTAAATTAATAATGATTAGCTCCCATTTCTGCCCCATTTATTAATGTAATGATCCTCTAAAAACAACAAAGATTAAAGACAATTTAATTAGAAAAATAAATTAGTAAACTGATGTCACTAGATTTTTTTACTCCTTCTCAACTATTAAATCAAAATGTACTCTAAGCAGTTTTATGTATCTAGAAATAGGATTATCCACTATAAAGAAAAAGAATGACAGCATTTCAGACTTTGTAAATTAAATTGTGTGATTCATGCATTTTCTAAGAATCTGAATGACTTTCAAATGAGCCAGCTACTTTATGTCTCTAATCCTTCTTAGAAAATAAATGGAAGAAATATGCTGATTCTTCTCTTTACATTAATACTTCCACACAAGAGCCTTTTAAATATATGCTCCAATCATTTTATTTCTTTAATTGGATTGCATTATTTCCTAGTTCCCCCCAAATCACAATTTGGTAAAAAGTATCTGAAATGACCTTTCTTTTCAAAGGTAGCATTAAAGTTTCAAATCATACAGCAACTCAACAATCATTGTGGTATGAGATCCACTGATGTAAAATAATTTATACTAATAAAGTGTTGATAAGGATGTGCTTATAGAATCTGTGAAGAACAGCTGAAGAGAATTCACGTGTTCTACTTACCACTAAAATATAATATTGTTTAGACCTGATTATTTGCATTTGTCAATTCTTATTCTGTCTATAAATACTTAAACTATTCAAGTATACAAAGATGGAAATGATCATGTAGTCTTTCAGGGGATATTAAGCATCCACAGAAATATATCAAATAAAATAGCCATGAAACAAACAAAGATGAATCCTTTGTGTAAAGAGTGAATTTTTAGGTAAAAATTATTATTTTGACCTGTATGACCTAAAGAGCAGGCCTCTGCTCAAAAATGAAGCTTCAGGTCAGTTTGTCATCTGCATGTGAGAGAGGATTATGCGTGGGAGATCTTTGGTAAGAGGATTGCTTGGCTGTTTTCATATCTACTGAAAATGTCCTTTAGTGTGACAGGTTATATTAATGTCAGCTTTGAAAGACCAAAGATTCAGAGCAGGGGACTTGCCTACTTATTTGTTTGGATTTTCAGTAGCCACAAACAACATTTTAATCCTATGAAACAGACTTTTTGAAATGTGAATATTAATAGGAAAAAATGAAAAGTTCTAAAGCAGGTATATCACTTTTGGTTATATAAGAAGACAGTATCTTAAAAACCACTTTGACATTTATATAGTGGTAGGCAAATATAGGTATAATGATTAAAATTTATTTGGAATTTCTATATATTTTCATATAAACAACTCTTCCTCTGCTCCTTTCTTTGTGTAAATGCTTAAGGATTAACCAATAGCCATTTGAAGGAAAATTTAACCCTTTGATTAGTACATATATTTCTTGTACTTGTTCCAGATTTGGGACTTCTGATTATAAAACTTAATGTTGTGGAATGAATTGTGTTCCCCTCAAATTACATATGTTGAAACTGTAACCTTCAGTGTGATGGCTTTTGGAGGTAGGGCCTTCCGGAAATAATCAGGTTCTGGTGAGGTCATGTGGATAGAGCCCTCATGATGGGATTAGTGCCCTTTTAAGAAGAGGAAAAGACACCAGATTGCTCTCTCTCTCCTCCCCATGAGGATATAGTGAGAAGGCATGGTCTGAGAGCCAGCAAGAGAGCTTTCAACAGAACCTGACCTTTCTAGCACCCTAATCTAGGACCTTCCTGCCTCCAGAACTGTGAGAAAATACATTTCTTTAAGCTACCAGGTTGTAGACTTCGTTATGGTAGTCCAAGCTGACTAATATATTCCTACAGTTTGATTAATGGAGTTGAAAGTCCCATATAACTTTAAATGGTTTACAAGCCTTGAAAATGAACTAGTTTCTTTAAAAGCTATATTAACCACTATAAACATTAATAAGCTTTAAATTTATACAAAACAAATGTATTAAACCTCAGGGAAACATGAAGCTTATTAGGCCAGTACATGAAATTTGATTATTTTATTATAGAAAAAAAGTTGCATAGAACATACTGTATATAATTTTAAAAGTGATGATACTTTTACAGGCAAATAGTATTTTCAGAGAGAGTTTAAATAATAGTTTGTATGTCTAGGTAAAATATCTTCCCTGGAATAAAGAGAATGGAAGGAAAACTATTAAATATGATACTAGAGAAGGATTTCTACAGGCTAAATCATGAATTATAACTTTTTAAATAGAAATTTATAGAAAACAATAGACATTGAATTTCATTTTATACTTCTTTGCATTCTGTTCTTATGTTTGAAATGGGCCACTATGCATAGTGACAGAAACCTTTGACCTGTGCCAATTATTTAAATTATTAAATGGAATAGGGGACACATATGCCTTTTTCATTGTTGTTGTAAAGTAGTAGTTACACATGTTGAATACCCGTTTTTAATCTGGAGTTTCACATACTTAGCTACCTCTTACCCATGCCTCTCCCAGCCTATCTTCTAGACATTTCATTAAAGTTTCAATTTTTCAAGTCTTCTTAAAAGTTGTGAGTGAAATGTCTTCAAAATTTTGACATACATACAAAAATTCACATATGTGCTTAGTATATATGGGCTTATAATCATTTAATTTATATAATTATATCCATAAAGTGAGGAGAAAACATTCTAGAACAGCACAGAACTGGCCACACCTGCAATACCAGCAAGAAACATTTTATTTGATTTTCAGGAGAGTTGCTGATAGCAACACTCACACAGCATTTGGGAACATGTTTTGCCTAGAGTTAGATTAGAACTGAACTTACTGTCTTCATTCAACTGGGTGTCCTCCTGGTGACCTGTGCCATAAGAATTTGCTTAATATTCTTACAGTCTTTACTCTTCTGTCTTCATTTCTTTTTTTCCCTTCAATACGGCCATCCTTAACTAGTCAATAAGATAGACATATTCTATACTGTTATAGAGCTTACCATAATTTTTTTAGAGTAAGTGAATAAATGAATGAATCAGAATCATTGGTTATTCCAATTTATCATAATCTATTCTAAGTTCTCTCTTCAGGCCCAGTTCTTCCTCATTTAAACCCGTTCTTCCCACTGTACTCTACCATCATTTATGAGGATGTTCTTTGCTAACTCATTAGATACTAAAGCAGTTCCCTCATCCTGATATGTTCCTCCCATTCCCTTTACCCAGATACATCTAAAATGAAACATCAGTCAATGCTCTCAGGAACGTACTTGTGAAGCTTTAAGAATTAGTTTAGTTTTCTCTAATTCCATGCACCCGTATCACTATACCTCCTTCACAGTACTTTTGCACAAATAGTTAATTAAACTAGTGGCTACTGTGTTAATGCCTGTCTTCCTCAATTGTAACCTTAATGAGTACATGATTATGTATTCTGATCACTGTATGTCTCCAGTGCTCAACACAAAATGCAGTAAATATCTAAAGACAATAAAGGACTCTTGGATGAGTGTAGGAAAAAACTGCTACTATCAGTAAGATGGCACAACTGGGCAAATGCAAACCTGGATGTTAAATGTAGGAAACTTCACAGAGTGGATGACTCCGTGAGCTTTAGATAAACAATGGTATGTTAATAGGAAATGCAAAATCAAAGGCAAGTTTTGCCTCATACCAGATGAAAAGATGTGCTGCAGGTGAGGTTGATCTATGTGTGTGTTACCTACACTTCTGTAAAGCACAGGTTGGTTGCAAGTGGCCACAAGTCATTTTGTGCATTGAACAGGTTGGTGTCCAATTCACACCTCTTTAATATTGAAATCAACTACTTAGGGTCCTTGCAGATAACCAAAATATACGGTCAGAAGGTCTGTCTTCATTTTTTCTGCTACTAAGTCAGTGATTCATCTACGTTTGTGTCTTCCTCCTCTCTCTTTTGTTTATAACATCACTCATCATTTGTTGCATGTAAAATGCATGCAAAGTTATGAGTATCAACTCTCTACAAGTATCCCATGTTGTTTCAAATGATTTCTCAGTATATTTTTGTAGTTTTTGTCCTGTTAAGACTGGTTAGAGTGACTTTTTTTTCACTGCACTCGTTTTTGCTTACGTTAATAAATCAATGCAGTCACATATACTCAAACCGACTGTGTATGAAAATGTCATCTTTCTCTGTCTCCTGTAGCACACATATTTCCAGCTTAGGAAAACGATGGCATTTGACTTGTTACTGTAATTAGAAAGAGAGCATATAACTTTCAACAGGTTTTATGTAGATATTCCACTTTTCTGTTTCCTGATAATGGGTTCCATTAAAGTTAATTAGCTCACTTTAGTCTTATATACTACTGGAAATAAGCCATATCTTTAAATAAACAAGAAAATGAGTATCATTAAGGTTTGCAGTTGCAAAGAGAACTGGAATATGTTGTAAAATCGGAACCCAATTGCCATCATATCAAGTTGAAATTACATAATAGTCCATGATGTATACTCCTTAGGCACAGGTGATAGCTTCAACAATGTGCATCTTTTAAAGAATATTATTACATAATTATTTAAATTCAGTTTTGGAGCTTACCCAATGATGTTTGAAGATAAAGTATGTTTTTCAATTGCATTTAAAGTATTATTTCATAGTAATTTTTTTAAAGTTGATCATTTCTTTGGAGGGGCGCCTGGCTGTGTTCAGTTACTATTCTGTTATTCTGCAAACAGGAAATGTCAGGGACCAATCAAGGTCAGAGATTATTTAAATACATTCACTAGAAAAATGAATTTTGATGGATTTAAACACAATTTTAGGAACCTGACTTTTACTTATCTGTCAGTATTTTGCCAACTCTAGAATGTTGCCAAAATACTCCTTACTTTTTATTCTAGCCAGATATCATGTCAACATTTATTAATCAATTGATAAGAAAATAATACCATATGGTGTTAATGGAAACTGATAATACTAATAAAGAATGAAATAACTCTGAATTGCCTATCCTGTCTGAATTTGGCATATTTGTATATTATCAAGTCCCTGGGGTATAGTTTATGTGTGTCATATAGTAATACTTTATCACTAATGAAGTATATACATGGATTTCACTCCTATCTGCTGTCTAACTTTATATTGCAGATTAACATAATTATAGCTACAACATACAGATGATCATCTGAATGCAAAAACTTGTATCTTTAATTATGTTCGTAATGAGGTATTGACCTTTAAAAATAAATTTGCCTTTCCTTTTGTCACCTTTCTGATCTCTCCTTTTAATTTTCACTATGAATGGTGTTTTTCTTTAATTCATCACTAGGAGAATGTAATGTGATTAGGTTGACAATCTGGACTGGTAAAACATTTTAAAAGAAAAGACAGATTAAAAGTAGAGAACATTGTTGCAACCTTTGAATTTTCTTTCTCTTTATTATATTTCTCTCCTTTACATTTTCCTTCTTTTATCTACATCCTTCCTTTTCTCATCCTTTGGAGGCATTATCCTATGCAATTTTTAGACTAGGTGACTTGAATCTGAATTTGGTCTTCTCTCATTAGTTGTAAGGCCTTAAGAAAATGTGTGAAACCTCTCAAGTTAGTCCTAAAGTAGTGAGTTACTGAAAGTCAGAGACTTGGCATTTGCTAGGTACTCAGTAAATTTTATACCATTCATTCTCTTCGTTTCTTTCTAGCATACACTGCAAGTCAAAATAGCCCATTATCTTTGTCATAAACACCATTCTTACCATAACTCACAAATATAATTTTTTTATCCAAGTTTTTATTTAAATGCCAGTTAGTTAACATACAGTGTAACATTAGCTTCAGGTGTAGGATTTAGTGACTTCACTTCCATTCAACACCCAGTGCTCATGACAATAAGGGCCCTCAATACCGATCACCCACTTAACCCATCCTCTGCCCACCTCCCCTCCAGTAACCCTCAGTTTGTTCTCTATTGTTAAGAGTCTGTTTCTTGGTTTACCTCTCTCTCTTTTTTCCTTCTGTGTTCATTTGTTTTGTTTCTTAAATTCCACGTATGAGAGAAATCATGGTATTTTTTTCCTCTGAATTTCACTTACCATAATACTCTCTAGCTCCATCCACATCATTGCAAATAGCAGGATTTCCTTCTTTTTTATGTCATTCATTGACACAAATCAAAAGATTTCATTCTTTTTTCATTTATTTTACATATATATGTATGTATGTAATTTTACATATATAGATACAGATATATGTATGTATGTATCCATTCACCTCTTCTTCTTCTTCTTTTTTTTTTTTTTTTAGTATATGTGCTGCCAAAGCGAGCAGTATTCACCTCTTCTTTATCCATTCATCAGTTGATGGATGTTTGGACTCTTTCTACAATCTGGCTGTTGTTGATAGCCTGGAGAAGGATGTGCTTCCAAGCTCATTCAGGTTGTTTGCATAATTCATTTCCTTGTGGCCCTGCCTTCTTATTGGCTATTGACTTGGGGCTACCCCTAGGTCCTAGAGTCATTTTGCAACTTCTTGGCAGGCGGCACTGTCCATACACGGTTCTTACCATGGCTAATTGCTTCTTCAGGTCCAGCAAGAGAATCTCTTTCTAGTCTACTAAGATGGAGTCATATGTAACACTCCAATCCAGGAAATGAAATTCCATCATCTTTGTCATATTCTATGTGTTAGGAGCCCGTCACCGGTCCTACCAGTACTGTAGGAGAGGAGATTTTACCAGTGTGTAAAGTCTTTGGAGTGTATCTCCTGTAACGAGGCAGCTAGAATTTTTGCTGCAGAATACAAAGAAGAGGAAGCTGTACAAAGAGAGAGCTATTCAGAATGAGAGCCTTGGAGAGCTACAGCAGGTTCTGCTGGTTACTGATCCGCATATGTATAGGAAGAAGCTATTTGAGGCCCAAGAAAGAACAACCTGAAAGGAAAAGAGAATACAATTCCCAGACCTCAAACAGCATCAGGAGTAGTTTAAGTTCCCAAGACCCAAAGTGAAAAACCTTCCAGCAAATGGGGAGAGTACTCAGAAGGATATTGCCTCAGTAGAAGGGGAAAATTACTTTTGAATTAAAGGTCTCTTTCCTACCCTTTAGCAAATCTTAAAAGCAAGCCTTGAAAAGATCAACTCCTTCCAAATTGTGCGTCAGATTGAAGGCCAAAAGCTTTTATTAAAGAGTTACAAAAAAATCCTCAAGCTCCCAAAAGATAAAATTTGCAATATCTGGCATCCAATTAAAAAATTACCAAGCAAACAAAGAATCAGGAAAATGTAATATATAATGAGAAAAATGAATCAATGGAAACAGATTCAGAAAGACCCAATGTCCATTTCTAGTAAAAAAAGGTTAAGTAAATTGTGATATATTCATACGTTTGAATACCGGATTGCAATGGTTTTCAAATCTTTGTTCATGCCCTCTCTAAAATCCTTATGACACTTTCAGGGGTTCTGCTCGATCAAAATTACTTCCATAGTAACATTAGAGCATGTTTTGCTTTTCTCATTGTGTTGACATTTGCAATGACTATGCAAATGGTGAGGAAAACTGCTGCCCTAACACAAAGCGTAGCAGGGACACCAAACTATAGTAGCACTCCTTATATTATTCATTGCCACACACTTGCAGAAGAAACATTTCAGTTAAAGATGTCTTCAAAAGAGCAGTTAAAAAATGTAATGTCATTAAACCTCATCCTTTGAGTACCTGTGTTTTTAATAGTCTGGGAGAGGAAAGGGGAATGCATAAAGTATTTCTGCTAAATACTAAAATATACTGCAAATTGTGGATATTCAGAGTCAAGTGTTTGGCACATGTATTCACATATTCTCTACAACAAAGTGAGCCTGTCACTTCAAGGAAAACAAGTTTTGGTCTTTGTTGGCAATGATACAATTTGAACCTGATAAGTTAGAATTTGGGGAAACTTGCATCCAATAGCAGGGGGGAAGGGGTTGACAGCTGTCTACTATTTAAAGACTTCTGCTGAGATTGATGGTGATATTGACAAATAGAGTTCTTGATATTGTTTAATGAAATGTGTTGACATTTGGAAGCTCTTTCTAACCGAATTTTCCAAATGACCAATGTGTGATGTTTCTAAATGATGCATGGGTAATAATGCGTTCAGAGGTGAAGATAGATCAATGGATTTTAAAGTAACAGGATAAACAGTTCATAGAAATGATACCGGCATCCCACTGCAACTCAATCATGTTTTGAGTTTTATGCAGTTTTGAAAAGAATGTATACAATTATCTAACAAGCTACTAAAATTCTCCTCTGTTTTCCAATTACATACCTGTGTGAGACTGGATTTTCTTTATCTATTTCTACATTCTATGTATTTCTATATGCCTATTGGAGCAGATTAAATGAAAAAGCAGATATTAGAAGCCAATAATCTCCTCTTAAGCCAGACATTAAAGAGATTGCAAAATATATAAAACAATGCTATTCTTCTCAATAAATTTTTCAAAATATAATTAACATGAAATTATGTCATTTATATTGCCATGTAATGAGATTTTTATAATAAATTTATAAAAATTTTTGTAATAGTAAATAGATATTTATAGAATGTCTCAGTTTTCATTTCTGATATGATAAATTTGGAATGTTTAACACACATAAACCAAAACTATCTGTGGTTCTCAATTAAAAAAAAATTTAATGTTTATTTATTTTTGAGACAATGCGAGAGACAGGGTGCAAGCAGCAGAGGGGCAGACAGAGGGAGGCACATAATCGGATGCGGGCTCCAGGTTCTGAGCTGTCAGCCCAGAGCCTGACACGGGGCTTGAACTCGCGAACCACGAGATCATGACCTGAGCCGAAGTTGGACACTTAACTGACTGAGCCACTTAGGCGCCCCTGTGGTTCTCAATTTTTTAAAGTGTAAAGGGGACATGGAAGCAATAAGTCTAATTAATTCTGTTATACAGAATAAATGAAAATAAATGGATACTGAATAAATAAAAATACATGAAATAAATAAATGAGCTATAACTACATACAACCTGCGTGCATATTACAACTGCAGTGATTATAAAAGAAACAAGTGGCCCACAAATACAATATGTATGTTTCCATCATATACCAGGCAGATAGACTGTGTAATTTAGAAGTCAGTTCTAGTGGCAAAATAAAAAAATAATTGCAAGGACATGTACTCACAAAATCAGTGCATTGGTTATCTATGGGAAGAGAAGGGATAGGTGACTAGGCAGGAATTCAAATGGAAATCAGGCCGTGTTCTATGAATAGACACTGGTCTATCATTTTCCCACTTTGTAATATTCCCAAAATTGTTCATATATATCTTATGCACTATTCTTTTTTTTTTTTTTAATGTTTATTTATTTTGAGAGAGAGGAGTGAACACACAAGAGAGGAGCAGAGAGAGACAGAGAGAGAATCTCCAGCAGGCTCTGCACACCATCAGCACATAGCCTGCCTCGGGGCTCCATCTCACAAACTGTGAGATCATGAGTAGAAACTGAGCTGAAACCAAGAGTCGGATGCTTAACCACCTGTGCCACCCAGGCACCCCAATCTTATGCACTGTTCTGAAGTCATAACTCACAGCTAAAAGTGGGTAAGAAATTGATCCTGGGAAATATTTAACACTAAAGAAAATAAATACGATACTACAAACATCAAGCAAAAAAAAAATTTTTAATTCTAACACTAAAGCACCAGCATAAATTTACAATTTGAATGATAAAACAGTTTGGGCGCCTGGGTGGCTCAGTTGGTTAAGCGGCCGACTTCGGCTCAGGTCACGATCTCGCGGTATGTGAGTTTGAGCCCCGCGTCGGGCTCTGTGCTGACTGCTCAGAGCCTGGAGCCTGTTTCAGATTCTGTGTCTCCCTCTCTCTCTGACCCTCCCCCGTTCGTGCTCTGTCTCTCTCGGTCTCAAAAATAAATAAACGTTAAAAAAAAAAAAATTTGAATGATAAAACAGTTTTGTAATTCTTCACTGCCAAAATGTAAGCCTTCTTTTCTTTCTCCTTAAGTTTATTATCCACAGTAGATCATTTCAATAAAACTTGCCCACATCCTAAATACTCTTGTGTGGCCACAACCTAGCCGTGGACAACCCCCAACTATTCAGTTTCTGGAAAGCCAAGAAATTCTGGAGAAATTACCAATGAAGCTGGTCAGCTTTTGAATACTATAATATTCACCAACCTCAAAAGCAACTAGAAATCTCAACCATTTCATTTATACTGTTTGCAACCTACTCTCACCTCCCACGAGAGAGCTATTTCAGAGTTTCCCTTAACCTCCACCTCCTCAAGCTTCCTATCCTCAACAGATGACATTTCTATTAATAGTTGTAGCAAAATAGAAGACACTGGAAAGGATCAACCTCATCTTCCAGATATCAAACAAGCTGTCTCCCTCCATCTGAACACATTGTAGTCTTCTCTGTTAGACTAAGAATTTACCTCTCTTTCATTTAAGACTAACTTCTCCTAGTCATAGTTTAGGGGGTCTCTGCTCTGTGTTTGTAGCAAGAATAGTTGAATAATAAATATAAAAATAAAATAATCTTGGACGTTGACACTTTGGAAATTTGTGTTCTCAGCTACCCTTTGTTACATTGTGTCAATATTTTGAAATTTTCAATTGTAAACATCTATAATATGTATGTTATATTTTTCAAGGTCGAGTATTTTTGGTCATCATGGAGCAAAAAACTCCCAAAGAGTGAAATCATTTGTAATTTTTTGTTGTTAAAATCTAGTAGTATGTAGGCAGCACACAATGATAAGGCAAAAATTGTTTGGAAAGGTGTTGAGAAATTACAGTATTTAAGATATTTCCACTGATGATCTATCTTAAATATGTAAATTATCATTATGCTTCAATGAAAAACAAAATAGTCAAGGAGACCTTTTTTTTTTTCCTTTTTTAAGTTTTTATTTAAATTCCAGTCAGCATACAGTGTGTTGTTAGTTTCAGGTGTACAATTTAGTGATTCAATACTTACATATAACAACAACAACAAAAAGACCTTTTAAATAAAATGATTATGTACCTCATCTTTACTGTATACTCTGCATATTAATTTTAATGTAATACAAAATACAAGATAACTATTTTCTTTATAGAAACATGAATATTGGTGAATCTAGGAGTGGGAAATAGATAATAAAAAATATTAGTAAGTGTTCAGAATAATGTTCAAGTGGTCACTCCTTTGAAATTGAAGCTAAGATTTTAAAGTATCTTTAGAGGGATGTTTTAACAAAGATACTATTAAATTTTCAAATATATAAACTGTAAGAATGTATGACATTTTATTGCTTTATCTTATTACTTTAGATGAGAAATTATTAAAACAAAACAGCTTTTTTATTTATAATACAAAAAAGGTGAAATTATTTACTAACACTTATCTATTCATTCTCTACTGAGAATCCTGAGGCCAAAAAAAAAAAACAAAAAACAAAAAAACCCTTAAAATTGTCTTTATTTTCTTCTTTCCTGTTCCAGAATTTCAAACCCCAATATTTTAAAAAAAGGATTATTTCCTTTTGCTTTTACTGATAATATGTCCAACTGAGATTTCTTTTTACGGATAATCTCTACTAGCTAAAACAGCGTTGATCTTTAAAGTCAAGCTGCAAAACAAACTCCTGTGTGTTCTTCCTGTTGGGGGTGGGGTTGGGTAGGACTGGAAATCCCTTTCAGAGATCATCCATTTTAGGTATTTTTCTGTGTGGCATAAAGTCTGGTTCTAAACCCTTATTGATTACAATATAATTTATTCAACTTGCCCATACACTCAAGTTTATTCATGTACAGTTAACTAGCTTGTCACCCTGAAGTAGAAACATATTGTTTTAGGACTCAGGAATCAATATGAAAAAAAATTAATTATAGAAAATTACAAAGAAAATAACAGCAGTCAATGTTGACCACTGTCAACTTCTTAGCGTATTTGCTTTGAGTCTTTTCTTTCCCTTCCTTCTTCCCTTCCTCCTTTCCTTCCTTCCTTCCTTCCTTCCTTCCTTCCTTCTTTCCTCTCTCCCTCCCTTCCTCCCCCTTCCTTCCTTCCTCCTCTCTCTCTCTCTCTTATTTTTTTAAGAAAAAATTGATTGTGGTTTACTCTATTGAAAAATTGATATGTGTTTATCCGTAAAAAATTCAAGCAGTATAGGTGATGCAAAGATGTGTTTTTAAAAATCGCCCATACTTAAAGAACTTTTACTGTTTATAGAAAAAATAAGTGAATATGCTGTCATGAAAAGTGTACCACATTCTAGATACAATTTCAAAATACATTAAAATTACAAGTAACAGAAAACTAAGGTACAAGGATAATAATTGCAGAATTTTAATAATGATAAAAATATTCTTTAAAATATACCTCCAAGATTAGGAAACGAGATTCTGAAACACATTGAAAAGGTTGAAGTCATTCAGTTGTAAGAACTACCTATTTCATGAAGAGATACAAATGACTAAGAAGTATATGAAAAGATGCTCAATATTATTAATCATGAAAGAAATGAAAATCAAAACTATGAGATCCCACTTCATACCAACTACTGTAACCATTTTTTGTAAAAAAGGAGACAGTAATACATAAGGGAAGAAATGGGAACTGTCATAAAACTGCAGGTGGGAACATAAAATAGTATAGCCACTATGGAAGAGTTTGGTGGTTCTTCTTCAAACGGCTAAACAGAATTATCATATGATTCAGCAATTCCCCTCCTACATGTATATGCAAAATAACTGAAAACATGTTTTCAAGCAAATACTTGTACATGGAACTTAGTAGCAGCATTACTCATATTTAATATATGAATATGTGTCATATATATGTGTGTGCTTGTGTGTGTGTGTATGTGTGTGTGTGTGTGTGTGTGTGTGAGTTCCAAGCTGGAAACAACCTAAATGTCCATCAATTAATAAATAGATGACTAAAATGTATTATTTTCATATCATAGAATATTATTTGGCAAAAACAATGAATAAATTACTGTTTCATGCTACAACATGGATGGACCTTAAAAATGTGCTGAGTGAAAGAAGTCAGACACAAAACACCATAAATCATATGATCACATTTATTTGAAATGTCTAGAATATGTTGTCTAGGTCTAGGGGGGTAGGGAAGGGGGGTGAGAATTGACTCTTAGTGAGTATGGGTTTTTTTGGGGGATGTGATAACCATGTTCTAAAATTGGCTGTGGTGGTATTTGCATATATACATATATATGTGTATAATGTTCAGTATTCTTTTTTTAATTTTTATTTTTTATTGAACTATAGTTAAGATACAATGTTATATTAGTTTTGAGCATACAACATAATGATTCAATAATTCTATACATTACTCAGTGCACACACCAGTAAGTGTAGTCACCATCTGTCACCAAACAATGCTTTTACAATATTGTTGACTATATTCTCTATCCTGTACTTTTCATCTCTGTGACTAAAAGGTAAACTTGTACCTTTTAATCCCCTTTATCTGTTTCATTCATTCCCCCTCCCCCCCCCCCACTCCTCTGACAACCATTAGGTCTCTGTATTTAAAAGCCTGTTTGTTTTGTTTCTTAAATTCCACATATGAGTGAAATAATATGGTTTTTTTTTCTGTCTTATTTTACTTAGCATAATACCCTGTAGGTCCATCTGTGTTCTTGCAAATGGCAAAAATCTCATTCTTTTTTATGGCTGAGTAATATTCCATCGTGTGTGCGTGTGTGTGTGTGTGACATCTTTATCTATTCATCTGTCAACAGACACTTGGTCTGCTTCCATATCTTGACTATTGTAAATAACGCTGAAATAAGTATGGGGTGCATATATCTTTTCAAATCAGTGTTTTCAATGAATATTTTTATCAAAATTTTTAGCAAATTTTCCTGAAATATGATGTGTGACTTAAGAGTGCAGTTTGGAGATTTTTGTCTCCTCTTTTTTTCAAAACAAAACTTATATATTAATTGTTATTAGTTGTTGAATATTAATTGTTGAATAACATGAGTTATCTTTATATTAGATCATCTTTATCCATCATCCATAGACATTAGCTTCTCTCCAGTTACTTCCATTACATCCTAATTTTAATCTATATTCAGAGTGATAATCTAGAGACATTCTTTATATGGATAGTATGGTTTTTATTGGTTTCTATTATGGATTCTTATACTTGTTAATTGTGCAATAATCTTAGGTCTCCCTTTTTCATTTTTTTGTTTTTTTGGGTTTTTAAAAAATGTTTGTTTATTTTTGAGAGAGAGAGAGAGAGAGAGACAGAGAGACATAGAGACAGAGAGAGAGTGTGAGCAGGGGAGGGGCAGAGAGAGAGGGAGGCAGAGAATCCCAAACTTACAGCACAGAGCCAGACATGAGGCTCAAACTGAAGTTGTGAGATCATGACCTGAACTGAAACCAAGAGTCAGACACTCAACTGACTGAGCCATCCAAGCGCCCCAGGTCTTCCTTTTTTTGACCTTTATTTGAGATGTGATTTTAATTTCCTTGATATACACACATATTTGTATTCTGTAAGGTCTATAGGATGAGCCAATGCTGGGAAAATTCTTCAGTTTCTTTAGAGATAATTTATTCAAATTCAGTATTTTGCCTTGTGGTATTTATAGTCTTGTATCTCATAGGTTTGCTGTATTACATTTGCATAGCTTCTTACATTCATTTTTCTTTTATCTTGCTCATAATGAGTGGCTATGTTTGGAATTTCTTTGATATGGTGTAGGAGTGTTTCAGGTTCTTCCCATGACTTCTGAGAATGGTTTCTTTATCCTCAGAACATTATTTGTGTTTATTCACTTTTTTTTTTGTATCCTGACAAATTGATGAGGGTAAGGAATTTTGGAAGGTTCCACTGAGATTTGAAGCAACTCTGTTAGAATACCTGTTTTAACCCTTGTAAATACCCTTACTACTCTTCACTGTGCCATATTGGGAGAGATGTCCATCCCCATGTGGCAACTAACCCCTTCCTTCTGTTATGCTTCTAAATCAGTGTAAAATACTGCTTTTTCACTTATGTCTTTTTGCCATTATACCCTTTTCTCCCCGGAGTGTAGCCATTCTACCTTTTTTTAGTTTGATAACTGCCCAGTTTTTCTATAGAATGTGTGTTATTGTCTATGGTTTTTACCCTAGGGAGTAAAGTGACTTGTCAGTCCATCAGGAGGCTAGCTGAGCTGACCTTTCCTTTAGAATCTATCATTTTCTTTTGAATTATTTTTGTTATCATACGTTTTTCTAACTTATGGTATTAGGTTATCTCTTACATTTACTTGGTTTCTGTAAGTGAATAATTTTTGTAGGATTTTACTTTTTTCGCTCCTTTTGGGAGAAATTCCATGGAAATTTTCCTGATGGCCTTTTGATCACAACTTAACCGAACGTCAACCTACAGTATGTCATTTAAAGCATTTTATTGGTTTGACCTGCACTGCAAACCTAATGTGTAATGCTTGCAAAGTAAATCCTTATTTAATGATTAAATAATTTATGTATAAATGATTAGTTCTTAATGAATTTCATAACAATGTTATATGTTTGTATTTAACTTTTAGTTTTTCAAAGTGCCTTCACATGATTCATTTATTTAATCATGATTAAAATCTTATACATTTGGTAAGGCAGACATTTTCTGCTCTTTATTTATGGGCAAACTGAGGCTCACGAAATTGTTTAAAACAAGCAGCAACTAGTCAGTAGTAGTTCAGAATTGAATATAGGGTTTTGAATGCTTAGCATATATATCCATCCACTTCAGTGAAATATTTTTGTTTCAAGTTTTTATTTAATTTCTAGTTAGTTAACGTACACTGTAATAACTGGTTTCAGGAGTAGAATTTAGTGATTCATCGCTTACATACAACACCCAGTGCTCATCCTAACAAATGCCCTCCTTAATACCCATCACCTGTTTAGACCATCCTCCTCCCCACCTTTCCTCTGGCAACCCTATTTGTTCTCTTTAGTAATAGTCTCTAATGGTTTGCCTCCCTCTCTTCTGAGAGTTTTCCCCAGAATAACTCATCAAGAGTATTAAAATATTAACATGTGAATTTTATTTTAACTGCTCGTTTGAAAAA
This sequence comes from Neofelis nebulosa, assembly GCF_028018385.1. Lineage (NCBI taxonomy): Eukaryota > Metazoa > Chordata > Mammalia > Carnivora > Felidae > Neofelis > Neofelis nebulosa. The sequence goes on along the minus strand of NC_080782.1, from coordinate 206,800,923 downwards.
ATTTTTGAATAGTAGTTTGTTTAGCAAAAGAGTTAACAATAGAGCAAATGAAATGATATAAAAAACCATGTCATGTATTTTCTTATTTATAATTAAATAATTATATATTTATATTAATAAAAATGTTTACCAGACTATAACAAAATGGAATTGTATTACTCATATCATAGCCATCTAAATTGTTTCTGTAAAATCTACCTTCAGAATAAAATTTTTTATCATGAAAGTGCCGGTAAGTAAAGGAGTAATAGATAGACACCACTGAAGGCTCTAACATGGTATCATTTTTTTTTAAGTTTATTTATTTTGAGAGAGAGAGAGTGTGTGAGAGAATGTGAGTGTGGGGGAGGGGTAGAGAGAAAGGGACAGAGAGAATCCCAAGCAGGTTCCACGTCACCAGCACAAAGCCAACATGGGTCTCCATGTGAATCTTCACATAGGCTCCACACGGGGCTCGAACCCATGAACCGTGAGGTCATGACCTGAGTCTCAGTCAGATGCTCAACTGACAGAGTCACTCAGATGTCCCAAGGATCTAGATTCTTAACAGGCCTTGAGACCTCACTGACAATTTGTGAACAGAGAGCTAATGTGGGCAGATCAGTTTTAGAAAGGCAGTTCTGGAACCCTTAAAAAGAAGGACTTGAGTGAAACAGAACTGAAGGACTAGTTAAGAGGACATCGGTCTAGGCAAGTGATAATACTGCCTTGGACTATAATGTCAGGGTTTAAAAAAGGCAGATAGTAAGTACAAATATTTAGAAAGCAAAATAAGCTGAATTTGTTGAGCAATTCATGTGGGATGTGAACAGAAAGGCCTCAAGAATATCTATGAAGTTTTTATTTGTGATATGGGTGTATGATGATACCTTTAGCCAAGAAAGAAAATATTGGAGAAATGTCAGCTGTGAGGGGAAAGATTTAAAGCTACTTTGAACATTTTGAGCTTAAAACCTCTTTTAGAAATAGAAAAATGATTCACGTTTTCAAGTTGAAATTCCTAATTTATAATTCCTTAATAAATAAATCATAAATCCTTTCTTTTACATCTAGTTTCACAAAAAAATATTGTCATCATTAGAATTTCTCCTATAGGCACTGTCATTACTGCTACGTTTAATATGCTCTTATAGTGCTCTGTGGATATTCTACTTTAACCAATTTTCCTTTAAACAAAAGTGAATTCAAGTAGGTGTGATGTTTAAGAATAGAAAAATAAAAGCAAATCACCTTAGTAGGTGCTTAACTTTTATGTCAAATTTTGTTTAGAAAAGATAACATTGACCACTTCTATTTTATTGGGCATTGCTAAGAATATACAAAAATAGTAAGTGCTATTGGAAGCATTCAGCTAGTAATAACAACTGCTACTTCTGATTTAATAATCTCAGAGAGAGAGAAATAAAGTCATTATGTAATGATAAAGTGTTCTGTTGTTTAAGAGGATATAGTAACTGTAAATGCATATGCACCTAATGGTAGAACACCTAAATACATAAAGGAAACATCAGCAGATCTAAAGGGGAAAATAGACAGCAATACAATAGTAGCAGGGGATTTCAATACCCCATTTTCAACAATGGGTAGATCATCCATACAGAAAATCAATAAGGAAACATTGGACTTACACTGCATGTTAGTCAGATGGACCTAACAGATATATACAGAACAACCTATTCAACAGCAGCAGAATACACATTCTCAAGTACACATGGAACATTGTCCAGGATAGATCATGTTAGGCTACGCAAAACTACTCAAACAATTTGAGAAGATTGAAATCTTATCAAGCATCTTTTATGACCAGTGTGGTATGAAACCAGAAATCAATGCAAACTTGAAAATTCATAAATATATGGAAATTAAACAACATGCTCGTAAACAACCAGTGGGACAAAGAAATCAAAAGAGAAATCATGAAATATTTTGAGACAGATAAAAATGGAAATACAACATACCAAAACTTATGAGATGCCACAAAAGCAGTTCTAAAAGTTCATATAGTGATATGTGCCTATGTTAGGAAAAAAGAAAGATATCAAATAAATAACCTATCTTGAAACTTTAACCTTAAATGAACTAGAAAGAATAAACTAAGCCCAAAGTTAGCAGAAGGAAAGAAAAAATAAATATCAACAGAAACAATTGAAATAAATGCTAAAAAGAAAATAGAAGAGATCAATGAAACTAATAAATGGTTTTATGAAAAGAAAAACAAAACTGACAAATCTTTACCTAGACTCACCAAGAGAAAAAGAAGATTCAAATAGATAAATCAGAAATGAAAGAGGATACATTACAAATGATACCACAGAAATACAAAAGATGATAAGAAACTACAATGAAAATGATACACCAACAAATTTGACAACTTGGAAGAATTGGATACATTTCTAGAAACACACAACCTACCAAGACTGAATCATGACAAAGGAGAAAATCTGAACAGACCAATTACTAATAAGGAGCTTTAAATCAGTAATCAAAAACCTCCCCAAAAGAAAAGTTCAGGACCACCTGGCTTTACTGGTAAATTCTACCAAACATTTAAAGAAAAAATAATAGCATTTTTTCCAAAATTCTTCCAAACAAAAGAAGAGTGGGGAACACTTCCAAACTCATTTTACAAGACCAATATTACCCTACTACCAAAGCCACCGAAGGATGCTACAAGAAAAGAAAATTATAAGCCAATATCCCTGGTGAATATAGATGCCAAAATCCTCAATAAAATATTAGGAAACCAAATTCATCAATACATTAAAAGGACCATAACCACGATCAAGTAGGCTTTTATGCCAAAAATGAAAGGATAGTTTAACAATGCAAATCAATAAATGTGATACAGAACATTTATAAAATGGAGGATATAGACTATATGATCATCTCAATATGAACGCTCAGATGAACACTCAGATGAAGTGTTTGAGAAAATTCAATATCCTTTCGTGACAAAAACATATCTCAGTATAATAAAAGTCACATATGACAAGCCTATAGCAGGTATCATACTCAACAGTGAAAATCTGAAAGCTTTTCCTTTAAGATCAGGAACCAGACAAGAATGCCCATTCTCACAACTTTCCTCAACATAATACTGGAAGTTCTAGTGGGAGCAATTAGGCAAGAAAAGGATATATATATATATATATATATATATATATATATATATTCCCATATATATATATGGCATCCAAATCAGACAGGAAGAAGTAAAATTATCCTCGTTTGCCAATGATATGATATACATAGAAAATCCTGAAGACTCTACCATAAACTATTAGAACTAATAAATAGGAGTTGGTTATCGATAAAGAGGTTCAACTACACTGATGAATATAGCTGCTAGCTATTTGCCTCCCAAAGTACTACTATTTTCATTTGTTTGTTTTTTTTAATATAATTTATTGTCACATTGGCTAACATACACTGTGTAAAGTGTGCTCTTGGATTTGGGGTAGATTTCCGTGATTTATCACTTACACATCCACCCTCAGTTTTTTCTCTGTATTAAAGAATCTCTTATGGTCTGCCTCCCACCCTCTCCGTTTGTAACTGTTTTTTTTTTTCCCTTTCCTTCCCCCATGGTCTTCTGTTAAGTTTCTCAAGATCCACATATGAGTGACAACATATATCTGTCCTTCTCTGATTGACTTATTTCACTTATCATAATACATTTTGGTTCCATCCACATTGCTGCAAATGGCATGATTTCATTCTTCCTCATTGTCAAGAAGTATTCCATTGTATGTATAAACCACATGTTCTTTATCAGTTCATCAGTTAATGGACAGTTAGGCTCTATCCATAATTTGGCTATTAATGAAATCATTGCTATAAACATTGGGGTACATGTGCCTTGATAAATCAGCACTTCTGTATCCCTTGGATAAATTCATAGTAGTGCTATTGCTGGGTGGTGGGGTAGTTCTACTTTTAATTTTTTGAGGAAACTCCACACTGTTTTCCAGAGTGGCTGCACCAGTTTGCATTCCCACCAACAGTGCAAGAGGGTTCCCATTTCTCCACATCCTCATTAGCATCTGTAGTTTCCTGAGTTGTTCATTTTAGTCACTCTGACTGGTGTGAGGTCACATCTCAGTGTTGTTTTGAAATGTATTTCCCTGATGATGAGTGAGGTTGAGTATCTTTTCATGTGTCTTTTGGCCATCTGGATGTCTTCTTTGAAAAAGTGTCTATTCACGTTCTGCCCATTTCTTCATGGGATTATTTGTTATTCAGGTGTTGAGTTTGGTAAGTTCTTTTTTTTTAATCAAATTTAAAATTTTTTTTAATATCAAATTTATTGTCAAATTGTTTTCCATACAACACCCAGTGCTCATCCCAAAAGGTGCCCTCCTCAATACCCATCTCCCACCCTCCCCTCCCTCCCACCCCCCATCAACCCTCAGTTTGTTCTCAGTTTTTAACAGTCTCTTATGCTTTGGCTCTCTTCCACTCAAACCTCTTTTTTTTCCCTTCCCCTCCCCCATGGGTTTCTGTTAAGTTTCTCAGGATTCACATAAGAGTGAAAACATATGGTATCAGTCTTTCTCTGTATGGCTTATTTCACTTAGCATAACACTCTCCAGTTCCATCCATGTTGCTACAAAGGGCCATATTTCATTCTTTCTCATTGCCACGTAGTATTCCATTGTGTATATAAACCACAATTTCTTTATCCATTCATCAGTTGATGGACATTTAAGCTCTTTCCATAATTTGGCTACTGTTGAGAGTGCTGCTATAAGCATTGGGGTACAAGTGCCCCTATGCATCAGCATTCCTGTATCCCTTGGGTAAATTCCTAGCAGTGCTATTGCTGGGTCATAGGGTAGGTCTATTTTTAATTTTTGAGGAACCTCCACACTGTTTTCCAGAGTGGCTGCACCACTTTGCATTCCCACCAACAGTGCAAGAGGGTTCCCATTTCTCCACATCCTCGCAGCATCTATAGTCTCCTCGCAGATGCTCCTCACAGCATCTATAGTCTCCTGATTTGTTCATTTTAGCCACTCTGACTGGTGTGAGGTGCTATCTCGGTGTGGTTTTGATTTGTATTTCCTTGATGAGGAGTGAAGTTGAACATCTTTTCATGTGCCTGTTGGCCATCTGGATGTCTTCTGTAGAGAAGTGTCTATGCATGTTTTCTGCCCATTTCTTCACTGGATTATTTGTTTTTTTGGGTATGGAGTTTGGTGAGCTCATTATAGATTTTGGATACTAGCCCTTTGTCCGATATGTCATTTGCAAATATCTTTTCCCATTCCGTTGGTTGCCTTTTAGTTTTGTTGATTATTTCCTTTGCTGTGCAGAATCTTTTTATCTGGATGAGGTCCCAATAGTTCATTTTTGCTTTTAATTCCCTTGCCTTTGGGGATGTGTCAAGTAAGAAATTGCTGCGGCTGAGGTCAAAGAGGTCTTTTCCTGCTTTCTCCTCTAGTGTTTTGATGGTTTCCTGTCTCACATTCAGGTCCTTTATCCATTTTGAGTTTATTTTTGTGAATGGTGTGAGAAAGTGGTCTAGTTTCATCCTTCTGCATGTTGCTGTCCAGTTCTCCCAGCACCATTTGTTAAAGAGACTGTCTTTTTTCCATTGGATGTTCTTTCCTGCTTTGTCAAAGATTAGTTGGCCATGCTTTTGTGGGTCTAGTTCTGGGGTTTCTATTCTATTCCATTGGTCTATGTGTCTGTTTTTTGTGCCAATACCATGCTGTCTTGATGATTACAGCTTTGTAGTAGAGGCTAAAGTCTGGGATTGGGATGCCTGCTGCTTTGGTCTTCTTCAAAATTACTTTGGCTATTTGGGGTCTTTTGTGGTTCCATACAAATTTTAGGATTGCTTGTTCTAGCTTCAAGAAGAATGCAAATTCAAAATTTGCAATTTTGAATGGAGTTGCATTGAATTTGTAGATAGCTTTGGGTGGTATTGACATTTTAACAATATTTATTCTTCCAAATCCATGAGCACGGAATGTTTTTCCATTTCTTTATATCTTCTTCAATTTCCTTCATAAGCTTTCTATAGTTTTCAGCATACAGATCTTTTATATCTTCGGTTAGGTTTATTGCTAGGTATTTTATGCTTCTTGGTGCAATTGTGAATGGGATCAGTTTCTTTATTTGTCTTTCTGTTGCTTCATTATTTGTGTATAAGAATGCAACTGATTTCTGTACATTGATTTTGTATCCTGCAACTTTGCTGAATTCATGTATCAGTTCTAGCAGATTTTGGTGGAGTCTATCAGGTTTTTCCATGTATAATATCATGTCATCTGCAAAAAGTGAAAGCTTGACCTCATCATTGCCAATTTTGATGCCTTTGATTTCCTTTTGTTGTCTAATTGATGATGCTAGCACTTCCAACACTATGTTAAACAACAGCGGTGAGAGTGGACATCCCTGTCGTGTTCCTGATCTCAGGGAGAAAGCTCTCAGTTTTTCCCCATTGAGGATGATATTAGCTGTGGGCTTTTCATAAGTGGCTTTTAGGATGTTTAACTATGTTCCTTCTATACCAACTTTCCCGAGGGTTTTTATTAAGAAAGGATACTGAATTTTGTCAAATGCTTTCTCTGCATGGATTGACAGGATCATATGGTTCTTATCTTTTCTTTTATTAATGTGATGTATCACATTGATTGATTTGTGAATGTTGAACCAGCCGTGCAGCCCGGGAATGAATCCCACTTGATCATGGTGAATAATTCTTTTTATAAGCTGTTGAATTGGATTCGCTAGTATCTTATTGAGAATTTTTGCATCCATATTCATCAGGGATATTGGCCTGTAGTTCTCTTTTTTTGCTGGGTCTCTGTCTGGTTTAGGAATCAAAGTAATGCTGGCTTCATAGAATGAGTCTGGAAGTTTTCCTTCTCTTTCTATTTTTTGGAATAGCTTGAGAAGGATAGGTATTATCTCTGCTTTAAATGTCTGGTAGAATTCCCCTGGGAAGCCATCTGGTCCTGGACTCTTATTTGTTGGGAGATTTTTGATAACTGATTCAATTTCTTCGCTGGTTATGGGTCTGTTCAAGCTTTCTATTTCCTCCTGATTGAGTTTTGGAAGTGTATGGGTGTTTAGGAATTTGTCCATTTCTTCCAGGCTGTCCAGTTTGTTGGCATATAATTTTTCATAGTATTCCCTGATAATTGCTTGTATTTCTGAGGGATTGGTTGTAATAATTCCATTTTCCTTCATGTTTTTATCTATTTGGGTCATCTCCCTTTTCTTTTTGAGAAACCTGGCTAGAGGTTTATCAATTTTGTTTATTTTTTCAAAAAACCAACTCTTGGTTTCATTGATCTGTTCTACAGTTTTTTTAGATTCTATATTGTTTATTTCTGCTCTGATCTTTATTATTTCTCTTCTTCTGCTGGCTTTGGGGTGTCTTTGCTGTTCTGCTTCTATTTCCTTTAGGTGTGCTGTTAGATTTTATATTTGGGATTTTTCTTGTTTCTTGAGATAGGCCTGGATTGCAATATATTTTCCTCTTAGGACTGCCTTCGCTGCATCCCAAAGCATTTGGATTGTTGTATTTTCATTTTCATTTGTTTCCATATATTTTTTAATTTCTTCTCTAATTGCCTGGTTGACCCACTCATTCTTTAGTAGGATGTTCTTTAACCTCCATGCTTTTGGAGGTTTTCCAGACTTTTTCTGTGGTTGATTTTAAGCTTCATAGCATTGTGGTCTGAAAGTATGCATGGTATGACCTCAATTCTTGTATACTTATGAAGGGCTTTTTTGTGACCCAGTATGTCGTCTATCTTGGAGAATGTTCCATGTGCACTCAAGAAGAAAGTATATTCTGTTGCTTTGGGATGCAGAGTTCTAAATATATCTGTCAAGTTCATCTGATCCAATGTATCATTTGGGGCCCTTGTTTCTTTATTGATCCTGTGTCTAGATGATCTATCCATTGTTGTAAGTGGAGTGTTAAAGTACCCTGCAATTACCACATTCTTATCAATAAGGTTGCTTATGTTTGTGATTAATTGTTTTATATATTTGGGGGCTCCCATATTTGGCACATAGACATTTATAGTTGTTAGCTCTTCCTGATGGATAGACCCTGTAATTATTATATAATGCCCTTCTTCATCTCTTGGTGCAGCTTTTACTTTAAAGTCTATTTTGTCTGATATAAGTATGGCTACTCCAGCTTTCTTTTGACTTCCAGTAACATGATAGATAGTTCTCCATCCCCTCACTTTCAATCTGAAGGTGTCCTCAGGTCTAAAATGAGTCTCTTGTAGACAGCAAATAGATGGGTCTTGTTTTTTTTTTTTTTATCCATTCTGATACCCCATGTCTTTTAGTTGGAGCATTTAATCTATTTACATCCAGTGTTATTATAGAAAACAATGGGTTTAGAGTCATTGTGATGTCTGTAGGTTTCCTGCTTGTAGTGATGTCTCCGGTACTTTGTCTCACAGGATCTCCCTTAGGATATCTTTTAGGGCTGGTTTAGTGGTGACAAATTCCTTCAGGTTTTGTTTGTTTGGGAAGACCTTTATCTCTCCTTCTATTCTAAATGACAGACTTGCTGGATAAAGGATTCTTGGCTGCATGTTTTTTCTGTTCATCACATTGAAGATTTCCTGCCATTCCTTTCTGGCCTGTCAAGTTTCAGTAGATAGATCCATCACAAGTTTTATCGGTCTTCCTTTATATGTTAGAGCATGTTTATCCCTACCTGCTTTCAGAATTTTCTCTTTACCCTTGTATTTTGCCAGTTTCACTATGATATGTCATGCAGAAGATCGATTCAAGTTACGTCTGAAGGGATTTCTCTGTGCCTCTTGGATTTCAATGCCTTTTTCCTTCCCCATATCAGGGAATTTCTCAGCTATTTTTTCAAGTACACCTTCAGCACCTTTCCCTCTCTCTTCCTCCCCTGGAATCCCAATTATGTGTATATTATTGCGTTTAATTGTGTCACTTAGTTCTCTAATTCTCCCCTCATACTTCTGGATTTTTTTATCTCTCTTTTTCTCAGCTTCCTCTTTTTCCATAATTTTATCTTCTAATTCACCTTTTCTCTCCTCTGCCTCTTCAATCCGAGCTGTGGTCGCCTCCATTTTATTTTGCAGTTCATTGATAGTATTTTTAGCTCCTCCTGATTGTTTCTTAGTTCCTTGATCTCTGTAGTAATAGATTCTCTGCTGCCCTCTATACTTTCTCAAGCCCAGCAATTAATTTTATAACTATTATTTTAAATTCATTTTCTG